>NC_081417.1:46499311-47204311 GCF_949786415.1 Peromyscus eremicus | reverse complement strand
CCCACAAGCAATGGAGGAGTGTTCCCCTTGCTCCACATCCTCTCCAACATGAGCAGGCACTTGTGTTTTTTATCTTAGCCATTATGACAGGTGTAAGATGGAATCTCAGAATCATTATGATTTGCATTTCCCTGGTGGCTAAGAATGTTTAAAATGTCTTTAAGTGTTTCTTGGCCATTTGAGATTCCTCTGTTTTGAATTCTCTGTTATCTGTAGTCCATTTTTAAATTGGATTATTTGGTTTGTTCATGTCTAGTTTCTTGAGTTCTTATATATTTTGGAAATCAGCCCTCTGTCATATGTGGTGTTGGTAAAGATTGTTTCCCGTAGGCTGCATTTTTGTCTTATTGACATTGTCCTCTGCCTTACAGAAGCCTTTCAGTTTCATGAGGTCTCATTTTTTAATTTTTCAATCTTAGTGCTTGCACTATTGGTGTTCTATTTAGGAAGTTGTCTCCTGTGTCTCCTGTAGGCTATTCCCTACTTTCTCTTTGTGGTGGTAAGAAAATGGTTATACGCCTACAGGGAGTGGTGCTATTAGGAGGTGTGGCCTTGTTGGAGTAGGTGTGACTTTGTTGAAGGAACTGTGTCACTAGATCATTAGGGATTGGGTTTTGAAGTCTCAGAAGCTTAAGCCAGGCTAGTGGCGCACTGTCTCTTCCTGCTGCCTGTGGATCCAGATGTAGAACTCTCAGGTACCCCTCCAGCTCCATGTCTAACTGCATGCCACCATGCTTCCCACCATGACAATAATGGAATAAACCTTTTAACTGTAAACCAGCCCCAAACAAATGTTTTCCTTTGTAAGATTTGCTTTGTTCGTGGTGTCATTTCACAGCAATAAAAACCAAATTAAGACATTCTTCTACCAGGTTGAGTGTGTCTGGTTTTATGTTGAGGTCTCCGATCCACTTGTACTTGAGTTTTGTGCAGGGTGATAGGTATGGATCTATTTGCATTTTTCTGCATGCTGACATCCAGTTAGACCAACAGCATTTGTTGAAGATGCTTTCTTTTTTCCATTGTGTCTTTCTGACTTCTTTATAGAAAATCAGGTGTCCATTGGTGAGTGGATTTATATCTGTGTCTTCAATTTAATTCCATTGATCACTGTGTCTGGTTTTTTTTGTTTGTTTGTTTGCTAATACCATGTGATTTTTATTACTATAGCTCTGTCTGAGTTAAGGTTTTTATTGCTATGAAGAGACACCATAACCACAGCAACTCTTATAAAGTAAAACATTCAATCGGGGTAGCTCATTTATAGTTTCAGAGGTTCAGTCCATTATCATCATGGTGGGAAGCATGGCAGTGTACAGGAAATCATAGAGTCCTACATCTTACAGGCAACAGGAAGTCAACTGACACACTGGGTGATATCCTGAGCATAGGAAACCTCAGAGCTGACCCCATAGTAACACACTTCCTCCAACAAGGCCATACCCACTCCAACAAAGTCATACCTCCTAATAGTGCCACTCCCTATGAGATTATGGGAGCCAATTACATTCAAACTACCACAAGCACTAAAGTAGAGCTTGAAATCAGGGATGGTGATATCTCTGGAAGTTCTTTTATTATACAGGATGGTTTTAGCTATCCCAGGCTTTTCGTTTCTCCATATGAAGTTGAGAATTGTCCTTTCAAAGTATGTGAAGAATTTTGTTGGAATTTTGATGGGAATTGTGTTGAATCTATAGATTGCTTTTGATAGGATGGCCATTTTTACTATGTAATCCTACCAATCCATAAGCATAGGAGATCTTTCCATCTTCTAATATCTTCTCCAATTTCTTTCTTCAAAAACTTGAAACTTTTTTTCATACAAGTCTTTTGTTTGCTTAGTGAGAGTTATCCCCAATATATTTTATATTATCTGTGGCTATTGGGAAGGGTGCTGCTTCCCTGATTTCTTTCTCAGTACATTTGTCATTTGTATATAGAAGGGCTACTGATTTTTTTTTAGTTAATCTTGTATCCAGTCACTTCACCAAAGATGTTTATCAGATGTAAGAGTTCCCTGATACAATTTTTTGGGTCACAAATGTATACTGTTGTATCATTGCAAATAAAGTTTGCCATCTTCCTTTCCAATTTGTATCCCCTTGATCTCCTTAAGTTGTCTTAGTATGATTTAAGCTTTAGTAGTGTTTCCTTTACAGATATTGGGGTGGTCTGAGGGCAGGGGCTTAATTGGGGTTCTTGTGACTGGCGTGACCTCAGGTGGAGCAGGGGGCTTCTGCTGGAGTTATGGGCTGGGATCAGACCTCTGCTCTCTTATGTATCTTCCAAGGTGGAACAATGTGTGTCTAGGGAGTGGGGGTGGGTAAATCAAGTTGTGGAGAAAACCAGCTAGAAAAAGGCCTTCAGGGATTATAATTTTATGCATTTCCTACCAGTGGTGAGTCATTCTGCCAAGGGCAAGATACCTACATCATGTCCTCAAATTACCTGGCTTGCTTATACTAAACAGTTTGACTAAATGTGCCCTTTCTGACTCACTCAAAAGTCACACCCCTACTCTATGTATACTGATCTATGTTATCCACCAGGTATATGCCTACAGTGGAAAAGAAGGGAGAATTCATATTGGTCTTGAGTCAATGGTAACGAAGGTCAAATGCACCACAATTCTGACCCTGATCATGGTAGGGACAGTAATAGCCAGTGGAACTGCCACAGGCATCTCAGCCTTGATTGTTGAGAACCAAAACTATAGGGAACTCAATTCCCAGACAGATTTAGACCTAGGCCATTTGGAGAACTCTATTTCCAGCCTGGAGAGCCACATTGACTCCCTAGTGGAGGTTGTTTTACAGAACTAAGGGAGGGTTGACCTTTTTCTGAAATGGAGCACTTTGCATGACCTTAGGAGAAACTAGCTGTTTCTTTGCCAACCATCAGGAGTAACTAAGGAAAACCCTGCCGTTATCAGAGAAAACTTCAAAAAAGAAGGAAGAAAGGAGACATGGATCACATAATTCATGTCAGTCTCTATTTACCTGGTCTCCATGGCTGACCACCTACCTGTCAGCATTAGCCTAACTGCTGATTCTTATCCTGATTGGGCTAATGGTTGGACCCTGCATCCTCAACTGCATGGCCATCTACATCAAACAGTGAATAAACTCAGTCAAGCTACTGGTCCTTAGAACCAGCTATCCCCCCCTAGAACAAGATGAGTCAACAATTTGATTCATATCCATAGAACCAGTGGTGGTTGTGACAAGACAAGGCAATACAGAGGTTCCTCCATCTTGTATTCTTGCTTAGGCCATTTTAGGTTTAACTAGAATTTCATCTCCTTGATTGGGAATCCCATGGAAAATTACCCAACTCTATTTTAGGATGCCTCAGGTAACCTATCTTAGCTTTTGTTAAACTGCCTGTTTGTGCAGAACCCCCTCCAGCTAACAGCTATATTAGCTTCTGTTAAACAGCCTGCTTGCACAAAAACTCCCTTTGCAGCTGCTGAGTGAGATACCAGGATATAGTTTTTGCCTTTAAAATTCCCTTACTCTAAACACTTAAAGTGCGCTTGGGTCCCAAATACCTGAGTATAGTTCCAGACATCTGGAATAAAGATTTTCAGTTGGCTGAGTAGTCATCTCTGACGGTTCCCCATAACACAAGTGCTGAGGAAATATAAGCAAAAACAAAACCCCCAAACTCTACAAAGGTATAAAAGAAAGTGAACAATTTGATTGTTGAAAATTTTTAATCTGAGAGTGATACTGTCACTCCAATACATTAAAGATGTTACAAATCCAGAAAGAAGTCTCTTTTCAGTGGCTAACTGTGCATGCTATTGCATTCATTTTTTTGAAAGGAAACAATGTATTTTCATATACTTGAAAGTAGGGGACAGCTCAGGTTAGGTTTATAACTTCCCAGAAGCTTCAGACTGGCTGCTACTTTCTCTGAGCCTTGCAGGTCTAAGGAACATTCTAAAGTTACAAGACTTATTTAGAATCCTAAGAAGGAAGTGCTTGGCAGATAGATTGGGTATAAAACCCCCTAAAGAGAGCCATGCTCAAACTTTGCAAAGAAGCAGCAGACTCTCATGCTTCCTCCAAAGGATGTTATGTGCTTCAAAAACATGTGTGCCAAAGTTGACCAGTAAAGACCTGAAAGCATTGTACTCTTTCTCAACTTCTTCATATAATTAAGATTCTCAGTAACCACACACACACACACACACACACACACACACACACACACACACACATATTAAAATAAGGAAACTTGTCATCCATGAATCAGATTGAATTTCTTGTGGCACAGTTGGAAGCAACACAATAATATCCAAGTCACTATGTTTATTTGCTGCTTATTACATAACACCAGTTACTGTTTTGTGTGAACAAGACTAAAAAGGTTCTTGCTGCCAGGGAAATCACATACAGCAGGAAATCCACTCGTGGGAGCAGGTGAATTTTTTAAATTATGTTTATTTTACAAAACATAGTAATAAGATTCACTGTGGCATGGTCACAGATGCATGTAGTTATCCATTGTTCTATCATCCCTATTCCCCACTGCCCACCCAAAAATCCCTTCTCCCTCCCAGCTGGTTGCCTTTCTTCTACAAGTTCATCTATCTTCTGCTTTCCCACACATGTATTCTATTACCCTATTTCCTACCTCCCTCAAGATCTCATCCCTCCCCTCTCAAGATCTCATTTCTAGTTTCATAAGCTACAAACACACCTACATCAATATACACAAGCATACACACACACACACACACACACACACACACACACACACACACACCTGCTTAACTTTAGTTTCTACATATGGAGAAAACATGTAGTATTTGTCTTTCTGAGTCCAGAATCCCATTTACTATGATCTCCAGTTATATCCACTTTCTGGAAAGTGTCAGGCTTTCATTTTTTTTCTTTACAACAGCATAAAATCCCACTGCTACATGTGCCATAGTTTATCTATGCATTTATCTGTTGATGAAAATTTAGACTGATTCTACTTCCTGGTTACTATGAATATAAGCAAGCAGATTTTTATAATTAAGAGGGATAAATTCCGAAAAGTAAAGTGTAGAGTGTAATATAAGATGCCTAACGATTTCCAGAGGAAGAAAAATCTAGAGTTTTCCCAGAGTAAACCTTCATTATTTAACTCAAAAGATGACCTAATGACAATCTAAAATCAACTAAATGGTTGGGCAGAATTTTCTACTTAGCAAGGTGTTTAAAACCTAAGGTAAGAACTGTGGTTCAGTAAATAAAAATGTTCTTTGTGTATTCATGAAGAATTGAGTTCCAATCCCTAGTGCCCAGGCAAAAAAGCTAGACACAACTGAGAATAACTGAAACTCTACACTTGGGGTGAAGAGACAGCATATTCCGGGAGCTCACTACTCAGTCACCATAGCTGAAATGGTCAGCTTCAGATTCAGCAAGAGACCCTATTTCCTGTCTGCTGTGGAGAGCTACAGAAGAAGACGCTGATGTTTTCCTCTGCCTATACATGTGCATGCATGTACACCACACACACACTCTGAATGTAACGCTTTACCTCTATTATTAAGACAAAGGGAAATATAAACATAGTACACAGCACTTCTTTTTTAAATCTTATGAGCTCCTTCGTAGCAAACTTTTTAATGGCTTAATTTGGGAATATAAATGGCTTACTGCAATATTTTATTGAATAGAAGATTTTTCACGAGAAAAAAAAATAACTATGGAAAAGAGAATTTTTCCCCACTAGAATAACAATAAATTACACTAAATACATCAAATTTGATGTAAGTTAGGTAAAACTGACAGCCTTGGATTCTAATACTAAATATATGGTAAGTAACAGATGATGATAATTAGGAGGTTCCATAATTGTGCTTTGTAAAGTTAAATATTAGTATGGGCAAGGGTACACATCACATGGAAATTAGTTCTTAATTTGGAAAGTTAGGTGTAATTGCAACTAATCATTTTAATTAAAACATTGCCTCATTGGAATGTTTGCTTTCTAGAGCCATATTATGGTAGCTTTGTAACTAGACCTAGGTGCTTTGAAGAGCAAAATAATCCCTGAACTCTACATTATTTAGCAATGAAATTAAAGGTAATATAGGTTTTTGCAATTATATTCAAAGAATAGTTCTGAGACTGAAATGGCTTGGAAAAGTCCCTGGGTTGCCTAAATGGCTATTAAAGGGAACTAAAGATGACCCTAAGATAATTTTGCCTCTCACGTGTAACATTTTATCTCCTCATAATCATGTTAAGTTAGTCAATTGGTCTTTGAGAGCTTCAACATAGATGTGGATTCTTTAGACAGCTTCAGCTCAAAGCAAAATGCAACTGAACACTCACCCCTCCAACTAGATGCAGAAGAAGAAATAAATCAATGGAAAGCAAACACTACCTCTTTTAAATTCTCCTATGAATGCTTATGAGGACGTTATTCAGCAGAGAACTTCTCAAGGACACTGAAGCCCAATCTAGGAAAGACCTTAAAAACAACTGCTCCAAAAGGAACTAACTGAAAATGAAGGTCAAAAAAGACAAGTGGTGCCCCACAGGAACCATCTCCATCTTGCCCCCCATTAGCACTTTCCATCGAGGAATGCAAGTCTGTAGCCAGGACTACCAGGCATGAGTAGTTAGCATGAAAAGTCTCTTATTCTTCTAGAGTCTGGCATTCAAAGTACATTATTTTCACTTTGCATCTACACAAGTGAAAGAGGAAGTGCCCGGATTGAAACAGCTCAGAAGACACTCTACAAAATTTCACAAACATGCATACAACCACAACCATTAATTCACAGGAGCCTTGAGAAATTAACAAAAGAATGTGGTCTTAAACGGTCTAACTCAGAATATGTTACCTAATATAAGTACTTACTAATTATGTTTAGAAAAGATCTGTGATAATTAATGTATGGAATGGAAATAGCATGGCAAAGGGTTGGAATATGTAGCTAGTACTTGACATCACTCAAATATCTCCAGCTAAAGAGAAAATGAAGGGAAAAAACAGTATAAACATTCTTAATCTATTCAATATCTAACCTCATAATTACAAGGATTAGCTAAAACTACAAAGAACAGAATGGTTGAGTGGGAGGAAATGCCTTTTACACAGGTTTCTAAAATCATATCTTAATTGGGTAAGTGCAACTTCTTTTCTCCTGTGTTAATATTAACCACCATACCACATTCTGCGGCAACCATTTCTTAATGAATAAATACACATACAAGAATAAAATTGCAATGATTACATGCATAATACAACTGCAGTAGTAATTATGCTCAATTTATTTGAGAATATGAAAAGCAAATGTGAAATAAAATATTTTTAAACAACTACAATTCAGTTCTGGAGAACAAATAAAATTTATAAAGACATTTAATTGAGCAAGAGGGATGAAGGAACTCCAAAATAACTGCATTCAGTAACAATCAGTTTTAACAACAAAGGGTTTAGGCCTTATAGTTTCATTTAACCCATTTCATCATTTAAAAGGTTATCTGTGCCCACTGCCAGCTTCATAAGGTACATTCTTCTCAGTTTTTATCCTTGGTTCTTTCACACATGTATGTAATGTAGTTGGTCATTTTTATCCCACATTATACTCTGTCATCCAGCTCTCACTCCGAACCCCTTCCTTTCTCACCTAGTCTCCTCCTACTTCTGTGTCTTCTGCAGTAGTTACTCTGGTTTGTTTGTGTTTTCATGTTTTGTGACCTGTCGACTTTAAATAAAGTTGCTTGCATGAATATGGATGTATGAGGATGAATAGGATGGGATGTTTACTGGAGCATGGACAAGTTACCAATTACAACATCGGGAAAAAAATGATGTCTCCAGCAACCATTAACTGCCAGAAGGCTCATAAAAGGGGGTAGAGTTTTTAAGCCCTTTCTCCATCCATGATGGAATGTTGGCAGGCCCTACCTCATGCAGTTCTTGTGTAGGTAGCCACAGCACTGTGAATTCATGAGTGCAATGGCCATGTTACCAGAAGACAGACTTTCATAGCATTCTCCACACTCTCTGGCTCTCTCCTACATTCTTCACATCCCTCTTCCACAGTATTCCCTGTGCTGTGGAGGAGGGTGATAGAGATGTTCTACTTAGAGCTAGGCACACAACAGTCACTTATTGTTTGCACTTTGACCACACAGAGATCAGTGGTCTCTGTATTAACTGTTGCCCTCTGCAAACAGAAGTTTCTCTGACCAAGGCTAAAAATAGCTCAGATCTGATTGTCTTCTCTGTTCCTTCCCCATTGGGAGGTCATCTGTGGTAAGAGGTCTCTGCATTCTCTCTGGGTCATCCTTGTGCTGATCAAATCACTAATGTTAGGGTGCATGGGAAGTACTTCATGGGAAGAGTCTTAAGTCCCCTCACACTTTGAAAATTCCTTCTGTTCTTTCCTCTTATTCTTACAACTTGCATTTATAATTTAACTAAGACATCTACCTGTCAAGAAGTTAACTATGATAAAATATGCTTTAAAAAAGACAGTCCAGTAATAAAGTAAAGCAAAGATACCTTAATTTACACTGTAAATTAAGATTATACACATTTTAAATGAAATTTTAAAAGGTAATAAAGTATAATGTGTTTGGATAAGTTATGAGGCCATAATTCTTCCAATGAATTCCAAAAATCCCTTTTTAAGGCTAACATACATGTCTGCTAAAGCAGCTACCCTGAAATTATTAGATGTCTTTTAAGATTTATTTTAGTTTTTAATTATGTATATGGGATTTGTGCATGTAAGTGCAGATATTCATGAAGGCCTGGAAAGGTGCTAGATCCCCCTAGATCTGGAATTACATGTGGCTTTGAGCTGCGTATGGGCTATTAACTGCTGAGCTATCTCTCCAGCCCCACTGCTCAGTAATTGTAATAATTGTAATAATTCTCAACTTTCTTAAGGAAATTTTCTACATAGTATTTCTCCCTCTATTGAAGATCAAGTATTGTTACAGATATTGATTCAATGCTTAATGTAAATAGGTTACAAAAAACCACACTGCTCTCTTATAAACATTCAAACATAATTATTTTTACTTGATGATTTAAATACATGGTGCTTAAGAAGTTCCAAGGTCACAACCGTAAACCTTTAATCATGTGGTTTCTGGAATTTTCCAAAAGTACATCAAAGAGAAATAAATGTAAATCAGGGCTCTAGGATTTCACAGCCAGTGGTGTGAGATTCATAAATGAAATCATATATAAATAACAGGAGATGGAGCCCCAACTAGATATCTCTTGCTACTAAATGAAACAGCCAATGCCAAGAATGACTTATATGCAATTGAGCTGTTGGCCAATGAGGTCCCATGGAAACCTCCAAACAACCCAGGCCATCAGTCACTCTCCACAAACTGACGGTAAGGCCCTATTGCTGAAGACGATACATGCATAACTCATTGAACATGAAAAGACTAGCGGTTTCCTTCCTAGAATCTTCACCCTACTTACTTGTGTTCATGCTACTGGAAGGTACTCTGCACACTACTAGAGGAGAAAGGTAAACATTAACCTAGCTAAAAAAGAAAAAAAAAAAAGATAACGGCTCCTTTCAGAAGTTCTGTGGTACAGCAAAGCAGGTAAACAGCTTGTATCATGCTAAATAGGAACAAAAAAACTAAGTAAAAATGCCTGCCACAGTGCAAGTTTAGAACTCTAGGAAGGTTGAATGCAGTTCTCAGTATGAATCTCTGACTGTGCCAAGAGCTTTCAATTGGGCTCTCCCTGCCTGAGAAGTAGGCAAAGCCAGCCATCAAAGCCACAGACAGAGGTCCATGCCACTTGGCAGTTTAAAGTTTGCGCATGCAGTCAAAAAGGCCTAAAAGATACGCAATTTAAAAAGGTTCAGACAGGAAAAAAAAAACAAACCTCTACAGAGGCTACAATGTATTTAACAATGTGTGTAGGCTTAAGAAAAGAAAAAGGGTATAGTCATGGGGAAAAAATGAATAGTTTAAAAATAAAGTCTTTAAAGAGAGAAGTAAAGTAATATAAAAAAGAACAAGCCATGTAGAGATGGGACTATACAGGGAGTCTGAAAACTGTATGTTATTGTGTTGCTTTTGAATTTTTTGAATGTTTATAAGCAAACGACTACTGCTGGATGGCAAACATGGGTTTGTGAACTGGACTTCTTTTAAAAAAAAGAAGTCAAAAATGTAGTTTTCAAATGGAAATCAAAAACGCTTTGGAATTTTGTCCCCACAGGAGATGAGAGGCTGTGGATTCCTTCAGGGTTAATATGGATCAGGTTTGATCAGGGGAGACCTCCTGAAACTTGACAGGTGATATCTATCAGGAAAGGTTACTGCTGGTCTTCCCAGGCCTTGGTCATTATCTAAAAATTTTCTCTGGGATCCTAAAGATACTTCATCCACAGACAGTAGGAAGAAGTATGGAGAAAACTATGCCCACATTCCCAAGAAGTGTGTGGGAGGGTTTTGGTTATTTGGTGGGCTATAGATGTTATAATTTAGGAGAACATAGTATATTGATACAAATTTAAAGTTATTTTTGTTACACTGTATGTAAGTTTCTACTCTTGTTTAAAGGATTTTTGTATATTGATACAAATTTAAGGTTATTTTTGTTACAGCATGTGGGATATATGTTTCTACTCTTGCTTAAGGTTCATTTAAAAATGTAAGGTAAAGTTCTAGTTTTTGAAAGCTATAGTTATAAACTATATAGGACAATCAAGAAACATAGGTCAGTAGTTAGTCATTTATAACAATAAAATTTGTAGATATGTTAGGTATGTTTCCTAGGTTAAATAGATGCATTTTAGATAGACAGTCTTTAAATACTTCAAAGACCTATAGAATATGGCATTTAAAATGTTTTGTTTACTTAAAGTTTTTCATGACAAGGAGACACAGCTCCTCCTGGTAGCACCAATTTACTTCAGAGAAGATGATGGGCATTGAAGAAACTCTTTACGGAGTTTGCTTTCACTGTGGCAAGGTTAGCCACTGGGCAAAGAAACTTTTCTTGCCTTGGACTGCTGATAATGTGCTGTGCAGACTGAACATGCAGGACACACAGGAAAAAGACTGTTGAACTTTGCCAAAACTAGGCAGAACAGTCCGTTGAGTCTTCCTGCTTCACAGAAGAGTCTGCCCAACATTCTGAAGGACACAGAGGAAAGTGACTGATGAACTTTGCCACAACAAGGAAGGACAGTCCAAAATTCCTGTTACATAGGAAAGTCCGCCAGATACTCTAGGCCTGTAGGCTCAAAATGGTTGCCCCAATGTTGCAGAGGAACTTTGGGTGACTGTCCAGGCAGCCAAATGTCTCTGTTGTTAGGTAATATTATATCCTTCTGGGCCTTTGATGGAGTTGAAGACTAGATATTTATAGTTGCAGTTTTTCTTAATTGTGATAGGAAGTTATTGGTACTATGGAAGTAACTACTATCAGGTGGATATAGGCCCACCCTCACTATTAGTAATATTATCAGCAGAATAAGCTTTATGTGACAAGGCTACAAAAACATTATCCATTTGTAAATGTTGTAAGAAAAATGTAAGATAAGAAACAAAGGTGTTTCTTTCTTAGATGAAGAAATAAAGCTTTGGAGGTTAACAACTGGATGAGTCAAGACTACAATCCAGATCTGTTGCAATTAAAAACCCGTGATCTCTCACCTACACTAACCTGCTTCTCCAAAGCATAGTTATTTGTCAGTAGTTTGTAATTTTAAAATATTGTCCAATATCTGTATTTTTGGTAATTAATGTAAAATATATGTAAACATATGTAATATTCAGGGGCATGTACTATATACTATAGTAACTACAAAAAGTGTGTTTTACCCACAATGTGAGGAGAACAGGCAAGAGAAATAGATAACACAACAAAATAAAGGAGTGAAATGAGAGAGACAGATGGACACATCTGAGAACCCTGATGAGGGGCATCCAAGAATTAGAAAGTATTACTGTCTTTAAATTTTTAAAATTTCTAAATGGTGAACTAGATGTCCTAATACTTGAGAGTTTACATATATTTCACACATGTAAGTCACACCAATGGCACTATCATTGAAGGGGAAGACCCCAAGGGACGCATGTTCAGTTCAGATGAATCAGAATTTAACAGTTAAACATGAAATATGAACCAATGGCTGAGGGGTCACCAACTGGATCGGGCCCTCTGAGTGGGTGAGACAGTTGATTGGCCTGATCTGTTTGGGAGGCATCCAGGCAGTGGGACCGGGTCCTGTGCTCATTGCATGAGTCGGCTGTTTGAAACCTGGGGCCTATGCAGGGTCGCTTGGCTCGGCCTGGGAGGAGGGGACTGGACCTACCTGGACTGAGTCTACCAGGTTGATCTCAGTCTGCAGGGAAGGAAGGCTATGCCCTGGAGGAGATGGGAATGTGGGGGCGGGCTGGGGGGAAGGTGAGGGGGGCGGGAGGGGGGAGAACAAGGGAATCCGTGGCTGATATGTAGAACTGAATTGTATTGCAAAATAAAAATTAAAAAAAAAAGAATTTATCAGTTAAATATTTGTCTTAGTCTATTCAGGGAACTATAAGAAAAATACCATGAACCACATGTGTAGTTTATAAACAACAGAAACTTTGAGTAGTTGTGAAAGCTGGGAAGTCCAAGATGATGGGATTGGATCACTTGGTGTCTGCTGAAGATCTACTTCCTATTGTGTGGGAACTGGTGCAGGTACTGGTATGGATGGGAGTGGTGTTGCTTGTTTGTGCTTTTGTTTTTATTTTGACAGTGGTAGTATCCTTGCATGATGGAAAGGGCAAGGGAGCTCTTCTGGTCTTTTTTTTAAAGGTCACTGACCTTTTTAAAGGTTACATGACTTTTATGTAACGTGATCTTACTTAAGCATTAGTATTTTAACACATGAATTTGGGGAATACAAACATATAGACACTAATAATATATGTGACAAGCATACGTATACAACAGAAGACCTTGCATGTGATCGCTGAACCTCATGGTGCCACAGCAATGGGAACAAAAAAAGTTGAGTAATAGAGACAAATAGGAACCAATTAGACACTGTGCTTAGGAGCCTGCCTCCTCTTCCTCCTCCTACTTCTTCTTTTTGTTTGTTTGTTTGTTTTGTTTTGTTTTGTTTTGTTTGTTTCTAAAGACAGGGTTTCTCTGTGTAGCTTTGGAGCCTGTCCTGGAACTTGCTTTGTAGACTATTCAATTAAGTAAACCAGGCTAGCCTCAAACTCACAGAGATCTGCCTGCCTCTGCCTCTCGAGTGCTGGGATTAAAGGCATGTGCCACTACTGCCCAGTGCCTGCCTTCTTCTTAAAGAGTATATTCCCTTTAAATAAAAACAGGAAAAAGGGGGAAAAAAAGAAAAAAAAATTTATCTTACTCTTAGTCATCTTTCTGTGAGTGTAATGAATATCTGACAATCAACTTAGAAAGAGGAAAGATTTATCTTGCTCAGAGCTTATGAGGTATAGTCTGTGACTGATGGCCCTGTTGCTTTTGGGCCTGCAGAGAAACAGCAAATCATGTTGAGTTCATATAGTAGAATAAAGCTGTTTATTTTAAGTCCAGGAATAAAAATAAAAGTGTTTTTGTGGTTTTTTTTTTGTTGTTGTTGTTGTTTTACGGTGGTGGTTTGAAAGAAAATGGCCCCCAATGGGAGTAGCACTATTAGGAGATGTGGCCTTGTTGGAGTAGGTGTGGTCTTGATGGAGAAAGTGTGTCACTGTAGAGGTGGGCTTTGAGGTCTCTTATATGCTCAAGACACTCCCCAGTGTTTCAGTCCACTTTCTGTTGCCTGTCAGAAGTACTTCTCCAGCACCATGTCTGCTTGCACCCTGCCATGTCCTACCATGATTATAATGGATTGAACCTCTGAACTATAAGTGAGCCACCCCAATTAAATGTTTTCCTTTATTAGAGTTTCCATGGTCGTGGTATATCTTCAAAGCAATAGAAACCCCAACTAAGACAAAGAGGAAGACGCAAAGAACCCACAGTCCACTTAGAGGGCGTTCTCCCACACCTAAAACACTCTATAGTTCCCATCTCTTAAAAATACCACCTTCTTTCAGTAATTCTTTGAACTAGGAACCAACCCTAGAGTAGCATACATCACCTTAAAGGACACTTATTCAAACTGTAGTAGACTTTACCAATAAATATATTTTATGTTATGTAGTTAACATATTTAATAAATTGGGTATCCTCGTTAAATATTTAACATCTATTAGATTAGGTTCCCTTGTAAAGTAGATCATGTAGGCAATAATGTGGAGAATACAATTATAGATGGTAGGACTAAAGTCTATTACAGAAGTCAGGAAAATAAAACTGAAAGACAGGAAATTGAGAAAAAATAAAATTAGAATTGACATAATTTAGAACCAACAGGACTGGTATTATTATAATACAACATCAAGAAAAAACAGTTTTCTGAACTTCTAAATTAATTGAAAGATTTTTGTCATAATTATGACCTTCTGTTGCTGTAATAAAACACCTTGACCCAAAGCAGCTTGGTTGGAAAGAGTTTATTTCATCTTACACTGCCAGGTAACAGCCTAGCACTGAGGGAAGTCAGGGCAGGAACTCAGACAAGGTAGGCACTTAAAGGCAGGAAGCAGAGGCCATGCAGGGTGCTGCTTACTGGCTTGCTCCTCCTGGCTTGCTCAGCCTGCTTTGTTAGACAACTCAGGACCACTTGCTCATATATGTATATGATAAGATGTATCTATCTTACCAACTGGGGACATTTTCTCCACTGAGGTTCCCTCTTCACAGATGTTTCTAGCTGGTATCATTTTGACAGAAAACTAATCAGGACAGTTAACCCCATTTCAATTTGATTCACCAATACATTACTATTAAACCACAACCTTTAATTTCTTGTTTATCTCCAAGATCTCATGTTAATACCAATTTCTCAATATAAAACACAGTCCAAACTTTAAAATTTTTGGTCTTTGGAAATTCAAACACTTTATTGTGTGTGTGTGGGGGGGGGGGTGTGCGTGCGCGCGCGCGCTCAGTTACTTTTTATTCAATATACAGTTTTCTTTGTAAAAATATGAAATATCCCAATTAACAAGGGAGATAAACTGAGTAAGTCACTTACAAATGAGTAAACTAGAAAATTGTTATGCATGAGAGTCAATATCATCTAAAATAGAAGTAATGAAATTAAAGATAACAGATTTTAAGTGAAATCTGAGTATATTTAAATCTTAAAGACTAGATTTAGATTAAAACACCAAAAGTAAAAATATGCTTTATCAAAATATGATTGACAAAAATAGCTGACAGAAAGAAAAAAACAAAATGGACAAAGAGATACTAAGCAACTGCAAATAAAATAAATCATGATAACATTATTAATAGACAGTATGGAATCTGAGGAATACAAAGAGGGTAGTGGCTAATGGTAAAAATATGAATTGCAAATAGCATATTGCAAGCAACCTTATATTTCTAAATATTGGAACTAATTTGAAAAAAATATAATTTTCTGTATGAAGTAATGATGGAAAATGTAATTAGGGTATAGCTGAAAATATTTAATATACAAAATGTAATAAAAATACAAAATTGAATAATTAAATAATATATGCATCATTAAAATACAATTTTTTGTAAAAATGATTATGAAACATAAAGTTATATATAGTCATGTGTAATTATAAAATTAGATTCTTTTTTTCTTAAGAAATTTTTTTAATTCATCTTACACATCAATCAAAGATCCCCTTCTTCCCTCCTCCTGCCCCCCCCAGCCTCCCCTCCCAACACATCCCCCACTCCCTCCAACAAGAAGGCAATGCCTCCCATGTGGAGGCAAGTCCAAGCCCTTCCCCCTGCCTCAAGGCTGCACGAGGTGTCCCATCGTAGGTAGGGCTCCACAAAGCCTGCTCAAACACTTTAGAAGTTCAATCTATTTAAAACATTCAAAGAGCCTTTTTCAAATTTCAAAGGATGTCTAAAATATCCAAAGTTTCTCTAAAACATCCAAAGTCAATCTAAAGTCCCTTTAAAAATTCCAAAATCTCTTTAAATTTTCCCAAGTCTCTCTAAAATTCCAAAGTCTCTTAACTGTGAGCTCCTGTAAAATCAAAAATAGGTTAAATCATTTCTTATTTCAGAAAGGAAGCGCCAGGGCACAGTAATAATCAGATCACAGCAAAATCAAAGCCCAACAGTGTGAAAAGCTCAGTGTCTTAGATCTGGGACTCACAGTCATTCCATCTCCAAAGAGCTCTGTTCCTCCAGCTCTGCTGCCCACAGCACACACAGCTTGTTCTATCAGCTCAGGCTTGCTCAACTGCACAGCTCCCGCTGTCCTCGGTGGTCGTCCCATATCACTGGTATCTCCAATATGCTGGGATGGCCAATGAAAATGAGGCTGAATCCTCACCAATGTGCCTGCAGGCCTTTCTTTGGGGACCCCGGCACTGCCATACAGTAACAAGCCTCAGCTGCTCTCAGTAACCCCTCCATGCCTTCCAAACCAGTACCATTTGGGTGACGTTTACATATTTCCAAGGTCAGCTGTCAGCATAAGATGCGGCCTTAGTCCCTTCTGGACTACAGTTTCTGTGTGCTGACCTTGAGAAAACGGTCCCAGAATATTTTACATCAGTGATGCTGGTCTGTTCTTAATCACCATTAATTTCTAATTCCTCAGCTTCACCTAACCCATATCCATTGCCCCACTAAAGCAAAGATTTCACTTTAAATGGTTCTGGTCTCTTCTTAATCATAGCTCAATCTTTGTCCCTACCGACTAGAATCACGGAGTCTTAATACAAAATGGCTGTGAAAGGCCCTGGTGGAGTCTTTATTTCCCTCTGAAACGTCACAAGCCAGACCTCCGTAATTGACATTGCTCTCCATATTTTTGTCTCCCAAGTGCCCACCGAACAGCCCGTTGGCTCTGATCACTCAACAGCTTTTCAAGCCCAAAGTTTAAAATCTGTCTACAATCCTCCCGCAACAACATGGTCAGGCCTGTCACAGCAATACCCCATGAATCTGGTACAAATGTCTATCTTAGTTTGTTCTTCGTTACTGTGATAAAACACCACAGCCAAAGGCAATGTGAGACAGAAAGGGTTTATTTTATCATACACTTCTGCATAACAGTTCACCACTGAGGGTGTCAGGGCAGCAACTTAATTAAGCAGGATAGGAACCTGAAGACAGACTGAAATGGTAGACATGGAGGGATTCTGCTTATTGGCTTGCTCTCCATGGCTTCCTCAATCTGCTTTCTTATACAGCTCAGGGGTACCACCACCCAAAATGGCCTGGGGCTTCCTACATCAATCAGTAATCAAGAAAATATCCCAGAGGCTTGCCCAGAGGCCAAACTGGTGGGGACATTATCTCAATGGCAGTTCCCTTTTCCCAAATGACTCTAGCTGGACCAAGTTGCACCCCCCCCCTCAAAAAAATCCTAATAAGGAGAACACTTCAAATTGAAATGAGGAATAAATGTAAAAAGCAGGATTGCATTAGTGTAGGTGTTGGGTATGTATGAAAGGTAAGACTGATTTTCTTAATATAGACTTGTATTTTAGGAACATCTAAATGAAGATAAAGTGAACCATAGTGTTCTGTGCTAGAAATGTGTACATATAAAAATGTGGATCTTACTTATCACCACATTAGTGAGAGTTAAGACTAAATACTGGAATGAGATGCTAAGTTATGAATGCAGAACAAAGAGAAAGAAGCAACATTGTCCATCATGGGAAGAATAATAGCCCCTTAAACATATCTGTGGCCTCATTCTAAGATCTAAGAACATGTTAACCTTCCAATGTGAAACAAGACTTTGGATATTAGTAACTTGAGGATTTTGAATTGGAAAGGTATGCTGTTAAGGATAGGTATCTTCGTAAGTAAAGAGGACAGCAGAGCTGTTAGAGTCGGAGAGAGATTGGGGTACTACACTGCTGGCGTTAAAGATGGAGAAGGGAGCCATAAGCCATCTTGGCCTCTAGATGCTGGAAAACACAAAGGAAGAGATTTCTCTTAGAATCTTCAGAAAAAAAAAACGCAGTTCTGCAAACACCTTTATTTTCATCCAGTAAGACCCATTCAGACTTCTGCCATTCAGAAGTGTAAAATAAAATTTGTCTTGGGAGCTGGGGAGATGGTCTAGCAGTTAAGGACACTTGTTGCTCTACAGAGAAGCAGAGTTCAGTTCCTAGCACACACATTAGACGACTTACAACTCCAGCTTCAGAGAATCCAGTGCCCTCTTCTGGCCTCCTCCAGAACATGTAGCATACACACACACACACACACACACACACACACACACACACACACACACACCACACACACACGTAAAAAAGTACAAATAATTTTTTTTTAATTTTTATTTTGCAATACAATTCAGTTCTACATATCAGCCACAGATTCCCTTGTTCTCCCCCCTCCCGCCCCCCTCACCTTCCCCCCAGCCTGCCCCCCATTCCCATCTCCTCCAGGGCAAAGCCTTCCCCGCAGACTGAGATCAACCTGGTGGACTCAGTCCAGGTAGGTCCAGTCCCCTCCTCCCAGGCCGAGCCAAGCGACCCTGCATAGGCCCCAGGTTTCAAACAGCCGACTCATGCAATGAGAACAGGACCCGGTCCTACCAAATAACTTTTTTTAATTGTCTTGTTTTAAGCCACCAAGTTAGTGGTCATTTGTTATAGCTTTATCAAGATTTTAAACCTATGCCGAAGATAAGTTACCCAGAAACAAATAAAAAGTGTCCCAGAGGAGGTAGTGGCCCCAAAGATAAAGCAGGACCTGAACCTAAGAAGAGAAAGGAGAGACTAACACATGCTGAAGATGAGTCAGATGAAGAAGAACTGAAGGGAACCACTTCAATTAGCAACTCTCCGCACAGCTGATAGTCACAGTTTTAGAAGGCTTAGCACCAAGTGAAGTAGAATCCAGATACACAGGCTTCAGAAATAACTGGAAAGTATGTATACAAGGCTAAAATAGTCTTTCCAGAAATTTGGCACTGATTGGTAGGAGAAAAGTAGTTAGTCATTGGATAATTACTAAATGCATAAACACACACACACACACACACACACACACACACACACACACACGCTTACTGCACACAGCCAAGAATCCAAAAATCACACAAGTGAGAAAATGAAGCATGTGTAATTGAGAGAGAATAATATTACTCAGCTGTTAAAAAACAATGACATCGTGAAATTTGAAGGCAAATGGATGGAACCAGAAAAAAAAATCATCCTGAGTGAGGTAACCCAGACCCAGAAAGACAAACACAGTATGTATTCACTTATAAGTGGATATTAGCTGTAAAGTAAAGGATAACTATGCTACAATCCACAGACCCAGAGAGGCTAGGTAACAAGAAGGACCCAAGGAGAGACATTTGGATCTCCCAGGGAAGGGAAAATAGAAGAGATCTCCTTGTGAGTGGACTTGGGGGGAGTGAAGATGGGAGCATGAGGGATCAGATTGGGGGTGAATGGATGGGGAGAGTACTAAAAGAGATGATTGGAAAAGGGGGGCATTTGGGGGTCAGTAGAAACCTGGTGTAAGGGAAACTCCCAGGAATCTACAAGGATGACCCCAGCCAAGACTCCTAGCAATAGTGGATATGTAGCCTGAACTGGCTGTCACCTATGAATAGGTAAGCCACACAACCTTTAACCTCCAGTCTGTCCTGCCTATGAGATGTGAGGGAAGGTAGGAGTGTCACAGAGATTGTGGGAGTGGCCAGCCAATGACTGGTCCAGCCTCAGACCCATGCCTTAAGAGTAAGCCCATCCCTGACACTGCTGGAGTGCCAGGGATGCCAGGTGCTGGATGGCCCAGAGACCTAGGATAGAACCAAACTGGAGGGAAAAAAAGTCAATGGAATGATGACTAACGATATTCTGCTATACTCATAGATTGGTGACTACTGCAGAGAACCTTCATCAAGTAACTGATGGAAACAGATGCAGAGACCCACAGCCAAACATTAGCTCTGGGAATCCTGCTGAAGAGAGGTAGGAAGGATTGTAGGAGCCAGAGGGGTCAAGGTGCGGGAAGGGAAGGGAGGAAAGGAGGGAGGGGAAACTGCAGTTAGGACATAAAATAAGCAAATAAATTTGATTAATTAAAAGAATAAAAAGAACAAGACATTAAAAATTTAAGATGAAAAAAATTAGAATAAGGTATGGAATTGATATTGATTGGGAAAGGAGACATCATAATAAATTATCGTGCAAAAATCCCATCACTCAATCTAGGAAATAAATATTAAAACTTAAATATTAAGTAATATCTGACAGCTCTGTAATACTCTTTTCCTATATATGTTGGCTGTATATGCTTATTATTTCTTTATATGATAAAAATGATCTAACTTTCTATATAACACCACACAGATTAACCCAGTCATTCTTCTCACATGATTGGCCAAATTTTATTTATTAACATTAATGTCAGAACTGTGAAACTTTAGACCTCACCTGCACAGACACTGAAAACATAAGAATTCAGATAAATTCTATTTTCCTTTATTCTTATCTAAGAAGAAACCTATCCATGAGCTGAACTTATTATTGTTGAGTATGTTCCTACTAGAACAAGAAATTCTGATTTCCCCAGACTTTGATGAGGATTGAAATTGTTTATTTTTCACATCAAAATTGGAACAAATCCCCATCCACTGGTTTGCAGCTGCCAATTCTGTGTTTCCACTTCTGCCCTCCCCATACCTTCATGTCACGGGGCAGGGTGAGTTGACCCAGTGAGTGCTGGGAGTGTTCCTGGAGCCATCCCTACACTGGGCTTGTTAGCAATAATAACTGAACCATATATGAATCCCATTAAGCTAAATTAACAATGTACCCAGTTCAGTTAGGATGCTCCAAGGTCTACAAACTCCTAGGCACAGAGGAAAGAGGATCCAAGCACAGAGAAAAGATGCTGTGCCTTCAGAGTGAGCAGGAAAATCCTGGAACTTAAATATGCTTCATTAGCTTCACATCCATCAAACCCTGACTGTCAAAGAAATTCTGATAAAGAAGAAGGTGTGCAAATACAGGAAAGAGATGACTCAGAGAAAACTGGGGACTTCCCTTGTAGAGGAAAAGCTGGGTTGCAGGACACAGGAGCCAGAAAGGAAACAAGTGCTTCCAATCTAGATAAATTGGCAGTAGGAGGAACAGGGAGGGAAGTCTCGCTTATCCATAGTCAAAGAGTAATGAGGCTTAAGAATAATTATTTTTGGAACCTGTAAGTAGATAACCAAAGCAATGTAAAGAGTATACTGAGTAGAGCCGAGATTAAAATGAAACTGAAGGAATTTAAATCACCAATATATAGGCAAGCATGAGCAGTCCAGTTGGGAAACCAAGTGAAGTGGAAATTAGTTGGTTTTGACCACTCTATATTTATAGATATTGTTTAGTAATTGTATCCAAAATTCCCTAGGCAGTGCTTGCTCTTCCTGTCACCTTCAGCCCATGCATTCCAAGGCTCCAGGGTGAAGCATGTTCCATAGGCCCAGCTCTATTTGTTAGTTTCCTGTCTCTTGTAATGAAAAGAATCCAGCCACTGTCCTTTAAAGAGATCCTGGAAGTGGGGTGGTCTAAAGGGATGAAAGAAAAGGCAGAATAGGGAGTTTGGGCAGAAAGGAACAAGCATTGTCATCTCAGACAGGGAAGTGGCAGTCCTTGCTGAGGAACAGTGATGTGCTGACCTTTATTTTGGGACTGAAGACTCTTAGAGCTTCACCAGTACAAGAGTTGAGAGGCAAAGAGTAGGGGCAGGGTTATTTATTGTAGTCTTGCTATCCAGCCAAGAGTCAAAGATTCACTGAGCCCAGAACTAGCCCATCTCAAAACAGAAAAGAAGGACAAATACAGTTGCAGTACTAGAGATCATTTCTGAGGTAACCTTCAGCCTGAGGTAAAGTTCAGTCAATGAAGCCAGAGTGGGGAATGTAGATGTGTTGCCAATGAAGATGCATGGCGGAAAGCACAGAAGAAATCTTACCAGAGAGGAAAATGGGGTGTGTTCTCACTTTCAGTCTGTTGTTATATACCTCCAAAGCCACAACTGAAGAGAGGCCTAACGGGAGACTCCTACCATAGATCAAGTTCAATTCAGCCCCTCAGAAGCAATTTAGTTGATAGTTAGGGGCTCTATGAGTGAGTAAGTATCCCATCACAGTGACTTGACATAATTATTTTGTTTTATAATCTCAGAAGGTTGAATCCTGATTGCTTGGTCCCACATGCTTATGTTGTGGGGTATTCACCAGAGAAGACTGCTTGGACATGGGTTTAAACTAATAGAAAGTCTTTATTAGCCAGCCAGGGACTACATTGGGTGCTCATAATCCCAATGTAGCCCTGAGACTTTCTCATGGTGAACTTTTAAGCACAAAAAAACAGTTCTGGGTTGGCATACTTCAGTTAACAAGAACAATTAGCCAGAAGAGGAACTGCAGAAGCCAAAAAGCAAGGTTAGTACACTGAGAGACTTTCCCATAACTATGGACTTTGATGGATTAGACACTTGTTTTAGTTTTGGCAATGGTGCTATCTACATGCTGAGTTTTACAGCCTGAATGGTACGTCCATCATGGAGTCAGTTGTGCTAAGGTCTCAAGGCCTTCTAAGTCTGGAGCTCTGTTACCCTTAGACAGAATATCACTGTGGCAGGAGCGTGTGGAGGAGAGTGAGACTCATGGCAAAAAAGGGGTGGGGCAGAAGGGCCGGGGACAGAATGCCTGCACCCCAAAGGAACTACTCCCCCTGTGAGATCCCACCTCCTAAGGTTTTCAGAACCTCCTAAAATAGAGCACCATCTGGCAACCAAATGTTTATCACATGAGCCCATGGGGAACATTTTATGTTCAAATCATAACAAGGGCCAAATACATGAGCCAATGTCTAAGGCAGGGCCAGCTGTTAAAAGAACTGGAGTCACAAGGCCCAGTTTCACAATTCAAGCCTTCGCTTTACAGAATGCTTGACTTTTGCTTCCTAGCTCTTGAGACTCAAAGAACTGTGGGAAGGAGCCCTTCCAGATTGCTTAGGAATTTGCTCTGAGCTCTAAACCATGTCCCAGGATCCTGGAGCTTTATTAACTTAAAGTAAAACTGCTAAGAAATGAAACTCTTGACAGGCTCATTCTTCCTCAGACCCATGTGAAATGAGCCATGGAAGGCAACAGACAAGAAAGAGTGCCTGGGGAGCACAACAGGGGAATTTATGAGATGTTATGGTTCAGAAAGGCTCAGTTAAAACTCCGATTTTTAGTAAGTTAAAGGCTCTGATTATAAAATATGAGAGAGACAGAGACAGACAGATTAGGATGATAGACAACTCGGGGGACATTCACTGAGCTCAATCTGCTTAAATGGTTTCTTCTGGGTTAGCCACACATCCTGCGGCTCAGAAGCCTTTGCAGGAAAGCTGCTTATTAAAGCGTGCATGTTCTACAGGAATGTGGGGGAAATATTGAATCAGGTGCAAAACTTCCTTGGGAAGCTTGCCACAAGGATACCAGGGGCATAATGTGGATAGATCAAGGAAATACAATAGGAATTTACAATGAGACAATAGTTTCTGACAGTAAAGTGAGTATATAAATGTAGTAATTAATGAAGTCACAAGGTGAGAGAATATCATCCATGATTTATCACCAATGCAAATGCCAGGAGACAGGAGCAGTATTCTTTTACATGGATACCTTTTTTCAGTTGACCTATGTATATAATAAGTTCCACATGACACCCCACTCAGATGTTACAAATCATAAGCTCATCCATCAGAGGTAATTAGTAATATTTACTCAGATTTGAACAAAATTGGTCCAAGTTAGTAGCTGGCTTCCACACACCAGGGAGAGGAGGGCAGGGTTGTCTACAATTACCATTATTTAGGGCTGTAACTAGCCCATCTCAGACCTGTGAGCACCCAGACAGAATGGGTAGAAGAGAGAGTGGGATATAGGAAAAGAAAATGTTAGAAGAAGAGAGAAGGCCAGGCGGTGGTGGTGCATGCCTTTAATCCCAGCACTTGGGAGGCAGAACCAGGCGGATCTCTCTGTGAGTTCGAGGCCAGCCTGGGCTACCATGTGAGTTCCAGGAAAGGTGCAAAGCTACACAGAGAAAGCCTGTCTCAAAAAACCAAAAGAAAGAAAAAAGGGAGAGAGAGAAGAAAAAAACCAAAAGACTAGCAGCCACTTTGTGAAATCATTAGATAAAGAGGCATTATGAGTGGGTAGAGAGCAATCTTTACAGAAGGTGATAACTCCTTGGCATTGGAAGTGTAAAGCACCCACTGCTTGCACTTTCATTTAGCAGTAGCCCATTTCCTCCACCTTCATTGCTTATCTACAGGCCTCACTAGTGAGGACGTATTGCTAGCTGGCCAGCTGTTACTCTATAAACACACAATTGTCTTTGTGAACTAGAGTAACACATCAAATAGATCATAAAGGTATCCAGAAAGCCTTGATGTAGCAGACACCCTGAGATACAACATTCTCTAACAACTAGACTTAAACACCCAGCCAGTGGCCAGCACAGGGGGCCAACAGTCTTTGCCAGGACAGAATGGTCTAACAGGGCCTGAAATAATTCCAAATTTCCTGCTATATGCCTATTTGAGTGTAAAATGTCCCTTCGAGGCTAATTTGAATACTTGGGCCCCTACTGCTCAAACTGTTTGAGGAGGTTGTTGAACTTTGACAACGACCTTACTGAAGGAAATGTTTTGCTCTGGGAGCTGGGCATTCTTGGTTATTGCCTTGTCCCAGTTCCAGCCCAAGTTCTCTGCTTCTAGCCTGGCACCTCAATGCGACCATCTATTTGTAGCATGAATGTTAAAGAGTCTTATTAATAAAATCAAACCTGAGGCCAGTTATTGGGGTGAAGTGGAAGATCAGAGAACTAGAACAAGCCACAGCTACCTCACCTCGACAGATCCTCAGCTTGTCTTGTTTCCTCAGACTGGAAGCCTCTGTGTCCTCATATCTGAATGGCTCTCAGCTGAATTGCTGCTAGAAAGCCTGAAAGCTTAACCAGCCAAATGCTTAACCAGCCAAATGCTTCTAGTTTCTGGTCCTCACGCCTTATAAACCTTTCTGCTTTCTACCACCACTCCCTGGGATTAAAGGCTGCTTTCTGGGATTAAAGGCATGTGTCACCGTGCCTGGCTGTTTCCAATAAGAACTATGTTCTTATTGTGAGTTCAAATAAGAACTCACAGAGAGGGCTGGAGAGATGGCTCAGCGGTTAAGAGCACTGGCAGTTCTTCCAGAGGTCCTGAGTTCAATTCCCAGCAACCACATGGTGGCTCACAACTATCTGTAATGAGATCTGGTGCCCTCTTCTGGCCTGCAAGCATACATGCAGGCAGAACACTGTATACATAATAAATAAAAAAATTAAAAAAAAAAAAAAAAAAAAAAAAAAAAAAAAAAAAAAAAAGAACTCACAGAGATCCAGAGGGATTTCTGTCTCTGGAATGCTAGGATTAAAGGCATGTGCTAACATTTTCTAGCCTAAGTATCTTGTGGCTTTTCTGTTCTCTGACCCCAGATAAGTTTATTAAGGTACACAATATTTTGGGGAACACAATACCATCACACGTCCCTGCTGTGATCTGCTGCAACACCATACCCCACCCCCACCCACCTCCTGCGGTGGGTCATATCCCCTGAACAGTGAACCAGTATATCGAAGCCTTCCTTCCTGAAGTTGCTTTGCAGGTGTTCTGCCACAGTGTGCAGAAAAAAAAAATCAACACCATGCTCCATGAAGAGTTTGGCTGGTCCTGAGTGAGAGCTGGTCATTGATCTGTCCTACTTCTTAGCCAGGATGTGACTGTCACTCATTTAGGCTCACCCACATATTTTACCATTGGAATAATAGAAAGAATTTGAATATTGGGCTGAAGAGATGACTCTGGCTAAAGTGTTTATTACATAAGCCTGAAGACTGAATGAAATCCAGATGCCCAACACTCATTAAAGCCAGACATGAAGGCACACTGGACATGGAGGTAAATACTGGGTGAGTGGGAAGGGTCTTGATAGCTAGCCAGTCTAACTGACACTGTGAGACCCAGGTTCAGTGAGAGAAGCTGTCCCAAATTAATAATAATTAAAAAGTAAGAATAATAGTAGATTGGTGAAGACTCAAGACATTGACATTGACCTCCGGCTTCCACACATGATGTACCGACAAACAAGCACACACACAAATAGACATGTGTGAATACACACACACACACACACACACACACACACACACACACACATACATTTATACATCACATTAACCTTTGTTAAACTCAAGGAGACAAAAAGAAAAAGGATATCAAAGTAGGAAAGGCCTTGTTGGGAAGAAGGTTTTCATTAGGAAACTGAGAACATACAGGTAGAAAGGCAATTGCGATGGTAGTATAAGAAAAGAGCAAAACTAATTGGTGGAGAAGCAGGTGCCAGTATCAAGGTCAACAGAGGAAGCCATTCATAAGAGAGAATTAGGTAAGGAGGTTTAAGCCAGGAAGCCCATGAGTGAGTTGGGTTGCAGAACACGGAGACAATCAGACCAACAGTATGGCCTCTGGACAGAGATGGGGCAGCAAAGATTACCCTTCCTCAGGTGACAATGGAGGGAGTCAAAAGGCATAAAGAGAATGTACAAATTCAAACAATGTCGAGCCTCACCTCCAACAACCAGCCACCCACCCTACTAATTTCTTGAGGCCTCTATGCCTGTCTTACAAACAATTCCTTGGCATTCTTTTATCTCTCCTTAGACTAGAGCTATGTTTCTACAGAGCTTATGGTAACACCACAAATAAGAAGATGACTGCCATTGAAGATATGTGGTAATATATTATGTCCCCCAATATATTGTGCACCCTAATAAATTTATCTGGGGTCAGAGGACAGAACAGCCACTAGATAAGACATAGTGGTGGCACATGCCTTTAATCCTATCACTTGGGAGGCAGAGATCCATTCGGATCTCTGTGAGTTCAAAGCCACACTGGAAACAGCCAGGCATGGTGACTCACGCCTTTAATCCTAGGAAATGATGGCAGAAAGCAGAAAGATATATAAGACCTGAAAACCAGGAACTAGAGCTGGTTAAGCTTTTAGGCTTTTGAGCAGCAGTTCATCTGAGACCCATTTAGACGAGGACACAGCGGCTTCCAGTCTGAGGAAACAGGATCAGCTGAGGAATTGGAGAGGTGAGGTAGCTGTGGCTTGTTCTGCTTCTCTGATCTTCCAGCATTCACCCCAATACCTTGCTCCAGGTTTGTTTTCATTAATTAGACCTTTTAAGATTCCTGCTACAAAGATACTTTATTCTATTGACAGTGGTCAGTGGAAAGGGTACATGTCACATTATAGGGAGCTACACAAGGACTCACCACAGTATGGCAGGTTACTGTGGGGCAGATGGCTCCCTTAGAAAGGAATCTCTGAGACATGGGAAGAGGCCTCTGAACTGGCTATTTTGAACAAATCCAGCAAGCTTGGGGCATGAGTACTATCCCTCTTGTCTGATATCTGACTATAGGAAAACTGTAGTAAGGTAATATAGTATTTGCATCACCTATCAGACATCAGATAAATGATGGCTGAAATGAACGTGATTTGGTGTAGACTTTCTATTGTTTTAAAAAACAGTAACAGCCTTGGTCGGGAGGGCACAAATCGAATTACCACTAATAACATTTACTTTGTACTGACCAGTACTGCATGTTTATTTAGTATTTAAACCTTTTAGTATTTGTTTGCTCATGGAACAGAGACAGCAGTCACCTGAGTCAGACAAATTTCTGAGCTGACTTCCCAAAGGAGAGCACTACCCCTGTGTTCACCCCATATACACCCTAACACTTCTGCTCTTAAGTGGCCAGCCATCTTTGTTTTACAGATTTGTGTAAGTTTTCTGCACAGCTGCAAGACTCCAGTCTGATTTGGCTGTCTTTTTTTTTTCTTTTTCTAAACTTTCTTTTTTTAACTAAGGCAGCATGTTGTCCTGATGGGATGCTAATGCACCTTTGTGTCTATTCAAACATGTGTCACATCTTGGGTTGACTCTGTAGTCCCAGTTTCTTCCTGGCAAAGACAATGAGCACAGTGAGCATATTAATAAATGTTACATAATAACAACTATTAAATGTTCCTTTGAAATCTCAAGCAGCTTTTTATCTTTAGCTCCTACTTTGAGATAATTATACACTTCCCTAAAGCTATTTATAGCTCCAATCAGGAAGAACAGCTGAAAAGAAATGGGTATAGAGTCCTGCCAAATCCTTGGTGAAAGTGATTTGAAATCCACAGAGCTATTGGAAGTGTTTAAAATGGTATGTGGCATATGGATGTCAAACACCATCAATAGAAATCTTTGCCAGCCACATTTTCATGACAGGGGAAGCTACGGTACACATCTTGTTCATAGCACCATCATCATTCATTCACAGAGACACTAGACTACACAGAACAGTGGCAGCACAGTTCCCATGCTGCCATACCCAGTCCTTGGCACACACAGTCCCTTGGAATGAACATGCTTCAATGACATCATGAGTCATGTTGTCCCTCTGTACTTTGAAAAGCAGGGGTCTTGCACATTTAATCAAGACAACAGACAGTTACAGACCAGCCTTAAAGTAATGGGGACAGAGAGATTCCTTCATGCTATGAACTGGAGATCACAGGATCAAACCCATGTATACACATGTAGACCATTCTTTTGATTTTCAGGTCTAGCAAATAAAAATGTAGCAACCATTTCCACTGGGCATACTCATTCCCCACCTTACTTGATACATCAGGGGAAAAAATAAAACAAAATCAACAACCAATATTACTTTCTCCTCGTGTTAAGGAAGCAAGTCAGTAGAATGGATAACTGGACTGCAAGACTTACTACCTGGCTCCTGACTCAGCTCTCATAGCTTAGAGCCTATGACTTTTGCCCAGAGTCTGTTATCAGAAGGTTCATTTGTAGACTTTGGTGGATACTACTCTGTATGAGCAGCCATGATAGAAGTCAGAGAAATAGTGAACAAGCACAGTGCCCCTCCCCTGAGGAATGGTAATATCCAGGAAATTGTGAACCGGAAAAGAAGAGGGAGATATGGCTGAGAGAGCATGTGTTTGTTACTATCAAATACCTGAGACAGTACACTTCTGTACTTTATTCTTCTATCTCTATTTGGTTTTACTATGTTTTCATGAGAAGCCATTTGCCTCAGGAAAGATCACATAGAACCTATTTATTGCTCAGCAATGGTAGTCTTCACATAGAGTAACCTAAAATATTGTGGTTTCTTACAATCTAAGATAATCACAGCTTTTGAGACTATACTGTAGGTGAAGTTGCACAAGAAAAATCTGTCTTTCTCTGTAGCTAGAGTTTTCCTGCCTGGCCCACAGTCAGGGCAAATCTCTCTCATCCGCCAGCCCCACAGCCACTCAGACCCGACCAAGTAAACACAGAGACTTATATTGGTTACAAACTGCTTGGCCGTGGCAGGCTTCTTGCTAACTGTTCTTATATCTTAAATTAATCCATTTCCATTAATCTATACCTTGCCACATGGCTCATGGCTTACTGGCATCTTCACATGCGGCTTGTCATGGTGGCGGCTGGCAGTGTCTCCCTCACCCAGCTTCCTGTTCTCTCAATTCTCCTCTCCGTTAGTCCCACCTATACTTCCTGCCTGGCCACTGGCCAATCAGTGATTTATTCATTGACCAATCAGCAACACATTTGACATACAGACCATCCCACAGCATTTCTCCCTGTCGTGGAAAAATGTTTTCTGTGCCCTTCACAGATGCAAGGCTAATAAGAATGGTCCAGAAAGACATTAAAGCAGAAAGAAATGCCTGCAGACAGGCAACTTCCCAAGAAGACTCCAGTCCAGGAAGCAAAGGTGATAGCTATGAATTCCAGAACAGGTAGAGGGTGGAGTCTCAGCTTTGGATTCTCAGGAAGCCCAGGCTGAGATCCTATTACTGGTCCAACCACTGAGAAGCAGTAATTCCTAACCTCACCGCATCGGCCTATTTGGTTCTCTATAAACTCATCCTTTTTTTCAGTGTTTAGGCTTGTGTGATTAATATAATGAAATCATAAATAACTTAAAATTCCATTACTCTCCTCCATACCAACAAAAATGACTCCATTAAGGAGGGATAGAGAAACAGGCAGGTTGTAAAGTGTTTACCTTTCAAGAATGAGGACCCAAAGTTCATCCCTAGAACTCACCTGGAAGAAAAAACAAAAAACAAAACAAAACAAAACAAAACAAAAAACAACAACAACAAAAAGAAAGTCAAGCTTAGTGGCATGTTCATGTCATCCTAGCGATGGGGAAGAGGGGCAGGTAAATCCTTGGCATAAGTCAATTGAAATTCTTAAAAGCAGGAGCTAAGGCTTCTTCAAGGAAGAAGAAATTCCAGCAGTGGACACTTCCCTTTTGAACCAGTCTGTCTGTCCAGTTCTGCCCTGTGGCTCTGCATAGCCAGCTCTACAATTATGTCTTTTCAATAAATGCCTTAATCTCCTACTGGAGTTCTCTTTCTGGTTAGATCTGACTCCACACAGCCACGGAACCTGTTTTCATTCTGCAGCAAAGCCAACTGCCTACATTGTGATGTTTCAAAGTAAAAATTGCTAGATCCATTATTTTCACAGATGGGAGTAGGCTTAAATACAGCATGTTACTCTCTTTTGCTTAAATCTCTCTTACCTATTTCTCTCAGAAGAAAACAGTAACTATACAGTCAATGTAACCTCCCTTGGTAAGTTTGAAGAAGAAATACATAAGATGCATATGAAAGAGGAAACCAGGTCCTCACATCAGATAAATACTCCCTGTATTTACCTAAAGGGACTTCTGGAATTGGAGTTGCAGCATGAATCATCTCATCCACATAGCAGCGTTCTCTGCTCCACAAATGTTAATCATTTTAAATGAGTCAGCAGTACATTTTCACAACTCCCCTGGACAGAATTTCCTCACCGCTTCCTAATACTCATCGTTGTCGTCCTTTGCCAGGTTTCATTCCAGCCAGAACTACTCTGAGAACTTCTAAAACTGGAACACAGTTACACAAACAGACCAGACAGCTAACTTAAAGTCAAGAATCCAAAGGGAGCGGAATTTGAAATGAAACTTGGATTTCGATTATACGTAATAAAGTTTTCTAGGATGAAATGAAGTCTTTAAATCAAAAAACAAAAAAAGTCCACTTTAGAAATATTAACATTTATTCATTTTCTTATGGTAGCTCTTTTCTTGATTGTAATAAGAATATTAGCAAATAAACATACTTTTGAGATTTAAATGTTATAACCCCAAATTAAAAGTTTTTCATTCATTAAAGCCTAGGTACCATTTTAAAATAAATTAATTTTAATTACAAATGACAAGTACCTATAGATAGGTAAGAAGTGTATTAACATTTACTTGCAATAACAAACATGTGCTTTGATAGTTTTATTCATTATTATAAAAACTGAGTTTTCAATGAAGGCAGTTCATCAAAATTATGGTTATGGAAATAAATTTGAATCTAGTAGTACTTTAAACTCAAATAAAAATAATCACAGAATAAAACAGCAAGCATATGGAATATTTGTGATATATACATAGATATTTTCATGTAAACAAAGCAAAGATCAAAGAAATTAAGTATCTTTGTCACCAACAAATGTATGAAGATTAAAAGATTATTTTATTTTACTTCATGCTTCAAGTGAACAACTGCTCTAAGCAGAGAACTAGGCATTAGATGAGCCTTTACATTCCCCTCACTCTCTTCAGGAAATCACACATGATGAAGAGATGCCCTGTAGAGACATCTGCAGGAAAGAAATACTATACTAATTAGCCTTCTGGAAGTCGTAACATACAATTAATGAGTCATTCTTGGACCCCTACTGTGAAACCATATGGTTCATCAGACTTTGCCAATGAAAGGAAAGCTGGTGCTGGCCAAATCCACACCAGCTCACGTGGAGACCATGTGCACAAACCATGTAGACTTTATTTCATTGTGGATCACCATTGGCTTCCGACACACCGCTGCTTTAAGATAAAACAGGTGGTATTTAAATGACACACTTATTGTCTACAGGAGGGTTTCATGGAACTGTGCCCCAGTGACCATCAGAACCAGAATCAGGTAAAACACTCAATATAATAAAAATAAACATTCTTGTGCCCAACCACTGACCCAGAGGCCCAGGAATTTGTATTGTTGACCTTCCCTGGGGATATTCAAATGCCTACTAAAGTTTAAATATCATTACTGCCAACTATTTGAAATTTCTCTTTACTCTTTTTTTTGACAACAAATATTTTCTTATATCTTTCATGCATCATATTAGCTAGGAGGAAAAATAAATAATTTCTGATTATGTCAGCCAGCAATGGTTAATAGTGGTATTTCCCCATCAAAAAAAAACATGGAATAATTGGCAACATGCAATTTTGTGCCTAAATTCCTTGATGGTGCACCATATTTTCTCCTAAAGCTTTCAAAAAGTACAAAAATATTTAAAGTGATCTGTAAACTGTCATCTGAACAGATTAGCCAGTGTAAAGAGAGCTGCTGATCAACATCTCCTTCCCCATGGCTTCCCATGTTGGCTCAGCAGTCACTGCAGAACACTGGCCAAGTGTAGCTGCCCCCAAACCAGAAGAGAGTACTTTCAACTCAACATGAACAAGAATAGAGAATGTGAAACTCCATTCAACTACAATCCCAAAAGGGTCTCAAGAGTTACCAGTATGCATCAATATACACAGTGGTGTCCTTCTTGAAAGTTGCATTTTCAGCATCTGTATTAATATCTGCTTCTAATCCAGTTTATATTGACAATGGAAAGCAAAATGCATTTCAATGTGCTGCTAAACATCTACTACAGTGTTTAAGTCCTATATGATCCCAATGGACAAAGTCGTATTTACCTGTGATAAATATAAATTAGAAATTAAAGAGGTAGGCGGCTCTCATATGCAATGATCTCAACATAATGTGGTAAATAGTGTACACTAGTCCCTAACGCTGATGGAACAGACAGGGGATTTCCAACATGATTGCAATCACCTCAAGAGCAGGACTTCCCAGGTCTTTGGTGCTGTCAACGAGGTGCCAACATCCCAATTCCTGATGACCATGCCAGAGCTCTTTAGACACCATATAAGAAAGAGCTAACAAAGCAAATGTAAAGTAATACTGGAGACCAGACAATAGTCCTGAAGTAGGCCGGGCTCTTCCAACTATGCTCACATATGGAAAGCAAAACAAAAACAAACAAAAAACCCTCAGGGTTGGATAAGATATCAACAATTCCTGTAATCCAGCTTGGGTTTTTAGAGTTGAGGAAGCACAGGCTTATTTTTCCCAATGGCTCACAAAGCAGGAAAATTCTGAAAAGGTGCTATACATCCATGGTAAGTGCTCCCTTAGCCCAGAGTGCAGTTAGAGGGCTACTTTTCAGCCCTGGTGACTTTAATCTACAGCTCCACCCTGCTGGCTATTTTATAAGGTGTACCACTAGTAACAGAGGGAAGCTGACCAAGGTCCTAGAGGTACCAGGACAGGCAGACACCTAAAGAAAAAGAATGAAAACTCCAAAACCTGACCTAGTAAAGTTAATCTAAGCTCAGCACAGGGTTTCTCTTCCCTTCTCTTGGGAAGACACACCTCTGAAGTTCACAAACTTCAGCTCTACTAAGGCAAGCACTGAGGCAAAAGGTCCCACTACAGACCACATTAGAGGGCGCTAGACAGTTGGAAACCTCCAAAGCTGCCAGGGCAAGATCCACCCCCAGCTGTACTAAGCACTCAGTAACTGTCAGTCGCTTGTTCTACAGATGGAAAAATCACATTATTTTCATATTTATATTGATCTTCAGACCCTGGCCAAAGTCATTTGCTTCCTTTAGAAACTCCAAGTCAGACACAGCAACCTCAAACCCTGCTTGTTCTTCATGGTAGCCCTGTCTCAAAAAGAGAAGAGAAAAGAAGAGAAGAAGAGAAGAAAGAATATGTCACATCCCCCTTGACTACGACAGGTTCAAAATGAATGAGGAGACTATGTGGCACAATGGAGCAGCTGTATCTGCATCTTAGATGTTTGGAGCCCAGCTCTACCAAAACCTCTGGGCAGGATTTCTGTCCCTTGGAAACTTGTATTTCTTTAATCTTAAAAAGGAAACAAGCGATACCTACCTCATAGAACGCCATGAGGGCAGAGCACTGCCCAACACCTTGAATACAGCACCACTGCATAGTGGTGGCCTCTTCTCTCTGAACTTGGTGAGAATGTGCGAATCAGCAAGATGGCCACAAGTTGGACCAGCCACCCTCTCATTCTCCTCCTCCTTCCCTGAAATTTGCTATAGTGCTGTGCCTCCTCAGTGGTTCCCTGGTGCTCTGAAAACTCACTAGTGCTTAGAAAAATCCCTATGTGTTTGTGTTCCTTTTAAAATTGTACATGCAGCTAAAACATTGTTTAATAAAAATTACCTACCTAGAGATCATAAGCACATGTCTCCCAAAGCACAATATGTCATATATAAAAACAATTCTAAGAACACAGCTGAATTAATTTGTACATTGTCTCTTAAAGTGCACCAAAGTAAGTTGTAATAACCTTTAAAATGTCACCAACCTCCTTGGGTTTTGTTTTTAAATAAAACTAAGTATCTACCAACTGAGATGCCTAGGGATTTGATTCCAATATTATGGCAAAGAGCAGCAGTGTCTTGTAGGAAAGGAAAAGGAACTGATTAACTCAACCAAGCTTGCCTCAGCAGCATAAAAACAAAACAACAACAACAAAAAAACAAAAACAAAAACAAAAACAAAAAAACCACCTACAATTCAAGTTAACTGCAGGTTCCATGAAGCACAATCTTGATTCATGCTGCAAAAATAAAACCAGTCAACTAAACAAACACCTCCCCCCAAAGCTTTCTTAATCTAGAGGTAACATATGTGACCACTTTCCACTTTCTTACAGTGTACCCTTGGTTTCAGGATCAAAGTATTTACCATTCTTTCTTTACAAAACACACACGCACGCACGCACGCACGCACTCACACTATAAAAAAAAACCGAAAGTTTAGAAGCCATATGAAAAAATTTCAGTCAGTAAAGACCCATAATGACTCCAAATGTCTCAGAGTTACAGTATTCACAACACCGTCCGATGCTCCCCACACACATAGACAGCACTAGGGCGTATCCGTCGCCTTGTGTGACCAGGGAGACGTGGCAAGAACTTGAAGGACTTAGGCATCATGTCCAAGCAGGCATCATGAAACTTCTTAATCCTCCAGTAGTATATCAGTGGGTTCAACGCAGACTTGAGGTAGCAGAGCCAAAGTAGCCAGGTGCTAATCTCAAAGAAGTTGTGCTGATAGTAGAAGTGCTTACTGAAGGTTGCCACGAGGCTGTATGTGGTGAATGGGGCCCAGCAGACAATGAACACAGCAAAGAGGATCAAGATGGTGGTGAAGGCACGTGTTTTAAAGCCCATGTCAATGTTCATTTGGAAGGGTCTCTGTAGACTCATGAGACCAAGTTTGCTGGCCTGGCTGAGGCATATTCCTTCTGGGTAGCTATGAATCCTCAAGGCATTGTGCCGAAGGGTGTTGAGGATGCCCATAAATGAATACAGTATCACCAGGAAAGGTATAAAGAAAGAAATTAGTGAGATCAAAATCACATAAGCCTGGTATCCAGAATTAGTTGTGTACCCAAACACACACTGTGGGGCTCGAGAAGGTATTTGCAAATCGGGATTTCCCACAGCCAAAGGAAAAGCTATGGAAAAAGAAGTAGCCCAGGAGACTGCAATAAGGACCTTAGCCCTGTATGGATTTAGCTTATCTTGCCTCTGAACTATAATCAGGAACCTATCAATGCTAATAATGAGCAGGATAGCAACTCCCTCTATCACAAACAACCAGAAAAACATAGCAGACAACCTGCAGAAGAATTTCCCAAATATCCATCTGGTGGTAAGAATAGTTACCAGGGCAAAGGGCATGTTCAGCACGGCAAGCAGCATGTCTGCAAAAGCCAGGCTGGCCAGAAGGATGTTAATGGCAGAGCGCATGGCAGCTTTTTGGTAAACCATGAGGCAAACAACCAAGTTTCCAAGGAAAGACACAAACAGAATAAATATCATTATAGCCGAAAGGATGATCTGGAGAGCTAAGTTGAGGCTCTTAAAAACTTCTGGTGTCGGGGTCATGGCTGTGCTGTTCACTGCTAAGGAACTAAGTCCCGTGCTGGTCATGGTTTCCAGACTATATCTAAGCAGTGGACCAGGACTAGGATGTTGCAATGGTGGAGACGCCGTAATATTCACATGGGAGTTTTCATAGACTACAAATGTTGTGTTGGATGTCCCAGTATGGGATGCAGTCAACACCGCCGAGACAATCATGATTTTAAGAGGACAGGAGGTTCAGGCAGAAATGTGGGTCCTTTTCAGGCATTTCGATACAGCACTGTAGGGTCAGGTTCCACTGATGGGCTCGGATACACATTCTGGAAAACGGACAGAGTTCCATCTTCCACAAGAATCCTTCTGCCTGAAAATAAGCCCAAAACAGAACATGAGATCAGATTAGCAAATACAATTTACTCTGTTGTTTCACAACATCTAAGTACTAGCAAAGACTGTTCACCTCTGCTTAGCTTCTGAGGTCAGACGAGGCTAAGTATGTTCAGGGCAGTATGGCTGTAGACACATTTGACATTTTTAATCTTTTATCATATAGGATCACTCCTTTTTCCTTCTAAACCTCTAAAACTGTGTTCCCCAACCTAGTCATCACTAAAATGCCACTGTTATATTGTTTTAACGAAATATAATGGAAATTTTATAGTATTTGTAGAGAAAGCAAGGTGGATCTTGAAATATATTAATGAACCAAGGACCAAGGTCAAAACCTATAGTTGGTGCTTTTTAAAAGATTGCAGCAGCCCTCTCTAAGGCTCAGACCATTGAGGAAGAAGGGACAGAAAGACTGTAAGAGTCATAGATTGGTGGGGACCTGAGAAAAACTATCCTTTTGGGCTCAGCAGGCCCACTGCATTCGTGAACTCACAGTGGCTATGAATCCCTGCCCGAGACCTGTACAAGATAAAGCCAGTCAGCGTTCTATGGGGAGGGGAGTGGGAGTGGGCTCCGGAGACCCCATTCCTAACTGAGGAGCTACGGAGAACCCATAGCCTTTGTTGAAGGGAAAACAGTGTTCTTTAAGTGTTCCATGATCTAGTGCCCTACATCCAGAAATAAATGGACAGCACAAGCTGGACCCAATGGGTTATTGAATCAAATAAAAAAGACACGAAGTTTGGGGTACAGGGAAGCGGTGCTGGATCTTAGAGCACTGACAAAAAGAGTTGGGGTAAATATAATCAAAATACATTGTATGAAAGTCTGCAAGAATTAATAAAAATATTGAAAAACAAACTTCAAAAAAAATGGCAGCAGTATCATAGCTTTCTACGGTCACTATTAATAAACATTTCACTAATTCTCTTAGGAGAACAGATTTCAGCAGTTCTTTCCTATGGTTCTTATTCCATCTTTACATTAGCATAAGGCTTGATGGCAAAAACAACTGAACCTCAATTCCCAGCTTAACATGTGGTAATAACACACTTTACAGCCCTTAAAAGTAAGAACGAGGTTATTTTCAATTAAGATCTGAAATTTATCTTAGTTTTCTTCCTCCCTTTCTCCCTCCTGCCTCTTCCTTGTTTCCCCTTTCTCTCCCCCACCATTTTCCCTCTCTATCCCCCTTAAGATCTTTTCTCATAGCAATCCCCCCTCCAGAAATTCCCCACCAAACACACTAGAAAAAACCCATTCAGATAAAGGAGTCATTTTCCTACACTCTTTCTCATATTCTCCCTTTTCTTCTAAACCTGTCCTTTTTGTTTTTTACTTTTATTGGTTCTTTGTGGATTTCACATCATGCATTCTGATCCCACTTATCTCTCTGTCCCCTCACATCTGCCTTCTGCCCTTGTAACCTCCCCCCAAAAACAAAACAAAATTTAAAAGGAAAACCAAACACTAAACAAAACAAAATAAAAATAAAAACAAAAAAAATTAGAAGAATCTCATCATGGAAGCTGTAGTGTGTCCTGTTGAGTCACACAATTTACCCTTTAGTCCGTTCATCTTTACTTGCAAGAGTCATTGGTCTGGCTCAAGGCCTCTGGCTTCCTACACCACCTGTCATGGCTCTCACGGGGGCTCCTCTTAGATATCCTGTTGTTGTCCTGTGTCATGGAGATTCTGCTGTTTTGGATCTGTAGGTTGGTCCCCTTCACATATTCCAGTAGTTCATAGATGAGGCAGAGGTTAGGGTGAGCAAACGTATAGCCCGGTTTGGTAACTGGGTTGGTCAGCTCGCTAACTTTCCCTCATCCCTACCCTGGTGAGCTCTCCAGCACTGCCTAGGCTAGTTTACCCAATGCAGCCTACAGCAAGGAGTGGGGCCAGTTCTCCTGCTTTGGGGCCTTCAGTTCTGGGTCCCCCTCACTCTTAATCGCCAGGGTCGGCTCTACTGTTTTGCCCAGGCAAGGTGCAGGGCCCTCTCTCCTGATTGTTGTAGGGGGCATACGAGGCTCCCCTGCTCTCATGCCCTCAAGGCTGGTTCACCTGTGACCTGACAACAAGGTCAGCTCTAGTGGCAGGTGGGAGGACAGCATCTTTCCCTCACAGATGGGAGGGTGGGCGGGGTCAGCTCTAGTGTGCTGCCCAGACGGGAAGCAGAGACTACTTCCTTGTGTGCTGCAGCTGGTGAGGGTCAGGGCTAGCTCTACCACTCTTGGCACCCCAGGACCAGCTCTCTCTCCTGCCGCAGGTGGTAATGGGAGCGGGGAGGGCATCTGTCCCTCACCCATGCCACCACACAGCAAATGAGGGGGGACAGCATCAGCTCTCATGCCCTCAGGCTCGGCTCTGCCTGCATCCTCAAGCACAGGGTCAGCTCTGGGTGCTTCCCAAGGGAGGTGAATGCCTATGGTGAGGGGTGGGGCCATCTTTCTCCAGTGCAGGGAGCTAACTCTTCTTCCCTGAGGGGTAGGCCCAGCTTGCCTGCAATAATATCCAGCAAAGGGCCGGGCCAGTGAAGGGCGGGGCAGGCTCACCACAGCATGGTTCCAATGATCCCTGTGCTAATACAGGCCATGGATACCACCACAGACCCCAGCTGCAGCAGGACCATGGGACCCAGACATGCCCTCAGCAGCAGCTAGGCCAGACGCCACCACGGCTCCAGTGGCAGCACAGACCCCTCAGATCAGCATGGCCCCGGTGAAAGCATGGTCCCAGGTGCCTGGCCATACACCAGGCATCTACAGAGCCCTCGGTGGCAACTGGAGCCACGGACATCACCCCGGACTCTGGCCTTGGCAGGACCACTGACCTAGACATGGTCCTAGGCCACCGCCCATGCCCAGATATCTCCATGGCTCCAGGTGGCAGCACCAGCCATCCAGATCAGCATGGCCCCAGGTGAAGTGTAGTCCTCGGACACTGCATGGTCCGAGGTCGCCAACCAGACCCCAGTCATCAGCATGGCCCTCGGTGACAACAGGGGCCTGGGGCACCAACTCAGACCCTGGTTGCTGTAGGGCCACAGACTCAGACATAGCCCGCTATGGCAGCCCTGGCTCAAAATGACACCATGGCCCAGGATGACAGTACAGGCCACTCAGATCAGGATGTTCCTGGTGGCAGCATGGCCCTCCAACACCCTTATGACCACAGGTTGCTGCCCAGGCCTCGGGCATTTATGTGGCCTTTGGTGGCAACATGGGACATGGACATCAATACAGACCCTGGCTATGGTAGGGCCACTGACCTAGTCATGGTCCTAGGCAGCAGTCCAGGCTGAGATGTCACCATTGTCCCAGGTAGCAGTGCAGGCTACCTGAACCAGCATGGCCCCTGCAGCAGCATGGCCCTCAGACACCAACATGGCCCCAGGTGGCAGCCTAGACTCCAGGACATTAGTACGGTCTTCAATGGTCTCAGGAGCCAAAGACATCAACAGAGACCCTGGATAGGGCAGGGCCATGTACCCAGACATGGCCCTCAGCCACAGTCCTGGTCCTGACAATACCATGGCCTCAGATGATAGCCCTGGCCACCCAACTCAGCCTGGTCCTGGCAGCAGCACAGCCCTCAGACAGCAAAGTGGTCACAGGTTGCAGTCTAGACCCCAGACATCCACATGGGCCGGGACAGCAACATGGGCCACGGACATCAACACAGACTCCAGCCACAAGCCTGTCCATTTTCATCATTTCTTTCTGATATGCAGACTTCTGTTTCTTCTCCCCAAAGACTGAATTGATACTGTTAGCAATTTGACAGGAGATGCTAACCAAATAATAAAGATGATATTAAGGAAGATAGGGAGAAAAGTGCCTGAATATTCGGAACATATTCAGAATATTTACAAAGATTTGGTCATTTTGTCTCAAAAACTTGCTTACCTTTTACTTAGCCTTATTCCTAGTCTCTCCCCAATTTATGAAGCCCTCAATCTTACATAAGAGCTTTCTCTAATCTACAATCCTATCAACCCACATTCTGTCATGGCTTCTCCCTTCTGCTGTTCTTAACTAGGGGATAATCTCTTCAGTTACAAAGGGACTGGATTTCTGGACAGATTCCTTCGACAAACCCTTAAAAGGTTAGAAAAATTAATACACAGAAAATCAAAACAAAACTACAATTCACACATTGTATGGCCTTAGAATTAGTCATTGATGTTTAAGGGTAAATGTCAACATTTCGTTCATCCATTTCTTAGGGTGTGAAGGGAAGAGACAGGATCTCATTTGTGAGAGCTAAGATAGAGCCCTATAGCCAGATCATGCTTTTTCTACTAACTTTGCATCTATAATCCACTGTCCTATGTAGGACTGCTTTTATAAATAAGAAGAATAGCACTTACATAAAATACTGATTCTGGGGCTGGAGAGATGGCTCAGTGGTTAAGAGCACTGGCTGTTCTTCCAGAGGTCCTGAGTTCAATCCCCAGCAACCACATGGTGGCTCACAACTATCCATAATGAGATCTGGTGCCCCCTTCTGGCCTGCAGGCAGAACATTGTATACATAATAAATAAATCTTTAAAAAAAAATACTGATTCTACTATTTCCTCTCACTTTATAGCTTAATTTTTGTCGTTACCTACTAGATTTTATACAACATCACATATTTCCTCTAAAATGCAAATAAACCTTGACAACATGTTACATTAAATTAGTGACTATCAAAGTCTATAATCACAAAAGGGCAGTTGGAAAGGAACAAAGATTATTACAGTTTTGCACCATAATCTTGTCAGGCTATTCAGAGAGACCCCAGTATGCAGTGTTGATATTATGTGTAGTATAAGATCAGTGTTGGTATAGACCTACCTCCAGAGAAAACTCTACATAGACAAATAGGTATTTTAATCCTAAAATAACAGCTTAAATCATGTTTGGCTAACTGTGTTAAAACTGCATTTCAGAGTTGGCAAGATGGCTTAGTGAGTAGCGGCGCTTCCACCAAGCCTGGCAATGTGAATGTGACCTTTAGGACCATGTGGTAGGAGAGAACTGACTCCCACAAGTTGTCTGCTGACCTGCACAGGTGTTGTGTGGCATATACATACTTCCCCACATACATACATACATACATACATACATACATACATACATACGTACAATAATTAAATAAGCAAATGCAATACAAAATTTTAAATTCTATTTCAACAAACATCTATTGAATCTGGAGTAGTAAGTTTGAAATACTTAATGTCCTTAAGGCTGGAAATATAGTGCTAGAGCCTCGCATGCAAGAGGCCCTACATTCAACTCCCCGAGCAACAAAATTAACTGATTAAAAACAATTAGATTTAGCTTGGGGTTTTTTTGAAGATGAAGAAGAACAATTAAAAATAGAAAGAAACAAAAGCAAAATATTAAACTGTGCTTTTTAATTTTAATTTTTTATGTTCCATATACAACAAAAGTGTTTTTTTTTTTTTGCATGCCTCCCATTACTACACAAACTTCTAACTCAATTCACTCAATTACTATTCAGCCTCCAGATATTTACTGAAGGCATGCTATGTTCCAGTCACTAAAGGGAAAATGATTAACAAATGGTCCTGGGTTCTGGTTAAAGAGAGAAAACTGACCGAAGGCACTGCATCTCAAAATTCACTTTGAATGGATTTTTGCCAATATAGTTACAAATTAAAAAGAATAAGGTATATAAATGTAAAGTCCATTAATAAAGAATGTCTTAATGCTTTTAGACAACAAACAAACCAGCGAAGCAGATGCTGCTGAGGTAACTGTCCTAACAAAACAGAAAGAGAGAGCCTTCATCTCCAGAATTTCCAAAAAATGTTGTTTTGAGGAAGCCAAAATGTCTGTAAACCTCAGGATAGACTGGTTAGCAGTGACCCCAGAAAGCCCAGTTGAGGCTGAAAACAAGAAAGTGACTGAAAACCAGGACACTGGAAACCCAGCCAGGCCTGTCTCCTCTCACTGTGCAATCAGAAGCACACACACATCTCCATTCAAGAAGCTCAAGGCTGTGGCAAAACGTTGGGCTGCAAATGGGATCAAACGAGAATGCCAACAGTCCGCAGAGGTACGAGTTCCTTCTCACCAGCTTCTCCGACTGCTGGACTCTAGGCTACTGATGCAGGCAGGCAGCCCCACCCGGGAGCAATTGACTCTCACAGTCACCAACCAGCCCAGTCCAGAGTGAAAACTCACTTCCACAAGGCAGCACTGACTCATTCCTGGGGGTAGGTCTCCCGAGTACTAAAAGCCTCTTAGAAGTTCGACCACTTCTCAACAGTGCTGTTCCACCAACGCTCAACATGAATTTCCATGAGAACAAACCTCAGTGCAACCTTAACGTCACCCAAAAACTAATCATACCAAACAAAGGCGTAAAGTCTTGTTTTAGTACACCTAAGGAAGAATTAGCATTCAAAGTGACATCCAGGTCTTTTAACAGCAATTCAATTGGTCTAACTTTAACAAGATACATACGAAAAGAAAATCGAGTAGCCCGGTCCTTTGCTTCTCACTTCCTCCTTGCCAGTTTCTCCAGTTGCTATTGAAACATAGAAAAGTAACAAATGTGTTTCCATGGCCCCAACCAAACTTCTGAGTTCTAGCCTTACATGTGTATGTATGTGTCTATGTAAGGCATGAAGGCATGAGTGCAGGGCCCCCAGAGGCCAGAAGAGGGCGTGAGATTCCCCCAGAGCCAGAGTTACAAGAGGTTGTGAGCCACCCAACCAACCTAGAGGGGTCCTAGGAAACGAACTGGAGTCCTCTGCAAGTGTGTGGTCTGATTGACCACTGAACCATCTTTCCTCACCTATACATTATTTCTACATTCTGATGAGAATCTCCTTTGGCCGCTGCATAACCCAAACCCTTCTTTCATCTATCACCTCTTTTTAGTCTGTACTTTTGAGTGACAGGACTTAGTGAGCTGTAGTGGGTAGCCATTCCAGCTTTGATCTGGAAGTTCCAACCCCCATTGAGACTTCGGCAACTGTCATGCCTACAAGGCGGGGCCAAGGGAGGCGCCTGGAGACCCGAGATCTGGATGGGCCAGGCTCGCTCTCTGTTCCAGGACCCTGGACGGTGGAGGTGGGCCAAGCAGAGCTCCAGAGAACACTGCTGGACTGCGATATACCTTCCCCAGACCCCACGACCTACCTATCCCTTAATTTGTAAGTTACGCCATTAAATAAATCTCCTTTTAACTACGTGGAGTGGCCTTAATAATTTCACCAATAGTGAGCAGTCATTGTGCTGTTTGGTTTTTGTCAATTTGACAAACCTACCTATATCTCAGAAAACAAAACCTCAGTGAGGAACTGCCTCCCTAAGATTGTCCTGTGGACATGTCTGTGGGGCATTTTCTTGATATGGGAGGACCTAGTCCACTATGGGCAGTGCCATCCCCAGGCAGGTCATTCTGGATAGTTTAAGCAAGCAGGCCAAGTAAGCCATGGGGAGCAAGTTAGTAAGCAGCATTTGCCCATTTTTCTGCTTTAGTTCCTACTTCCACTTCCCTGCCTTGGGCTCCTGACCTGGCTTCCTTTGATGATGGCTGATAACAGTAAGCTAAAATAAACTCTTCCTCAGGTAGGTTTTAGTCTATGTTTTATCACAATAAAAAGCAAAGCAGGACAGTCATGTTACACTTTCCCATGCCATCTCTTCCTTCATGCTCATGCATGCCACTTGCAGAATAAACTCCTGGGAGGCAGAAGTGATTTGGGGTAGAGGTTGGAAGGAAGACAGGGTAGATACATTTTTCTTAACCCAGTTAGAAGTTCAGCATTTAGTACATACTCAACAAAAATCCACTGAGATATTAATATCTGTCATTGCACCCAGTCTCTTATCTTTTTTGATTTCCTGTTATGAAATCCTTAAAAGAAGAGTAAATTTTATAGTTTTGCTTTTAGAGAATCTACTTTTCTGATTCTCTGTTGCTTTTCAATAGTTCCTTAATGAAATATTTGGTGTGTGTTTTCTATTTGGAAAGCAAGCTACTGGTATGGCAATATTGACAGAACAGATGAAACCAAGTGGAATCTATCTTCCTAAGAAGTGACCAAAAAAGTAAATAAAAGAATGGGAAGACTTTAATTGGATAACCTAGAAATGGAAGTATGAGGTTCATACTTATCTCCATAGAAATATGGAGTTAAGACAAAGCATGACCAGTAGTAACAAACATTTAATAATATAATAAAAATCTTGGCATTATAAACTTACAGAAATGGGAAACGAGGAAAGAGACCAGGGTTGAAGACAGGCAACTGCTTTGATCCAAGTACCTGTTCCCTGTGTCCACAATTCCCTATATTCCCTCCTGGGCTCCAAAAGTCCCCTGGGCCTGAGATCCTTGCTTGAATCCTTCCCTCAGAATCCACAAAGGTTCTACTTACTATGCTCACTTCTCAACAGTTACTGTCCATACCCACTGTGGGGTGCGGGATATGCTTTCCACTGGCTGCTCAAAATGTCTCCTTAATATAGTGCAAGAGTTAAGGGTTTAGCATCCCTTCATGGGATGAAACACAGGAGACAAAAATCTCTTGATCTCAGCCCTTGACTGACCACCAGGCCCAAGGAAAGTTCTTCCAAGTCCATCTGAAAGGAAAATCACGTGATGAAAATCAGAAGCACTCCCTTGAACACATTCCTTTCTCCAGCCTCACTTCCCTTTCTTCTCATTCCTGTTACTCTAGGACGACAAGCCCTAATCCAGCCCTCTGTTTAACTGGCTTTGCCTCCAGAACTTAGATTCTGGGAAACTAGAAAAAGAATCCATTCATCAGCTGCACTGACTCCCATTCACTTACCTGCCCTGTGACCTGAGAGTCAAAGGCCATTCACTTGAACATTTCTTCTCAGCCTTCCACCAGCACTCAAAACCTCTAACTCTAGCCTGTCACTTCCCTCACAGTGGCTTCATAACAGCCCCCCTCTTCACCGCTATGTCACCTCCACAGTCTCACTTCCTCAGCCTTGCCCTCTTCTCTTGCATCCGTCCACCAAACTATAACAAGAGGAACTTATTTGATTGAGAGAGTCTCTCAATGTAACCCTAGCTGTCCCAGAACTCACTCTGTAGACCAATCCAGCCTCGAATCACAGCGATCACCCTGCCTCTGACTCCTGAGTGCTGAGATTGAAGCTCTGCCACACCACATCCAGCTGCTTGAAGAAATGTTTTAATTATTTTCTATTTTTTGAGATTATAATAACATCATTCTTCCCTTCCCTTTCCTCTCTCCAAACCTTCTCATATGCCCTCCTTACTCTCTTACAAATTCATGACCTCTTTTTTCAATTGTTATTACATACAGCTATGTAGATACACATATATTCCTAAATACATAAATACACCCTCAGCCTGTAAAATGTTACTTGTATGTATGCTTTCAGAGATGAACTTTTAAAATTACAATCTTAATCTTTTAATCACTTTCTAAATCCCAACCAACTACATGCTGGGGATGTCTTTCTGTATGCTGTGAATGTGTTGCTCTAATTGATTGATAATTAAAATGCTGATTGGCCAGTAGCCAGGCAGGAAGTAAGTGTAAGTGGGATGAGGAGAAAGGAGAATTTTGGGAAGTGGAAGGCTGAGTCAGGAGACACTGTCAGCCGCTGCTGACATGAGAAGCATGATGTAAAGATACGAGGCACGTGGCAAGGTATAGATTTATAGAAATGGGTTAATTTAAGATGTAAGATCTAGCTAGCAAGAAGCCTGAGCCATTAGGCCATGCAGATTTAATTAATATAAGCATCTGTGTGTTCATTTGGGTCTGAGCAGCTGAGGGATCAGGCAGGACCAGAAAAACTTCAGCTACAGTAGTAAATATCTTTTCAGTCCTAAACAATCTCAAGAAAGCCAATAAACTCATAGTGTTTAAGGACTGAAAAACACAGAAGGAGTGTTCAAGAACCCTGCTATTAAGATGACAGTCCACCATGTCCAGATAGCTGTCTGAGCTCAGTACAAACCAGAAGACTCCATTTCCCATCAGGGCTTCCTCTTCTTTAACCTTTATTGGAGAGTGTCCTTAGGCTCAGATGCCTGACCTTAGTTGGAGGATGACCCTGCAGAGAGCTCCCTGATAATGCTGTATGACTCAGTACATAAGTGTGGCTCTTTCTTCCTGCCCATATAATAATTAGGTACTGTGTTATAACTAATCAGCCCTTGCTGCCCATAGCCCTAAGAAGCTTTAGGACCCTTATATACCTTATCCCTGGTATAATAAAATGAGCTGTCTCTCTGAAGCTGGCTCTCAGAAGTTATTTCCATCATACTCATGGCCATCTGAATCCTGCTCACTGTTTCTGCTCCCTCTATCCTCATGAGCTAGTGGCCAACGACACCTGAAGAAAAAGAGGGTCACCTACAAACCACATGTCATAGTACATGAAGGACAAGCATTCAGTTGGGAACTGCCTCACCTTTTCTTTTCTCCCAGATTATAGTAAGTTCTGTTGCTTCTTAATAGCATCCTTCTTCCAACAGCTTTGCCTAAAGTCACATGACTGATAAACACTCCATCTCCATGAAGTGGCAGGTTGAGGACAGGCCAATAGACCTGCTGGTTCCTATCTCCAAAGAACCTTGTTTTCATTAGGACATTCTTACTGTTCTACTTTTAGAATTTCACTCTCTCCAGACAGCCTTCTCAAGGTGAACTCTTTCTGCTCCAAGACCACTGTAGTTTCAACTGCAGGTAAATGCTGTGCCTCAATGACAATGAATCCCCAGGAACAGGGCACCAGTTAAGAATTTTCTTAGGTCTTTAGCTAACACCATGTAATGACTTGTTTTTGTTTTGGTTGTTGATTTTTTTAACCCAGCAATTTCAATTTCCTTAAATTAAATATGTTTGTAAATATAACTATCTACCAGTAAAATACTATTTCAATATGAAGCTCTTTAATTATAAGAAATATCTCAAACTCTTGCAAGATTTAGATGTAACTGCAAACTTAGCAAGAAATACTTGCTGTGGAATAAACCTTTCATACATTGTGAAGCTATTTTGCTCTCATTGGTTTAATAAAGACCCAACTGACCAATAACTAGGCAGAAAGAGGTTAAGTGGAAGAGCCAGACTGATAGAATGCTGGGAAGAAGGGTGGAGTCACCAGTGAGATGCAGAGATGAATATGCCATGCTGAAAAAAGTTACCATGACGTGGTAGAGTATACAGAAGAAATATGGGTTAATTAAAGTTGTAAGATCTAGTTAGTAACAAGCCTAAGCTATTGACCAAGCATTTGTAATTAATAATAAGTCTCTGCATGGTTATCTGGGAGCTGGCTGATGGGACAGAAAAGTCTACCTACAAATACTTACAAATAGAATATTTTCTTTTCCTGATCAACTATTTCTGCTTTCCACTTCGCTACATATATTGCAACTTTGGCCACACATCAAGGATATTTTAACCTGAAGAATCAATATTTAGGTGCCTTATTAACTTAATAAGAGATGATTAAGTAGCTTGAAGCAACAGACCTGCAAAACATAGAGGAATACTTATTTTTTTTCTTTTTTCATTTTATTAAAAAATAAAACTCAGGAATAAATATTAGGGAATAAACTTGAGAGATCCATGAAGCAACAGAGCCACAAACACTTGCCTCTCCCCACTTCCCAGATTGAGGAGACTGCACAACTTCTTGGCTCCTCCCTTTACGTCTTCTTTTTTTTTAATTTATTTATTTAATGCCGAATGCCATTTATTGAAGGAGGAAGGAGGTCTTAAATACAGGCTTACAGAACAATGGGAGAACCCTGGAGGGCAGAAGTTCGCTACCAATGTTTTACAATCTTGTATCTAAGCTGTTAATGCCCATTATGCAGGATACACAGACAACGATCTTCCCTTAAGCATTCAGAAGGGTGGAACCCGGCTGGGAATTAGCATAGGGAGGATATTAAGGTTAAGGTCAGCAAGCAAGGCAACAATTACCCAAAACAGGGGCCAGGGACCTACAGGTCCCCTTTTTACTAAAAATGAGCTTCTGACTTAGGTTGTGTGGGACGTCAGCAGGTCACCTTACCCATCATGGAGACACTTCCCCAGGCCACATAGGCACTCTGTCTTAAGTTGGTGAGTGCCCCCCAGGCATTACTCATCTCTGAATACTCATTATCATACAGGCTCAATCGTGTGTGAGCTGCAGAGTTAACTGCTGCCAAAGATCTCAAAGTGGCGCTGGGCTTGCAATCTGTGTGTTCGACACAGAAAAGACCAACAGAAGTCCTAACCCACCCATAGCCAGTAGGCTAAAGGCAACTGAGCCATTCCCTTCCTTAATGAGCCTTACTGCAAATTGGAGTCCTTATAAGATGGTATCCCAAAAGCAAATGGAACTTGAGTTTATAAATTTATAATTTTCAAAGCCAATCGAAATGTATATAACGACTGAATTAGATTTATCATGCCCAATAGAATGAAAGATTAACTAACTGTGGTAGCTACTTTTGCTGCCAGGGTCTCCACTGTGCTAGCTGTTGTAAGCAATTAGGAAATGGTAATCCCAGAAACAGTAGCAGCAGTGGCCGCCACTGCTATAACAGCAACAACAGCAGCAGCAATGTCAAATTCTCTTCTGGAGTGTGTGGGCATCCACTGGCATGGATACAACTCCAGGAATACTTATAATGTAATATTATTTGCATAGGTACTAATACTGCATGTATATATGTCAGGGACAAGGATAGAATCTCTAGTTAGTGGAAAAATACAGACCCCCATAAGACAGGGAACTAGATCATCTTACAGTCAGGTTGCCTAGCAACAGGACATTGAGGCAGAGCCCTTGACCCTTTCACCCTGTAAACATCCTATGCAAACATCCTGTTAGCTTGACCCACCTTATGCAGATGACAGCTTCTTGCTCCCCCCATCCTGCAGAAACTATATAAACCCTCTTGGAGAAAAATAAAGTTGCACCTTGATCAGAATCCAGACTTGGTGTGTTTCCTTGTATCTCCTGTCCCTATCATTCCGTCCTTAGGGTGGTCGAGAACCCGTTGAAGCCCTGCAGGCGGGGCATATATATAGCATGACTATTACACACACACACACACACACACACACACACACACACACACACACACACACAGAGATACTCACACACAGAAAGAGAGTGAGAGAAAGAGAGACAAATAAATAATTACCCAAATGCCAAACTTGAATGTTAATGGTGTGTGGAATATGGGCTGTTCTATTTTTTTCACTGAATTTTACTGTGCATTGGTTTCTCTTATGAGAAAAGAGAAAACGAGAAATAATTGCCTTCAATCTCCAAAAATATGCTCAGTGTAGTTTAAAAAAAATTATTAAAACAAAGCTTCAAAATTATGGTTTAGTAAAGCCTGAGTCTAGGGGTTAGGCAATGGCTCAGATGGAAACATGTCTACTAAGCATAAGGAGCTGAGTTCACAGCCCCAGCATCCATCCACAGAAAAGGTTGAGCATGGTGGCACACCCCTGTAATCTCAAGGTGAGGGAGGTGAAGACAGGAGGCTCCCCAGAGATTGCTGGCCAGCCAGTCTGTAGCCAGGTTTCTCTGGTCCCATCCAGCCCCGAGGTCCTATAGCTGCTTATAAAATAATCACTCAGAAGCTTATATTAATTACAAACTGGATGGTCTATGGCTCAAGCTTCTTGCTAGGTAGCTCTTATAACTTAACCCATTTCTATTAATCTATAAGTTGCCACGTGCCCGTGGTATTACTGGTCTGCTGGCATCTTATTGCTCCTTGGGTGGCGGGCTGGGATCTCCCCTTCCTCTCCTTTTTCCTTTCACTGTCTCTCTTGGATTTTCCCACCTGGCCCCGTCCTACCTTGCCATAGGCCAATGCAGCTTTATTTATCAACCAATCAGAGCAACACGTATTCACAGAGTACAGAAAGACATTCCACAGCACCAGTCTAGCTAAATCAGTGGGCTCCAGGTTCAATGAAAGAGGCCCATTTGCAAACCTAAAGTAGAAATTGATAGAGGGAGACATCTGATGGCAACTTCTGGCCTCTACATTCATGCACTTGTGTGTGTACCTGCACACACACACACACACACACACACACACACACACACACACTCAAAAAAAAAGCCCTAAGTCTAAAACTGGGAGTGGAGGCTCAGACTTGAAATCCTAGCACTCAGGAGCCTGAGGCAGGAGTATTATTGCCTTCTGTCTGAGGTCATACCTAATGAATTAATTCCATGACAGCCTGGGCTACCCAGTAAGGCTATCTCAGCATAAACATACAAAAAAAAACTAAGTATATGAGAACCACTCATATAGTTGAGTGACCCCCGACCCCGACACTGAGGTTAGTACAGAAACTTAACTACCTCCCTAATAGAAAAAATCTGACAAATATGATTCACTTTTCATTGTGGTACAACATCATTAAAGACACAGATCAGATGTGAGATGGGGAAGAACAGTCTAGTGTCATGACACCTCTGCTGAACATCTTCAGAGTTCTCAATACTGTAGAGACAGGTTCTAAGTGTTTTCCTTCTCTCAGTGGTACAGGTGTCTCTGGGAATGGTGAGCGCCACAGGAAACCACAGCAGAGCACAAGCCCCAGGAGGTGCCCAATGCTGGTGCTTTCACAGGCTGGGGTGGGGTTGGGTAGGGTTTGGGTGAGGGGAGTGTATCAGCCACTAGCTTCCTATTGCTCCTCTGGCTCTCAGTGACTTCAGGACACCCTCTGGCTTCTATATCCTGCCATATAGGTTGTTAACGCTCCTGGAGAAAGTTCATAAGACCAGCTGTCAACAGCTGTCTCCTTTCCCTATGTTGATCTCTGTTGCTTTTGTTGGTTTGTTTGTTTGTTTTATTTAAGAGCTTATTTATTCGTTTTACATACCAACCACAGATCCCCCTCTCATCCCTCCTCTCACTCCCACCTTAGCCTTCCGCCTCTCTGACTCAATCCCCCATCCCCTCCTCCAAAAAGGTAAGGGCTCCCATAGGGAGTCAGCAAAGCCTGGTACATTCAGTTGAGGCAGGACCAAGCCCCTCCCCACTGCATTAAGGCTGAAGAAGGCGTCCAACCAAAGGTAGAATTTTATTTCTTATCATTGCACCCACCTCTTTTTTTTATGTTCAAAATCTTAGTTTACTAAAAAAAAAAGAAAAAAAGAAAGAAAAAAATTTAAAAAACAAAAACAAACAAACAAACAAAAACCTACTCATTGCTTGAGGGTGTAATTAACTTTAAAAGTAATTACTCTTACTTCAGAACAGGTATTTTTCCTATAGGACAATTGTTCTTCCTTGAGATACTAAACTCTATATTCCACAGGACAACTTATAACTACTTCTTAATATGCTTTATATATGTGAATATATACAAATACATTAAAGATGTTAAGTATATCTTTGACTACTACTGCCTCTTTAAAAGTGACCAAATGGGTCTGCAAAATCCTTATCTCAGCCGGCCTACATAAGAGAATATTCTAATTTCCTTTAGTTGTCATTTTTAAAAGCTACTTGGAGGCTTTCACAGTCATCTTAGCGTTTACAAACCATCTTAAACTATATCTAAACTGTAATGATAGATAGTTGTAATTTTATTTTTGAGATTATAATATTGGTACAACATTTCTTCTTTCCCTCCAAATCCCCGCCCTCATACATCTCTCCATGCTCTCCTTCAAATTCACGGCCTCTTTTCTCACTAATTATGATGACATGTACGTATTGAGGAGAGGTCTTTAACATGAAGCCAGAAGCTATCTTTGCTCCTTCTCCCCATTACTCCTTCCTTGCAGAAACATACACAAAGATTAGCAAGCCAGCAGAAACTGGCTACTGAAGGGCATGTGATAAACAGCAACCATCGGCATGGAAGCTTGCCAGAAACAACTGCCAGGATCCATAGCTACTGAATCACAATTTCCTTTTGCAGGACACTGAGGTGGATTCCATGCACACTGAATAGAACAGATCCAAAGGCTTCTGGCTAAACTGTTTCAGTCACCAAGCCTCTGTAGCACCACTTACAGAATTAAAACTGTTGTGACTGCAGGACAGGTTACAGGCTATCCCCCACCTCCACTAATTTGCCTGTGAATCAGGAAGTAGGGCCTTGTTAGTGTCTAGGAGTAGAGTCAGCATTCATGAAAATGGGCAGATTGTCCATTTCCATGCTCCAACAATGGGCTTTAGTTTTTTTAAACACTGTTGCAAAAACTGGAGAAATTTAAGAGAAACACAGTTGGGAGGTGAGAAAACAGTCCTTTTTTTTATTGACTTTCACACTAGTTTTTAGGGAACACAAATGCTAGAGAAATGCATACAAAACACAAATAACTCTAGCTCATGCTTTCATATGAACTGGTTCTTAACAAATTCACAGATGGACATAATCAGTTCATTTTAAACCAATTGCTGAACCTTTTTGCTCCAACTTAAGCATATCTTTTCCAGATTTTAAAATGGTGTCCGGATATTGGAATCTCAACTACACATCAAACCAAGAAATTGGCATTTTCCCCCCAGTGGAAGGTTTTGTTTTCAGATAACATGCAGTTATAAGAAACAATTCAGGGATCCCATGTGCCCTGCTTCCCCAGGGCCTTGTAACACTAGACAGTTTCACAACCAAGATGTTAACAGTGATACAGCTCACACAAACACACACACACACACACACACACACACACACACACACACACACCAATTCTCTCAATGACAGCATCACTCTTGTTGGCCTTTCATGGACACATACCTATCAGTCCTACTCTTCTACCACACCTGGACTGAGACAAATTAATTTACTCTCTTAGTCTATAATATCATTCTAAGAGTGTGATCCTACTGAAGGATTAGGAGACAGACCCCTGACAGGCAGACAGATAGAAAGGAGAGCCATGGATAGATAATATGATGGCAAACTTCTTCTGGCTTCTTCCTAACAAGACAAAATCAGCTTAAAACAAAGTCCTGGTAGGCTTTTTCTCCCACCAATAGGAGAGAGAGCAAAGTGCTGAAAGACAAATGGGAGCTAGACCACATTACTTCTCCCTAGAAACATTAAAGATCTGTTCTTCATATGACATTCTTAAGTTTCACCAAGATTAATCTGAGTTTAAAGCTGTCTCGATCCATTTTGCTGCTGGTTTCTCACAATTCTTCAACCTGAAGATCCAGATTACTTCTCCAGCATAATAAAAGCTTCTATTATATATCTGACTACTGTCGATTTCTATGTGTTGCTGTGATACAACAGAGACCGAAACTAAGTTAGGGAAAGAAAGGGTTTATTTGGCTTACGGGTCACAAGGGAAGCGAAGGCAGGAACTAAGAAGACACTCCAGAGGAATGTGGCTTCCTGGCTTGCTCTCCGGGCTCACATTCAGCTCTGTTTCTTACATCTGCCAAGACCACCTGTCCATGGGGTAGCACCACCCACAGTAGGCTAGTCTCTCCCACATCAATCAACAGTCAAGAAAATGCTGCACAGACCTGCTTACCAGAGAGTCTAAGGGAGGCTTTTCCTCAATGGAGGTTCCTTCTTTCACGGGGACTCTGGTTTGTGTCATTGACAAAAAAACTAAACCACAGAGTCACCTCCTGCCTCTTTATCTTTCTATGTCTTTTATAGTTTCAAGTACTTTGGTATCAGGCTTCCTGACTCTTTATCTTTCTATGTCTTTTATAGTTTCAAGTATCTTGGGATCAGGCTACCTTGACTGGGCTTGAAGGACGTGTCACTTTTTCTGATTTTCCTTTCCATGCTGTGTTGCTGGAGATTTCTTTCTTTCTTCTTTCCTTCCATTCTTTTCTCCCACAAATTGGACTTTTGTCACTATTAAAAATCTGGATTTGAAAATTATTCTTGGAACAGTAGTTATCTGTCTTAGTTACTATTCCACTGCTGTGAAGAGATACCACAAACAAGGCAACTCATAAAAGAAACTCTTTACCTGGGGGCTTGCTTATAGTTTCAGAGGGGCTTGCCATTATCATCATGGCAGGGGACATGGTGGCAGGCAGACAGGGCACAGAAGCAGTCACTAAGAGCTTACATCTGATCCACAAGCAGGAGGTAGAGAAAGTGAAACTAGGCCTGTCATGGGCTTTTGAGAACTCAAAACTCAAGCTCAGGGACACACCTCCACCAACAACGCCACACCTCCTAATCCTTCCCAAAGAGTTCCACCAACTGGGAACCAAAATTTCAAACATAAGCCTACGGGTAGACAGTCTCTTCAAACCACCACAACATCCATCAGCTTGTTCAAATTCAGCATCTGTCTCATCACTAGTAGGTTTTCCAGAACTATCACTGGCACCATGGAGTTCCATGAGTTTTTCCATTTTAAATATGGTTTTCTTTAGCATTTTTACTTTTCTAACGAAGATGTTGTGAAGAAGATAAAAGGATTGAAGAAGATAAAAGGTCTGGCAAGCCCTCTCTCTGTGTCTTTCCCAATGCTGTCTGGAATCACCCCATTAACGACTTCTGTCACATAACTTGCCTGCACTACTTGGGTCATGATTTTCATCATCTTCCAGATCTGGCAGACCTACTGGTGCTGTGCATAGGACCTACTATATATCTGGTTGTGCTTTTTAGTAAAATCAGCACAGAGGAGATTGAGCAAATAACTATCAGTTGTCTTGACATCAATGTAAGTGAGCTTCAATCACAGTCTGCCACATTTTTACCATGTAACACATTTTGTTCATGCCAGCAAACTTAGGCAGCTTTTGCCTTAGGCATCCTTAGTAATTAGTTTGAGTTTTCTAAATGCATCTTCATCACTCTGTAGATCAGCAAGGCTCACTTCAAGCACATGACCTATAAGGTCACCCGATACAATTTTGGTTCATTGAGTCCTTGTAAATAGTGTTTTCCCAATGTTTCTAATATTGAGCATAGCTTTCACGTCACACCAGTCTTTCTTAGAAAATGTATCAACCATTTTCTTCTTGGATCCCTTCTTGCCACTTTTTCTGAGGTGCTTGCTCCTGCTGACCATCATGGTGCTGCTCAGACAGCCAGAAGGGTGTTGGAGATTTCTACAGTCATTGTGACTTGAATGGAAAATATCCCCCACAGCCTCATGTGTTTGAACACTTGGTCCCCAGCTGGTGGTACTATTTGGGAAGATGAGGGAACATCTAAGAGGTGAAACGTTAGAGTCTGGCCTCACTTCCTATTCCCTCTCTCCTTCTAGATTGTTGATGGAGTGTGAGAGGTCAGCCTCACACTCATACTACCATGTCTTCCTTGCGGTGATGGACTGTATCTGTTCTGAAACTATAAGCAGAAACCCTTTCTCCTTTAAATTGCAACAGAAACAGAACTAAGCAAGTCATCTTTCTAGTCCCCGGAGAGCCCATTTGCTTTCACCTGGTGTCTTTCTCCCTCTTTGACCGCTCCTACTTCACGATTGTCTCTCAACTTTGAGATGTGACCTTATTGAAACGCCTCAGACGATTTCATTCATAGTCTCTCCTGTCCTTGATCATCTCTCTTTCCTTCCGAGTATGAACCAGACTGAACCTACTTGGCTGCTGATATCAGACAAGATTAAGCCTTTTTGGGGTGGTATAGAGGTAGACAATTTCTTTTCTTCCAGGGACATTAATTTTGCTTATCTTGTTACTACTGTTGCATGACACTTCTTTCCCCCTATTATATCTTGTGCCTACTTCTGAACAATAAATATAGAATCTTTTTCCTTGAAGCCTATGGCTTTCATCTGCCAGTTGATATACAGCTGTGACTTTATGTTGGTTTCTAGTGGAGAGCTGGCAGGAACACCGTGTGTGGAGACACTGGAACTGCCAGATGACAGGCTTTACTTTAGGGTGAGCAGAAGATATTGGGGAGCACATGCATACCCTCATTTGCCTTAATTCTACCCAAGCAGTTTTTGTGATTTCTTGAGAAAAGAGATCTCTTCATTTTTAACTTGAGAATAAAACGCTGGGCTTCCCTATTCCACAAGTAACAGTGCAGGCAGAAGGAACACAGTGTTTCTGGGGCACACAGCTCAGCTCTTCACTCCATCACATCCACCACTTAGCCTACTATTATGAATCTTCCTCTAGACTTAAAAGACCTCCTACAACCACTGGAGGTCATGTAAAAACCAAACAAAACAAACAACAACAAAAAAAATTGGGGTAAATAGTCTTCAAAAGATTATCAGTTTTAGAAGCATTCTCAAAGTCCATGCTAAGAAATTACTGAATCCATCTGTTTTTATTCTTTCTCCAATAAAAATCTCCAAAAAGTCCCTCCTTGCCAGGCATGGTGGCATATGCCTTTAATCTCCCACTTGGGAATCAGAGGCAGGAGAGTCTACATGAGTTCAAGGCCAACCAGGTCTATACAGCAAATTTCAGGATAGTCAATCAGCATTACATAATGAGATCCTGTTTTTAAAAGAAAGGAAGGAAGGAAGGGAGGGAGAGAAGGAGGGAGGGAGGGAGAGAAAGAGAAAGAAAAGAAAGGAACAAAAAGGAAAGAAGGGGAGGGAAGAAGAGGGGAGGGAAGGGGAGGGGAGAGGACGGGAGGGGAGGGGAGGGGAGAGGAGAGGAGAGGAGGGGAGAGGAGAGGAGGGGAGAGGAGAGGAGAGGAAAGGAGAGGAGAGGAGAGAAAATTCTTTACAGAGGACTGGGAGATGGCTCAGTGGATAAGATCACTTGCTGTACAAACAAGAAGATGTGGATTCATATCCCTAGAGCCAATGTAAAGCATAAAAGCCAGGCAGAGTGTGTGCACAGAACCACAATGTTGAGGGACAGAGACGAGCAGATCCCAGGAGCTTGCTGGCCAGCTAGCTTAGTCCAAATGGCAAGTGTCAAGTTCAGTGAGAAATGATGTCAAATGAAAAAGAGAAGTGGAAAAGGCATGCACACACATGGGCAAGCACACTGGCACACACACACACACACACACGCACACACACACACACACACACACACACACACACACACACACTGCAGTAACAGAAAGTCTGGGGTGAACAGAAAATCAATCGTCCATAAAAAGTATTTTCATTTCTCATCTCACACATGAACATGAACATGAGTTTGTCCTGTGAGTATATATCAACTTTGAGATAAAGGGATGAGCAATAGCTGTGTTTTATTGAACTGAAGAGCGTGCCATAAGATCACATATGAACACTTGCTGTGTCTACCAGATATTACATTGAAATAGAAAAAGGTCTCACCTGATACTGGCACTACTTGAAATGTAGATATAAAAGAAATGATTATTCAAGGAGGAGGATGCTAGACATCCTCCTCTGACCTCCAAAGGTGTGTGCACTGGAATGCAACCCCCCATGTGTGCACATACCACACACACACACTAGCTTTTAAGCACAACCTGTACACAGTGTCCATAGAAACAGACACAAAGACTATAATGAACAAAGAAACCAGACAGGATTCTTTGGGTTTCCAGAAACCTATGGCAAAAGAGCTGTCACAATTAGGTCCTGCTGTCAACATCACACAATCCAGTTACCAGGGAAGACAGAACCCCAATTGAGGAATTGCCTAGACCAGACTGGCCTGATGCCATGTCTGTGAGGCATTTTCTTGATTGCTAATTGATACCGGGGCCCCAGCCCACTATGGGCATGGCACCCCTAAGCAGTTGGATCTGGGCTGTATAATAAAGTTAGCTGAGTAAGCCAGTAAACGTGTTCCTCTGGGATTTCTGCTGCATCGTTTGCCATGTGCTCCTGCCTTGACTTCCCTAAGTGATGACTGGAAGCTGTAAGATGAAATAAACCTTTTTCTCCTCAAAAAAAAAAAAAAAAAAAGAAATGATTATTTTAAAATCAACCAAAAGAGGATACCTCTCATATTCTTCATATTAATTCAAAGCAAAAAAGGGGGAGGGGTATTTTAGACACAAAGCATTTAAGAAATAAGCCATAGACTTGTTTACCTCCATATGTAGATATATTTGAGTGACTTTTCAAACAATGGAAGTTTTTGAGTTCTGGTAGAATGTTACATGGAAGTATTTTCTACCTGAGTCATTTTCTTTTTTGTTCTCTTCCCTGACAAAGTATTCAACAGAATCCATTTTCTAAAATTGTTTCTCCACAATATCCCCAAACAGTAAGCGGAAGTAAAAACCCCCTCCGCTCTCCTAGTCCTCCTCTGAACAGTATGCACCTGTGGCTGTCTCAGGGTTGCCGATTTTCCCTTCAGAGAACTCCAGCACACCCTCTGCTCCTGCTCTCAGTCCATCAATGCTGCCTCTCATCCCATCTCTGCTCCCATGACCTTTACTCACAACAATAAGCACTTAGTACTGGATGTCAATGTTCTTTACCTCCTAACTGCTCAGTGCTTTCATATTAGTAGCTGCTAAACTGAATCCATTATAAATACTAACAACTCTTGAGGATGGACATCAAGCACTATTCTCACTTAGAGATGAGGAACTGAGGTACAAAGAAAGTAGGCACTGTGCCCAATGCCTCAGAGCTAGTAAGAAGCAGCTCCAGGATCAGAATTCAGGTAACTTAGCTCTTGTCAGAGAAATGTTACCATATAAAATTGAGCAAAAGCCAAGACTTATACAAAAATACATTTAAAAAAAGAAATGCAAATACACCTACCAGTTCTTAAATACTTGCTATTTATTTATCAGTCCCTAGCATATATAATCAGTGGTGGTTTGAATGAGAACAGCCCCCATAGGCTCATATATTAGAAGTTTGGTACCCAGTTGTTATACTGTTCAGGAAAGAATAGGAGGTATAACCTTGAAAAACAAAGTGTGTCACTAGGGGATGGAGGTTTCAAAAGCCCACAATAGTCCCAGTTAGCTCTTTCTCTCCACCTCCTCCTTGCAGACAAGGTTTTGAGGTCTCAGCTACCACTATAGTACCATACCTATCAGCCTGCTGCCATGGTCACCACAACAATAGTTACGGACTCACCCTCTGAAACTGTGTGATAGCTAGTCTTAGTTACCAACTTGACCACATCTGGAATTAACTAAAACTCAGAGCAGCTTGATATACCTGTGAAGAATTTTTTTTTAATTAAATCATTTGAAGTGGGAAGACCTACTTTTAATATGGATCTTTAGAAGATCCATATTTAATCTGGTCCATACCTTCTGCCAGCAGCCTATATAAAGAACATGGAAGAAGGGAGCTTTCTCTCTTTGCCTGCCTTCTCTCTCTCTCTCTCTCTCTCTCTCTCTCTCTCTCTCTCTCTCTCTCTCTCTCGCTCGCTAGCAAGTTCATTCATCCACTAGAATTAGAGTCCACTTCTTTGGAATTATGTCATATACTGAAAATCAGCTAGACATTAAGCCTTGTGAACTGAATAACTATTGGATTCTTGGACCTTCTGTTGGTAGACAGCCATTGTTGGATTAGCTGGACTACAGCATATAAACCTCTCTTTCTCTACACACCTCCCAACCCCCGGGTTCCACTAGAGAACCTTAACTAGTATAAACTGTAAAACGAAATCTTTCTTCTGTAAGTTGCCTTGGTTATGGAGTTTCTTCATAGTAATACAAAAGTAACTAAGACAGGAGTTGGTACCAAGGAGTGGGTTATTGCTATGACCACCCTGACATGCCTTTTTTTTTTTTTTTTGAGGAATGTAGAAGACTTTGAAACTTTGGGCTAAGAAAGCAATTGAGTGCTGTAAGTAGGGCTAATGGGCCATCCCAGTAGGAGCACAGAAGACAGTAGTGGCTGAGTATGATGCAAAATGTGAGTGCCTTGTTCAAGAGGTTTTATTAGCAACTGGGCTACAGACCATACTTAAGACATTTTGGTAAAGAATGTGGCTGTTTTGGCCCATCTCCTAAGAATGTGTCTGAAACTAAATTGAAAAGTTTTGGACTAATTTCATTGGCAGAGGAGATTTCAAAACAGCCTAATATGACTCTATTACATGGTTGTTAGTGATCACTCTTATTCAGATCTACAATAAAAGAAAATAGCACGTGAGGCAAAAGAAATACAAAGATAGAGTTTGAGGAGAAAAAGAACACTAGAAAGTTTGATGTTTTAGCCATGGTCTGTGCTGAAAAATTTAAAGAGAAATTGAATGAAGGGAATGGTGTCCACAGGGTAAGACCCAGCTAAACTTGCAGTCTGTGAAAAGAACAGGCCTAAGGAATTATCTGTTCCTAAAGCAACACTAAAGGAAATCATATACAAATGAACTCCAAGGAGGGGCCAAGTTACATCCCAAGCAGAGAGTAGAATTGAATTTGACAGCCGCAGTCTCTTGGTTCTGGCTTTAAGAGTCATGAAGTAGCCGGGCGGTTGTGGTACACGCCTTTAATCCCAGCACTCGGGAGGCAGAGCCAGGCGGATCTCTGTGAGTTTGAGGCCAGCCCAGGCTACCAAGTGAGTTTCAGGAAAAGGCGCAAAGCTACACAAAGAAACCCTGTCTCGAAAAACCAAAAAAAAAAAAAAAAAAAAAAAAAAGAGTCATGAAGTATACGAGTTATGGGTTTGTGGAATCTTCCTCCACGATTAAGAAAAGCCACTTGACTCCAAGCTTGTGCCTGGAGGAGGAGAGGTATCCCTGCATGGAGGTCTGGACAGGCCATTGCATGAAACTGTGAAAGTGAAGCCTAGATTGTACTGGAGACCCCAAGATGTCTAAGATGCCAGAGTTGTTGGATATCTGCCAAGAAGAGCTGCTCACAGAGAGTGGGACCAACCCAAGAGAGAGTAGTGTCTGCAGTCAGCAAAGCTGAGAGAACGGAGTCATCTAAGCTCATTGACACTGGACATAGAGCTACAAAATTTAGTGTTTGCCTTGCTGGGGTTTGGTCTTGTTTTGTTTCTGCTTTGTTCCACCATTTTCTCACTCCATCCCCATTCCTCCCTTTTAGAATGGTAATATATATTCTATGCCATTGGGTGTTAGAAGTGTGTCATTTGAATTTTGCTTTTATGGGGGGGGGGTTACAATTAAGAGATTGCCTTGAGTCTCAGAAGAGACTTTGGACCTTTTAAACAACTTGAGACTTAAAAACTGGGAATTTTTGAAGTTGGACTGAATGCATTTTGGATTATGATATAGTCACAAGCTTATGGTGGGAATAGAGTAGTTTCAATGGCAATGTCTCCCATAGTCTTATATATTTGGATGCTTGGTCCCCAGTTAGTTAAACTGTTTGGGAAGGATTAGGCAGTCTGGCCTTGTTGGAGAAGGTATGTCACTAGGGGATGAGATTTGTTTGAGGTTTCTCTGCCTCTATTTGTAGATAAGGATGTGATCTCTCCTCTGCTGCTCCAGTGCCATGCCTGCCGGCCGGCTGCCACCCCTCCTAACATAATAGTCATGAACTCTAACCCTCTGGAACTATAAGCCCCCCAAAACCCTTTTTCTATAAGTCACCTTGGTCATGGTGATGTGTCACAGCAACAGAAACGTAACTGAGACATTATCTAATGCTGACAAACTGCTCCAAAGGCAGTAGCTACTATCCCCATTTTGAAGATAGGTAGAAAAGGCTCAGCAAGGGGCATGCCTGCAGCCACAATACTGATAGGGGAGCTGGATGAGAACCCGGGGCTTCTTGGCACCACATTTCATCTCTTTCCAAAGTGCCTTGCTGCCTCTCTCACCATCCAAGGAGAATGTGACTTTGATGTCATCACTGTAGCAATCTGCAAAGTTAAAAATGCTGTCTCTACATCTGGCCTACATCCCTGGCCCAACACCTCGAGGTTCTATTTTTAGATAGGGCTTCCCTAGAGACTTCATTTTTCTTCAGAACATTATCCTCCGAGGGCTTAGGGCAGCATGAGAGCAGACAATGTTTTGTGCAGAGTTAATGAAATGACCAGTAAGGAAAAAAGTAGGACAATAACTAAGCAAGGACGTTTCTGTGAGTAAAGCTGCACTTCAAATTTAAAATAGTCCCATCATAGTCATGCCAGTACTGCATCAACAGAAACATGTTACCGGGCAGGTCATATTTTAGCTCACAGGGTTCGTAGCTAGGTAAGACTCTTGATAACTTTCATCCCCCGAAAAGTCTACATGGTCTGCATAGCACCTTCCAGGACTATGAAAGCTAGCCAGCAGGAAGAAGCTTCCTGGTCAGCATCAATTTGATTCCTCCATGTCCTATGACCAAAGCGGGTACTGTCTTCAGCAACTGAATCATACCATCAAGTTATGGTGGGCAACCAAGAACAATAGCAATAGCCTGCATGAGGGGGGAGAGTGTCTCTGGGATGCCCCTGACCATCAGCTCAAGAGGAGGTATTCCACACCTGACAGCTCAGCTTTTTATTTGGCAACCAGTGGCTTCTGAGAAGAACACTATCCCCTGTGTATAGGTTAACTCCAATTAAACTCTAGCAAGTGTTTTAAAGGAGATTATACAACAGTAGGTTTGTGGGGCTGTAAAGACAGCTTAGCAGTAAAGAGCATTATCTGATCTTCTAGAGGACCCAGGTTCAAGTTCCAGCACCCACATGGTGGCTTACAACCATCTGTAACTCTAGTCCCAGGAGATCTGAGACCCTTCTCTAGCCTCCACAGATACGAGACATGCATGTGTTGCATAGACATGCATCCAGACAAAACACTCATATATAGAAAAATTAATTAATTAAAATTTAAAAAATAGGTTTCCATATGGCTTTTCCAAATGTTCTTAGTATTAGTTATCTCTCCCCCAACCCTTCTTCCGCCCTACCCTTTCTGCTCTCTGATTGAATTTAAGGTTCGCTCCACAGAAGGAAATACATGGTTGGGTACTGTAAATCTGGCCAAGAACCCATGGCCGGAAAGCTCAAAGGCCCCACTAGTGAACTTACTGCTATTCTTTTTTAAAACAGACATAGTATCCAGCTGCCCTCTAGATTCATATCTCTCTACCACAGATTAGTGCAGCTCTCAAAGCTCACCAGAGAAACTTCTTTCTGCAGTGGAAGGTGGTTAGCACAAAAGCCTACAACTAGCCTAAGTACAGGGAATGTCAGCCACAAATGGAACATCCATATCACACACCCTCTTCAAGGCTCAAGGGCCATCTCTCATAAGAAGTTACGGAAAGACTGTAAGAGCCGGAAGTCAGGGAAGTGCAGAGAGAAACGGTGTCTTCTGGATATGACAAGACTGTTAAACTCATAAACTGCTCAAGACCTGCATAGGATCAGTCCAGCCGATGCTCCATCTTGGAAAGTGGAGGGACTCAGGAGCCCCAACCCCTATGGTTAGGAGCTATTGGCAGTGGGTGACTTCTGGGGGAAGGAGTCAGTTTCTCTTATGGATGTGGCCCCTGGTAGGTGCATCATGCTCCAGTGCATGTGGTCCCAGACCCGTGAGTATACGGGAAGCACAAATCGGACTTGGTGGGTTATTTTAAAAGAAAAAAAAAAGTTGGGGCAGGGTGAGGTGGGGCTGTGGGGTGGATCTGGGAGTGTTCAGGAGCAAAGTGAGGGATAAATATAATCAGAGCACATTGTATGCACATATGAAAATCTCAAAAAAAAATTATATTTTAAAAAGTAAATCAAAGTATGCCTAATCTAAGGAAGAAATCATGCTATCCTTCATCAAATATAGTATTTTCATAAAGTTAACTAAAATTGAATTGTCTAGATGGGTTGTTGAAATGCAAACACAAGGTTAGAGTTAGATAAACTTCGTAAATGAAGAACGTTTTCAATTCTTCAGCATTTTATTGACATACTTTAGAATTCTGAAGTCAGTCTAAAACTGTCTGATTCACAACTGCCTTCAGACTGGTAAGGTTGCCACTCAGCGTTTACATGATACTTCTGGTAATGAGACGAACTTCACTTCATGTAAGGAAATAAGGTATCAGGTATTCACACTACAAATAAAGTGCCCATCTTCAGTTAACGTGGTATATCACAAAGTAGAATTTGACCTTAAAATAGTAACTTCCGTAGGTGTGAGGATGACGACGATGACTGAAAATGGGATGCCTCTGATCCAAGCTTAGGAAACATCTAAAATAGTTGCACCTGTACAAAGAGACTAGCATAGGGGCTGCCGGGGTTGCGTGAGGCTGTGAAAATCGGTAATTGTTTCTCTACGGATATAAAGTTTGCTGTGTGAGTTAACATATCCACAACCTTTGCCACAATTCTTAAAATTGTGTAAAGATGAATAGGAAAATCAATTATTTTAACGTTATTAGAGTAGTAACTCATCATATTTCATGATTAAAACAGACAATGTTGCACATTAAAAGTTCTTTAAAATTCTAGAAAAATGTTATGAGTAAGAAGGTCATGTAGAAAATTTTCTTAAAAAATTGAAAGAGCATTCAGCCCCACTAGAATAGAAATTGTAATGAAAGTGCTTGTTAATTTCTGTTCAGCAAATCTTCAAAGTGTTTTGCTTAAAATGAAGATAAGAGAAATTAAAATAGATACTCCACCAATGGAAACACACTTTCACAGTAATTCAGAAAGCTGCACCCACTGCCTTAAAAACATCCTTCAGGACTTCCTCTTCTGACAAAGGCAAGCACTCCAGCAAATACAGGCCAGGAAAATGGTGAACACTGAGAAACTCTTCAAAGACATCTAAGAACTACCAAAGCAAGGAAACTTGAGAATCCAAGATTTCAGAGTTTAAAATACAGGAGGAAAATGTGAGGCGGCAACTCTAGTCAGTCACACTTCTTCCCTAAACATAAGCCAATTCCAAAATGCCAGCTCAGAGGCATTCTTAAAACAGCTGAGAAGCTGAGAGCTTGAAGAGAGGCAGCTGAAAGGCTCACGAGCAGCTGAGAAGCTGTGAAGTTGAGCAAAAGAGGCAGCTGGGCAGCTGGGAAGCAGCAGAGCAGACCAGGCTGGAAGAGAATTTCAAGTTCAGGAGAGCAGAGAAACCAATGGGCCTATAAGAGGACCACACCCTAGGTTCTCACTAGGTCAAGTCCTTTCATCTTAATTAAATTTTCTAATCAAAGTTACATTTTAAGACACAAACCCAATGTCAAAACACACTATAAAGAAGTTGATCAGTGACCAGAGGCATTGAGAATGAAAAGGTAACTCAAGGCAGAGGCTCCCGCAACAAGACAACGAAGGATTTGGTAGAGTTTGAATCTTGATTGACTTCCAAGAGCCCGAATGTTGAAGGCTGCATCTCCACAGCCTGTGGCTCAGTTGGAAAGTAGTAGAACAAGGAGGCAGTGCCTAGTGAAGAAAGTTAGGGTACTGTGTGTGCCCTTGAAGAGGCTGCTGGAATCCCAGTACCTCCTTCTCTTTCTTTAGTTTCCTGGCTGCTGTGAAATGAACAGTGTTGCTCTACCATGTGCTCTCACCCTACACGTCACATCACAGCCTCAGAAACAATGCAGCCTAAACCATGGACCAAAATAAAACTTTCCTACATATAGGCTGACTGGCTCACGTATTTTGTCATAGTGACAGAAAGCTAACATATGACTCATAATTTAAAATACATACATATATATATATATATATATATATATATATATATATATAGAGAGAGAGAGAGAGAGAGAGAGAGAGAGTCTGTATGTGTGTGATAATTAATTTACAAGAAAAACACAAGCAATCAAGTTGAAAGATAAACAAAAGAATTAACACTAAAACATCCAAATAGGCAGGAACAAAACTCCTAACATATATAAACATGTCATCCCTCACCAATCAGCAGTGAAATGCAAATAAAGACAGCACAAACCCCAAATGGCTAAAGTTTAAAAAATCACAGCAAAGGAAAATACTGTGTTCAGGATGTAATACCAACGGGACTTCTATGCATTGCAGTTGGGAGTGGAAACTGTTGTGCTATGCCAGCTACTAAAATCATGCCACCTTGTCATCCCTGCCATGCAGCAGCCCCATCACATACTGACTGAACAGAAATGCTCTTATCCATTTATTAAATGGCACAAATGTTTTCCTACAGCACTGTTTGAAATAACCAGCTATTAGAATGGCAAGTATCTGTAAGGAGCAGAATTAATAATAAATAATCTATTCATGTAACGAAGCACTACACCACCACAAAAGTGAGCAAACAACTCAGAACAGCACCCAGATCAATCAACAAAAGTAATCTGAGCAAAAGGCACAGGCACAGAAATGCACAGAAAAGTGATGGGTGGTTCCTCTAGAGGACGGAGTGATTCAAGGACAGGAAAGGGACTTCCAGGGTATTATGACTGACTCCTGAGATGCTGTAACATTTCCTTATTCTCTGTGGTGGTTATATATATATATATATATATATATATATATATATATATATATATATTCCTTTTTCTGCTTTTACTAAGTTATCCTTTATGGTTTTTATATCTTTCTATCTGTATGTGAAACGTCTACAAAAAAAAATCATTAAAACATGGCGTGTTGGACCATACCAGTAATCCACATCCTCAGTCAGCAAAGCAGCATAGTGAGTTTGAGGTCATTCTGAGCTATATAATGGGACTGTCTCAAAACACCAGGGCACAGCCAATCAGCTCAATGGTAAAATGTTTACCTTGCACATGTAAGGACCTCGGTTCCAGCCTCAGCAATGAAAATAAATGAATGTATTAAAAGTTTCAGAAATTTGACTTCTCAGAAACAACCTTTAGGAAGTCCTTTTAAATATTCTTTAAAAGTTAACAGAATTAAAATGTCTATAAAAAAGTTTGAGACCTTGGATCAAAGAATTCATACCTGACACTAAAACAACTGTTCATTAAAGAAAAAAAATGATAAATTTGACCCATCAAAATTCTAAATTTTGGCACTTTAGAAGACATTAAGACAATATAAAAATCTGAGACTGACCTAGGTCCTCTGCACATATGTTATAGTTCTGTAGCCTGTTCTTGTGGGATTCCTAACAGTGGGAGCAGGGGCTGTCTCTGACTCCGTTACAGGCTTTGAGACCTTACTCCTCATCCTGGGCTGCCTAATCCAGCCTTAACAACAGAGGAGGTGCCTACTCTTACTGCAATTTGATATGCCATGGCTGGCTGACATACATGGGAGACTTGCCCTTTTCTAAAGAGAAAGGAGGAAGAGTGGATGGGGGGGGGGGAGAAGGGAAGGAGAGAGGGAAGGAGGGGAAAACTGTGGTCAGGCTGGAGAATAATTAATTAACTAATTAATTAAATAAAAGACAATGAAAAATCAAGTAACAGACTGAACGTGTTTTCAAATCACATATCAAACAGACTTGTACCCAAATCCTACAAAAAACACTTGTGTCTTAGTCAGGGTTTCCATTGCTGTGACAAAACATCATGACCAAAAAGTAACTTGAGGAGGAAAGGGTTTATCTGACTTCTACTTCCACTGAAAGAAGCCAGAACAGGAACTCCAACAGGGCAGGAACCTGGACGCAGGAGCTGATGCAGGGGCCATGGAGGGATGCTGCTTAGTGGCTTGCTCAGCATGGATTGTTCAGCCTGCTTTCTTTCTTATAAAACTCAGGACCACCAGCCCAGGGATGGCACCATTCACAATCAGCTGGGTCCTCCCCCATCAATCACTAATTAAGAAAATGCTTTATAACTGATCTCATGAAGACATTTTCTCAATTGAAGTTCCCTTCTTTCCAATAACTCTAGCTTGTGTCAAGTTGGCATAAACAACTTATAACCAAGCAGTTCTCAAATAATCCAATCAAAAATGAATGAAAAATATTAGTAGACATTATCAGGATAACAGACAAATGGCTATCATGTTGAAGTAACATGTTCCACATCACTGCAGTTAATATTACACCCACCAGAATAATGACAGTGCATAAATGAGCCACGATAAATGCTGAAAGGGACCTGGAGAGAGAGAGGGTCACCCACACACTGCTGAGAAGTATGGAAGATGAAGGAACTGCTTTGGAAAACCACGGATCAGTTTCCCAAAAAAATTTATACAGCCCAGCAATTTCACTCCGAGGTATTCAGCCAAGAGGGGGAAAAAGGCCTATCCATACAAAAATTTACCCAGGTGTGGTCACAGTAACATTATTCCTAAGAACACCAAGCTGCAAACAACCCAAAGGTCCATCAGTTAATGAACGGATAAACAACAGACAGGATGGTACAGCTACACGTGGAAATCTGTTAACAACAAAGAGAAAGAAAGCACACGTGTGTGCTGTGCTTTACATGGACTTCACAAACATTATACGCAAAGACTCTCAGCCACAAGAAACCACGTTACACAATTCCGTTTATTTGAATGTTCACGCAGGCTTCAGAACGGAGCAGTGATTTTGACATGGCACCTTCGTTTTCCATTCTCTCACCTCCTTTCTGGAAAAAACTAGCAACTCTCCACAATTTCTTTCCAAATAAAGAGTCAGACAGACTCCCTCCCCTTCCATCCCACCTCACCACCATCGACCAGGCACATCTTCTGACACAGTGTAACAGACACTACACAGCATGCACTCCAAAGATCTTCATGTCACCACAAAAAAAAAAAATGGAGCTCTTTTTTTCTCTTTACATTGCTTAAAAAAAAATGTAGAAGTCTCTACGTTCGCTACCACATTTTCTAGAAACATCCTACCACAAAGGTTGTCCAGTTTATGCCTAGATCCCCACATGAGACTGTGACATAACTTGTTTTTCATAACATCATGTTTTGTTTCTGACTGATTATTCCTGGTAGATCAAATCAAGCCAAGAAATACGTCTCAGACATCAATCATATTTAAGGCACTGTGCTAGGAGTTTGACACTGATCTATGACATGCTACATACTAAAACCAAACAGGGCTGGAGAGGTGGCTCCCTTTGTAAAATGCATGTGGCACCAGCAGGAGGACCTGAGTTCATACCCCCAGCACCCACATAAAAAGCCAGTTGAGGAGGTGCATGTCTGTAACCCCAGTGCTGGGCATGCAGGGTAGAGACAAGCACACCCCTGGAGATCATGGCTCAGCCAGCCTGGCTATATCGATGAGCTCTGGGTTCTGTGAAAGACCGTGTCTCCAAAACGAAGTTGGAAAGGAATCTAGGAAAGCACTGGCCATCAACCTCTAGCCTCTACATGCACACACACAAATACACTTGTCTACCTACAAACATGCATGTCCACCTGCACACATACATGGACACATACCTACATGAACATATACACACAGAGAAAGATAAAACAGACAGATGGGCAAATACTGCATACCCTATGCTGCCGGGGTTCAGCCTCGGCTCGGGTTCAGGTCCTGAGATGGGAAGGGGAGTCAGTGCAAGGAAAACGTCTGACCACAAAGTGGGTTGCACTCAAGTGGCCCCAAATAGCTCAGGCCATCTTTATTTATACTTACACAGGGTTTTTCTTACCAGGGTTACATGAACAGCTCTATTATTGTCTTCTATTTTTGACTTAAAGAAATACATCGTGATCATTATGAAAGCCCCCATTGTTCCCCTTTATGATTCCCCTAACACACTTTCTCATCCACTGCGTAACTTTGTTCTAGACATAGAGTTCATCATTTTTGCAGGCCTAACTAAATATCGAGCCAGACACATCCTGCTCTCACAGCACTTAAGTCAGCTGGCAGGGACTTGTGGTTACAAAGTTAAAAGATAGTAGACATGGGTGCAATGCTTTAAGGACGACAATATTCAAACCCAGACAATTCTTTCATGTCTGCAAGATATGTTTTTATACAGTTCCCTTTTCCATAAGAGGGTCCCGTGTCTCAATCTCTCTGTAAAAAAAGGCAGACCTTGATAAAACACTCTTTCCCCATCTCACTATACCATACTTCTTCCACCAATATAAGCTCCTGTGTATGGTAAAGATGGATCTGTCCATGCCACATTTTGCATTGTATTTTTCCTCTTGGACCATACCAGATCCTACCAATGAGTCTATGGTTGGTGTCCAGGGAACTTACTCTCAACAGTTGGCACCATTTGTATTCCTGGGGCTTTCTTCCTAGTCTGCGTATGCATGCCCTGCTCTCCTCTCCCGAACTGTAAAACATGGTTAATGTTCCATGTGTTGTTTTCTCATATGTGCCTAACTATCTCCCTTGAGTCAGAAATGTTCCCAGGATTGGGAGTTATAGTTAGTAATTCCAGATAAGAGATTTAAGAAGCATTAGCCCTCTGCTGAATCTTAGGGGAAAATATTTGAAAGGGAACAGAATTTCCAGGGAAAATTATAGCTGTTGCATGTGTAACTGACAAAGTATAATGACAGAAAAAAAAGCCTGCAAGCTGAGTGAATTTTGCAAATTCCTACGCTTTCCTGCGGACTACTGGTCTTTAGAGAGTCCGTTTGCACAGATGCCTTGGCCCAAGGAAACCCACTGGACAGGTAGTCACATGCTGATCTCAGACTAGACTGCATGGCTCCCAACACCATGCACTCTTTCCTACTACAAACCCAAACACTGCCTCGGAGACAGTTCAGGCATAACCTCTTTACAATGCAGACAGTTGGGTAGACTCCCTACCTCACCACCCCACCTCACCCCAGTCAGGAGGCACATCTTCTGACATGGTATAATAGAAATTTCTTCACAGCAGGTACTTTAAAGACCATCACATCACAAGAGACCTCAAATAACCTCAATTTTTTTTATATGCAACAACTGTTCATTTAAAAAAAGATAGGCTCTTGGCCTATTGATCCTACATTGTGTAAATACAACTCAGTATCACAGCAATTTCAATGATGAACACAAGGGAAATATGGAATTACTAGTTCTTCTTCCTGAGCAGGAAGCTAGAAAAATAATGCCAGAGGAGAAGTGCAGAAGTAAAGATCACACTGCTGCTGTGGGATGTTCTGTATGGCAAATGTGTTGCCATACAGGCAAAGAAGTAGATAACAAGAAGCCTGCCACGGCCATACAGTTTGTAAGCAATATAAGTCTCTGTGTTTACTTGGTCGGGTTTGAGCAGCTGTGGGACTGGCAGGTGAAAGAGATTTGTCCTGACTATGGGCCAGGCAGGAAAACTCCAGCTATACACTGCTCTTTATATGTCACTGCAGAAGCGAGCTGGAGACCAGCTCGGACTCATCAAGAAAAGGGACAGGTTGGTTTTGACCTCGAGTCACTGCCATTTCTCAATATAGCTCTAGAAAGCTCAAGAAGATTCTGAAAAGTCTAAAGTCATACTTAAAATACTTGAAATTCAAAAATTTATGAAAGATGACATTGACTTTAGTATTCAAAGTAGTTATGAGACAAAAACACAATATCCATAAAGTCATTATATACCAGTTATAAATACCTGACTCATTTACTGTGCCCTGATACCAAATCTTAGGAGTATGTCATGGCCCTTTAACATACACTTTTCAATTTAGTTACTTCTTTAAGAACCCTTCCTCCCCTTGCTTGCTCGCTCGCTCGCTCGCTCCCTTCCTTCCTTTTCTATCAAAAGTATAGACTGTCATCTATCCAAAATGTTTACAATCAAAAGGTTTCACATTTGGGAACATTTTAGAATGTGGAATATTTTGCAATCAGAAATGTTCTGCAATCCAGAACTTTTTGAGCATGGCAGAGCTTGAAAATAATTTGGATTTCAGAGTAGTTGGGACTTCAGGGTTTCAGACTGTGATACCCAATTTGTGCACAGTGTCTGCTCCAAGTTTGAGAAGGACTCAAACAGGAATCTCCTGAGCTTACAGAACTTGAAAGCCTAGTGAGGAACCTCGCAAGAAACATCCAGTACTCTCTAGGTTACACCTTTACCCCTGCTGTGAAGGTCAGGATGCTCCAAGAGTGCAAAACAAGGAAACATAATCCATCATTCATGAGTGTCCTTACTTTATTAATGATATTTGCTAAATCTCATGTTCCAGAGTGACACGACGCTACTTTCCAGGAAAAATGCACATACTGAACAGAGGTGTATTTAGGCTTCAAAGGTATAGATTATGTATTACTTTGGGTGGGGAATGAAAAGAAAAGAGAAGGGTCACAGGGGTTAAGAACCAAAAGAAAACAAGGGCAGTCAACAGGAGTCCTTCCCTGTACTGAGACAGAACTGTACACAGTGTATATGGGTCCTGACAAATTTCTTCTGAAGTTTCATGAAACTGAATGGTTAACAAATCATTTTAAATACAAGAATATTTTATGTCTCTAAGAATTTTACTAGCTGAAAAATTCTTTATACAAAATCCTGTCATAAGGTCAAATTCATTTATAAAATTATCTTCTCTAAGAATACATTGCTACTATTTCTAAATTTTGCGATTCAATAATGAGTACTGTGCATCGAGTCACCCAGAGGAACTTGTCCAATAAAAAGGGCCAAGTAACCATCACTGTAAATTCAAAGTATTCCCTATGCCCAACATGAACCCTGCTCAGGTTCAAGAAAAATACCTTAGCAAACAAGAAACCCGTTAAAAGAAAATCTGCAATATTCATTTTTAACTTAAAAAAAAAAAATCAAGGCAGGACAGTGAGAACCCCAGAGGTGGCAGGAGACACTTTACACCGCTGTCATCTGACTTCCACGTGTGCATGCACACATACACACACACACACACACACACACACACACACACACACACGCACGCACACACACGTCCTCACACAAGTAAAATAATTTTAAAACTTTAAATAAATTTACAATGTATTTAAAAAATAAAAGAAAAATGTGAGCTGAATTTTTTTTTCCTTTGGTTTTTCAAAACAGGGCTTCTCTGTGTAACAGTCTTAGCTGTCCTGGAACTCACTTGTAGAACAGGCTGGCCTTGAACTCACAGAGATCCACCTACCTCCCAAGTACTGGGATTAGAGGTATGCACCTCCACCACCTGGCTTAAAAGCTGAGTTCCAAAAACCAAAGAAATATATCTCATCAAGTGTCATAAAAATATCAAGAGAAAAGGGTCTGAGGGAGGCCCAGTACTTGCCTGTCACTGAGGTTCCCACCTGTAATGATAATGGGTGTTGCCATTCAGTAAGACTTCTGCTGCTCAGAGACAAAAGAACCAGTAACTGCTGGACAAATTTACAAAGTGCTGATGCAACCAACATGAGACTGAAGACCCAGAGCCCACAGGGAATTCACTGGCTCCGTGTCAAGTGTACACACAAAAGGCCAGAACTGTGATGTCTGCATTGCTTCTTAACAAAAGAGGAAAGAAAAAAGCACTAAATGTCATTATAAACACCGCTATATTCGTGCCCACACAAGTTTCTGCAGCTTTATTATATCTTATCCAGGCTCTGGTCATGTGACTCTTCTAGCAGAATGGCCTATGAGAGTAACTGATGTTACAAAGGGATGTATAAGTGTGCACATATGCATATGCCCGGTATGTATTCAATACTGGCAAGAATTTGTTTAACAGCTAATGAAATAAATGGGAAAATTCTCTTTATATTCATGGTCTCTGCTATGCAGGAAATTGAAAAAGAAAAAAGGAATTGAATGGATTTCTAGAAAAGATATCATTTAGTGAATGAACACATCTCCATTTAAATCAGCTATAAAGGAGATTGGCCTTTCCTTCAAGCCAAACTGACCTACACAACGCAGCTTGGGAGACAAGTGTCTTCCCTTTACCTGCCAAAAGACTCATTCTCCTGGAATCCCAGTATAAGCCAAGAATGAGATGCTAGTTTAAGATTAAGTCTTAAACTAGATTCTAGTTTAATTAAACTAGTTCAAGATTAAGTCTTAAACTAGATTGTAGTTTAACTAAACTAATTCTAGATTAAGAGACAATTTTTATTCTGGTGCTTTATGTGATGTAAGGAGAGAATTGGGACAAAAAGATTTTAATACTAAGAATAGAGCAACAAATTATTTCCTAAGAGAACACAGCAGAGTAAAAGCTCAACTCTCGTTATCCAGTGATGGGCAATCATCACTGATGAATGAATGAAACAATGACCCAAAGAGAACCAAGCCAATTGCAGTATTATCTTTAAAGACTTATTTTTGTTATTTTAAGTGATATATACCTTTATAGGGATATGTGCACATGACTGCAGGTGCCCATATAGGCCAGGGGCTTTGAATACCCCTGGAGTTGGGATAACAGGTGGCTGTGAACCTCCTGAGATGGGTGCTGGGAGCCGAACTCGGGTCCTCTGCATGCTGGGTTTTAGCTGCTGAGCCATCTCTCTAGCTTGTATTTCACAGTATTAGTCATCTCCATTTCACCACTGTGCTTGCTTTTATTGCTGTTTTAGAGTACATGCATATTGGCCATCACAAAGGCTGAGGTCTTCAGCATCTTTCTATTTGACTATTCACAACCAAAGCAGTACCCACATGGCTGCATCATGTAGGGTGAGAGAAAAAAATCAGTATGTTTGGCTTAGTCCACCTTGGTCTGATAGAATAGAATACCTGAGATTGGTAATTTAGGAAGAGAATTTATTTGTGTCACAGTTCTGGAAGTGATTAAAGACTCTGTCATGTCAAGTAGTCCTCGTATGTGGTATCTCATGGTACAAGGAAGAAAAGCAAGGCAGCTATGCCTGAGAAACAGAGAGAGCAGGAACACATACACCAGCAACAGAGGGCCAACTGTGAGCTACAGTGATGACCCAGCAGTGAAGAGCACTGCCTGTTCTTCCAAAGGACCCGGGTTCAATTCCCAACACATGGTGGATCACAAGTGTTTGTAGCCCCTGTCCCACAGGATTCAGTGCCTTCTTCTGACCTCCAAAGACACTACACACCACACACACACACACACACACACACACACACACACACACATGGTGCACACGTATGGGTGCAGGTAAAACATCTGTACATGTAAAACAAAAAAAAATTATAAAAAGAAACTCTAAGAGGGCCAAACTCACATGTATGAACAATACATTTTATTTTGCATGTAGGTGTGTATATATGGGTATTTGCATGCATGTAGGCACACATGTGTGCAGGAGCACATGCATTTGCGTGTTTATGTGGAGACCCAGGCTTCATCAATCATTCTCCATTTCATTGACTGAGGCAGGATCTCTGGCGGAACCTGGCACTTTCCCCAGGGATCCCTTGCTCCTGCTGGGATTACAGGTGGATATCATGACTGCCCGACTTCTACAAAGACTTGGAGATCCAAACTCTAGTCCTTACACCTGGACAGCCGTGCTATGTCCATTGAGCCACCCCCAAAGTCCTAGAACCAACTGACTGTCCAGGTAACCACTGCTTCCATGACAAGGATATCAGTCCACTCATGAGAACAGAGAAATCACAGCCTAATCTCAAGAATTCCACTTCACAGTACTACTGCATTCTGGATTAAAGCTCCAATCTATGAATTTTCACCTAAGGCAAGACATTCTCAAACCTAGCAACAAGAACAAGAAGCAAACAAATGACAAATATTTCTTAAAATGTTTACCAAGGTGAAATAATTTAAAATAAGCACAGAGTAATTACCTCTTCCCAAAACTGAAGTCCTCCAGTTATCCACCATCAACTTCTAAGGCTAGAAGTAAAGCAACATGACCACAGTTTCCTTACTACCCTGTTTAAATCAGGACACAAAAGCCATAGGCAAGAGTTAGCTAAACCAGACTGACTGTGCCTTTCAAGTTGGAAGATGAAACCAAATAGTTTTTTAAGGTCAGCGTTTGAATCTAAAAGAACAATATGTTAAATGTCTATAAACAAAATTAAGTTTCAGTGAAGGGCCAGTTCCAGGTTCCCACAAAGAAATTTCAACAGTTATCAACACAGAAAAATGGCTGCTTTAGTTAGGGTTTTTATTGCTGTGAAGAGACACCATGTCCACAGCAACTCTTATAAAGAAAACATTTAATTGGAGTGGCTTGTTTACAGTTTCAGAGGTTCAGTCCATCATCATCATGATGGGGAGCATGGCAGTGTGCAGGCAGACATGGTGCTGGAGCTGAGAGTGCTTCATCTTGCAGGCAACAGGAAGTCGACTAACTGTAACACTGAGTGAAGCTTAAGCAAAAGACCTCTAAGCCCACACCCACAGTGACACACTTCCTCTAACAAGACCACACCCACTCCAACAAAAAAGCCACACCTCCTATTAGTGCCACTGCCTATGAGATTATGGGAGCCAATTACATTCAAACCACCAAAATAGTAAAGAACAAAACTGGACCTAAAAGGGAAGGGAAAAATATCACTGTGTCTTCTTACCTTGATAAATTAACATAAGTAGGGTTTTGGGTTCCCAGGTTTTTGAAACAGGTTTTTATGTAGCCTAGGCTATCCCCAAAGCATGTAGTCAAGAATAGCTTTGAACTCACAATCCTCCTGCCTTAGTCCCCTGAGTTCTGGGGTTACACACATAGACCACCATTCCTACCTAAGCTTTTTCTTTTCAAAAGCAAACCCCATGGCCGTTTGATTGTGGTTTGCTTATTAACCTGAGCAACAAAGATATTCAATCTTATATGTGTCTCTTTACCTCAGAAACAAGTTTCTTCAGTATGATCAAATTTAAATAATCTGAATTGTGATTACAAGATTCTATTTTCTAGAAGATTTTAACAACAACCAGAAGTATTAAAGAACCATATTTCCTCTATTAAAGCTTTAAAAGATGGAAAAAAAGTCTCACTATGCTACAAGAGATAGAATAGAAAATTGCAGGTCTTGAGCATGGTATAAAACAGGGGAGGCCAAACAACTTCCGAAATAATCTGTGTCCATAAACAGCCCTGACAAAGAAAAAGAAAACAAAACGTTCTCCAGCAACAATCTGATTCAACCACACCCGGATGAGGACGGCACCCAAGCCAGTGGGGGTGAGAGAGTGTATCCACTTCAGAGCTCTCACCTGCAACTGAGAGAAAGCATCAGTCCAGCAGGGCACCCTCACTGAACATCCAACCAGCCAGAGCAATGCGAGCAGTATAAGCAAGAGGAAAGAAGCAACAGAGACATGGTGTCCTAGTTAGCTTTAACTCTCAATTTGGCAAAGCCCAGAGTCATCCGAGAGGAGAGCCTATATCAGACTGTCTTGTGGGAATGTAAACAGGGGATTGGCTTGGCGACTGATTGATGTGGGACATCTCAGCCTACTGTGGGCAGCTCCGTCCCTGGCAGGTGGTCCTGGACTATAGACAAAGCTAGCTGAGCATAAGCAGAGACAGAAGCAACAAGCTGGGCTCCTCCTGAGTTCTGCTTCAGTTCTTGCTTGAGTCCCTTCCCTGACCTCTTCGGTGATGGGCTGTGACCTAGAAGCCAAACAAATGAATCTTTTCCTTCCGTACGCTGCTCTTGCTCAGAGTGTTTTACCACAGCAACAGAAAGGAGGCTAAAACACACACGCACAAGGACATCAGGTGAATCATCATACATTACATGTGTGTATGAAACTGAAGACAGCGATGTTCTAAAACAGAAAGTGGTGATGGTGTCATGGGCCTATGAGGATGCTGGACTAAAGTCTATCTAATTGTGCAAACAGGCAAATTGTATACTATGTGAATTATTTGTCAATAAAGATTTTATAAAATGTAAAAAAAAAAGACTTCAGGTGCAGAAATTATTAGACTGGGAATACATTAAACTGATATTAAGCAGATTTGGAAACATGCCAGACAATAATGTAGACATGAAAAACAACTGATATTAAAACTAAGTCAATAAAATGGCTTATTACTGAACTGAATTAACTATACCTTAGAACAGACACTTCCTTGAATGCTATGAAGTGATATATGTAAGACGTGAATGAGAAACAGAACAAGAGATGAGGCAATGAGAAATACAGATGAGCAAATAAACACACAACTGGAGTGTAAGATGATCCTAAAGTAATATTCATAGTACAATAAATGGAAGTTTTCAGAATTACAAAAAATGCTAATGTTCAAATGGAGTCAATCTGATGCCTAACAGGATCATGTGTGCTTGTTTTTAATTCCCACTCAGAGACAGCAGATTGAAACGCATGACATACATGTGCCCACACACATGCACCCACACAGGAAACTATCTTTGTGGTGAGAATGTCTTTAAAACATCTTGGAAGAACTCAGTTTCCCCAGCAAGGGAGGCAAAACAGGCCTGGATGCTTAATTCTCCATGTAATAATAAAATGGAGAGGATGCTGGAATCATATTTTGTGATATGCTGCAAGTAATCATCTGTCAAAAAGGAATTTAATACCCAGAGGATCTCTCTTCAAGAAAGAAGGGTAATTAAAATTATTATTACAAACAAACTCTCCCCACACACTCACTCAGTGAAGGAAAAGTAGAGGATATTTGTCAGACAAAAACAATTCCCCAGACAGAAGGCCAGACCCACAAGGAAGGTGAGGAGGTCATGACAATTACACGTAAGTGCAGGATACAACACCAGAAAGAGAGTTTTCAAAGAAGAAAAGCTAATTAAAGCATTAACAACTAATAGATTAGAAGTGGGGTTATATGCACTGCTCTAAGGAATTAGTGATTTTAATAAGGAAGGTTAGGTCTCATAAAAAACACAGCATAAGTGGCTTAAACAATAGAAACATTTCTCACTGCTCTGGAGGCTAAAGTCCAAGTTGAAGGTGGCATTGGGATGGGTCCATTCCTAACGTGTACAACCTTCACATGCCCCTCAGCACAGCACTCTCGTGTGTTGTCTCCTCTCCACGGGCAGAGAGGGAGGGAGATCCCTGTGTCTGGTCTTACCAGACTGCAGTCTCCCCTTAAGAGGTTATTTAACGTGAATTATCCCATCACAGGTACAATCTCCAAATACACGTACACTGGGATTTAGGCCTCCCATATATACCTTTGGGAGGACACGATTTGATTCTACCATAGAGGGCAAAGACAGTAATCACCACAGATGTATAAAGATGAGTATTCATAATAAAAATTATCTGGGTCGTCACTAAAAGAATACAGAGCTTCGAGCCAGTAACTTAAACTCATTTATCATTTAATAAACAGAATACTAAAAATGAAAAGGGTGTGTGTGGGGGGGCGTCAATCTAGCCAAAGAAAGGTTAAGATAGGAAAGAAGATGCAGAAAAGGCAGGAAAATATATAGCTATAGGTCATAATTAAATCTGAATATAACAATCTTCACTCCAAGTACAAAGGAATAAATTTTTCAGTTAAAAAGTAGGTTCAGCTATATCCTATTAACAAGAGACACATCCAAAACCATAATGACACACATCTAGCTTCAACTGCAGAAAGAAAAATGCCATAAAAAACCAAACACAATCTATATGGAACAGTATATTGCTTCATTAATATCAAAGGAAAAAGATTTTAAGTCAAATAACAGTATCAGAGATTAAGTCATCATATATGACAAAAAGGTTTAATTTACCACAAATAAATTTTTAAAATTTGAACTTGTATTTGTAACAGTCCTTAAAAAGCAAAACATTAATTATTCTAGATGAAAATGATAAATCCATAATTAAAATCTCAGCAGTTGAATAATTAAACAGAAAAAAATTAATGAACAAAGAATTGACACAATTAGAAACAAAAGAATATGTGTTATTTCTAAGTGGCACGTGAAACCTTTATTAAAATGGAGCACCTGCTGGAACCCACAACATTAGCAAACATCAAAGAACTGGTACGATATGAAACAATTAATTAGTATGAGTTGATCGCAAACAGAAATCAGCAAGAACAGCAATACATATTCAGAACCTCCAGTCTTAAAGGCTTGTACTAAAACAAATAACAGACAGGGCTATAAAGATGGCTTGGCAGTTAAGAGCAATGGTCGATCACCCAGAGAACCCAGGTTTGACTCCCAGCACCCACGTGGCAGCTCCTAACTAACCATCTACATATAACTCCAGTCCCAAGAAACATGATGCCCTCTTCTGGCCTCCGCAGGCACTGCACACACACGGCACAGACACAAACAGGCAAAACCCCCACACACATAAAGTAATCAATTAGTTAATTAAAAAAGAGACCATGGAAAATACTTAGAGATGCATGATTTTTTTAGATATTCTGATAAACAGCTGAACGGTGTTATGAGGGGAATCTAAAGTCCCTGAATAAAGCAAGAGCTGAGCCAACCTAAGAGATCAGAACAGGGTGAAATAAGCCTAAAAACCATTTAAGGAAATAAACACATAAAAAGAAAGTTACAAATAAGTGCATCACAGAGAAGGCAAAGCTGAGAGTTCAGATAAATTCGATATTACAATATTTACAAAGGAAAAGGGAGAAGGAGAAGCACAGATCAGCAGTAATGGGAGGAAATAATGAGAGGCTCCACGGACAGCCTGAAACTTATTTTGTGATGTGACGGAACATCTGACTCTATCTTTTGTGACATGGTAACAGTGACAAGTACCTCTTTATAAACGTATAATTAAATTGTAAATTTCCTACCAAAAAACACAAGAATAAATTTTAACATGAATCCCCAAATCATAAAAGTGAGTAAATATACAAGAGACACACATAAATGTAGTTACATTGACATAAAGTCCCAAACAAATAAAGTAAGAAATGAACTATTTCAGGATGAAGCAGTAGCAAATATCAGTTTCAAGAAGATATTCTGCATTTCCCTATAAATAGTGATCCTCCTCCTAAAAAAGAAAAATGCACCTGTTCAATCTGTCTATGTCTATTACATCCATGGCAACATACAAAGACACTGCTGTGGTTTGGATATGAAGCACTGCCCCCAACATTCATGTGCTAGTGGATCTGATCATTCTGAAAGAGTAGATTTTTTTTTTCAGTTTTAGTCTGGGTTTTTTTTAATTTTTAATCTTATAATTTAATTTAATTTTACATATCAGCCACGGATTCCCTTGTTCTCCCCCTCCCTCCCCACCACCTTCCCCCCAGCCCTCCCCCCATTCCCATCTCCTCCAGGGCAAAGACTGCCCTGGGGATTGAGTTCAACCTGGTAGACTCAGTCCAGGCAGGTCCAGTCCTCTCCTCCCAGGCTGAGCCAAGTGTCCCTGTACAAGCCCCAGGTTTCAAACAGCCAACTCATACACTGAGCACAGGACCCGGTCCCACTGCCTGGATGCCTCCCAAACAATCAAGCTAATCAACTGTCTCACTTATCCAGAGGGCCTGATCCAGTTGGGGGCTCCTCAGCTATACTAGATGTAAAACAAAGATGACTAGACTGCTACTCACAACTCCAGGGAGGCTACCTAGAAAACAGGACCCCAAGAAAGACACAGGGATTGCCCAATGACAGAGAAATGGATGAGATCTACATGAACAACATGGACGTGAGTGGGGGTAATGAAGGTCAAGGGTCAAGGGAAAGAGAGCTCAGGGGAGCGGGAGATCCCAGCTGGATCAAGAAAAGAGAGGGAGAACAAGGAATAAAAGACCATGGTAAATGAAGACCACATGAGAATAGGAAGAAGCAAAGTGCTAGAGAGGCCCACAGAAATCCACAAAGATACCCCCACAATAGACTACTGGCAATGGTCGAGAGACAGCCAGAACTGACCTACTCTGGTGATGGGATGGCCAAACACCCTAACTGTCGTGATAGAAACCCCATCCAATGACTGAGGGAACCGAATGCAGAGATCCATGGCCAGGCCCCAGGTGGAGCTCCAAGAGTCCAATTGGTGACAAAGAGGAGGGTTTGTATGAGCAAGAATTGTTGAGACCAAGGTTGGATAAAGCACAAGGACAAATAGCCAAACGAATGGAAACACATGAACTATGAACCAATAGCTGAGGAGACTCCAACTGGAAAGAGTAGATCTTAAAAGCCATTACCTAATCAATGGAAGAGCCCACTGATGCAGTCACATCTTTATGCCCTTACTGAGGTACTGAAAACTCTGGAGATTAGACCTAGTTGAAAGAAGTAGGTCATTGGGATAATGTCCTTAGGGATGGCATCTTTTTCCTGGCTTCTCTCTGCATCTCTTCCTGACTTCCAAGAGGTAAACCATCGCCTCTTCTTCCACATGCTTATTACACCTTGAGATTTCACTCCCTTTAGGCTTAATGCAATAGACAGTGACCTTGGACTAGAACTCCTGAAACCATGAGCAAAATAAACCTTTCTTCTGTTAGGCCATTTTTATTAGGTCTTTGTCCCAATAACAAAAAGTCTTATTAATCCAAACACAGTTCTTTATAATATTAAAGAAAGTGAGAAATTATATTCAACTAAGCAAAAAACAAAACACTTGTTTTCAAGAGCAAAGTTAGAGAAAAACACCAGCTTAGAAGGAAACAGTGAACTAAGCTTGACTGAGACAAAGAAAGAAGCACCTGTTCTACAGTGGAAGAAAAAAAAAACTAGTCCAGAAAATGAGAAGGGGGGCTGCTTGTCTTCCTCAGCTGATGTTAAATTCTAAAGCGAAAGAGTGGGCATGAGAACCACAGCAATGACGTACTCCTTAGAGTCACACTAGATGACTAGAGAGAACTTCAGATCTGAGCATGAGGTCGCAAACTCACACGTGTTCTTTTCCTGTCACTGCTCATTTTGCATCTCTTGTTCTGTTGCTGAAATAACCACATTTTTAAAAAGATGATCAGTATGACACTTTCATACTGGTTATCAAAGATAATTTCTGGCTAAGTTACAGTTTTATATTATTGACAGAAGGAAGAAAGATCAATATAAGCATGGGTAAAATATAGGCCCATATGTGCAGACACAGCTCAAAGCTAAGTGCTGAGCATTTCAACCTTACAGATTTATTGTCAAAGTTAAGAGCCCAAGAGCTGGTACCACAGGTATGAAAAAAAAAATCTTTAAATGTTAAACATGACTACATAATAAGCAATATTCATTTCATCTCAGAGCAGTTATGTATGTCTCAAAGTGTGTGGACCTTCAGAAGCCAAGCATGAGTAGAGTAAAGGAGACTGAAATTGAGAAAAGAAAAACATTCTCACTGCACACTGTCAACTGCTGTATTAAATGAAAATAGCATTTACCACTATAGCTGAACACTAATGGAAGGCCTGGGGATTAAGGCTATGTCTTTGTGAACATCCAGGATTATTTCATTTGGATAAAGTGTTCAAAAGAAAGGTCTTGAAATTCTGACTTGGGTAGGAAAAGAAAGAGAGAGAAATGCTGCTGGGTCACTGGAGTTCACACTGGGAATAATAAAGTGCCTTCAGGTCAATGTCCTTATTTCTCCCACAAAACTCCGCAGTTAGGATACTACTCAACAAAAATAACCCCTGATGAGTCTAAAAATGGAGCTATAAAAAGATATCCCCTGACCTACAGCAGCAGGAAAGGAGGGAGGTGGGGAGGAGGAGGAGGAGGAGGAGGAGGAGGAGGAGGAGGAGGAGGAGGAGGAGGAGGAGGCGGCAGAACCTGGGATGCAGCACCAGTGGCAGCACCCTGTCTGTCATTGTGACGTGTTTGTATTAAATCACAGCGTATCCACAGAAAAACAGTACTCAGCACTCACAATATTACACATCATTTCATGATATGGAAAGTGGATACAAAGCAGTGTATAAAGTTAGAAACTAAAATATTTTCTACATGGATATGAAATACACAACAAAATACTAATGATAATCATCTCTGTGTAGAATTCTTTTCTTTTTGCTCATCTGGACAGATTTTCTATAACAAACACATCATTTTACTAGGAGAAAAACTAATATAGTGTGAAAATAAAGAATAAGGAGTCAGAGCTTTAAATGCAAATATCCATGAACTAACAAAACAGAAGGAAGACACTGTCAACATTATTTCATCTTTAAGAGGGGGCGAAGTTAACCATATTGTAGAAAATGGAAGAACCTCGAAGAACTGGACAATGCAAACAGCAAGTGCTGGGGGCAGTGGGCGGAGAAATTTCAGGGATGGACTCTTGCTAGAGTCGGACACTGAAATTTTAGATGGTGTTTAAGTTTGTGTGAGTTTAATCAAAATGGAGCCAGCCGAATGCTTCCCTCCTTCCTGGATGAAAATGGAAACAAGCTAAAACGGAGGAAAGCATGGATTGAACACACTAAGGCAAACATTTCCCCCTGGAAGGTAATGGATACCATCACCTTTCCGACCCCAATCCCCGTTGTACCTACATCCTTCCAGGACCACCAGAGAACAAAGAACTGCCACAGACACCTGCGGCCTATATGCAGAACCAAGTATCTGGCACACAAGCTGATTGATTCTTAAGCAATTTCCAGGCAAAACCCTAATTCCCATCCAAATTTCAGGCATTTTAAAATCCCTATTAATGTTCTTTCTCTAAAATCTCCTAAATGTTTTTTTTTTTTTTCTTTAAGAAAGTAGGACAAGATGAGAGTATCTCTCTTTGGGAGGTAACCACTACAGTGCAGAATGATGTCTGCCTCCTGAGCACCAACCTCCCCAAAGTGAATTCCTCCCAGTGCTCTAGCATACAGACTGAGCTCATCTGGTCAAATAAAAAAGTTAACCACAAAGTTTTGGTCAAGAATCCCCAAACAGTATGTAAAACACATGATAAAATAAGAAGAGTTTCAACTAGAAATTATCTAAGAAGCCATCAACATACAGGTCAAGTGATTGATACAGGATCTGGCTGGGTGACTTCTTAGTCTCAGTTGGACCTAGAAGGGCATACATAGTTTCTTTTGCATTGTCTCTCAAAGGAAATGCTGAAAACAATAATGTTATTATTAATTTCAATAGGTGACCAGTAGTTACCCTCTTAATGGCAAATACACACATTTCCCCCGCAAAACCTTCGAGCTATACTACATTAAAATCCTTCCTAAGTGTTCCTTCATTCACAATATGATGGACTTCCCAGTGTACTAGGGTTTCATTCTTTAGCTTCCTAAACCTTCTGTCAGGCAAACAGAAATGCACACAAATTACATTGCCAGCTCTGTCTATATCTAGCAGTGTAGAGACAAAAGGCATTTTATCCTGTGTGCCAAGCTCAAAGACAGAAGCAGCTTGCTGACAACTTGAGAAACCATTTTTTACAATCATGGCATGTCGCCTTAAGCCAGCTGAACACTATAGCATGCTGGGCTGCCCACACTGCAAATTATGTGGAATGTTCTCCAAGTTTTGTGGTTACAAAAGTACTGATTTTGTGTATCATCCAGTTCAAATCAAAGACACATCTAACCTTATACCGACATTTCCCAAGCAACTTAAACTGTAACTGACCAAAATCCCATCAGCTTCAAAAGGCTATGAACTTTCCTAGTCAAACATTTCAAATGTGATTTTTTTTTTTTTTTTTTTTTGCTAAGGAGACATAATGTATATTTTGTGGAACTTTTAATGTATTGCAAGAGAACACTAAGAACTCACACTAATTTTGGTTGTCAAAAGCAGAGGAAGGGGAGATTATGCTGAATGCCACTTGCAACAATGTAAAGAGCATTTATAACAAAAGCAAATGCAAACACATTTCCCAAATACCTAGTAAATTAAAGCTAAAATAAAAATACTCCAATGGGTTGATTCCACCTCTAATGTTCATGCAGATGCTGAAATTCCAAATCATCAGTTGTGGAAAGTGACTGAGAAATATCCCAAAGGAGGAAGATCTTGTTACCCTTAATAGTGACTGCAGCACTGTATTGTGGGTACAATTTGCCCAACCATCAGTGGGCCACTCTCAAATCAAACAGCAATGACCATCAACACTTAAGGTGTTTTCACAAAGAGGAACACAGACCTTCCCTCAGGTTTGCCTCTGAGGTCAGCTTCCTAAGTGGTCAACCTGTGAAGAATCACCAGAGGTCATTTCTGATGGGCTGAGAAAAACTAAATATCATCTTGACAAACTCAGTTTTATCTAGAGATTCACCCACCTACTAATGGCAGATTTTTGAAGCTGTGAAATGCCTAATTCGATCACCCAGTGGTGGGATCACTTTCATAGACAAGTGTGTGTTTAAGATCATTGGTATATGGCACGCTGGTCCAAGCTTTGTAAGAGTTCAAATATGTGCTAGAAAACAGTGTTCTTTGACTAAAATGTCCAAAGATCAAACCCTGGGAAAACCTCATTTTAGTTTCTAATCATTTAGATCTGCTGTTCTTAGTGACTACCTATCATTGTGTCTCCAGTTTCCCTGTGACCAGGTGACAGAGAGATGGGTGACAGATAGGTACATATGTGTGACATCATTATAATACCTACATAAATCCATGTGAATACAGGTGTGTACAGAGAAAGGGTCTCAAAAAGAATCCTCCTAAAACACATGTCCCAAGTCAAATATACCTATCCAAACCTCAGAGCAGTCACACTAGTCAGTAGAATTCTAGGAACTCAGTCACAACCATCTTTAGAACATCAATTCTTACCATTCTGCCTGGAGTCCAACCAACTTAAGGGACAATTGTGACCGGAGTTATTGAGTTTTCAATATGCGACTTCTAAGCAAATTTTTCCCCAAGAATGTTGACTGAAAATTACCAGAAAATGCTTAGAATATTGTTTTAAGTTTCAGTTCTGGTATATAAAACAGCAAAGTGACAAAATTATATTTCAAGAAAAAAATCAAGGTTCCAATTTTTTTTTTTACAAGTATTAGTGGCTATTTCTGTTGTTTCAAAACTTCCCATGCTACAGATAAGGCACACCCTCCACTACTGTGCCTATTTGAGAAGCGCGTATCTTTCCTCCACAAAGCTGTGTAGGAAACACATGCCTATGAACTTCCTTTAAACACTTCAGGATACTATCTTTAAGGGCTAGCGTTTTATTTTTATTGTTCAAAGTGGACTAGGGGATGTAATCAATTGTGTCACTAGAACGTGGGCTATGTGGTACCATGTAATACAGCACACAACTCTGTCAGCACTTTGGATGCCCACCTGACATCACATCACCACGCTAACTGGAGAACACAGAACACGGGAGGGTAGAGAGGCCAGAAAGGTGAGCATGTGGGGCTTCCTTCACTTCTGGGACACGTGGAGAACGACCGTGCGTGTAGTAAATGAACTTTCTAATAGGTTTTATCAAATGATTACTTACCTCCTCCGTGGGTAAAACTGTCAGAAGTAAAGTCAATTATGCAATAAACCAAGTTTTGTTGACCATTCTTAGAAATATTACTTCTAAAACCCTTAAGAAGTTGGAGCATTCTTAATCAAAGACATGATGAAAAGCAATCTCGTCGATAAACAAAGAAAATCCTATTTTAAAAAGATACCGCTAAACCTCACCCCTACCTCACCGGGGAAAAGTGCATCCTAACGCTGATGCACGTATTTCCTAAGTATTCTAGACTGTCTACACATTTCATCAAAGACTAAATGATCACTTTGAAAACTGGGCCAGCCCAGGGGAAGATTTCTCATACAGCTATGTTGCTGAGCTTTTTTAAACACCCCAGCGAGCATGCTGAGTCTTAGCCCAGAATGGAGAGCCCAGGGCGGGAAAGTTCCCGAGGGTCCCAGCCAGCCCTCCGCTAGGCTGTGCTCGCCGGGTCCCCGGCTGGAGCGCCAGCGATCAAGGAGGCCCGTAGCAGCGCAGAGCGTCGGGCCACCCCGGAAAGCCGCGGCCCCGCCGGGAGCCTCCCCGGGGCGCTGGCTGCCGAGTCAGCCCGGTGCAGCCGCGGGGACCCGGGAGAGCCGCGCTCCGCGCCACCAGTCCGCCCGCCCGCCCGCCCGCCCGGGCTGCGCTCGCACCTCGCACAAAAGGCGCCGCGGCGGGAGCGCAGGGAGATGCCGGCCGCTGCCTCCTGGAACTTTGCGGACATCGCCCCGCAGATCCGCAGCTCCGAGCCCCTGGCGCAGGAGGAGGCCGAGGCGGCGGCGGAGAGTCGGGGCATCGCCCGGCAGTGCCTCCGCCTTGCCGGCTGCCGACGGCTCCCGCCCCCGGGTACCCAGCGCTTGCTCTTAAAGGCGCCCGCTGCCGGTTAGGCCGCGAGGTAAGGGAGAGGAGTGGAGTGGGGAGGAGGCGAGGAAAGGGGGAGGGGGCAGCCCAGACAGGATCCTCGGAGGCCACAGCATCAAAACTCAGACTCCTCCCACTCCAGGATCCCAAGTCACCTCACCCTAGGCTCCTGAGCAAAGGCACTCTAAGGGAATAAGTGCTCAGAGCCTACACCGAGGACGCCTTGCTGCTGCTGGCCCGCCCAGGGAACCTCACTTTGCTTGGACGGCCCACACCCTGTTAAGTTCTTGACCAAACACTCCATCTCTGCACCACACTAACCATTGCGCTAAGAGTCACTGCCCAGTGGGACCGTTTTCCTCGAAAGAGTGTGCAACCTTCTTGGTGCTTCCTCCTCATTTCCAACATTGTGATGAGGGTCTCACCCTGGAGCACTTTAAACTGAAGGCCAGCTTGGACCTTTATCTGGACCTCTGAAGGGGTTTTGATGTCTAATGGCTAATATGCCTTGCGTTGACCCATACTCTGTTGTTTCCAATAGCCACTTGCCAGGTGGCCTCAAATTGGATTGCCAGAAGCACTGGCTTTCATGATCATCAAACTGGATTCAGGAAGACCCTAAAGGAAAGACCCTCTTCAAATCTCAGTAATGCTGCTATCAAGTGGTAGATACTGTTTTCCTAACCATCGTCAACATTTGTGGCATACAGTGGAGGGCCCAGGACACTCAGAGCATGGGCAGTTGCCCTGACCCCACAGCCGACCAGCATGAAGGACCAATCATTGAAAGCTGCTCTTCTGTCTCTTGGTTCCAACCCTTGCTTCTCAGTCCCGTGGGGCCACTCTGAGGTGGAAAGGAATAATGAGGCAATTAGGGGTTATGATCCAGCTTGGGCTCCAAAGCATCAGTCCCAGTGAAGGACTCTGAGGATGTGAGTGACATTTTCTAATCCAAAGGAGCTTGCACCCTATAGCCCTGACCTCAATCAACTCAGTTCTTCCCTTTGGGACACTGTAGAGTGTGGGGACTTCAGGCAAGAGGTGGAAGTATTTTTTGTTACCAGATGGAGAGGAACTAAGCCTCTGGTTTGGTAAAAAGCAGTAAAGGAGGTTAACACGCAGCAAGAGTAAAGAGAATACCGTCATAAAATAGTCAGGCTAGTCGGATGTAATAACCAGGACCTAACACAGTGACTTAAGAAGACTTTTAGTGCAGACTGTGGCATTTATTGGCTCACATATTTATAAAGGCTAATAAGTGAACTAGCCAGAAAAAAAAAAACTTTTCAAATTTCCTTTTTAAAATTTTTTCCTCCAGATGTTTAAAGGGTGACTTAAGACTCAGTTTCTCTTCACATCTTGCCTGTGTTTTCGTTGTACTGATTCTGTTTTCTCTAAGCTGGAGCAAGAACTGTAGCTCCAAACATACCTCCTCCCTCCTTCACAGCTGATGCCTTCAGCAAGTGAGCAAGCCAAGGAGCATTGGACCACTGGAAACCTGTGCATACTCTGAACGAGCCTTTGGAACCACAAGATGGAATGGACCTGCCAGGCTAGGGTCCTTTGCCTGTGTCTGGAAAAACCAAAACAAACAAACAAACAAACAATGTCAAGGGAACTAGCTGTAGTATACCAGTTTCCATATACACCCAAACCACAGGGACTGTGTTGAGGATGTTCTCTAAAATTAAAGTGTTGCTGGTCAAAGGGTAAGTATATCGACTAGATGAACACCATAGATGTCCACTACAGCCCTCTTCCTCCAGCACCTACATAAACCACCATAGGTATTGATTGCCCCTGTGTTCTTTACCAATAATCTTAAGACTGGAAGAACAGGAATATTTATGGTCCTGGAGTCACAAGTTGCTGAAGTAGGTAGCCATGTCCTCATTAGCCACTGGAAATATCCCCAGGGATGGGGAACAAACCGTGAACAAACTTTATCTGAAGCATTTTGTTTTGTTATTTTCCCTTAACCTACCTTTGCCAACATACATCCCAACCTATGTTCATTGTTGGGTCTTGTATTTTTATGTCATCAATTTAACTACATAGCAGTCTATAGAAATTTTTTTGCAAGTGTGTAGTCCTTAACTGAAATAAAGTCCATGAATATTCACATTTTCAGTGTCCCAAGGACACAGGGCCCAACTTCATTTTTATACTTTAATAACTACTCTATTTTTTCCAGGCTAGAATGGAAGAGTTGATGTTTTCCTACTCAAAATGCCAGCTTGCAAGCTGGGGAGATGGCTCATTGGGTTGAAGTGATTGCCACCCAAGCCTGATGACCTGAGTTTGATCCCCAGGACTGATGGTAGAACCAACTCCCAAAAAATTGTTCTCTGGCCACCAAACAGATGCCACAGCATGAATGAAGCCACACTCATGCACACGTAGAATGCAATAAAATTAAAATGTCGGCTTCCACTTGTTTCTTCCTACACATGAAACTTCCTAATCTTCACTGAGCTAAACCATTTTGTATTTTTCTTTCCATTTGTAAATGTTATAGAATTCCTTACGTGTCAAATCTATAAATCTAGAAGAGACTTTAAGGTAACCTAAAACTTCCCTTTCCTTTAAGAAATAAGGAAAATCTCAACAGCTGGCTTGTTCAGGGCCACACGGCTGTTCTCGGTATCAGTTGTGTGCCTCCTTCTAAGTGTACAGAAGCCCTAATGTAGAATGTGACCACAATCCTCATGAAATTAAATTTAGCTGAGGAGACATGACCCTCCAAGGCATAAACCAATTACCGAGCATCACAATGTATCATATAATTTGGTGTAAAAGCAAATGATGAGGGGAGACTGTTCCATCAGCAAAGTACTGGGCGTGCATGCATGAACTCAGACCATCAGCACCCACATAAAAGCCAGGCATGGCAGGATGAGCCTAGATGCAGTCAGAAGTTTTCCTGTGTCCCACCTGACCCGCGATCAGGACAAATCTCTCTCACCTGCCAGTTCCGCAGCCACTGGGACCCAAGTGAACACACAGAGGCTTATATTATTTATGAACTGTATGGCCGTTGCAGGCTTTTGTTAGCTAGCTCTTATATCTTAAATTAACCCATTTCTGTAAATTTATACTTTGCCACATGGCTCGTGGCTTACCCGTACTTTTACATCTTGCTTCTCATGGTAGCAGCTGGCAGCGTCTCCTCTGCTCTGCCTTTCTCCTTCTTTCTCTCTAGTTAGAATGTCCCGCCTAACCTTATTCTGCCTCACCATTGGCCAAACAGCTTTACTTATCAACCAATCAGAGCAACATATTTTCACAGCATACAGAAAGACATCCCACATCACCTAGAACTCCAGCCCTGGAGAGCAGAAACAGGAGGATCCCTGGAACTCACCAGTCAGCCACTCTAAATGAACCAGTGAGCTCCAGGTTCAGTAGGACACCCTATCTCAACAATAAGGTAGAGAATGATTAAGAGTCTGGACATTGACTTTGGCCTCCATGTACACATCCACACATGTACACACACTCAGACACATTCATACATGTATAATAAGCTCCATGTGTTAAGAATAGGTATCAGAATAAACACTATGGATGGGAGTCATCTTGGAAGTGTTTGTTGGTTTTTTGTTGTTTGTTTGTTTGTTGGTTTTTTTTTTAATCAAGGAAGCAATTTGGTGGCCTTTAAAAACATACAAAGACAAAAGGAAAGTATGGTGATATTTTATTTGTGCTGAAATGTGATTTTATCTATGTGTTAATAAATAAAGTTGCCTGGGAGTCAGAGCTAATAGCAAGCCATTTAGCAGAAGTCTGGCAGTGGTAGAACACGCCCTTAATCCGATCACATGGCAGGCAGAGTCTGCGTGTTCAAGGACACAGCCAGCTTGGAGACACACGCTTTTAATCTCAGTGCCAACCATAGATACCTGGAGGTCTGTATAGAGAGGCAGTGATGAGGAGGTCATGTGGTTGGGTTTATAACCAATGAGACAGCAGAACAGAAAGTCAATAAAAAGACACACAGGAAGTAGGTCTCTTTCTGAGGGGAAGGACGACAGCAACAGCGAGGGGTAAGAAGGCGGTCTTAGTCTTAGCTCTTGGCTGCTGCTTGATCTCTGGGCTTTTAACTCTGCATTTGGTTCTGTGTTTCTTATTTAATAACACTGTTCAGAATTACATCTACAGGAAAGGCCTAAGTGAGAATAAAATGAGAAGGCCTTGGTGGGAAAAAGGTATTGCAAAAAGATATTTGTTGGAGTAGAAAAGAAGCCAGGATTTTCAAGGCTTAGAAAAATATCTCTAATAGTTCTGAAATCATTCACCAGATATAAACCACTGTCATTTTCTGTTTGTGTTTGGAGCAGGGCACAGACTGGGAATCTCGCAGAGTACATCATGTGCTAAGCAAGTGCTCTACCACAAGGGAGCACCCCTAGACTCCATCATTATTGTGTTAATTAGACAAAATTAAAACCTGTGTACTATTTTAAAATATTTATTTTTTAAAAAAAATATTGTTTGTTAGTACTTACTAACATGTATTTTGGAGTTATGTAAATTCTGTCTTATTTTCAGTCATGTTCAAAGTAAGTTCAAAAGCCTTGTTTCTGAAGACAAATAGATATAAACTACTTTTGTGGCAAGATATTAAGCAAATAATGTCTTTCAAGGAATCGGTTTTTCACTGGGTAAGGTAGCACATAGCTATGGTCCTAGCTGATTAGAAGGCTGATACAGAAGGATCGTGAGTTCTATGACAGTTGGAGCAACATACCAAGTCCTTGTCTCAAAGGAAAAAAAAAGAAAATCTCCATATAGACCTGACATTTACAGCACAGCCAGGTATACATGGTAAGGCCTATAAATAAATGGTTGTTCTAATTTGCTGGCTAAGTTGAAAATTTTCAATACTGGCTCTGCATTAGAATTACCCAAAAGCTTATTAAAATTAGCACCTGGGGCCCACCCTCTATGATGCTGGACAGAGGTAAAACAGGAGCTCCCTGGAGATTCAGATTCACTATGATGGCTGAGACCTCCCAGGTTGTCCGCACAGCAGAACTCATCTGGAACTGAGGAGTGTGGTGATGTGTGTGCTCTTTCTTCTGTGTGCACGGGGATCTTGACTGATCTTTCTCTTCTTGCACCATTGCTACAGTGAGCGACAGGCAGGTGGTAGACTTCTAACTGATTTCTGCTCTTCATTGTCCCCGAAACACCCTCAACTGTGGTGCAAACTGCATGTGCTTTATCTCAGTCAGGAGCACAGCATGAATCCTAAGTCCTAATCTTGTTTATGCCTTTCCACATGTACAATTTATGGAAAGTTATCAGCACATAGGAGTCTCAGGGAGAGTTAATAGCAAAGAAAACACCACCAAAAAAGTCCTCAGAAAGAAAAGAAAGCCTGGAAACAAATGGTCTTAGAAATCCATGCCCTGAATAATTAATAAATCACTCATTAATTTTAGCTATTTAGATTCTGACTATAAATATTATGTACGTACATACATACATATAGCCCCTTCTAAATATAGTACTGATGTGCTTTTTCGCTGTTTTATATTCATTAATTCCTCTGAAGTGTGCATAACTGTATTAGTTACTTTTCTGTTGCTGTGATAAAACACCATGACTAGAAACAACTTGAAAAGCAACATTTATTTTGGATGCAGATTCAAAGGGAGAGGCCATGCTGCAGCAGGCAGCTGAGAGTTCACAACTCACAGGCAGAGTAGAAGCAGAGAGGGCAATTTGAAAATGGGCTGATGTAGGCAGATTTTTTTTTCCAAATCCTGGCCACCAGTCCCAAATAACTAACACAGAGGCTTAATATTACTTAATATTACAGGCCGAGCTCCAGAAGTCCAGTCAAAGAGAGGGAAGAGGGATTCTATGAGCAAGGGGCATCAAGACCATGATGGGGAAACCTAAAGAGACAACTTAACCAAGCTAGTGGGAACTCATGAACTTTGGACCTATAGCTGTGGGGTCTGCATGAGACTGGACTAGGCCCTCTGCATAGGCAAGACAGTTATGTAGCTTGGTCTGTTTGAGGGGCCTTTGAGAGTGGGAATAGGATCTATCCCTGGTGCATGAACTGTTTTTTGTTTTTTGGTTTTTTTTTTTTTTTTTGAGCCTATGGTGGGACACCTTGCACAGCCTTGATGCAGAGGGAGTGGCTTGGACCTGCCTCAGCTGAATATGCTGGGCTTTGCTGACTCCCCATGGGAGTCCATGCCTTTTCAGAGGAAGGGATGGGGCATGAGCTGGGGCGGTAAGACTGGGTGGGGGGCAAGAGGAGGGATGAAGGGGGAATCTGTGGTTGGTATGTGGAATGAATAAAAAAATTCTTAATAAAAAACAAACAAAAATAAATGCTTGGCCAATAGCTCAGGCTTGTTACTAGCAAACTCTACAATTAAATTAACCCATATTTCCTACCTATGCTTCACAACATGGTTCATGGCTTGTTACCTCATTTCCTATATGTCTTGCTTCCTCGGCAGCTGGCTGGTGTCTCTCCTGACTCTGCTCTTCCTCCTCCCAGAGTCCTCTGTGTTTGACTGTCCCGCCTAAACTTCCTGCCTCAGCCTGTTAGCTTTTTATTAACCAATGAGAGCAATACATATTTACAGTATACAGAAGGATTATTCCATAGGCTGAGGCTGTAAACCTTCAAATTCCACCCCTACTGATGTACTTCCTCCAGAAAGGCTGCACCTCCTAAACGTTTCATAACCTCCCACACAACACTACCGACTGGAGACAATTACTCAAACACATGAGCCTATGAAGGACTGTGGACCTGCCCCCGTCAGCTAGGCTAAGTCTCCACAGAGTGAAGGAAATGGCAAAGATCTGAGAGAGATGACCAGGGGACTCAAGGCTTCTGTGCTCAAGAGTAGTACAAACAAAGCACTTTGAATTTTTATTATTAAAGAAAGCAAACATAAGGTGATGTTTACAGTTAGCTTAAGTGAATACAAGAACAGTGAGGGCAGACACCTGGTATTATGTCTTATCATCTTGGCTATGTGAAAAAGAACTAGGAATATTCTTCCTAGATCTTTGTCTTTACCACTGAGATAATGTGGACATGCCAGGAAATTCCCTTCCTGCCCTTGCTTTCAAGTGCATTCATTGACCATACTTTATGCAATTCTTTCTAGAAATCCTCTTTGTGAGGAGAATATTCTGCACTTAGTCCCATCCATAGTTCACAGAAAGGTCGCAGCTTTCTGACTCAGGTTCCCACAGGGACATTTCTCACCACAATAACTAACCCACTTTACCCTACAAAGACAATTCTTTTGCATTGGAGCAGGAGAAATTCCATCAAATACAACTTATCTAAGAGGCCATACTCTAGAACCACTGGTATTTTTTCTAGTAATTTTGTCGATGTAAATCCAGATTGAGTTGATCTCTGGTTCAGGAAAAATAATGATAACAACAAAGCTTTGAATATTTCTAAAGAGATACAGCAACTGAAACAAGGGAGAAAATTTAAAATTGTAAGTCCAGTTGATGAACCAGCCTGCCTCCATCTTGGGCTTGAAAGCCATCTTATAGGAAAGACAAACCAGGTTCATTCCTGTTTATGATTAACTTGTTTCTCAAGGATTGGGCCATGTCCCACCTGTAACTTTAACCACAAATCAATCTGTACTGCCTGTTCCAGGAAGTGGCAACTATGCTTTTGTTTCAAAAAGTTGTGACCACCTTGCAACCATGACCGTCTTGTAACCCTACCTTTGTTTTAAAGTGTTATTATGACTATCTTGTTATGACCACCTTGTTACATTTCGCTTCAGTAACCCTACCTATTTGTTTACCAAATCCCCCATTTAGAAACCCCTACCCTCAGCTATAAGAGTCCTTATTTTCCCCACAACCAATTCTGATGTTTTGAACCCCTACCTTAGAAGGAGGCAGTCTGTGTAGACAAAGAAAAAAGCTTGCTTTAATTAATTGCTTGCTTTAATCAATTTGGCCATGACAATTTGGGTCGGTGGTCTTTCTCTTTGAATCTTTGGGATTAACACAATAAGAAGTCTTTATGTATTTTATAACTGACAAAAATCCAAAGACCATGCTTGCCTAAGCAACTGAATCTGTATCTAATCATAAAGCATAAAGGAGGAAGAGTCAGGTTAAAACAGTCTATGAAAGGCAGTCAATCAAATGCAGGATGAAACTAAGAAAAATAGTGTTCCCACCAAATCAATGACATAAATAAAAGAGATCAAGCTATAAAAGAATTAAAGGATACTTAAGAAGCATAATAATTAAATGCAACATGTGAAATGGTGTGTCCCATTAGGAACAACCCGAGAGACTAGGAGTTAGATTCCTTGGTAGGCAGACATATGAGAGAGGACGTCGTTTTGTACCCAGATGGCTGGCTTCTTGTTCACCCTCTGGACCTGAGACAAGAGCCTGGCAGCTGAAAAACAAAGCCCTGTAGGCTTCCTCTACTGCCAGGAGGCCCCTTGCTGATGGAGCGGCTCAACAAGTTTGAGCTTGGATCAGAACATGTTTATAGTTGTGGGCCAATCATATCTTCTAACTTATTAGCCCTAAATTAGGGGAGGAAGACTCTTATGAAACAAAATAAAATAAAATAAAAGCCATGGATAGGAGATGAGGTTTTCAGCGCAGGGTCTTGTTCTCTGTGTGTCTGTGGCATCCTGTGTTTCCTCACTCCCAATAAAAGCTTTTCATCATCTGATCCTGTCTGCTGCTGTCTGTAGCATTTCAAACTTCTCCACTGCTACCTGTTATGCTTCAGGGCTTTTTCTGCCTTCTCATTCTTTAACTGGCAGAGAAAACAAACCCAATCAAAACCCCTAGAGAGTAACATTGGGGGTGGGGTGGGGTAAGAAAAATGGTTGCCTCATCAAATCAATGGCAAATGGAAAAGACCAGATTGTAAAAACTTAAAAGATGTTTAAGAATCATAACAATTCAGTGCAGCATGTAAACCTTGTGTTCTGTTTTGAACAAACTGTTAGTGAAAAGTTTCTGCATCCTGATAAGCCTCTCCACCAATGCAGCAATCCAAATCAGACCAAACCAGACTGGATTAGAAAAAGTCCCAGTTTAATGGGTAAAGTATTCCCTGGTGATTATCTGGCCCCCCAGAAAGGAGACAGGGATGAGAGACTGGAAAACCATGTGTCTGTTTTCTGGGGTGCAATTTAAATACCCTGTGGGAGTGGTCTTGACCATCTCTAGGTGAGGAGCCATGTTTGGAGGGACTTTCTGAGGGGCAGGGTCTGGTCAGACAGGTGGGGCTTCCACCAGAACATTCCAGATTCTTTGGGTATAAGGGTGTCAGAGTGCCAGGGGCTGAGGTGGAACTTCCATCAGAACAGTTAGATCCAAAGTGGTTTTTTGTTGTTGTTTGGTTGATTTTTAAAAAACTGTTAAGTCCAAAGTGGGCAGTGTTCAAGACAATGTTCAAAGCAAAAGGGCTCTTTCCTGGTAAACAGGATTATTATCGGGTAAACGGAAGCCTAAATTCAGCATTCCTCAGAAATCTTGTAAGGTAAGTTTTCTGTTTATTACAAACCCCCTTAACTGGCCCAAAATTCAACTACCTCCATCAAGGGTGTCTAGTTCCCCATCAGTCTGAACTGTATCAGCTCAAAGCACCACTCCCCCAACCCTCCTGAATGTCATATAGAAACCACTGGGCTGTTCTGTAGTTTTGCTTCCTCTGCCCCTAGAGAGACAGCCTTGGAAGTCTGACCCCCTGTAACCTTTCTTCCCACCCATGGAGTGGTCCAGTTCAGTGGTTTCACTGTTCCCTCACTTAAACCATCTGTGAAAAGAACCCTTGAAACAATCAGAAAACTTAGATCATGGACAATATACTGGCTACTATAAGTGAATTATTGTATTAGATCCAGTAATTGCAAGTCAGTTTTATACTAAGTAAAATGTGATCATAAAAGCATGCTGCAGATCTTATAATCTGTGAAATAGTGGAAAGAAAAATAGATGAGAAAAGGATTTTGAAGCATTGAAGCTGTGAGGGGAGATGAATAAATGGAAGGTTCTCCTCAAGTACTCTTTATGTAACACAATTTTAAAAAATCTCCATTTTAGGGGTTGATTATATGGCTCAGTAATAAGAGTATTTGCTGCTTCTGCAGAGGACCAAAGTTTGGATCCCAGCACATTCAGTTTTTCCAGAACTATTTGTCAAAGGTAATCTCTGTTATGCCCAGATCGCAGGGACCCCCAAAAGACCACTATAGAGACCGAATCCATATGTAAAAGCAAAGAGCCTTTATTTTCAAGCTCAGAGCTTGGACTCTTTGTCTGAAGCAGCAGTGAGAGCAGAAAGCCCAGAGCCCAGAGCCCAGGCAGGGTGGGGTTTTTATCATAGCAGAGGTTGGGGTGAGGAGATTTCCAGGGTTCAGGACCCTGATTGGCTGACATTTGTCTGGGGTATAGGGAATGTTTGGAATGTCAGGTATTTCCCCTTAGATTCAGGCCCCACTGGGTGGGGTCAGCTTATGGTTTTTCCTGGGTCCAGGTGTTGCCTGACAGAAGCTGTGTCTGGGCCTCTAAGCCTGTCATGGCAGCTGTATGGTAAGCTGTTTTGGATGCCACTCCCCACCCCCACCCCCAATCTCCACATGGGGTGGTTCACAACCACCTTGCCTCCAGCTCAAGGGAGTCCAACACCCTCTTCTGGCCTCTTCAAGGACTTGCACACATGTGCAGACACACGAATGCACATAAATAAATGATAAAATAATTCTTTAAAAATATCTGTTTCATGTTGAGATAACATTTTGTCAAGCCCTTTCTCTTTGTTAATAGAACACTGAAAAACACATATAAGCCTAAGACTGGTAGTATAGCAAGTATCTCCATATGAAATGTTAAGGCTGTCTTGGTCAGTGCTCCGTTGCTGTGACACCAAGACCACAGCAGCTCTTTTAAAGAAAAGCATTTCGTTGGGGTAGTCCATTATCAATCATCATGGCTGGCAGCATGGTGGCACAAATGGCCCCCATGGTGCTGAAGAAGTAGCTGAGAGCTGCATCCTGATCCACAGTCAGGCAAACAGAGACAGAAAAACTTGTCCTTGGGCTTTTGAAACCTCAAAGTCCACCCCAAGTGACACACCATGAGTATATCAACAAGGCCTCCTAATCCTTTTAATCATATCAAGAAGTTCTGTTCCATGGTGACTAAGTATTCACATATATGAGCCTATGGGGCCCATTCTTATTTAAACCACCATATTCAACTCCCTGGCCCCATAAGCTTACAGCAATATAATGCTAAAATGCATTCAGTCCAACTTCTATCACAATCTATCACATATTCTATCACAATCTCAACATATTGTTTAAAAGCTCAAAGTCTCTTTTGAGACTCAAGGCAGTCTCTTAACTACAACTGCCCTATAAAATCAAAATCAAAAACAGGTCACATGCTTCCAACATATAATGGCACAGAGTATACACTACCATTCCAAAAGTGAGTAAAGAGAGTAGCATAGTAAGGAAAGACTGAACCAAAGAAAGGCCAAAACTAAGTAAGGCAAAGTCCAAATCCACATCTCCATGTCTGACATCAAAGTGCTCTTCTGATATCCAACTCCTTTTGGATCTGTTGACTATGACACATTTCTCTCTCTTGGGCTGGTTCCACTCCCTACTAGCAGCTCTCCTTGACAGGTATCCCATGGTTCTGGCATCTCCAGCAGTTTGGAATCTCTGAAGTAGACAAGACCTCACTTTAACAATTTCACACAATGGCCTCTCTGGTCTTCTATGTAGGGACACTCCTGACACATGCCTGGCCTCACTGGCTTTCCTTAACCACAGAGGAAGATTCCACAAGACCTTTCCACTTTAGTATAAACTATTCTTGATGCTAAGGCCAGAACCACATGGCTGAAGCTGCCTCTTTCTTCTGTTTGCTGGGGCTGAAACCTGGGCCCTTTCTTGACTTGTGTTTGCATTAGCTTTCAATGTTGATGGCTTGAGTTTTTTGTTGTTGTTTTGTTTTGTTTTGTTTTTGTTTTTTGTTTTTTTTTCCCGAGATAGGGTTTCTCTGTGTAGCTTTGTGTCTTTCCTGGAACTTACTCTGTAGCCCAGGCTGGCCTCAAAGTCACAGAGATCCACCTGCCTCTGCCTCCCAAATGCTGGGTTGAGTCTTAAGCTTTCCCTTAATTCCTTTTCCTAAGTTGGAAATTTAGCTGGGTGGAGTCTTGTCCTGAGGTCACCCCTCCCTTTATTCCATTTAGCATCAGGCTTTCTTTAAACTTTTTATCTTCTTGAGCACTGGACTTAGCTCCAACATTATATTTCTTAGTGTTCCTTTTCTCCTCAAACTGTACATTTTGTATTTCTTTTCGCCCTGCTAACTCCTTTTCATTTTAGATCTACATAAGACTGATGACTAATAACTGCACAACCAAGTCGATATTAGGCTGTCTTACAATTTCGCTCTGCCATTGACATTAGTCTAAAAACTCTTCAATTGAGCCTCAGGCAGATTTTTAGGGCAAGGGCAAAAAACAGTCACAATCTTTGCCAAATTATCTCAAGCTATTCGGTCTCTAGGTCAATCGCTAATGTTCTTCCCCTCTGAAACCTCTTGAGCTCGACTCCTACAGTTCACATTGTCCTCTGCACAGTTATCCATGTTTCCACTAGTTTGACCCATTAAGCCCTGCTTGAAGGGTTCAACCATTTTTCTAATCCAAAGTCCTGAAATCTTCCATATTCCTCCAATAGGCGCATGGTCAGGTCTATCACAGCAGTAACCTACTTCCTAGTATCAGTTGCTGTCTTAGCCAGTGTTGTGTTGCTGTGAAGAGACACCATGTATATGGAAACTCTTATTGAAACAAGCATTTAATTGGGGGGGGGGATTGCTTACAGTTTCAGAGGGTAGTCCCTTATCATCAAGTACTTAGCCCTAAACAGGGCATTTATGCCACCCCCTCTAGGGCTCAGAAACCATCATGGAATGTGGAGCAAAAGGAATGTAAGGAGCACACTGTCATCAGTCAAAAGCAAGAACAGTTTCTTTGCCCAGTGGCTAACTTTGCCACAATAAAAGCAAACTCCATAAGTATGGTGGGTGGTTTTTGGCCTTTCAATGGCTTATGGATAATTGTCATTGTTTAGGATGGTTGGTTACAAGTTGTTAATTGATTATGGTCAGGAAAAAAGCTAAACAAAGGAGATTAGATTCAGAGTTCTTGTTTGAAAAAAAAGGAAAAGAAAAAGAAAAAAAGAGGATATAGATAAGAGGTAGATTATTGAAGCTGAAAAAAAGAGATAGAAATGATAGGATAAAAGGGTAGATTATTGAATCTATTCTGAAAAGAAAAAAGAGAGAATATGGAGATGATAAGATAAAAAGGTAGATTATTGAATCTACTTTTAAAAATCAACTATTAGTTTTAAATATTTTACATTGGATTTAATTTTTAAATATTGTATACAAATTATGTATATTAATATAAATTTGAGATTGATTTTGTTAGAAAATACTGTATATATTTCTAATCTTGTTCAAGGTATTGTACCTATAAAGTTCATTTAACAATGTAATGCAAATTTCTAGTCCTTGAAAGTTATTATTACCAACTAATTAGAATATAAAGAAATGCAAGTTAGTAGTTAATCACCTATTAAAATCAAACTTGTAGTCAGGTTAGGTATGTTTTCAAGGTCAAACAGAGATATATTTTAGATAGACAGGTCATCTTCAGAGATCTACGGAATATGGCATTTAAGATGTTTTAATAACAGATTTCTCATTTTTTATGACAATGAGATATATCTGCTCCTGGCAGCACCAATATACTTCAGAGAAGATGATGGACATTGAAGAAACTCCATATGGAGTTCACTTTCTTTGTGGCAAAAGTTAGCCACTGGGCAAGAAAATGCCCTTGCTTTGACTGCTGACAGTATGCTGTCCAAATGGGACAAGTTGGACACAAAAGAAAAGACTGCTGAACTTTGCCAAGACAAAGTAGGACAGCCCTTCAGAAAATCCAACATCGTAAATAAGTCTGTCAGATGTGCTAGGCCTGTAAGCCAAAGATGGATGCCCCAATGTTGCAGAGAAATCTTGGGTGACTATCCAGGAAGCCAGCTGTTTCTGTCATTTCTCACTTTTTTTGGAAGTTGCTTATTTGCACTGCACTTTCTTGATAACATAAAAAGGGAGATTATGGAATCTACTTTTAAAAAGGAACTACTTGTTTTAAATAAGATAAGTAATGAAAATTTTTTGTCTGAATTTGTCAAATGTTACTGGACTGGACATTGTTATATATAATGGAATTTTTTATCTGAATCTGTCAAATGTTAATGGACTAGACATCATTAATGTAATTTTTGACTGTATATATTGTATATACTTATTAGATAGTTTTTCTTGTATTAGTTACAAGCTTTTTTAATTTTAGACAAAAAGGGAGGAAATGTGGTGGTATTGTGTTCCCCAAAATATTGTGTACCTTAATAAACTTATCTGGGGTCAGAGAACAGAAAAGCCACAAGATACTTAGGCTAGAAAATGTTAGCACATGCCTTTAATCCTAGCATTCCAGAGACAGAAATCCCTCTGGATCTCTGTGAGTTCAAGGCCGCATTGGAAACAGCCAGGCATGGTTACTCACGCCTTTAATCCCAGAAAGCAGCCTTCAATCCCAGGGAGTGGTGGTAGAAAGCAGAAAGGTTTATAAGGCGTGAGGACCAGAAACTGGAAGCATTTGGCTGGTTAAGCTTTTGGCCTGGTTAAGCTTCAGGCTTCTAGCAGCAGTTCAGCTGAGAGCCATTGGGATGAGGACACAGAAGCTTCCAGTCTGAGGAAACAGGACCAGCTGAGGAATTGGCAAGGTGAGATAGCTGTGGTTTGTTCTGTCTCTCTGATCTACCAGCATTGACCCCAATAACTGGCCTCGGGTTTGATTTTATTAATAAGAACTTTTAAGACTCATGCTACACTTTCTGCTTACTTAGGTAATATTATTTCCTTCTTGGGTCTCTGATGGAGTTGAAGACTAGACAGTTATAGTTATGGTTTTCCTTGTTAACAAATTCAGAAAAGAAACTCACTAAAGAGGTGTAAAGTGTATAAGTTTGAAAAACATCAAAAGATAGTATTTGGTTGGTAATACAAGTTAGGATAGAAAGTGAATTAGGTACAACATTTTGGACTCATCAAAATAGGATATATAATAGAGTATGTTCTCTGAATTCATCAAATGTTTACAGACTGGACATAGTTAATGTAATTCTTGACTGTATATATTGCATATATTTATTGTACTTATATATAGTTTTTCTTATATTAATTATAACCTTCTTTTATTATTTTAGACAAAGAAGGGGAAATGTGGTGATATATTGTGTACCCTAATAAACTTTGGCTGAAGATCAGAGAACAGAACAAGCCACTAGATTAAACATAGAGGCCAGACAGTAATGGCACACACCTTTAGTCCTGGCACTCGGAAGGCAGAGATCTGTCTGAATCTCTGTGAGTTCAAAGACACCCTAGACTACATGAGATCGACTCAGTCTTGGAGAGAAAACAGAGCCAGGCAGTGGTGGCACACACCTTTAATCCCAGTACTGGGAAGCACATGCCTTTAATACCAGGAAGTCACGGCTGGGTAGAGAAAAATATATGAGGCATAAGGAGACAGGAACTAAAGGCTTTTCAGTGGAAGCCTCCCTTTCAGCTAGAGGCTTTTTTGGCTGAGACCTTTCAGGTGAAGGCTCAAAGGATTTCAGCAAGAGGATTCATGGAATTGATGAGGTGAGACATGGCAGTGGCTTGTTCCTTTGTCTCTCTGATCTTTCAGCATTTACCCCAATATCTGGCCCTGGATTTTTATTATGAGACCATTTAGGAATTTGTTAAACACCCATCATCTTCTCTGAAGTAAATTGTTGCTACCAGGAGCAGATGTGTCTCATTGTTATGAAAAACTCTAAGTTAAGAAAATATTTTAAAGGCTATATTCTGTAGGTCTTTGAAAGATCTGAAGACCATCTACCTATCTAAAATATATTTCTGTATGATCTGGAAAGCATATCTAACATATTTACATATTTGATTATTATAAATGACTAACCACTAACCTATGTTTCCTGATTATCCTATATAGTTTATAATTACAGCTTTCAAAAAATTAGAACTTTACCTTACATTTCCAAATGAACTGTGTAGGCACAATACTTCAAACAAAAATAGAAACATACATACAATATGTTGTAACAAAAATAACTTTAAATTTTTATCAGTGTACAAAAATCCTTTAAACAAGAGTAGAAACATATATACAGTGTAACAAAAACAACTTTAAATTTGTATCAATATTCTATATTCCCTTAAATAATAACAAACATCCATAACCCATCAAATAGCAGAGACAACCCACAACCCCCAACTCTTTGGAATATGGATATAGTTTTCTCCATACTGCTTCCTGCTGTCTGTGGACAAAGCATCTTTAGGGTCCCAGAGAGAAAATTTTGAAATAATGATCAAGTCCTGGGAAGACCAGCAGTAACCTTTATTGATAAATATCACCTGTCAAGTGTCAGGGGGTCTTGCCTGATCAAACCTGATCCATATTAACCCTGAAGGAATCCACAGCCTCTCATCTCCTATGGGAACAAAATTCCAAAGCATTTTTGATTTCCACTGGACAAATACATTTTTTTACTTTTTTGTTAAGGCATTCCTAAAGTATATAGACTGATTTATTTCAACAGACCCTTTTTCAATTACAGGTCTCTTTGCAGCTGTCCTTTGCTTTTCAACAATCAAAAAATTCAAAATCAACACAATAACATACAGGATCCACACTACCTGTGTATTTCCCATCTTACATGGCTTTTTTCTTTTACTCTCTCTTTAAAGATTTTATTTTATAAACTATTTTTTTTCTATGACTATACCCTTTTCCTTTTCTTAAGCCTACACACATTTTTAAACACACTGTAACTTATTTAGAGGCTTTTCCATCTGGATCTCTTTTACTGTGTATCTCTAATACTTTTTGGTTTTTTTTTTTTTTTTTTTTTTTTTTTTGGTTTTTCGAGACAAGGTTTCTCTGTGTAGCTTTGCGCCTTTCCTGGAACTCACTTGGTAGCCCAGGCTGGCCTCGAACTCACAGAGATCCGCCTGGCTCTGCCTCCCGAGTGCTGGGATTAAAGGCGTGCGCCACCACCGCCCGGCTCTAATACTTTTTGACCACATGAGCAAACTTTTAAACTGCTAACCTACACGTGCATTCTCTACACACAGCACTCAGCTGGCTCTGCCCACTTCTTGGGTTTGGGAAAGCCAAGCCTAAAGCTCACAGCCCTGGTCAGAGATTCATGACTGAAAACTGCATTCAACCTTCCTAGCTGTGGAAGCCAGTACCTCTGTTGCCACAGGTGGTTTTTACTTAGCTTGCTGTTTTTATTTAGCACTGCAGCTAAAGAGCAGCACCTCTTAAAGGAGCTGTATCTTTTTTTCCCCAGCTTTCTCAGGCCCTATGGAAATATGGGCCCCAAGTTGGAACACCAAATTGTTGTTGTTGTTGTTGTTGTTGTTGTTTTCTCTTTTGGGGTCTTACTTCACGGCTGGGTATGTAGCTGGGTGGCTGGCCCCTGGAGTCCTCCTTCTTCCCTGGCTACTTCTCTTTTTTCTGGCTCCTGGATCTCTCCTCCCAGATTTCTCCTTCTATATATTGTCTCTGCCTGCCAGTCCCACCTATCCTTTCTCCTGCCTTACTATTGGCCAGTTCTTTATTAGGCCATCAGGAGTTTTACACAGGCACAGTAACACAGCTTCACAGAGTTAAACAAATGCAATATAAATAAAAGTAACACACCTTAAAATACTATTCTACTAGACTGCAAGACAGGATGGAGGGCAGGGAAGTGCCATTTTCTGAGCATGGCACAACCAATGCAATCATGACCTCACAGCTGCTGACTACCTTCAGTGGGCCTGCACAAGACTGGGCCAGTCCAGCTACAGCTGGAGGGACAGACATTGTCTTCAGTTATGTACCCACTGATGAGGCACTGGGTTCCATTGGGTAACTCCAAGCCTATGTTCACAAAGACAACTCTGGATAAGTTTAGTAAGTCACAATATAAAACAAAAAGACATCAATGACGTCAACTGTCATTGCTCAATAAAATGTTCCACAGGCTTTCCCACAGACCAAGCTAATGGGTACATTTCCTCAGCTGAAGTTCCTTCTTCCAAAATGATGCTAGCTTGTGTCAAGCTGACATAAAAATAGCCAGTACAATTGACCTTTTGTCTTCCTGACACACAAATGCATCACTATTAAACCATAACCTTTTCTTTCTTGTTGTCTCTAAATTGTCATATTAATATCAATATCACAAATATAAAACATATTACAAACCTTTAAAATTCCCAGTCTTTAAAAACTCGGTCTCTTTAAAACATCTAAAGTTTCTCTACTGTGGGCTCCTGTAAAATAAAAAAGTTAAATATATTTTTAATCCAAGAAGAATCAAGACTCAGTCACAATCTAAACAAGCAAGACCGAACTCCAACACTGTAAATAACTCAGTGTCCAATGTCTGGGATTCACTCATGCCAGACTCTAATCCCACTTCCTCCCAATATGGTATGGTGGGACTACTGCACACTAGCCTGATCTGGGGTGGAGGCAGGGAACAGGGGGCCAAGAGGGGAGGGGTATCCTGAGCAGTGGTATGATGGGAAAGAATACCCAGGAGACTGTGTCGGAGGACAGTTCATTTATTAGGAGAGAGCAGAGGACAGTTATACCCCAGGAAGAATGGCCTGTTGGATCCATATGGTGGTATGTCATAGGTTGGGGCAAGAACATGGAAGGTGCTTCATTTGCATACTTGGAAGCAGCAGAGGCCAGGGGAAGGAACCTTATAAAGTCATACAGAAAAGAAAGGAAGTCTCATCTGGAATGTTTCATTGGTCAGATAAACAGCAACCAGTCACCATAACCTTGGAGATACCTGAGCTCATCAGTTGCTACATGCACCAGGCACATGCGCACCCGGGAAAGTCAGTTTGCTGGGGTCTGTTGGTACCCAGGCAAAGCAAAGGAGCAGCCAAAATCCTGTCGTTCTCAGGATAAGAAAATCCAGGGTTTTAGGCATGCTTCGACCCCTTCTGAGCTTCAGGGTTGCTCCAAAAACTCACAGTCTTCTGGGTGCCAGAGAGCCTTGGAACAGCTCTATTTCTCCAGCTTTGCCATCTGACATACACAGCTGGACTCACAGGCTCAGGCCAGGTCAGCTCTACAGCTGCTTCTGTCCTTGGGGGTCTGTCCTCTCATGGTACTGGCATCTCCGAAATGCTTGGCTCTCCATAGCAACTGGGCCACGCCTTCACTAGGGGTCTCTTCTGGGCTTTCTTTGGGAACTTCAGCCCTGCCACACAGTGCCAAGCCTCAACTATTCTTCTGTTTTCTTCCTGCCTTTAAAACTAGCACCACCTGGGAGACCCTTACATATTATCAAGTTCTGCTGCCAGCATGAGATGTACTCTTGACCCACTCTGGACCACAGCTTCTATGTGCTGACCCTGAGGAAATACTCCCAGAAGATTTCACATCAGTGATACTGGTCTCTTCTTAATCACTGATGATTTCTCAGCTCTGGGTGGCCAGCACTGTTGTGCATGGAAATGAAAGAAAACATTGTCATAGTCAATGGTAAGGGATTATATGGGAGGCAAAAAAAAAAGAGCAGTGGTGGATGATGAACTAAATTCTCTATCAAGTACATAAGTAAACCATAAAATCAAAAAAATAAGAATCAGTATTTTATTTTGTAATAAAGAGCAAAAGGAAAAAAAGCCATTCAACCAGATGTCATGACTGGGTTTGTGGTATAGGGCAAGTGCAGGATCAACCCGGACTGAGACTTGACCCTTTTCTTCCTAGACTCATGGCTTTTTGTTTGTTTCTTTCAAAAATTTTGCTTATAATATACCTCAAGAAAACATTTTAATTATATATAAATATGTAATTATAAGGAATGCCTGTGATCAAAGCTTAGAAACAAGATCTTGGGCGGTTAGGAATTACTAGAGAACAAGAAGATTCCAGAGTAGATGCCTCTGATGCTAATCTGATCTTGGCTCTGCCTTCAGTGAGCTGAGTTGGCTTGAGTAATTAAACTACTGGGTCAGATTGCCTCATTTGGGGTTTGAACAGATCAGCAGAAAGGGCATTCTGCTTTTAAGGGTTTTCTGTCATTATCCTCGTGTAGTATTTATGCTTTGATCATAATTGTCTTCTTTCCGTGAGCACTCCCTTGGACCCATTAGCTCTTTGCCACTATATCTGTAACACCTACCCGCCCGTGGGATTGGACATTTGTCTTTCCATCAAGATCTCCCCCAAAGGAGGGGAAAATGCTCCATTTGTCCCTGCTCTGTCTCCCAACAAAGAGTTTGCTCCTGAGAGTTAGGTCAGAAGGAAGGAGGGCTGGTAAGGCAGAACTTGGCTGCACCCCTACTGCACCCCGGCTCAAGGTAAGAAGGTTGGTTTGGCAGAATAAGGCCCACCTACACCAGACCCCTTCTGCTTCCTGTTGAGGCTGTGCACTTTGAACTTCAAAGCTTAAAAAAACAGCACATGCTACATGAAGATGTCCTTTTTGGATTCCAAGTTCTGGAGGATCTTCTTGCTCTGAAATCATTTCCCTGACAGAGAGCAAGGGTACCAGCTTTGGGAGGTGGTCCTGACAGTGTGCATGAGTGACTGCAACCAGACACTAGGTGGCTCCTGTGAAAGAAAGGAGACCCCAGAACAAGTTACACTATTATACATTAATCAACACCTACAAGTACCTCAAGCTCTCCTTTTGACTCACCATGTAGAACTACATTTGTCTAATGTAGCTAGAGTTTTCCTGCCTGGCCCATGGTCAGGGCAAATCTCTCTCACCTGCCAGTCCCACAGCCTCAGACCCAACCAAGTAAACACAGAGAGAGATTTGCCCTGACCGTGGACCAGGCAGGAAAACTCTAGCTACAAATGGCGTCCAACGTGGTGGCAAGAGTTTCCACCTAAAAACTGAGAAAAAAGATTCTAAAATGGAGGTAAAAACAGCTTCCTAATTGTCTCTCAAATGAGCGGCAGCTGCCGGTTTGAGCTACTGGTGGGTTCCTGGCGTGCGTGCTCAACCTGCAGTATGGCGGGAATGAGGCCTCTGCAAGTGGCACATTAAGCTGCATGGTGGATTTAGCCTTTGTTAGTACAAAATAAAAAAAAAAAAAGATGTTTCTGGGCTACACACTGCTTGGATAAAAGCATAGACCCACGATAGCTCCCAGAGCTGGTGGAAAACGAACCACCGCCATGTTGGGAAGCTGAGGTGGGCGGAGCCAGCAGCCACAGCTGCTGCAGATTCACAGCAATAGATTCACAATAAGACAGATTCAGATGTAATAGTTAACAATGTGTGTAAAATATACGTAGGCTTGAAAGAGACAAAAAACAATGTGTGTAAAATATACGTAGGCTTGAAAGAGACTAAAAACAATGTGTGTAAAATATACATAGGCTTGAAAGAAACAAAAAAGGTGATATATACAGTTATATAAACAAATACATAGTTTTAAAAAATAAAGTCTTTAAAAAGACAGTAAAATTAATATAAAAAAATAAGCCACGTAAAGATGAATATTACACAGAGAATCTGGATTGTGTTGTCTTTGTGATTTTTAACTGCAGAAAAATATTTGATTGTAAAAGCTGTTGAGTTATGCCAAAATGTATATTTTAAAGGTACCTTGACTTCAAAATTTGGATGTAAGGATGTGTTACTTTGGAAAGGAGATTCTGCTTTTGTTCCCACAGAAAGCCAGAGGCTATGGATTTATTCCAGATTAAGATACATCAGTTTTGACCAGCCAAAACCCCCTGAAAGGTCTCCGATGACACCATGGCCCAGATGATCCAACATCCAGAATGGTTTGAAGGCATCTGGCTCAGATGATACAGCCTCATGGACTATTCCATAATTCTAAAATTTTCTTTGTTTCCCCATAAGATACAGCGCCCCCCTCCAGCAGGAAGTAGTAAGAGAAGCTACGCCCAAATTCCCAAATTATATGTAATTTTACTTTGTTAAGGTTAAAACCTTCCTTTTTGAAAAAAAAAAGGGGGGGGGGAAGTGCTGTGGGATGTTCTGTATGTCAAATGTGTTGCTGATTAGTCAATAAATAAAACACTGATTGGCCATTGGCTAGGCAGGAAGTGTAGGCGGGACAAGGGGAGAATAAAGCTGGGAAGTGGAAGGCTGAGTCAGAGAGACACTGCCAGCCACCACAATGACAAACAGCTTGTGAAGATGCTGGTAAGCCACGAGCCATGTGGCAAGGTATAGATTTATAAAAATGGATTAATTTAAGCTGTAAGAACAGTTAGCAAGAAGCCTGCCAGGGCAATACAGTTTGTAACCAATATAAGTCTCTGTGTTTACTTGGTTGGGTCTGAGTGGCTGTGGAACTGGCAGGTGAGAGAGATTTGCCCTGACCGTGGGCCAGGCAGGAAAACTCTAGCTACAGTCTAAAATCTCCTAAAAACAGGATATTGAGGCTGTAGATATAGCTCAGAGGGAAGAGCACGTGGCTGGGATGTGCAAGGCACTGGGTAAAGCAGATGTCAGATCAATTTCTCAAGGAATATCAAGGAGCTTGAGTTTTTTAATTGGAGCGTTTTTCTATCAGTATTCCTGTTTGGTAGTCAGCCATTACACGTGTCCTAGACAATTTATGGGTTATGTATCTCTTTATTAGGTATCCCTAAGGGACCCAGATACAAATAAAGTAAGGTATTCTCACCCAGAATCACTCCTGGTAAATTTAACTCAACACTCCTAGATGTTTTGTTGTTTGGTTTTTGTGTTCATATTTCTCATCCTATTAGAAGTTATGATTAAGTGTGCCTGTCTGGCTTATATTTTTCTCTTTTTATAACCATGTCACTTAAAGCACTTTTTCTGATGTATTTTTCCCAGTGAAATTTAATTATATGGGCTCAAGGTTATGGCTTAGAAAAGGCTTGTGAGTGACTAACTTCAACCAAACTATTACAGGACTCATAAATCTCTACTGTCTGTGCTAAATAAAACCTTGGGTTGTGAGGGGAAATTCACTGTGAGATTTTATTGTTATCCATGCAATTTGTAACCAATTTTTGTCAGGCACTCCATGCTTGTCACTGTAAGGTAATTGGAATCTATCATCTTTGAAAATTAAATTACCGTGAGTTTCATTGAACACAACAAACACTCATTGGGCACTTTTTTCATACAAAGTTTTGTATAAAGCACTGTTCTGAGGATTGCAAGAGAAAATCAGGGGAGGGAAACAAGATGGCTGCTTTCCATAGAGGAACTCGTCTCTCTGTGGTGCTGCAGTGAAGACCAAAGGCAGAGGCCGTGTGGAGGGAGATGTTCCACTTCACAGACTTGATAGCCCTTTAAGAAGGGACACATGACTTGGCCCTTAAAGAATTAACAAGAATGTCACACGAGGATATCAAAGTAGAACAAACTAAACTTCAACAGCCTGGTACCATCTTCTAGGCCTGTATTCTAAGCTACTGGAGAGACTGAGGCAAACCTGGGAAGGATACAACTCGGTTTCCACAAAATAGCACATGCACACACACACAAGAGCTACATTCTTAGTATGAAATACATAGGATAAATTATTGCTGTCCTTAATAGAAAGTTATACAGTATGTTAAAGAAACACTAAAACCCTTATAAGCAGAAGGTATTTGTAGAAGAGGAAATGTGTGTCCAAGCTGACTATTATTCAAAGAAATGTAAATAAAACCAATGGCAATTTTTAAAGATTTATTTTATTATTTTAATTATGTGTATGTCTATGTCTATGTGTATGGGTATGTGCGTGTGAGTTCAGGTGTCCTTGGAAGCCAGAAGGTATCAGATCCCCTGGAGCTGGAGTTACAGGCAGTTGTGAACTCTCTGACATGGATTCTGGGAACTCAACTTGGGTTCTCCACTAAAAGAGCACACACCTGTTACTGCTGAGCCATTTCCCCAGACTCAGACAATGGCTATATTCAAACTTTTCAAAGTACAAAGAATATTAGAAGATACCACTTAGGAAATTCTCAGAATAAGAAAATGGACATTTGCCCATAAACTGAACAAATTCTCTGGAGTTCAATTGGAATATAAATGAAGAATCACAAAACAGAGTTCAGCTTTTGAGCTAAGTAATGCCATATTTAGATATACGTTATAAGAAAAGAAAAAAATATAGTTAAGATTAAGTGCAGTGACTGTCACCATAAAAACAATGCCCAAAAGGACAAATTAAAGGTTGGAAATGTAGCTTGGTCATAACATAGTCAATACCCTACAGCTGATATGCGATACTACAAAATAAAAACCAGAATCCTTAAATAAATTATAATGTATCCCTTTGATCACATATACAGTTGTTTTAAATTGTATTTCTGATGAACTTTTGAAGACAGTGGAAAGGCTAACAATTCACTATCAAGTGAGTGGGATAATGAACTGTATCTACAGTGTACTACAGCATCCTAGCTTTTTCTGTTCTGTTACTATGATAAAAAGTTGATAAAAATCAACTAGGAGAGGAGAGAGTTTATTTGGCCCGTATGTCCTGATTATGGTCCCTCACTGAGGAAAGTCAAGGCAGAAACTCAAGCAGGGCAAGAACCTGGAAGCAGGAACCAAAGCAGAGACCATGCAAGAGTGCTACTTACTGGCTTGCTCCCCATGGCTTGTTCAGCCTACTTACACAACTCAGGACCTCTAGCCCAGAGATGGCACTGCCCATGGTGTGATGGGCCCTCTCATACCAATTATTAATCAAGAAAATACCCTACAGACTTGCCTTCAGGCCGATCTGATGGAGGCATTTTCTCAATTGAGTTTCCTTCTTCCCAGATGATCCTAGATTGTGTCAAGATGAGAACAATCTAACCAGAACCTTCTAGTGTATATGTGAACACACACACACACACACACACACACACACACACACACACACAAATAATTTTGGTGTGTTTTGTTCAATTCAGTTGAGCATGTCTTACTCTTACCACTAGGGAAAAACACTTCTTTCAAACCAGTTTGGTAAATTGCTGTCCCTCCTTCTTCTATATCTTATCTAACAAATCACAGGAACAGAACTGTGTGTCTACAGCAGTACTCTGTGCCCAGGGATTTGCTTTTACTTTGCAAAGCTTTTAGCATTTTATATCACATGCTCAAATAAAGTCCAGATCTGCCCTTGGCTGCTTCTACTTCTACACACAAATGTCCTTCCGAAGCTATCATCCCTGGACTACCAGCACAGATCTAAGGCTTTCCCCATCCACAACCTAGGAAATTTATCTGGAAATTAACCCAGAGAAATTATTCCATATCTATGGATCTGTTATGAAAAAAATAATCACCATGTATCTAAAGTTTAAATGCTGTGACTATCACATAACTTTACCAAGAGCCTCATTTAGGGGTTGGAAAGATGGCTCAGCTGTTAAGAGCACTTGCTTCTCTTTTGGAGAACCTACATTTGGTTCCCCGTACTTGCATGGTGGTTCATAAATGTCTGTAACTCTAGTTCTAAGGGACTCAGTATCCTCTTCTAGACTCCATGTGCACCATGAATTTACCTGTAAACACATGGTGCACAGATATACATGTAGGCAAAGCACTCATACACATAAAATAAAATAAATGTTTTTAAAAGAGCCCCAACTAAAGACATTTCTCTATAAATTGCAGACTTCTGGCTACAAAAAGTAAGTCAGTTGTTTATATAAATCTGAGTTTTCTACATTCAAACTACATAGAAGGAAAGATACTCAAAATGTGTGGCCAAATGTACTGATATTCAATGTTATCAAAATAAATCCTCACCATATGTACCAACATCTAACCTCTTTGAAATAAAATTTTAAAGTGACAAGTTGGAAGCATCCAGGAAGACCTGGATGATCTCTATTGCTTGGTATTGCTGCTAGGCTCCACTAGGAAAACCAAGAGCACTTGCTGAGTCACCCAGAAGAAAGCAAGCAGAGCCTTCCTTTTGAGAGAACACACCTGAGTTGTATTACCTCTGGTGGATTTGGGGAAGAGAAGATGCTTCCGTGATATGTGGACCAAAATCAATACTGAATAAAACTGCAACAGATAAGAAACTCAGCCCACAGCATCATGCACAAAAGAAAACTCACTTCATTCTCATTAATTCAGCTAGGTTCTTTCTTAGGCTTTGTCTCTGTTAGTAAACTCTCTTTGGTCATGATTAGACCTTTTTTTCCATTCCAGACCTGCATCAGAAACCCAAAAGCCCAGTTCTGACATGGACGCTACAGCTATTTTCACTTTTCAAACCCTTGACATAAATTCTCTTCCTTCCTGTTTGAGTGGGATGTAGGAATCTTCCAGAAGATGATTTCAATTTCATGCTGATCTTAAAGTCCTTCCCAAAATTAAAATTGGATGCTCTGGGCTTCTTCTCTTTCCTCCCCACAGATCTCACTCATGCTGGGGACGTCCCAAGCTGCCTGAGCATTTCCACACCAGGAGGCTTCTCTCCACAAACTCTGGACTGTCTGTCATTGTTTGACACTGGCCCTTGGGGCCCATTGTACCCTGAGAGACTAAACCTTAAAACTAGGCTTCCTTCTCCTTCAGATCGGGAGGGCTGGCCTATGAAACTCTCGGATTCCTATAGGGATTGTTTCCATTTTTATTCCTAGCAAAGAGAACATAAAACAAAGCATGAAGTGTCTGATTGAACAGATCTGAGTGCTTGTAATCTGCCTCACTGGTTGAAGGACCTTCAGTCTCATATTTGTACATCCCTCACAGGCACATAGAACCTTCATCCTCAGTCTTTTCTCTCCCAAACCATCCAGGCACCTGGGGTACTCATTCTTTCTTATGCTTATTCTCTAACAGCTGATAAACCTTGGAAAGAAGTTTTTATATTTTACCCATAAACATCCACCACCCCTTCTTTTCTATTTATTTTTTTATCTTGTGTACATGCTATGTGCATGTGTGTTCTTATGTGTGCATGCAGGTACACAGGGACCACAGTGCCCCTGTGGAGATCAGGGAGGACATCCACCTTGTGGTTGTTCCTGTTACAAATGCAGGCTAGCTGTCCAACAAGATCCCAGGAATTCATTCATCTCCACCTCCGGTTTCCTTGTAAGAATGCCAGGATTACAGGTATGAGCTACTGTGCCCAGGTTTGACCTGAGTTCTGAGGATTCTAACTCAGTTCTCACACTTTCTTGGCAAGTGCCTAGAGCCCCCTCCCCAGACCCTCATTATTTCTTTTAAAGTTATCCTCAAATCTGGATTCTCCTCTTCTTCCATTCTACTTCTGGTTTCTTTTTCTTTCTTTCTTCATTTGTGTCTATGACCTATGTATATGTATACATTCTGTGTGTGTGCCCATGCATGTGTGTGTGTTCATGCATGCCTGCCTGTGTATGTGTGAGTGCATGTATGTGTGCATGCACAAGAGCACATGCACACATGAAGCAAGAGGTCATTGTCAGGTGTCTTCCTCTATCTATGCCTGATTTCTTGAGAGTCGCTCAGTGACCCAGAGGCTCACAGATTCAGCTAGGCTGGTTGACCAGAAAGCCCTAGGGATGGATCCACCTCTCTCCACATTCCCAGCACTGTTATTACAGATGTGGATCTCTCAACTCGGATTTGTATGTGGGTGCTAGGTGTCTGAACTTGAGTCTTCATCCTTGCATGTTTTCTTTTCTTTTCTTTTTTTGGTTTGTTTGTGTTTTTTTTTTTTTTTTTTTGAGACAGAGTTTCTCTGTGTAGTTTTGGTGCCTGTCCTGGATCTCACTCTGTAGCCTAGGCTGGCCTCGAACTCACAGAGATCTGCCTGGCTCTACCTCCCAAGTGCTAGAATAAAAGGCGTGTGCCACCACCACCTGGCTCCTTTTCTTTTTTAAATGTTGAATTTTTGGGTAACAAGAAATATGCTGTACCACATGGTATCTTCATGTATGTATTATTTCTAGTTCATCTTACAGCATTAGAAATAAGAGATTTAGTAGACGCATTATCTCCTTGTGCATAGTTAGAAAACCCCTTGAGCCGGGCGGTGGTGGCACGCCTTTAATCCCAGCACTCGGGAGGCAGAGCCAGGTGGATCTCTATGAGTTCGAGGCCAGCCTGGGCTACCAAGTGAGTTCCAGGAAAAGGTGCAAAGCTACACAGAGAAACCCTGTCTCGAAAAACCAAAAAAAAAAAAAAAAAAGAAAAGAAAAGAAAACCCCTTGATACTATACCCCTGGGCTCAAGTCCCAGCACCTAAGGTAAGAGTGGACACAGTGGTCCCGTCTTCTCTACTCTGAAAGAATGGCATCTTCCTGCAGACACTTTGAGCACGCCCTTCCCATTTGAGCATCGGGTAAAGCTGAGAAATGCTACAACTAAGTCCCAGCTATCTGATTCCTTGGGGGCGTTCCACACACAGCTATGAAACACAAGCAAATCTCAGCATTTGAGAGCTTCCAATATACTCCTTCCAGCAAAGAACAGGGCGCGGATTTCATGCTTAAGACTTTGTGGCTCTTCGTCTTACTTATAATACTAGCTAAGACCATTTTAGTTGTGAGAAACAGAAAACAACTCAAGGGCAGAGCTGAAGCCAAGAAGCAGCAAACACCAGGAGGTTCTCCCTCCTTAGTCTGCCTGCTGGCTTCCTGCCTCTCGGGAAACTGCGATTTTCACCCTTCCATTCATCGGTCAGCTTTCAGAGGAGTGAGCTTTTCCTGTGTGTGCTGGTGGTTTTACTCACAGGAAGTGACTCTACGTGAAGTTTCTTGCTTAAGCACCGCTTTATCAAGAAGCAGCTGTGTTATTAAACCAAGAAGAGCCTCAATTTAGAATCTCAAATAATTTGTTCAATTTTGGCAACTATAGTTTGAAAATAAACACTGAAGATAGAAAACAAGCAAGTCCCTGAATGCAGCAGCGAGAGATCTAGATTCACTCTGTTACCAGCGTTGAATTTAAAGCAAACAATACAGGATTCGCTCTGGTCGGATTTCACCATGGGTTAGAGATCAGTACTCATTTCTCCATCGGGAAAGGGTGTAAAGTGAAGTGATCCTGACTAGCTAGAGGTGTAGCTTTAATGGGAACCTCCAACAGCTTCAAGGACTCCAGGTGCTGAATCAGAAGGAGGCCAATTCTCCCTCAGGAGCAAGCCTGCTTCCTCCAGTGGCTGCCAAGGAAAGAGGAAGGAGATGCCCAGAGCCTGCGACAGCATCCACTTGGGCACTTGGAAGAATCTTAGGAAGATATATTTTTTCTCCTCACATTCAATCGCTATGTTCCCAGGCTTTCCTTTGTTGTTCTATACACTCACCACAGAATCTGAAATCTGCTTAAGAGTCTGGAATTTATCTTTACCCTTGAATGTACTAACAAGCTCTCATCAGCCTGCTAAAGCAAAGGTGTTGATGGAGCATGATAATGAAGCTGCACATTCTCTCACCATCGTTAATTAGAGGAAAATGCAAGGTAGGACAATTCATTATGAACAAAGAAGACATCCAGAGAGAATGTAGGCTGAGCTGGCTTGTGATGAGATCTAAGACTCGGAACCTGATATTCAAATGCAGCCTAAAAGGGCCTCAACTCAAACTCCTGAAGTTTATTTTAATGTCATGTTTCCACCAAAGGACAGTATCTAAGCAGTACCACTGTGTCTTTGCAAGATTACAAAAGATAGGGACTTTTGCAGGTTTTCACTAATATATAACTTGGAATTCAAATGCCTTTTCAAGCTTTCTAATTTAATATAGATGGCACACTTGTACTGAGTCCTACTTCCTACTCATGTGGCTAAAGTTGCCATAGACAATACTGAAGGACTTCTCAGCCTACAAATAACTCTCTCATTACCCCATTGTGGGTGAGGCACTACTTGTCCAGTAGTAATCTTGTAGGTCCTTGAATAGGATCATGTGACTCATCCTCTCAAATCCTCCACTTTGGCCACAACATTCATCTGAATCTTCATTGCAATCGTCTATTCCTCTCAAGAGTGGGAATAAATACAGTGCCTAATTCACCCGAGGCTCAAACGAGCTAAGGGTTCCTTAAGCAGACGCCTGGCATTGTGGAAGTACTTGATGATGAGAGCCAAGGGACTTTGACATACATGGGGAAATATTGGTGCAGAAACAATTTTAAATCTTCTTTCTATTGAAAATAATTTTTCATACAATATATCCTGATCACAGTTTCCCCTCCACCAACTCCAGACCTTCTCTCTCTGTCTCTCTTTAGAAAACAAATAGGCCTACAAACAAACAAAACCACAAACATACTAGAATAAAAAAAATAAAAAGAACAAGAAACACACACACACATACACACACACAGAACAGTGAGACAAAAAGAAAGCCACCCAAAACAACTGGAGACCAAAAGCCTATAAAAATAACATTGAGTTCATTTTGCATTGGCCATCCACTGCTGGGTATGAGGTTTATCCTTAAGTCTCATATACTCAATAAGACTATGGAAATCTACTACTGTAGAAGTTTCTTAAATTATACATATACAAAAGAAACCTAATTGGAGTCACCAAATAACAAGGGAGACAATGCCCCAACTAGACATTTTTTGCCACCAAGTAAAACCTCCAGTGCTAGGAATTAGTTACGTCTAGTTGAGTCATTGGCCAAAGGGACTTTATGGAAACCCCCAAACAATTAAGTCTATAGCCAAGGCAATTGTTTTCTGCAAACTGATGTTGAGACCTATTACTGAAGACAACATTTAAACATCTCATTGAACATAGAGAAGTCAAGCTGATGCCTAACTAGAGTCTACCAACTAGTGTTTATAGTATTGAAAGGTACTCTGCATTCTACCAGAGGAGAAAGGTAACCACCAACCCAGTTACAAACCCTTCGTTCTACAGTGGTGACATACCTGCATGATAAGGTAGTGCAAAGTGACATAAAACTTGTGGGAGTAATAAACCACTATCTGACTGATTTTCAGGCCCACTCCATGAGATAGAACCTGTGCCTGACACTGCTTGGATGTCCAAGAACCTGAAACTAGTTTAGCTATAGCCCTAGGGAAAAATCAAATGCTATTGTTCTGCTCAAGGAGTAGCAATGAAATGTCTCCTAACAAGATTCTGTTCTACCCATAGATCAGTGTCTTGCCCAGCCAACATCAGAGAAGCTTCCTCCTGCAGTAGATGAGAACTAACATAGAGACCCACAACTGGACAATGCAAAGAGAGTGAGAGACTTTGGAGCACTTAGTCCTAAGAGAGATGTCCTCATCAAATCCCTCCTGTGAGGGGTCAGGGATCTTCAAGAAAGGGGAGATAGGAAGATTGTAAGAGCCAGAGAAGATGGATAACAAAAAGGACACAGTGTCTTCCAGACACAAGAGTGATGAAATATGAACTCACAAAGAACGTGGCTATAGATGTAACCAACCGTCTTATTAAATAAGAAACACAGAACCAATGCAAAGAAGAAAGCCAAGAGGTCAGAGCTAAGAGCTAAAACCTTACCCTTCCTCCTGGGGTGGTCCTACCTCTCCGAAAGAGAGCTACTTCCTGTGTTAAAGTCTTTATAAAGACTTTCGATTCTGCCTTCTCATTGGTTGTAAACCCAACCACATGACCGCCTCATCACTGCCTGTTTGTACAGACCTCCAGGTCTTCTATGGTTGGTATTGAGATTAAAGGCGTGTGTATCCAATGCTGGCTGTATCCCTGAACACACAGAGATCTACCTAGCTCTGCCTACCAAGTGCTGGGATTAAAGGCATGCACCACCACTACCCAGCTTTCCTATGGCTTGCTAATAGCTCTGACCCCTGGGCAACTTTATTTATTAACATACAAATAACATTTTAGTACAAAATAAAATATCACCATATGTGGCAGCATGCACAGGGCCTGCACAGGTTCAAGCCGGACAAGGTTCTGGTGTGAGAAGAAGTGGGCACGAGCTCCCATCCCTAACCAAGAAGCTGTCTCCAGTTGTTATCTGCTAGCAAAGAGAAATTTACTTTTCTCCCACTTTAAATCTTGATTTCCAAATCAACACTAGTCTTTCACCAGTTATTCCAGCATCTCCAGCATCAGCTGGCTTGAGTTAATAGTTAAAACACATTCAGGGCAATCTCAAAGAGAGCATTCACTTTGCTGCTTATAAAGTTAGTAGATTTCAGAGAAACAAGAATCCTGGCTTCACGCTTTTCCACACTCACAACTTCTTGTGATCATGACAGATCGCTGGGCATGCTTGTCACCAAGCCACCTTGAGTAGCTGGCCACTCCCACTGTTCTTCTCTTAGTTAAGACAGATCTGCTATCCTGGCAGAGAAAAAAAAATTAACTGATCAAATCTCAAATGCTTTCAAATTACAAAAATGCCAAGAGTATATTTGAGAAAGAGGGAAAAAAAAACCTTTCCATTTCTAAAATGAGATGCCCAGCCACTTGCAGCTATTAAAAAAAAAAAAATCTAACAGATTCCAAACTTGGAAGTTTTCTTTCTTGTACTTTATGGTATTAATTAAATACCAATTTAATGATCTGGGTACCTCATAAAATCATCAGTAAGAAAAAAAGTTTCAGGAAACAAGTTTGAAGAGAGCCCAAGAAATCTCAGCTTGAAAACATGAGCCTGTAACAGATTATATTTACAAAGATTTTTACCTTGATTATGAAAGGCAAAGTATAATCCTTAATGTACTAATCAAAACAGAACATTGTTTTTCTATACTATGGTTTAATTCTCAAAGATATCTTTTATGTAGAGATCATTCAAATATAATAAACAGAAACATTAATACATTGGGATATAAATCAAAAGGACATTTTTCTGCTTTTATTTTTTTTTTACCTGGTTTAGATACAAAGTTTTAGAAAAATATTGTTTTCTCTTTATTAATGTTTAAGGCATTTTATTACAGAGAACTGAATTCAAATGTAATCACTAACATTTTAATGATGGTCCTGAAAGTCTTTCTACTTGAAACTAGAACTGAGAACTTGAAAGATGCTGAAGAGTTCAGAAGGTACCATCTTCAGTTCAGCTCATCCCTTCAGTCACTCCTTAGGCTGTCAAATGAAGAGGGAAGAAATTTCCAGAGCAGGAGAAAACAGTCTGCGAGACCCTGGGCAGAGTCTTAGAAAGCCTTGATCTAACCTTCTTTTTCCAATTTATTTATTCAATAAAAAAATTTTTTAAAAAAGAGGACTGTTAAAAGTAGATGTGAATGGCCAGGAAGACTGCTCAGTGGGAAAAGCGCCTGCTGATTGCATGGATTAAATGCATTGGTGATTAGCCCTGAGTCATTATAATATATGGGTATAGCATTAAGGAAAGAAATAAAAGTACTTCCCTTCTGAGTCATTTAACCGAGAGCAAGTCTAGATTTGAATTCTCTACTTTATGCTCCCTGTGTCTTCCATCTCCCCATATTCGACATCAGACTCCCCACGTTGTGAGTCTGGATCTCTGCCTGCCTGAACGCTGTCTTACGAATCTGTCCCTGAGACTGTCTTCTGTCTGTGTGTGCCCACTGTACTGCAGTGTCTATCCAGGTCTGACTGCCTGTGTATGACTGTTGGGCTAGTGTTCCCTCAATGGGCTTTGCTCTCTCTTGTACTGAACAGAACAGAAAGCATAACACCGGGGAAGGAGTGGGAAACTTTATAGACATCTTTGACAGAGTTTAACAAGGGATTAAGTTCCTGACTCCGACTGATCCTAGCTGACCAGACAAGAAGCATCGTTGTTTATCAACCAATAGGCATTAATGTTCTGTTCAACATTTATGATAGATTTTAGGAGGTTGCTTTCAACCTCTGTATTTGCTACTTTCAGCAAATGATACACATGCACTTTTTTTCTTGGCCAGGGGCGTGGAAGAGCACATAACTTAAGATTGTAGCTAAGCATTAGCTTAGGTTGTAGCAGTTGATTACATGGGAAATGCAAGGCAAGTAAGGATGACTGTTACACTGTTCTCTTAAAGGTAGGTTAAACGAACAGGCTGAGTACATGGTAGGGTTGAAATTTTAAGTGACCTCAAGGTGTATTATTAACTTTGGCTGTGAAGTTCAACAAAAGCTCCAGTCTCTTAGACTGTAAGAGATAGTTTCATAATAATGAATCACCATGGATGACCTAATCTGATCCCCAGAACCTTCATAAAAAAAAAAAAATTCAGCTGCACCAAGACATACATCTATGATCCCAACACTCCTACAGAAAGATGATAAGCAGAGACAGGAGAATCAGCAGGAAGCCTGGGAACCAGCTAGCCGGGAGTACACTGCATGGCAGAAACAAGAGAGGCCCTGAATCAGTAAGGTGGGAGGTGAGAACCAACCCCACAAAACTGTCCTCTGACCTCTACATGCACACCATGGCATGCACGTGCCCCCCACCCATCATATTAAAAATTTGAAAACTAGAAGTATACATTGTTTCATAAAAAGAAATAACTATAAAATAAAGAGCTTTTGTTCTCGTCTGTTACCAGCAAACCATCTATTTTAAATGCTTCCTCATCATTAGTCAAAGCAATCTTGTCCGTAAATAAGCACTGAGAATACATACAATTGACCAACACATAAGAAACACCAACATTGGGAAGCATGGGATGCAATCAAGACAATCACACAGCAGCAGAAAGAGGTAGCTGTGCATCTACCTCCTGAATTCAAAGGAACCTCCAGGTCTAGACTTCCTTCCCAAATACATATAGGTGGTTTTTGCCATAGTATCAAGCAATCCCCCCTCTAGATAGACCATTTGCCTGCCATAACTGAACAGGAAGATTATCAAAATTAGCTAGGCCTGTGCTAGCAGGCCTGTCATCTCAGTTACTCAGGAGGCCGAGGCAGGAGGATCACAAATTCCAGGATCATTTCAGCCATGGAACTAGTGCAAGGCCAAACTGAACAATTTAGTAGGAACTGTATAAAGAGAGAGAGACAGAGACAGAGACACACAGAGAGAGACAGAGAGAGAGAGAGACAAAGAGAGTTGGGGATGTGGCTCAGAGGTAGAGTGCTTGCCTAGTATGTGCAAGGCCCTTGAGTTCAATCCCCTATAAGAGAGAAAGAAGTATTAGTGCTGTGGAACAATCTTTGTATACTGTAAATATGTATTGCTCTCATCGCTTAATACAAAGCTGATTGGCCAATGGTGAGGCAGAATTTTAGGGGCAGAGAGAAGACTGGGAAGAAGGGAGAAGTCTAGAGACTCTTGAAAGAGATGCAGATGAAGCAGGAGATGAACATGCCAAGCTGAAAGAAGGCACCATAATGTGGCAGAGGGTAGATATGAAATAAGGGTTAATTTAAGTTGTAAAAGCTACTTAGTAACAAGCATAAGCTATCAACTGAGCATTTATAATTAATAATAAGTCTCTGTGTGGTTATTTGGGAGCAGGTGGCAGGACAGAGCTGATCTGTGGTCCTGATGAAAAGCTCTGCCTACATACTAGTGAAATAGTTATCAAGTACATTAAAATGAATGTCATCAGCATGCTATTGTCCTAGCAACCATAATCTGTGTCACATTATAAAGACAATGACCAACACTTCCTGGACCTTTGGTTTGACCTTCTCAGTGAGGTGGAAATCCAGTTCCCAGTCAATAACCGCAGACACAGCTGTTGGAAGACCACTGACAGGTATTCACCAGCATAAGACTGATGTGAACCTCAGATATGGGCTGTGTGTGGAGTGAGACAGGCGTGTGCCCTGTTCTGATCTCTGTATCCAGGCGTCGGCTTCCCTGGGTGTCCAAATAGAGTAAGAGGACCCCAGGATCAGGCAGTTCCAATAAGCAAATCCAGCAGGAGAATCAGGTGTGTGCAACAGCCAAAACACAGGTGGTCTTTGGGTCAGCCATGATAGGAACCCAGGAGCCAAACTGGCATTTTTGGGGAAAAAATATTTATTTTTACTTTAGTGTATGGGTGTTTTGGCTGCATGTATATGTGTCCCCCATATATGTACAGTGCCCCAGTGGGCCAGAAGAGAACAACACTCATCCCCTGAAACTGGAGTTACAGACACTTGTGAGCCACCATCTTGGTGATGGAAATCGAAATCAAGTCCTCTGGAAGAGCAGCCAGTGCTCTTAACCACTGTGCTATCTCCCCCCTCCCCTTATTTATTTCTAATAAAAATAATGTTAAATGTGAAGAAAAGCAAAAGTGCACAAAACAAAAAGCCTCCCACATTGTCTAGTATATACATGTATCTGCCCCTAAAATTTTCACTATTTTTGTCATGGTTTATATTACTCTGGATATGCTTCAGTCATGTCTAAATATATAGTCATATTCTTTATATACACATTTGTACTGTTCTTTTACCTAATATTTTCCAGACAAAATATATTTTGGATAATTTTCCATGACAGCACGTATGGATCTTTTTTCAAATGTATTCTACTTTATGACTATACCATGATTTCACTAATTTCTAATTTACGAATGTTTGTTTCCAGTTCCTTCACATTTGAACAGTTTTTTCTGTTATATGTGTATGATTGCTCAAATAGCATGCACATTTTGAATCCATACATCTTGTCAAGCTGATTGCTTCACCCACATATATGTTGACAAGTTGATAGCCCCACCCACGGTATACGCAATGTGAAAGAATTCAGTCCTCAGCATTAGCAATACAGCAGTATCATCAGACTGGCTAGCAGCTGAAAGCATATGGATCACACATATGTTAGGAAATTTATGTGGCTATTTAAAATTACAATGTAAAAGAATAACCATACATGAGTATAGTAATGATATACCAGGGAAAAATCAAGGTGCAAAGTGTAACATAGGCACAGTGTTCTTTTTAAATATGTATTTTTTAAAAGACTTATTCATTTTATTAATGTGTATGGGTGTTTTGCATACATGTACGTCTGTGCGACCCACTTTAGACAGTGCCCATGGAAGCCAGAGAAGGGCGTTTGGCCCCTGGGACTGGAGTTACAGACATTTGTGAGCTGCTGTGCAGGTGCTGGGAATCAAAACCAGGTCCTCTGGAAAAGCAGTCAGTGCTCTTGACCTCTGAGCCATCCTCTCCAGCCCTCCAAACTCTTCTAATAAAACCTTTCTGAGTTTTAGCTTCCTCACCAATAGAATGAAGATGGTAACATCCTAATGTGTTATCAACAAAAAATTACTATTTATGAAAGATAATAAACTATACAGTTTCTGACAAATTATAAGATTCTCTAGTTGAAGCTGATGGTCAAATTGTCTCCAGAACTTCTCAGTTAGTGGTACAACACAGGTTCATAGGACTTAGGCACATAAGGCCAACCAGAGACAAGGTTAGCAGGCACACGCAGTCATGCCTAGAACAGCCCGCACGGGCTTCCACGCAGTGTAATGTTTTCCCATCCCTTTGTCAGCCTTTCAGTCCACAGGTGCTTACCCTCTCCGCAGAACTTTCCCTGAGTGCCCAGCCTGGTACAGCTTTCCCTTTTCTTACCCTTCAGACACCGGAACAGCAAATTTCTGTGTCAGCTGTGAGGAAGAGACTCAGTCCAAATCGCTGTCCTACCTGGATCCCAAACAAGAGAGAGAATTCAGTTTATCTTAGATTATGTACTTAAGGTTCCTTTCACTGTGTTTGACACAAAATACAGTTACAATAAGTGTTAATTAACACTGTTAACGGGGGTTGGGGATTTATCTCAGTGGTAGAGCGCTTGCCTAGCAAGGGCAAGGCCCTGGGTTCGGTCCTCAGCTCTGGAAAAAAAAATGGCAAGATACTTGTTTACAACCCTGTTAATATTGGCATTCTTGTGTCCACTGCCCCTTATACGAAGTGATGAGAACTTATTCCAACATAATTTCAAACCCAATTCTTTTTTCTAAACAAATTTATCTAGATTGACATATATTTTATAAAGCTTTATAAAAAAGCTTTTATACTGTTTTATACACTTCATATAAAAAGTATACTTTATATTAGTACTTTTTCAGACATACCTTTATACATTCATATTTAAATTCACAGTCTTAAAATAATAAAGTACCAAAGGTCACAAAAGAAAGACACATATTCGGGAATTGGGTAGAAGGTGAAAGAATTAAAAAAAAATGAGCATACATAATTCTCAAAGTCATGCTCTAGACTTGAGACATCATTAACCAATTCACAAAGCATAAGAAAAGGCAGTAATATCTTTAAACGAAAACAATGAGAGATGGGGTATGTGTGTGTGTGTGTGTGTGTGTGTGTGTGTATCTGAAAGATTTGATTTAGATCAACACTGTACACATGCCTTGTGTATAAGCAAATGTGTTATCTATTTCTTTTCACAGAGACCAAGGCCACGTGTAACACATCCACATTTGTGTCATGTGACAAACAGACGTTGCACTTCTCTCTTCACTGACTGAGCAAGTGTCACTCAGTTTGGATCTGAACAAAATGGCTGCACTAAATTTTGACTTAATGATGTCAGAAATCTCAAAGCAGTTTGCATGAAGTGAAGCAAAACATCCCCACGGGTCCCAGGGGGGTGCTCACTTGGAGCACAGGGACTGCGGTGTGCAGACACATTTGCACGGAGCCCCCTCCTTTAGAATCAGTTCAGCAGCCTGAAGGCCTCCTTTGCTTCCTGCAGCCTCGCTTTCATGGTTTTTAGCACAACCTTAGAAGAAACTCAATGCTTGTTTTTAAAATCATGTTCCCCGTTCGTGGCTGGTGACAGGGCTGCTAATTGGCAATTTAAAACCCACGTGGGGCTGAAAAGGTCTCCTAAGTGGTGATCAACAGGCCTGATATATAATGAGAGAGGGAACCTTGGGGATTAACAGTAAAATGTGTCCATTATCTTATTTTAAAGAATAAGCCACGTGAAGACTCCATCTCAAGCATCCACTGTATTGCACGGTTCTTCAATAACAAATTGGAATATGTTGTATAATGTTATCCTAACCCCACTAAGTACTTTGATGTGGAACTGCTCCAGGAATTTAAATTCATTGTTGATCTAATTTGGATGTTTGCTTAGAGTGGATTAAATGGAAAGTGCGGATGTAGGAATAAATATATTGACAGGCAGCATCATTTATGGCAGGATCTCTGCACCATGCCGGTCTTTGACTAAATTTTAACCTCATTACTAGCCAATAAGCAATTGTGCATAATAAGCTGATGCCTTCTGGATGTGCTCAGAAACGTCAATCTTCCCACTAAGCACAGATAAGCTTATGGGCACAGGGAGAAGAAAAGGGAGAAGAAGGATCCTTCTGTGTTGGGAAGCACTGGCGACAAGCAGGCTTGGCGCTCCTACACCACTGTGTATCCGGATGTGGTTGCTCAGTAGCCCCTGACAAAAACTCCATGCTCTGGACATCATAATGCCTAGGAAAGTAGCAGATCTGTAAGATTATAAAACCTGTCTTCTAGATGATGAACTCTTGGGAAACAATTACAAGAGAGGAGACATCTAGCACCTGCTGCCATCCTTTATCTAAGGGCGTGGGGCTCTGGGGTCAGGATACTACTTGCAATAAATTTGAACAATGTAAAAATAAGTGTATGTAAGTTTTCATGAGTCAGACACATGGATTTCATTTTGTCATAAAAATTTTGAGGGTGATTTTAAAGATACATTCAACACAAAGCATTTATTCAGTAATTCAGTAATTTTCAGTGCTACTGCTCTATATATTCAAGATTCAAAGGAAAAACATCTTTGTAAATTCATAATACTATCAGCTGTGGTTCTCAGTTTACCAATTAAATATGAGATGTGATTTGTTTTAAGGTTAGTTAGCAAAGTTGAAGTTGGAAATTAAGGTATTTCAAACACAGCTAAAGTGCTGATTAAATCTATCTGGGATATACTGCTTGGAGGACCTGGATTTATAGTCAATAGAACATTTGATAGTCTTTGTCTTAAGAAATGCCTTGTAAATCTATGGCTACCCTGTTCTGTTTAGCTATTCATCTGTGTGGATACAGAGGATTGAATAGGAAAACCTTTAAGGATGCCATAGAGGTTATAAGACCTCAGGAAGAGAAGGAGAGCATCAATTTCTCACAATGACCTCAGACTGTTCCTCAATTACCCATGTGTGCCTCAGACTGCTCTCCCTACCAAAGGAAAGCCTCAAACAGCACCAGCAACCTTCTAAAATCTAATAAATGTTAATTAATTAACAACAGATAAATGTTACTAAATTATCCTTTGATGAGTCACCTGCACATAGGTGATGCTATATGAACACAGTGCAGTGTCAGCCACTAGGGGCAGGAAGACAGACACAGCAGCCAGGCAGACGGAGCTCAGGGATGGAAGGAGTATTGGGTGCCTATTTTTGGGTTTGCTCCAAAGAGCAAAGAGCTGTACAAAAGAAACCCAAGGCAACAACCTTTGTGTTTATGCAAGCACACACACAGAGTGCTGCAGTCTCTCAGGAGAATGCTGTTGACAGTATAAAAATAAACAGTGGCGTACAACACACATACACATATATTTATACACATATGTACACACACAAGGAAATACAGTCAGATATTCCCAACAGTGATACAGATTGATCCAATTAAAGTTGCAATTTTTCTGTACATTGATACATTTTTTAAATGTTCAACATTCAGTGGCTATTACTTTCTCTTTTTTTTTTTCTTTTTAAACTTGTTTACGTCAGGCATTTTGTGACAATGACACAAAGTCTGATCTGGATATGACTGCTGGAGATGTGGAACTTCCGATGATCTCCTCAGACTTGGAGGGTGAAGCTTAAGTGTTGGAACAGTAAACTAGGAATCTGACTTCCCCCCTTCCTTCCTCCCTCCTCCCTCCTTCTCCTCCTTTCTTCCCTCTCTCCCTCCCATTCTCCCTCTCTCTTTCTATTTATGTATTTATTTATTTGTTTGTCTATTCTATGTGTTTTTTACATCATGTATTGTGATCCATTCATTCCCTTTCACTTCACATCCACCTTCTGTCCCTGCACTCCTCCCTGAATAAAACAAAATTCAAGAGAAAAAAAAGGAAGAAAATAAAATGAGAAAAAAATTTAAAAGGGAAGGAATTTTTTTTAAAAATCTCATCATGGAAGCTGCAGTGTAACCCAACAACTCACGCCGTGAACCTCTCTGTCCATACATCTCTACTTCCAAGTGCTCATTGCAAAGTCATTGGTCTGATTTGAGGCTCCTGGTCTCCACTACATGTTCAATGTTGGACCCCCACTGGGACTCTTCCTGGTCATCCCGCTGGTGCCCTGTGTTGTGGAGATTCTGCAGCTTTAGGTCTGTTGGTCAGGTTCCTTCATGTGCTCCAGCAGATCCCAGATGGAGTGGATGTTGGGACAGGCCAAGTCGTAACCCTGGGTCTGGGCCTGGACAGCTGTAGGGTTGGTCCACCAGATGAGAAATGGGGACAGCTCTCCAATGGTCACAATTTCAGGGCTGGCTCACCTACACCTGAGCTAACAATGCTGGCCCTTTTGTGCTTCCCTGGTGAGGTGCAGGGCCTGCTTTCCTGAGTGTTGCATTTTCTTATCCACTAATATTTTGAAACCATTTTTAAAGTGTAACTAAATATCCATCCTACTAGACCCACCATATGCATTACAGACAAAAATGTTTTATACTTAATTTCTACTCATTATAGTCTGATACACACACACACACACACACACACACACACACACAGAGGGTGGGGGAGGGAGGGAGGGTGGGAGGGAGAGAGGGAGGGAGGGAGGGAGGGAGGGAGGGAGGGAGGGAGAGAGAGAGAGAGAGAGAGAGAGAGAGAGAGATCTGATATTGAGAGGCTAGAGTACAGACAGATTTAGAACAATTCTTGCATCAAAGAGTGATATACTTTCAAAATACTTTTTATATTCATCATGGGATTTGATGTTGTTTGTCTCCCAAGATTTAGGAATTAGAAGCTTGGTCCCCAAGGTGTAGGCATTGGGAGGTGTGCAGAGCTTTGGAGAGACAAAATCTACACGAAGTCCTTAAGTCCAGAGAGGTGTGTTGCTGGAAGGGACTGCATGACCCCAGTCTGGTGTCTTCCTTGTGATGCACCTTCTTACTCCCCGTGTTCTCCCCATGTCATCCTCCATGAGTTGATTTGCTCAAGAAGTACCCTCCCCAAAGCTTTAAATGTTTTGTTAGCATATATTAATTGTGCATAATAATGGTTTTATTATGACATTTCATGCATGCATACGATATATTTCAACCATGAAATCATTCCTCTATAACCCTCTCTTGTGTCCTTCCCAGTAATTTCTTTTCTCTTCCCAATAAACCCATTTCTACTTTCTTTTGTTTGTTTTAGTTGTGTGTGTGTGTGTGTGTGTGTGTGTGTGTGTGTGTGTGTCTGTGTGTCTGTGTGTGTGTGTAACCCAATGGACTCCATTTGGACTTTAAACTTGAAATTTTGTCCTAACTAAATCTCTTTATAAAGTTAGCCTGCCGAGGGTATTTTGCTATAGTAATGAAAACAGACTGTTTCTGTTCCACTGTTTTTACTGACACTATGACCATGAATTAGTTGCAATCTCATTCCTATAGCACCTGAGTCACAACATATTCCTACCTGGTCTACTCAGTCCCAACTGTGCCATCTGTAGCTGTTCTTATCAAGTGTCTTTGGGACTTAAGGTTTTTGGGTAATTCCTCGGATCCTGTCATATCAAGTGTAAATCACTTGGTATGATTTACCTACCTAACTCCACACAAATCACTTTTCCCAGTAATACTCCAGAAAAAGTAGTATCTACTTGGTACTGTGACTTTATATGAGAGAACCCGCCATTAAAACTCTGCTGCCAGGGCTGCTGTTTGGAGATGGGTGTCTTTCTATGTGCCCAGACTGGCCTTGAACTTGTGGGCTCAGGTGCCTTCTACCTCAACCTCCCAAGGAGCTAGGAGACTCGGTACCTGATTGCACTTGGCTTCTTTTCCTCCTCCCCCTTCTCCCCTCTCTCCCTCCCCTTTCTTCTTTTTAATGCAACAGTTAATTTTTAAAAATATGTTTCATCTGTTCCATGTATCACAGCGGATGGAATCTGCCTGTGAAATCTGCCATGCTGTGAATATATTTCTTCATTCAAAAATCATTTTCCGATCACTTTTTTCATGCTCCATGTCAGAGGAAAGAGAAATGCCATAGTGCCAAAGATGGAAATGTGCAGCAGTGGTGCATGCTTTTAATCCCAGCACCTAGGAGGCAGAGCCAGGTGGATTTCTGTGAGTTTGAGGCCAGCCTGTTCTGCAAAGCAAGATCCAGGACAGGCACCAAAACTACACAGAGAAACCATGTCTCAGAAAAAAAAAAAAGATGGAAATGTGAAGACCTAAAGCATATACACAGAGAGTGTCACGGGTTCGTTGTTAATCCTTCATTAAACCCTTTTGCTCTACACTGACGAGCACCACTAGCACCCACCAAGGGAGTCTCCTAAAGAGAAGACATGAAGTGAGGTACTGCAAAGGACCTCCAAACAACCTTTGCACATTCTAAAAACAAGATTTTAAAGTTAATTTGTTTTCATATATGTGTATCTGTCACGTGTGTACAAGTGCCCATGGAGACCATGAGAGGGCATGAGATACCCTGGGACAAGATTCTTATTTGTAAATACATTTGTATCTTTAAAAAATAATTTGCTTCTTCTTAGTTAAGATCATCAACTGAAGGCCTTCTCTCAGCATCTCATATTGGTAATGCTGTGGGCTAATGAAGCAAAAATGGGGTGGACTATGGCTCATGCCTATAATCCTAGCCCTTGGGAGACAGAAGCAGAAGAATTACCACAGGTTTGAGATCATCCTGGGCTGCATAGCAAGTCCCAGACCAGCCTGGACTAGGCTCAAAACAAAGCCATTTTAATTAATCGATTAAAATAAAGCCTATTACCAAGTTTCATGTCACAAAGACTGGGCCTTTCCAGACATTCACCATCCATGTTCTGCCTTTTTCCTCTTCGGCATTCCAGACTCAGCCTCTGGTGATGTGAGCTATGTACACAAGCCATTATCTTTTCTGTGGTGATTTATAATCTGCAATTTTAGGAAGATTCAGGTTCTTATCACTTTAATAAAATTTCTATGCTAGTATTTTTTTCTCAAGTTCTTGTGGAAACAAAACTCCTTGAAGGATTTCCGATCTCTGAATGTGGAAAGTTTTGTTTAAATTACAAAATCAGAATAACACCTCTGCTTATGCTAAGAATGCTGCACTGATATTTTAAATGGTTTATAAACTCGACTAGCACACACAAATGAAGCATAGCTGTGCCTTCTCGTATGTGTTAGTTAACATACACAGCCCCTCTTCTTTTCTCTGGGACCCCACTGCTCATGCTCTCTTCCACCCCACTGAGGCTGTTCAATCTTGATCCAAATTCCACTACAAGCCAAATATATCAATTTAAACACAGAGATATTTTCCAGTACCAAGGCCAGGGCCTTATGCATGCTTGTAGAAAGGTCAAAAGTTGTAAAGCAAATAATTTTGGCTCAAATATCCAATATTAAATATTCACTTGATTATTTAGAAAAAAATACATCTTACATTTAAACAAGATAAAAGGGAACTGCAAGGGTCACCATCAGGCTGTCCCTAAGAAGCTTCCAGGCAGTAAGACTAGATACAAAAGGACGTGGCAAATTACCTAGAGAAAGTAGTTTTTACTGGTGTTTCACAAAGGATGTTCTGAATTCACGTACTCTAGAAGGAAGGAGCCTCTACCCAAGCATTCAGTCTTACCAGAGTAACACACTCTAAGCTTTAAAAGGAGGCACAGGCTGGGCGGTGGTGGCACACGCCTTTAATTCCAGCACTCGGGTGGCAGAGCCAGGCGGATCTCTGTGAGTTCAAGGCCAGCCTGGTCTACAGGGTGAGATCCAGGACAGACACCAAAAACTACACAGAGAAACCGTGTCTCGAAAACAACAACAACAACAAAACAAAAACAAAAAAGAAAAAAAAAAGAAAAGAAAAAGGTGTAAGGCACAGTTTAGGAGGATGTTCACTGTTTTGTTGTTTCTTCTATTTTCTGTTGCTACAAAAAGTAGCTGGGTCTTGGGAATTTACAAAATAAAGGGATTTGGTTGGCTTACGGTTTCGGTTTCTGAGGCTGAAAACCCTGGGTCACATACATTTATGTCTGGACTTCAGTGAGGATTGCGTCACGTCACGACGGGAAAACACTGGTGCATGGTGGTCTGCTTTCTATAGCCCACTTTATCAAGAACTGACTCCAGGAGAGCAGTAATCCTTCCCAAGGTTATCTTACAGCTCTTACAGGTCCCACCTCAGTAAGACTACCACGAGCTTATAGGTCATGAACTTTGGGGGACAAACTCAAACCATATGCCAAACCAGACTTTTGGGTAGCTCATCATCTTTGTCAGGTTGTTTTTCCTTCAGGCGCACACTCCCATCCTCTTTTTACTGGAAGGTGTTGGGAAGCAGGGCAATATGGATTCTGTGGGGACTTCTCTTACGTTGGAGACTTGGGTCCTTTTGGGAACACAATGTCCTCTTCATGGAATGTTTCTGCTTATTTTGAAATACAGGGTCTGAACATGAGTAAGCAAAGAACCTTGGCAACAGAGAGTGTATCAAGGTAACATCAAACATTCCTCCCCATTTTGAAAACCACAGCGATCTTTTTCCTTTTAACCCCCACCCCATCCCCACACCTCTTTTTGAAAGAAGGTCTCCTGTAGGCCAGGCTGGCTTGGAAATTGCTATGTAGTCAAGGATGACCTTGAGTTTGAGATCCTCCTTTTCAGTGTGAGGATGACAAGTTGCACCATCACACCCCCTTTTGGCTCATACATTTTCATTTCTTCCACATTTGCTACAAACCTTAATGGGAGGGCAACCCACATGTAAATTACTCTTTCTCTAATTCCATTTTCTTTATCAAATCTAACAATGACTCATTATAGATTGAAATGTTTATGCAGAACTAGTGAGAAATTACAGCTGCGTGGACAGCCAGAGGGCTTTCTCATTACAAGGAGAAATAAGCACTAAATTCTGAGGGTGACAGGATGTTTACTGCCTCAAAACAGGCATTGCATAAATCTGACTCCATGAAAACCTGAAGTCCTTATTCAGGTTAAAGTGAACAAGAAATGTAACAGCTCAGGGAGGTGTGCAATTTTTAGATTCAGTGTCCTCATTATAGAGTAAAAATAGAAATATCTAGATAGTATTCCTGCCTTAGTGCTAAAGTAAAACAGGGAAATAAGCCTATGTGGCTTCAGTTTCTCTGAGAACTTTTCTGAGAATATGAATCATGAAGCCTCAAATATACAAAGCGATGAGAAGGATACATAATTTGTTAAATTATATGATATGTTAAAATTAATACATAGCTAGGATTTTGCAAAAAAATAAAGTAAAATAAAACAAGAACAATATTAGAGAGTGCTGGGAAAGAGGGTTTGAGTGTCAGTCGTGCGAATAATGTGAGCTCTTTTCTACATCCTCTCTGAGAAAATGAGAAAAATCAAGACTGATGCAAATATTGGGATAATTTTTAAAACGTTTGTAGTTTCTTCTCTAGTTTACTTTGCCTCAGAATCATCATCTTTCTCTGTTACTTCTAAAATAAAATGAACCTATTTATATATGCAAATATTATTACTGAAAAATTTAAAAATGCACAGTTCCAACTTCGAATTCTTGGCTGCTGTTCACATCATTGTTTTTAAAAAAGAGATTGATTTTTGTGCAGAAGGGACATTTTCAGGACATAAAGGACAAACAGTTTTGGTGACTCACCTTTATCTCTCCACCAAAGATGTTTCTAAAACAGATGTTCAGTTGCTTTCTCCCAGTCTCTGATGTTTTAAATAAGCCAGGGTGAAATCTAGACCAACTCTGTCCCTGACCCCATCTGCCAATTTCTAAGTTTATATATCAGACAACACAGGGCTTTTATCTATTTCATAAGTAATAATTATTTGGAGGGGAACTATACGACCTGCGGTTCCGACAAAAGGATGTCTGTTTAAAGAGCTGTTCAACCATGGTCACCTGTCAAGGGGAGAGAAGACAGAGAAGGTTCCCAAATGTTGTCTGGCCACAACACTCTCAGTCAAAACTGCTAGATTGGGGCACACATGTCCAAGATTCCTCAGTTTCCACATAAGTCCAAACTAACAGAACGCATTATTTTTTCTTGAAATAAAAATAGCACTTGAACTGACCTTGAATAACAGTAAGGGTCAATAAACCTGCGTTTAAGTTAAAATTTTCATACAGGACTCATAAGTGATAGGAATGGAGAAATCATTCTGAATATATTAAATATTAGCGATGAAGAATAGACCAGGAGAATGCATGGTGCTGCTTTAGAACATGAGTTTAAATATATGCTAAGGGAAGTAGGCAATGGATGAAGTTAGCCAGAGGGAAGAGGCACAGGGGTCATACTGCTTCTCTCTCTCTCTCTCTCTCTCTCTCTCTCTCTCTCTCTCTCTCTCTTTCTTCTTTTCTTCTTTTTTTTTTTTCTGACATAATGTCTCAGTTTATAGCCCTCGCTGTCCTGGAACTCACTATGTAGACCAGATTGCCTTTAAACTCACAGAAATCCACCTGCCTCTGCTTTCCTGAGTGCTGGGAATAATGACATGATAGCCAAGATCATTTCATGACAGTGAGCCTTGGTAATATTCAGCGCCTTTATTGGCCTCCCCTCAGAGCAAAGCCTTTCACCACCCTTCCCTACTCAGGCTCTCCTTCTTGTCACCATAGCAACCAAAAACGCCATAATAAACACAATAAGATATGTGACAAGATGAGAGAGCTTCTGATGTTTCTCTTTAGGTATCTCAGTTTAAGGGGTTGACTTTCCTTCTCTGAGCAGGGAATGCCTGAGATATAAATGTCTAATTACTCAACATTTGGAAGCCTGTGTCAACAACTGATCACCAAGGATACCACACAGAAAGACATGAAAACAAACCTCAAAGGTCAGCACTGACTCATTAAAAATGAGGCAAAAAGGAACTATGGAGACTCTAGATAGACATATTCCAGAAGAAATAGTCCAGGTTCATCAAGCCTGTAAAAGAAACCAAAAGCATAGTCCCTGGCAGGAAACAGGGGTGTGGGATAAAATGACAGGGTAAAACTTCCACATTCTCTACCTTACTTCTAAACCTTGTAACCTGTCCCTTTCTTTTATTATTATTATTATTATTATTATTATTATTATTATTATTAAGAGATTTTCTAATCATTTTACATACCAACCACAGATTCCACTCTCCTCCCACCCTCCAGCCTTCCCCCCAACCACCCCCCCACCCTGCGGTTCCCACCTCCTCCAAGGAAAGGTCTCCCATGGGAAGTCAGCAGAGCCTGATACATTCAGTTGAGGCAGGTCTAGGCCCCTCCTCCCTGCACCAAGGCTACCCAAAGTATCCCACCATAGGCACTAGGCTCCAAAAAGCTGGCTCATTCACCAGGGATGGGTCCCAATCCCACTGCCTGGTGGCCCCCTAAACAGCTCACCCTAAACAACTGTCTGGCCTATCTAGAGGGCCTAATCCAGTACCCTGGTGACTCCTCAGCTATTGGTCCCCAGTTCATGCGTTTCCACTAGTTTGGCTGGTCATCACTGTACATTTTCCCATCGTGATTTCGATGTCCCTTGCTCATAGAATCTCTCCTTTCTCTCATTGATTAGACTCCTGGAGCTCGGCCTGGCCCCGGCCATGGATCTCTGCATCTGCTTCCATCAGTCACCGGATGAGGGTTCTATGATGACAGTTAGGTTATTCAGCCATCATCTGATCACCAGAGTAGGCCAGCTCAGGCACCCTCTCGAATATTGCCAGTAGTCTAAGATGGGGTCATCCTTGTGGATTCCTGGGAACTTCTCTAGTACTCTGTTTCTCCCTATTCCCATGATGTCTTCATTTATCATGGTATCTCTTTCCTTGCTCTCCCACTCTGTCCCTGTTCCAGCTCGAACCTTCTGTTCCCCTATGTTCTCATCCCCCATCCCTTGCCCTCTATTACCCCCCCAGTTTGCTCATGTAGATCTCATCTATTTCTCCTTCGATGGGCAATTCATGCATCCTTCCTAGGGTCCTCCCTGCTAGCTAGCCTCCCTGGAGCTGTGGGTCGCAGTCTGTAACCTGTCCCTTTCTGTAGATGTTATTCTTCCATGACAAATTCTTTTCTCTTCTTTTCTGACCAGTCCAGTGGCCATTTTCCATGTAAAATTCACTTTTAGATATGATATCTGTTGAAGATTTCACGATGGGAAGCTATTCTTTATATCAGTAGTATTGGCTTTTAGCCTCAAAGAAGATTCTTGTTTGCTAGGAGTTTAGAATGCAGGTGCAGTGGTGAGGGGCAGCCACCACCACTGGAGTTCAGACGAAGCCTCTACAGAGGAACCATGTCTGGGATAGCTTTTCCCCTATGACTCTTAACATGACTTGAGTAGAGAGGTTTCTTAACCACCCAATATGTTCAGTTTTCTTGTCTGTAAACTGGTGGTAATAGAAATGAACTACTACATAGACTAATATAGAGGATAAAATCAGGAAAGTACTTGGCATTATGCCAGGCAAAAAAAACAAGCACCATATTGTGGTGATATTGTATCCCCCAATATATTGTGCACCCTAATAAACTTATCTGGGGTCAGAGAATAGACAGCCACTAGATAGACATAGAAGCCAGGCATGGTGGCAGGACTTGAGATCTCATGTCTTGCTTGGGAAAGACGTACACATGCCTTTAATCCCAGGAAGTGATGGCAGGAAGCAGAAAGGAATATAAGGCATGAGGACCAGGAACTAAAGTCTTTTTAAGCTTTAAGGCTTTTAGCAGCAGTTCAGCTGAGATCCATTCTGGATGAGGACTCTGAGGCTTCCAGTTTGAGGAAACAGGATCTGCTGAGAAGTTGGTGAAGTGAGGTTAGCTGTGGCTTGTTCTGCTCCTCTGATCTTCCAGCATTCACCGCAATAACTGGTACTGAGTTTTTTATTAATAAGACCTTTTAAGATTCATGTTACACCATATACATGCCATAATGACAGTATCATTATCCATGGTCCATCTTTCATGAATTCAATAGCACATGAGTTTATAGTATTCTAAAAATACTATAAATATCACACAAGGCTTTTCATTTAGGTTTCCCACAGATTATTAGCTTCATAAAGATTTACCTTCATTGGAGATAAAGTCTTCAAGCTCAAGGTAGCCAACAGAGAAACTGAACCAATGATAAGTCAGAGCTGTGCAATATTCTTAAAGAAGTATTTGTCCCTTGTAGAGTCACCATGGGATGTAACATCTGTTTGAGAATTCTCCCTGGAAAATGTCTTCCAACATGCAAGAAGAGGTACTCATGCACTTGGGGCTATCATAGTCACTTCAACCTCTTTGAAATAGTTTCAATTTTTGAAAGGAAATTTTTTTTCTAGAACAAGTTAAATGCATTCTGGGTACATGTCTCAATAGTTAAGTAAATTTTTTTATGTTTTATGGTTTTTTTAAAATTTTTAATATTTATATATTTTGTGTGCATATGTGTTCATCCCATAGCACAAATGTATGGCCAGAGGACAATTTGTAGAAATTGAATCTTTGGTTCTGGAGAGTGAATCTAGGTTCAGTCTTGGCAGCAAGGGTTTTTAACTGCTAAGCCATCTTTCTGCCCTTTATGTTTTGTTTTTATTTGACTTTTTGAGAAAGTCTCACCATGTGGTTCCAGCCTAGCCTGGGCCTCCCTAGCTGAAGTACACGGATGTCACTACTCTTGGCTTAGTAAATGTTCTCTTAGTGATCACTTTTTTAAAATGTTTATTTGTATTGATGTGTATGTGCCCAGTCCCAATGGATACATCTACATAACACTTCTGCACCTATGGCTCAGGGAACATTGTGGAAGAGAGGACAGAAAAATTACAAAAGCCAGAGGACCAAAGAGAGTTCACAAATTAATTAACTGTTCAGGTAATTGGTTACATGAAGTCACTAGGTGAACTCCAATCAAATGACTGGTGTCCTTGTGAAAACAGAGCATTAGAATACAGTTGGGCACAGCAGAAAGGTCATGTGAAGACACAGGGAGAAGACAGTCATCTACTCTTGTGGGATATTTGCACACTGTGTGAAGATGCATTGCTGTGATTGCTGTAACAAAAGCTGAATGACCAATGGCTAGGCAGGAGGGAAAGGTGGAACTTCCGGGCAGGGAGAGAGGAAGCAGGAAATGAATTGAGGCACACAAGAGACACCAGGGGACATGGAGAGGAAACAGGAGGTACAAGATGGAAGAGAAGTAATGCCATGTGATAGGACGTAGATTAATATGAATGGGTTAATTTGAATTATTAGAGCTAATTGAGATAAGCCTAAGCTATAGGTTGAGTGTTTATAATTAATAATAAATCTCTGTGTCATTATTTGAGGGCTGGCAGCTGACACGAAACTACTACTACAATCTACAAGCCAAGAAAAGCATTCTCAGAAGAAATCAATCTTGCTTGAACTTGGACTCCATTCTTCAGATCTATGTGAAAATACAGTTCTGCTGTGTAAACCACGTGGTCTGTAGTATTCTGTTAAGGAGCTGGAGTAAGCCAACCCAATGGGCTTTTCTATGGCAGTCACATAACCAAAGAATTCCAATGCATATAAATACAAACACTAGGTGTAAAAAGACAGTAGCAATCTAATAAAATGTGAATCTCACACTGCACTGGGGTCACACCTTCTCTACAAACATTAAAAATAATTTTCTCAGTTTATCTGGCTCAAGAAAACCACCGACATGAGCAAAGTCATATCAGCCACAGCTATGTTTTGCAAAGATACTTGGGGAAAATCCAAATTCTTCAGTGAACTAATTAAATGTATATGCTTTTAGAAAGAGTGAAAGTAAAGTTACAAGAGTAAGAAAGGGAAAAAGCCCAGAGGTAAAAGATAGACAGGATAATTTAAAGTCAAGGAAAGCTGGCTAGAAGTAAGGCAAGCTAAGGCTAGGCATTTGTAATTAAGAATAAGCCTCCATGTGTAATTTATTTGGGAGCTGGGTGGCAGGCCCCCCAAAAGAGTAAAAGAGTAAAAACCAAACAGCAGGGGGAAACTGTAGGTTTATAGTGAACATCTCGCAGGTGCCACCTTAACCTTGCTATTAAAGTTAACATCATCAAAATGACATAAATTGAATGGCGTAAGGTTCGCAAAGGACCTTAAACTTGCACTCTATCTTACATTTGCTTTTGAAACCCTGCTAACCACTGGGCTTTGGGAAGTCCATGCCACAGCCATATGCTGTGTATAGAAGCTGGTTCGTCACCTTAGATGAACGCCAGCTGACAAACAATTGATTCTTGCCATGACAATGGGTTCTCTTATGTGTCTAGGCCAGATAAGCCTTCAGATGACACCATCCAAGCTTCACATACCCCTGAGATCTCAAAGGAAAATCACTCGGTTGAGTTCCTGCTGTAGATCCATGAGAGACAAGTACCTATTTTAAACATCAAGGTCTTGGGATGGTTTCATACTGGAATAACTGAACAGCAACTCATGACTCAGCTGTAAGGTCCAAGAGACTTGGGCCTTGGTTATTGTCTGCACTATACAGCTTCTACATAACTGCCATAGACTAACAAACACCTGCGATAAGTGAATAATTGGTAGCAACACTGACTTTAGAGAATGATTTGAAAAGCTACCTCTCTTAAAAAACTGCTAAGCAAAGTTTAAAAGTTTATCTTCTTTTTACTTAACAATTACTTGAGCAAGCAGAGAAAGTTTTAAACTATTTCAATTTTACATCTACATTCAGAAGTGGGTCATACACTTACCTATCTAGAAGTGGGTCTCTTAAAAAATAGAATGTTATGACCTAAATATTTAAGAGCCTCATTAAGAATGTTGTTTTGAGACTCTATTCCTCTTAAATTAGGTCTTTAAATTTTTGTCTACCTTAACTTTTGCTAGTTTCAAGAAGTATCAGAGTCAGGGACCAAAAAAAGAAAGAAAGAAAGAAAGAAAGAAAGAAAGAAAGGAAGGAAGGAAGGAAGGAAGGAAGGAAGGAAGGAAGGAAGGAAGGAAGGAAGGAAGGAAGGAAGAAAGAAAGAAAGAAAGAAAGAAAGAAAGAAAGAAAAAAAGAAAGAAAGAAAGAAAGAAAGAAAAGAAAAAAGAGTAACAAAGGGAGAAAGGGAGAGGACAGACTGTCACTGTTTGGTTCTGATGATGCTGTATTTCTGGATACTTGTAAAGTAGAATACAATATTCTCTCCCTTCAGAATACATTTTAAATAGCTTCAGAGACCCCGGTCTGAACTAACCTCCTCTGTCATGGCAAGCTGTAGGAGCAGAAGACTGATGGGACATGAGGACATGACTGACTAATGATTAATAATTATGAGGTCTGGGGCTGGGTGGTGGTGGCACATACCTTTAATCCCAGCACTGGGGAGGCAGAGTCAGGTGGATCTTTGTGAGTTCAGGCCAGCCTGGGCTACAGAGTGAGTTCCAGGAAAGGCACAAAGCTACACAGAGAAACCCTGTCTTGAAAATAATAATAATAATTTATGAGGTCTGGGGACATAGCTCAGTGCTAGAGCACTAGCCTAGTGTGTGCAGATCTGAGTTCCAACCCCAATAATGAACTGAAAACAGAACAAGAAGAAAACAGAACAGACAATGAATGTGGTCTAAAGGGGGAATGAATAGTCAGAGCTGAATACTTATACAGAAGCTTTGCAAGTATCCCCTAACTGATAATACTCTGAACCCCAAAATGGAGCCCATTGTACTATTTCTTATACGAGCAGCTATGAAATAGCAACTCTTTAAATATTTACAAATCCATAATAAAGAAGTGCCACATCATAATGTCCTATATTGAAAACAAGTTAAATTTAAAGTAAATTAAAGTTATATAAAACATACTGCTGTGCAATAAGCATCACTGAAAAATGAAAGGCAATTATAGACAATTCTAAGTTAAAATTAGCAATCTTTATTTTATAGTTCAGTTAAATTGGTGGATCATTTGTGTTATGTTTACCTTTTGAGACAGTGAGATATTTAAGGAAAAACTGGCTGCATTTCCCATATAATATGCTACAACGCATATTGCTACAGAACAAAAGTACTCTAACATCATTAGCGCTAAATGAAATTTTTGCTACTAAGCATGTATTACTAAATTTAATCAATATTCATTCCTCTGGAAATAGAAAAAGGCCTGAGGCTTACTTTAGAAATGGTTGAGCTTGGGAAATAACTCAGTCACTAAAGTGCTTTCCTGTGTGAGTAGGTGGGCCTGAGTCTGAGCTCAAGAACCCACATAAAAAGATGAGTGTGAGGGTGTAAACCCACATAAAAAGTTGGCCTCCTGGGCAGCTCCAAGCTACAGAGAGGCCTGATCTCAAAGAATCAGGGAGAGGACACCTGAGGAATTGACATTCCAGGTTGACTGCTGGTCTGTACATGTGTACACACACCCTATCTCCACCCATACAAGAAATAATCATTCTCCTTATCAACTCTTACATTCCTGTGCAGACCACAACAGTCAACCCTACACATAAATCCTTCTATCACTTTGCTTGCTTTGGAGCAGTGAACAGTTGAACAGTAAGAGTCATTTTAGTTGGGTGACTTTGTTTCTTTAAAACATTTCTTTTCCAAATGTCGTACTTTCTCACACACCCAAGAAATGTTCCTGTTCATCAGTTCTGCATTCTGTTTCTTTTCTACTTGGGGATTATATCTAAAGATCCATACAATGGCTTATTATATTCCATTTTGATTAAACTCTTGTCACCAGATCATTTGTGAGGGTCAACCTTGGTTGTCAATGTGATACACATAAGAGGGAACCATAACTGAAGATCTGCCTTCACCAGACTGTCCTGTGGCCATGTCTGTGAGGCATTGTCTTGACTGCTGATTGATGAGAGAGAGCCAAATCCACTGTGAGTGGTACAATCCCTAGGCAGGTTGCCTGGGCTGAATAAGAAAGGTAGCTGAACATGAGCCCGAAAGTGACCAAGTAGGCAACATCCTCCATGGTCTGTCTTTGCTTCAGTTCCTGCATCTAGGTTGCCACTTGAGCTCCTGGCCAGGCTTCCCCTGACAATAAACTCCAATCTGAAAGGTGTAGTAAATTCTTTCCTCTCCAAGTTGATTTTGGTCAGTGTTTTATCCCAGCAACAGAAAAGAAACTAGGACATTAGTCATTTTGTAATGATGTCTCTGTGGCTCTTATCCTCACAGGAATCAGAAGGAAGAATTTTGTTGCTACTCAATATGTATTTCAGAATATCCATGCATTGAAAAATGACATAAATTTGGGATTCTGTTCTAAAAATTGAGCTCTTCTACTAAATCTCTGCTGTAATTTATGCCTCCATGATATAGTTTGTTCCAGAATAATTTGGTCCTAATATATGATAACTAGTAAAAAAAAAAAGAAAGAAAGAAAGAAAGAAATATTCAGGATTGCAGAGAGTGTAATCTTAATTGGGGGCTTAATATACAGAATTGCTGAACATTAAGAAAAAATTATCAACAACTCCTCCTCCATGAAGTGTGGCTTCCTTCATAATAGAGCCTCGCCATTGAAGTCAGTAAAAGACAGGCTCTTGCCGGGCGGTGGTGGCGCACGCCTTTAATCCCAGCACTCGGGAGGCAGAGCCAGGCGGATCTCTGTGAGTTCGAGGCCAGCCTGGGCTACCAAGTGAGTTCCAGGAAAGGCGCAAAGCTACACAGAGAAACCCTGTCTCAAAAAACCAAAAAAAAAAAAAAAAAAAAAAAAAAAAAGACAGGCTCTTTCTAATCAGGAAAGAAGTGACTCCACCAGAACCAGAAGGCACTTGACTTATCCTAAGCTAAAATCCAACAATCAGATATATTCTTGGTACAAAGGTCAAGGCCATACATTTCCATAACACTCAAATGACTTTGACTATTGTGTGCTATGAAAAGACATGGGAAAATCAGTTAGCAATCCGGGGTGATCACAGGGCAACCATGGCCATTAAGACTGGAGTTGGCTTGGGTCAGAACAAGCTGGCCCATGCACAGTATCCTCCTATCTGGCTTTCAGAATCTTATGCACTCTCCTTTTCCACAAGACCCTGAGCCTGTCTGGGGTTTGGGCACTGCCAATGGAGTATTGTAAGGTTACGTGTCTGACGTGTAAGTCAGGCAGCTGTGCCAATCATATGATTAACCTTTCTTCAAAAGCTTCAACACAGTCCAAGTAGTTTTACCTAATAGCCCCAGTATTGGTTGTTTTAATGTTGTATGATCTTTTTGTTTCTCTTTCACTCCACCAATTCTGCTGCTTGGTTATGTATGGCAAATAAAGTGCTATATGACATCACATGTTGGGGTCCAATCCTTGGAGCATATATTATGAAACAAAAGCTGAAGTCATTTCAACGTGATATGAGTAGCTATATTACATGTTCAGTTTCTAGACTTTGAATACCACCAGCACTCACTCTTTTTCTAGGAAAGTCTTTGACTAGGTTATAATTGTTCCATATGACACAGTCCATTCACAAGTGTAAGGTCTCAGGTCCCTCCACAATTGTCAGCACAAACAACATTGTAATAATTATATGGCTTATGAGTTATCATCACCCATACTACGTGTTAAGTCTGAATGTCAGCTGTTCTGATTTTCGCCTGCCTCAGACCAGACAGGACCAGTGACAGATTGCATCACAGCAGCAGATAGATATTGGAGTTCCCTCTGCTGGGCCCATGTGGATACCAAATATTTTCGGGTCTGGCAGCGACCCTCTCTTGCACTTACTATATCATAGCCTTGGGCTGACTACCTAAGGTGGTTAGGCAGTTTCCGGGTGAGCACAACTTGTAAATTAGTAAGCTATTGGAAAACACACTTGGTTGTAAAGTGCATATAATGCCTTTATAGTAGGTGTCTGTAAGACAGAAGATTGAGGCCAGGAAGGCCAGTTTGCACTATGACTGCTAAGTAGCCCACCTGCAGAAGACCACTGTACACTGCTGGAAACTGCTGTTGTAAAAGCATTCTATCTAGTTTCAGTTCCCTCCCTGGAAGCGATCAAAACCTTAGAACTTTTGTTCCTGTTATTCAGACCAGAGCCCAACTCATGCCATCTAGTGACTTTTAACTGCAGTTGCATGTTAAACGTCTTTACAGATGCTTTCTGCTGGGGAATATTCCAGTCCTGTGCAGATAGTGTTCCAAAGGCAGGAAGGTACATGAGAAAGGAAAGCCTACCAATAACATGGGAGCCTCTCAAAAACCTGTGCATCTTTAATGTTAGAGGGATGAAGGAGGTTTGTAGTTTATATCTCTCTGTGTCTGGAATCAAAGAGGCCTTATCCAATGAGAGCATCCCTAAGAGCTTCACAGATGGTCCAGGGCCATGACTCTAGGGGTTAGTAGTCTGTCCTCTTGTGCACAGGTGACCATATAATCATTCTACTTTGTCCCCATTAATCCTCCCCTGTTAACATGATATCATCTATATTAACGGCAGTATGTAATGAGAACAGAGAGGTTCCAAACCACCATGTTTATGACAGTAGGATGCTATTGATATCTCTGAGACAGTACCTACAGTGGCCATTGTATTTCCTCCCAAGAGAAGACAAACCGGTTCTGTCTGTTTGTGAGGGAATGTTGAGAGGAGCATCAGTTAAGTTCAGATAGCATTTACAGAACCAAGAGTGCTGTGGGATGGTCTGTATGTCAAATGTGTTGTTGATTGGTCAATAAATAAATCACTGATCGGTCAGTGGCCAGGCAGGAAGTATAGGCGGGACTAACAGAGAGGAGAATTGAGAGAACAGGAAGCTGGGTGGAGGAGACACTGCCAGCCGCCATCAGGACAAGGAAGATGTAAAGTACCGGTAAGCCACAAGCCACATGGCAAGGTATAGATGAATAGAAATGGATTAATTTAAACTATAAGAACAGTTAGCAAAAAGCCTGCCACGGCCATACAGTTTGTAACCAATATAAGTCTCTATGTTTACTTGGTTGGGTCTGAATGGCTATGGGACTGGCAGATGAGAGAGATTTGCCCTGACCGTGGGCCAGGTAGGAAAACTCTAGCTACACAAGAGAATGATTTTTTTCTACTACTCTAGTAATGTTAGGTATTGCAGCATGAATAGGAGATACCACCATATCTCCCTACAGTCAAAGTCATTCTCAAATTTCCATCCTGCCTTTTCACCACCCAGACTGGGCTATGGTAGGCATGGTGGGTGGGTGGCAAATCCTAGAATGCCTTGTAATTCTTATATGGGCACTCCCATCACAGCATGTCACCTGAAAACTTGTATTGTCTGGTATTTATTACCTGCTTAGATGTGGAGAGGTTAACAGGGCCTCATTTTTCTTCCTTTCCTGCCTGAATTCTGGGTTAAAATTACCCCCACATTAGTCTGTAGTATCTTCCCTAATAGAGTAGTTGTCTTTGGTACATTTTTGGAGACTGGGGAGATTGGTAACAAATATGTAAGCTGGGAGGTGCACTGCTGCCTAGATAAAACCATCAATTAACTGTCCAGGGCCCTGGAGAGCATTCTGAGTGGTAGCTCATCAGTATATATTTAGCACATTTATCTATCAGATCTTATACTGGAAGGGCCAGTAAATAGCGAGTCTGCTATAAGGCCTCTGATTGCTCCCTACAGCCTTCACTCACAGAGGGGGAGCAGGGAACCCATTCCAACAGTTGGCAATGCTGGAGGGAGGAAATTCCTTACCTTCCCCCAGGAGTAGCAGGAAGTAAAGGTTGTTCTGGCTTAACCTCCTTCCACAGGGCCGCCAAGGTTCCACTTGCTTGCAAGCACGTCATCCCACCTGTGCTTTCTTGGACCAGCCCCCTTCTATTCAGTATGCTTGTTCCTGCATCTCTTTGGTGGGAAGGTGCACCCAGGCCCAACCAGACTTAGTCTCAGGTTAGCAATGGCCTTGACTACATTCTAAGAAATCTTGCCCACCAGCTGGGCTGGGGAGGAAGAGAAAGGAACTTGAGAGGCATTTGATAGTTTTTTTCTTTCTGGGCACTAAAAAAAGAAAAAGAAAATCTGATTTATTCTGTGGTGTGCCCATTTCCCACAGAATACCTTGGGCTTTGTCAGTGGTTTTCTATGGGGAAAGGAACAGCTGTTCTGGTGGATTGGTCTCATTCAGACATGACTCTCATACCCAAGAAAATCTACTCTAAGAAAATGATTTCCCAGGATCTGGCAGGCATTATATGTACAACTAGATGAGGGTTTAAATGAACAATACATTGCTCACTTTTCCGACAGAGAAATGTCACTCCTTCCCATGTCCCAGACTCACTATCCAGGCAATTCCACTCACAAAGCAGTTGGTTCCAAGTTTTTGTAACATTTAGAAAGTCTGCAGTGGTCCTGGTTTCTGACATAGGAGGCACTCTCCACTCTCCTGAACATTCTGTGCCTTTTCCTTGTACTGAATTAATAGAGAGGCAAAAAAAAAAAAGCAAGTGTCATAGGAAGGTGTCTTCACTCCTCTCAAGGTTCCTAATGTTTTACATTCCATTCTGATTATGATTGCTCAAAACTGATTGCTCAAACTTGTTTTCTTTTGCTGTTCTAACCCCCTCAGCGAAACCAAGTGAGCAAGGGTCTCTAGATTGGCATTTCTGGCAGGGAAGACCCTGAGATGAGACAGGTCAGAAGATTGATATATTTTAGACACATAGCTTTTTCCAAGCTGTAACTTCAGCTAAAAATCTTTATATTCTTGTCTGCAGCTAAATGGGCATCAGCAGCCACCTGACCTGCCCATAGCAACACCAATCTCCCTGCAATAGCAAGATGCCAGCCTTCCTTACGTCGGTGGGATAAGAGGTATTCAACAAACTGCTGCCCCAAACACAGCAGCAATTTGGGGACGTGCCCATACTCACTCACAAGTAGGCCATGGAGCATCCAATACACAAGCCACACTTCCTTCATGGATTCAGATGACTTAGGATTTCCCCTTTACTCATTTTCTCGGTCTATTGACTGGTTCACTGTTTTGGAACAACTGTCTTGGTATATGAGAATGAGTGTCATAGTGTTACGTAACAAGAAACAAAAACCAGCACCAGCAAGATGGCTCTTCCAAGTAAAGGCATTGGTCACCATACCTGACAATGTGAGTTCAATCCCTGGGACCTACATGGTAGAAGGAATCAACTCATCTGCTGCCCTCTTACCTCTGGCACGTGTCCCCACAAACACAAAACACACACACACACACACACACACACACACACACACACACACAACTTTTTTTTTTTTTAAGATTGCAGTTTATTGGGGGCTTACTGACAAAAGCAGTCCTGATGACATCCAGAGTTGGTGGAGCCTCATGACACAAGACACAAAGACAGAAGCCTCTAAAAGTAAATGACTTCATCCAAGCCAGAACGTACCTAGTTTACCTTAAGCTAGTATCAGATAGACCTGTTCCTTCATGCCCGGTTCTAGTCAAGGTTCTAGTCATAGAGGTCAGCCATTGCAGGGAAAAATCAGTGTGATTCTGGGCAATTATGGCAACATATGGCTATGGTCAGGTCAAGCTGAATCCATGACGAGTTCTACTGTTAACACTAACCAGTGGCTAACCAGAGGGGGAGACAGTGTCCATGGAATTCATCCCCAAAAGGTTCTGTATTAAATAGCTATTTAGCATACACAGATTCAGATCAAAGAAAAGGATAAAGGCATTGAGTAAATATAGAAAGCAGGATATCCATTTCTGAATATTTAAAGACTGACACAAACATGCAGCTCTTTCTGAATGATGAGGCACTAATAGTGATACACTAGGGCTAAGGAGAGTACTTGGGAGGCTGATGCAGGTGGATTGAGGAGTTTGAGACCACCTTGGCCTACACAGTAAGACATGGCCTTAAAATGACATTCCCACAAAATAAATAAATAAATAAATAATTTATTAAGGTAGAGCTGTTACATCAAGTACCCAGATGGCTTTGCAATCTAGTCTTTGTGGTTGGGTGAGCATACTTGAGTTTATCTATGTGCCTGATGACACTAAGTGGTTGCTACTCCCAACAGCTGTGCCTAAATTTGGATAACTTTGTTAGACTTTTACCAAAACCACCCACTCTTCTTCCCCAAGTTTGGATAACCTATCTCTTATGGTAGAATATTACCAAACCCACTGCAGACTTCTTAGTGAACAGCTTTTCTCAGCTCCTTTTCACTAACCCCAAACCTGGGCATTCTTTTCTTCTCTCCTCCTTATTCAGTTCCCTTCCTTCAAACTCAGTTCCCCATTCCTCACCTTTCACAAAAAAACTAGACCCAAATACTGCCTGCCCCAGTACCAGCATACATTACAGTCACTGGCCATTTTTAGAACATCCCTGATCTATAATCCAACCACTCAGCGACCTCAATTATGATAACCAAGTCTTTCACAACAGAGAGGGCTTAGACATCCGTTAGCCCAAAGCTCCACAAAGGACTTTCATACAAGCATGCATTTGAGCAGTCTTGGCCTTTTATGCCCAAGCAATCTGCATATCATTTCACATAATTCTTACAACCTCCAAAAAGGCAATCCAGGGTAGCAGTCAGTACAAAATATTCTATTTAATTTTCAACATTCCCTAATCTCTGAAGTTACTGAAGTTCCCCAGGATGCAACTTTCCCAGGAAAACATTAACTTCATGTCTGTGATATATGTTAACCAAATTAATACATATAACGCACCTAGATTAGCACCTGGTACATAAACTGCTCTTCAAACATTTGCAATTGCTGGCTTTAGAGTCGAGGACAATTCAGACATAGCTAGTAATAGAACTGAAATCTAAATTCCGTTATCCCAAACGTGAAATCCACGCAACTTCTGTGACACGAAATAAAAAGCACAACAGGCTGAAATGTAAAATGGAAGTATTTTATTGTGATTCCACATAATAGAAACCATATTACCTAATCTGCCTAAGCACACAGCAAAAATGAGTCAAAAGTAGCAGTACTGGTGATTCAAGTATTCATTATGAATGAAAAGAGGATGGTTTTAACTGATTGAGTTTTCAAATGCAATTTTGCACTGATTAGAATTAGTGTGTTCTCTTAAACTTCTGTATTGAACAACAAATGACTAGGTATAGTTTATTCACTGGTACTAGATTTGAAAAAAGCTTACAAACTTCCCTTTTACTTCCTGTCTTTGCTGTTACAATTGCCTCATTCTATCACCACACTGAATTCCTCTCCTTTTCCACATCATTTCCAGGGGAATCTTGAGGGAAATTAATCTGTCTTCCCTTGAAAGCATATGGACAATACCAATTCCCCCAACCTCCATTCCATCCTTTTGAAATGTGTTTCTTTTTGGCATAATAGAACAAAATACTAGTAGGATTTTGAAAATCTAAATTCTGGCTCCTTGTACCATAAACTACAAACAATTCAGTCACATGCTCTTTAGACATCCACCTTAACTACAAGAATTTGTATCTGCTTGGTCCTTTGTCATTTATTGTCACCATTGTCCTGGAACTCATACAAGGTGCATTATACTTTTATAGCAATTAAGTTACAGAGAGGCCAAAAAATACAGCCAAGAACTCACAGGTATAACATGCCATATTACCTCATCTGAGATTCTGTTACTGGAGTGTGTTATGCTCCCGAGTTTACGTGAATGAACTGGTAATTTCCCATGTCCTTCACGAACTGTATTTTTATTTTTCTTGCTACATTTTCTCCTAGAATGAAAACAGGTATAAACATTTGACCATGGGATTCGGATCCTTTTAATGGTTCCTTACATATTTCTCTTATTTCTAAATTAGAAGTTATTTGTCCAAATAGTTCTAAGTACTGTCCATCTCTCCAAAAGTTACCTCTTTCTATTTGTCAAAAGAGAGACTGCTGACCTGTTACAGAAAGTTATTTTCTACTCAAAACCAATTCAAAACATAAAAATTCTCTAGAGTGGTAATAAATATTTTTCTGCTTTTGTACTCAGTTTTCTCTCTTTCTTCATTTGGGAAATAGTCACCATGTCTCATTGCTGAGAATCTTTCCCGAACAAATGCCACTCTTACAGGAATCAGGAGGGCTCTTGCTTCAGTGTCTCCTACAAAGAACAAACAGTCCAAAGCTGGAAAGTGAGACTTAATATTAAATGATTTGGGCCACAGGACCAATTTAAAAGCTCATGTGTCTAAAATGACACATTACCTCTCTTACTTGTAATTAATTTATACATGGGATTAGCCATGCTGACATATACCAAGGAACTACACATACATAAATTAAAAAAAAAAAAAAGAACATTCTATGAACAATCCTGAAGAGGTCAAAGAGCACTCAAAGTAGGGGCATTCAGTGCACAGTAACTTGTATAATTTAATACACTAAAAACAAGGACACAGAGCTTGGGAGTACACATAGGATGTTGTTTTACGATTTTCTTCATTTTGACGATATTGTTTTCCTGTCTTCAGGAGGGAAGATCTTGACTTCAAAAGTAACAAAATATTTCAGAAGGGAATTTACATCTTTCAGTTCTAAATAGTACTCTTGGGCAATTTTCTCAGCAGTCCACGTTTCTGGAGAAAGTTTATGATTATTGAGAAGTGTCAATGCTTCTACAACAGAAATTTTGCCTTTGGGAATGTCCATGACATTCTTATCCAAGTGATGTCCGATGGGAAGTCTGAATTCCTTCGGTTTTTGCTGTAGTTCACCATCTTTGACCTAGTACCAAAAAAAGGGCTTCAGGATAAAAGATTTACACTCCCATGAGTCTGAAGTCTATACTGTTTCTTTTCAAATAAATCCATACATACTTCCTCAAACTGTATTTTCTCATTGTAGTTGTCTTTTCCTAACTATAGCTTGCTCTAAGAAATGCTCTGTAAAATTGTAACTGAATGCATGTCATGTACTCACCTCCACTGAGCATTATGAATCTGAAAATGTGAGATACAAAGGTTCTAAAATCTAAAACTTCTAAATTCCACCAGGATGCCCCAAGTAGAAAATTTCACATCTAACTTCCTGATGATCAGCAGTCAAAATGCAAGTACACTAAGAATAACCCCTCAACTTGCCTTCAGGCTTTGTAAGTTGTATATGACATATAAATGAATTTCATGATTAAAATTGGAAACTACCACAAAGATGCTTCATAATGTACATACAAATATTCTAAAGTCAGATGTGTACGACTTCTGGTCCTAAGCAGCTCAGGTAAGGAAACCTCAACTTGTATATCAAAAGAATGGGAGTTGATTAAAGTGGCCCTGTTTCAGAAGAGCGGCATCCTAACAATGCTGTAATAGCTTACTTGAAAACTTTTCCATCCTTCCCTCACTAATGAACTGTGACCTCAATGTCAGATGAAACAAACTTTTTCTTTCTTCTCCTAGTTGCTCTGGTGAGTCTTATTACAGCTCATCACCTAAGCTGTTCCAAACACTCCCTTTTTCTTTTCAGTTTCAACTGCACCTGCCAACACACTTCTTGGCCAACATATAAAACTGTATCTTCACTACCTTTTCAAAACTCTCCAACCCAAAGCCTCTTTAAATCAGTCCTGTAACTAGAGTTAAAGCTAAAATGATAAATCCGCCCTAATGACCCCAGCTGCTTTATTCAGAGGCACTCTTCAGAAGTCACTTGAACTAACTACAGCAGCTCACCATACCTGACTCAAACTGCTGACTCTAATGCACAAATCAACTTTGAACTGCCAAGGCCCTGCCCCTCAGTTTCCTTGTTAAGTCTTCCCTAGTTTTCCATCCGTACTTCCAGGTTTCTTCCATTTTCCTAGTGGCTCTTGTCCCTTCTGCTGCTCATTAAGTTCCTACTACATTTTCTTTGTCTTTACTTTTTTTTTTTTGGTGACAGGGTGTCATGTACGCCGGGCTGGCCTTGAATTTCTGGATCTTCACTCACTCCCTACCTCCCATTTTGGCCCACATGTAATGATATCAAAATCTGTGGCTCCAAACCAAGACCTTTCTTTGGATATTTAAGCCCCAAATCCCTAATGGGCATCGCTACTTGGACCTGTATACACCTCAACTTCAGAGTGTCTAATACTGAACCTACCAATCTACCTGCTTCCAAGTCCATGTTTAAAACTCTGTATCTAATCTATGAACAAATACTGTTCATATTATCTCCCAAGTCTCTCTTGATCCCATTCTCTTATCCTCTATACCACTAAACCACCCTAGACCATGCCAGGGCCACGTGAAGGAACTATCAAAAGACATCTAGCAGGTTTCTTCTACCTAGACAATTCTGTTCCCTCCTAACTCACTCTCAAATCTAACAGCACTTTTTCCCCACATTAAACTCTTCAATGACTCTCCAAAGCCCTTCTGATATAACTACATCTGCTTCGCATGCACTTTCATATCCAGCTGTAATCCAAATCCTTCACTTTCCCCAGGCCACGTACACTCTAACCAGTCTCCAGACCACCACCCATTCCACTTGCACATTCCCACCTGAGACTCCCACTCATAAGTGCCTTTGACTCCCTAAATCTCAAAGTGTCTCGCATCTTCCAAACCCAGTAGATCCACCTCCAGTCCATATATACCAGATTTTTCTTTTCCCTTCAGCATTTTGTATTAAAAAAATTTTTTTAATGAAATTGAACATCCTCTCTTCATTTAGTAGAAAGGCAGAGAATTACAAATTCCACATAGAGATACAAAAAAAAAAAAATTAAGAAAAAAAGAAACTGAAAAACTAATTCCTAGCAGAAATAATAACTAGTAATATAGGGCTAGCTACAAAATAAAAATCACTCATTTTCCCATATATTAAAATTAGGGGATGAAAATTCTACTTCATAGAAACAACTTTCCACTCTTCCTCAAAGACTCAACAATTAAAGGATGTTAATCTTTCTCTAGTTAACCTATGAATCCTAATCTAACTACAGTCCAATCTAAACAAGGCTTAATAAAGACACTGACAGTGTGATTCCAAGTTCATTTAGAAAAAAATCATTTGAGAAGAGACAAGCAGCTTTTTAGGTCCTAACAGTCACCAGGATGTATTATAGAGCCCTATTAAATGAGGTAGTATGCATCTAGTGGTAAGAAGCAAAAGCAAATAGCACCACTAAGTCTATAAAGAGAAGAAGGGAACGGAATTAGTAAATCAATTACACATTTAGGTGACTGGCATATATTTGAAGAGGTGAAACTGATCTCTTCTACTAAACTCTTATACTAAACACCAAGCAAATATCTTTACATAAAATCACAAAAACACATGCTCAGCATAAATGAGAAACAGTATTTCTAAGTACTGCTCAGTGTCAGCTTAAAAATAACATACTATCGCCATCAATCAATGCATCTTTAAGAGAGAATCTGGTGATTACTAAACCCTACAGTCACTATTAAATTATGAGTATTAGATAAGTAACTGTAACTGTGTAGTCTTTTGCCTACTATTTGGCAGTACAAAATATTTTAGAATGCAAAGAACTTTGAGAGCTGTGGCTGGCACTTCTCTATCACTTAATCTAACTCTGCACCTTAATCACGATGGTCGCCTCCCTGATTCCAACTTGAATTCACACTCCAGGCCCAGGTCTAAATGTCACTTCCTCAAGCAGTCCCTACTCCCCCAGGGCCTGGAATCACACTGTAGTTGTAGAGCTGCTCATTCGCTTAATGTCTGTGGCCCCCAGTATCACAGGCCTCAGAGAGTAAGACCATGGTCGGTTCTGACCACTACACATAAACACTTAAGCCCCATCATGTGACATGCCTACCATTCCAGCGTATCATATGAACTGACATATAATATTTACATATCCTGTCCGGATACACCCTTAAAAATACAAACATGCCCCCACAAACCCCTCAACAGAAGCTGTCGTTAAGGTAAGAGCACCTCAACCTATAGACATGAAAAGAGCTCTGAAGCCATCTTTTGTCACTCAGCTAACCACTAAAGTACCTCAACCAACCCTACAACTTCTGAGATCACCCTTTCACACAGGTGCATTCAATCAATCCCTGTTGGCATTCCCTAAGTATCCAGGGAGCCAAGCCCTGCGGCTCAGCCGCTGTGCTCCCCACTGACACTTCCTCCCCTCCCCCCACACACACTTTGCACTGTCCCCGGTTGCCCTGTTTTTCTTGATCACTTCCTCAGACCTCCCACATGAACCATTGACTTAATTAATGCATACGTTACCGGCAAGGAAGACATGGGATCTCTGGAATCGACATAGACATCTTTCAGTAACAACAGCAGCTCGTTATCTTTTCTAGAAACTTCCTCTTTGATCTCTGGATGCTCTAAGGAAAGAAAAGAAGGCCACAACTTTTACTTATTTATTTATTTATTTAAAGGAAACTGTCTCGAAACCCGTAAACGCGTAAGACGATTTTAAATTTTTCAAAAGAAACAAATCATCGGGACAGCTAGGAGAGGGGACCCCCGGCGGGGCAAGGGGAGCGCGCGCGCTGCCCCGAGAGCGCCGGGATGCCAGGCGCCGCCCCCGTGCCCGCGCGCGCGGGGACGACCTCAATGTCACGGGAGGCCCGGGAGGGGCGGACTCACGGCTCAGCTGCTCGCGCAGGAGGCTGCGGGTGGACGGGTGCTTGGGGGCCGTGGAGGGCTTCATCCTGCTGAGCTCCCGCTCCGCCCGGTTCTCCAGGTTGAAGTTCCTGAAGGCGCGGGTCACGCGAGCCCCCATCTCTACATCACGAGGCCCCGCCGCGGCTCGCCGCGCACGTGGGGGCGGCGCCGGCGCGGGTGACCTCTGTGCGCACGGAGCATGCGCGCGCCCGGGGGTCAGGCGCCGGGAAGCCGCCGAGGACGCGCTCGTCGCCCCCTGGCGGCCCGGAGGACGCACGCTGGGTTCCGCCGCCGCCGGCCTGCCGCGGGGGCGCCTGCGCAGACCCGACGGCGTTGTCAGGGACGCTCGCGGTGAGGGAGCCGCGCGGCTGCAGCAGCCCACGGGACGGCACGGTTGCAAAATTCCGGGCTGAGAAAGTCTAGGGCGGAGATCTTGCAACCTTTTCAAAGGTTAGTGCAGAGGGTCAAGGTTCTGAACTTAGCCTGCCGCTGCTTTTGAGAAACGAAAATGAGGAATCTTCGTTCGCAGCCGCTTTTCCACTTTGACAGCTCTAATTGTCCGGTTTCTTGCCTGTGCACTCCACAGTTTTTTGTTTTGTTTTCTTCTTCCACTATCTTGACACCCATTTTCCAGTTACATTGTTCCTAATGCTATGAATTTTAAGGTTTCCTTTCTTACTACTAATTTGACCTGTTCCTCCATGAGCACCGAATCACCCTGCTCCTCAGCTCTGCCGCCTCTCTGAGTAATCTTGAGTGAGCCTGATGTAACTTGTGCTTTAATAGTGTATTTGGAAAAAGTAAACATTACATATTGTTTCTTCCCTTCCCGTCCTCCTCCACCACCCCTTCGTTTCTCCCTTCCTTTTCATTTCTGAATGGATTCCTCTGATACTGATGTTAAGATTATTTAGAAATAGTGAAATCGACCCATAAAGAAATATTGTGATCGACCCATAAGTTTTTTTAAAGCCCACCAACAAGAAAATATGTTTCCTAATTAATAATATTTCTCCTAGACCGCAGTTGCAAAAACTTAGCCTGTTTGATTAAGTGAAATAGATTGGTTGTGTCTAACCAATTTAAAGCAAACGGGGGGGGGGGGGGGCGGGGATTTAATTTTCTAAATGACTATTATTAATTAGACTGCAACACCATCATAGGGAAAAACATTAGAGGGTAAAGTTATCATTGCTTATCATGAAACATTTCTCTGGTGGCTGCTATAAGGAATATATTGGAAGGTGTAATATATAGAAGTGAAAACCTGTGTTCTCTGAGTTAATTGGTTAGTTATCCTGAAGGTGGCAGGCTGCTCCAAGATTTCCATCTTAGAGCTTTGAAGCAGGTTCGTAATTCAGTGAATTTTTTTTAAGCCAGTTTCTCTGGGTGCCAAGAAATGTCCGTTGGCTTCATTAAGCTTATTGTGTGCTTTAAGAATTATAGTAGCAGTTCCATTCACTGCCTGTTAAAGTATTACAAAAGTGAAAATCTCCTTTTCATCTGATTCCACCAAACTGAGGGCAACAAGAAAGTAACCTTACACAGGAGTTTCCCACAAGTGCAGGACAGCAGATAGCACAAAGTTAAAGATTTTTGGGTTTTCACATTTAGGCAGAGCTTGGATTTGACACTGAAAGAGCATCCTCAGGTGAGCCACGTGCTTTGCCTCACCCTGGCTTGGGATTGCAAAGTCCTCAAAGGCCAAATCAAGGCCCACAGACTCCAGCAGAAACCACCCTTGGCTGTCCTATTTGGTAATCATAATGGAAATAAATCCTTAACCATGCATGCATAATCCCAGCTCTTCTTGTCAAAATACACAAAATAACAGCAGGTCTGAACTTAAGAATTCCCCTCTGGCCTATGTTTAAGGATTGAAAGCAGGTCCCCAGGGAAAGCTAGAGGTATGCTTTTCTCTCAGCCAAGTGCTGGAATAGGGCTGATAGGTGGTAATGAGTTATACTAATGATCTCCAAGTGTTACTGACACACTGAAATACTAGTTTTTTGAGAAGAGACATTTCCTTTTGCTTTGTTTTGTGCTATATCCACACAGGATGTTAGGACAAAGTAGGTACTTATTTATTCTAAGTTCAGTTTCAATTGCTGGCTAACATGCTCTTTCCGTTATTGCACCCAGGAAGGCTGGAACTTAGGTAGGAATTGCGTCAAGGGTTTAAAATGCCATCTGTCTTTGCCAGGCCATAGCAGCAATAAGAGTCCCCAGGCAGTCCCTCCATGCTTCCCTCGCTGCGCGGCACTTTCCTCTGGTTGAAATATTGCCTCCTAAAGCAAGAAGGATGCTTAGAAGACTCGGGAAGTAAACAGACCTCACAAGTCTGGGAAAGCTGAAGCCTACATGATCCAGCAAGCCATCGGACCAGCCTGGGAGAGGCTTGCAGCTGTGGAACTGCCTGCAGGTCACACACAGAGCTCCAGCCCTGTAATGCTGGAACTGCCTGCAGGTCACACACAGAGCTCCAGCCCTGTAATGCTGGAACTGCCTGCAGGTCACACACAGAGCTCCAGCCCTGTAATGCTGGAACTGCCTGCAGGTCACACACAGAGCTCCAGCCCTGTAATGCTGGAACTGCCTGCAGGTCACACACAGAGCTCCAGCCCTGTAATGCTGGAACTGCCTGCAGGTCACACACAGAGCTCCAGCCCTGTAATGCTGGAACTGCCTGCAGGTCACACAGAGCTCCAGCCCTGTAATGCTGGAACTGCCTGTAGATCATACACAGAGCTCCAGCTCTGTAATGCTGGAACTGCCTGCAGGTCACACACAGAGCTCCAGCCCTGTAATGCTGGAACTGCCTGCAGGTCACACACAGAGCTCCAGCCCTGTAATGCTGGAACTGCCTGCAGGTCACACACAGAGCTCCAGCCCTGTAGATTAGAGTGGTTTTTTAGTGTAGCAGCGGCCCCTGAGTCATCCCTACTCCTTTAATATATTCCTATAGGTAACCCCCAACAGATTCATCATCATGCCAAGTTGGACTTTGGTGGAATTACTGCTTTCTTTTTTTGTTGGTCCCTAGATAAGGTTAGTAGACATTTATTCATGTCTTCCCAAAAAGCGCCAGTTACACACCATTCATCCTCCTCAGCTGTTCTGTCTGCCTAGACTCTTACCACTACACACCCCTTCCTTTGAACACACTTCTATGACCTACAAAGCATTTTAGAAACTATACTCAGGAAACAGGTGAATGGAGCACAAGAAAGACCCCAAAGGTGCTATATTGGGCAAATTTCAGCCACTAGTGGGCCTCAGAAATGTATGAAGGAATGACATCCTCATGAGGTATTGGTGTTGAGAGAGAACCTCTCTGAAACCTGTACTATAGGCCAGGAGCCAATGGATTTGTAAGAACCCAATTCACATTTTATCCAAGGTATGTGTGTGTGGGTATGTACATGTGTATGTATGTGTGTGTGTGTGTGTGTGTGTGTGTGTGTGTGTGTGTATGTACATCTGTGGGTTATGTACATGTGAGTGCAGGTGCCTGCAAAGGCCAAAAGGTTGTGCCTGATCTCCTGCAGAAGGAGTTGCTGGCAGTTGTAAGCAACCCAATGTTCTGGGACCCAAACTCTGCAAGAGCAATACACTCTCTTAACTCTCCAGCGTTTGTTTGCAACTTTAAACATTTTCTGTTGCAGAACAGAACCAGCCCAAACCATATTTTTTTCATATCCATTTGTTCCTCTTCTTGCTCTCTATCACAGTAGACCTGGATCAGAGCAGTAAACAGTATCCATGCCAAAGCCTGAATGCTATCCTGTCTTGACATTTACTCCATCAAACGAATTAGTTCGTTAATTTTGAGTTCAGCCTCGCTGAAGCTGCCAGGACACAGACGGCTTACAAACAGTTTCTTTTCCATAATATAACATCTGTGGCCTTGAGCCCAGTTCCTAAAAGCATCCTTGTTCCTTTGTAACCTCATCATTTGGGCTTCTACTGCCCACATTGCTCTCGGCATGCTTGTTTTCCAAATCCCCATCAAAATGTCTCATTGAGCCCTCCTTATAGTATTCTAGGGCTTTTTCTTGTCCCAAGTTGTAGCATAGTTGGGGCCGAGACAGGAGCCTCAATGGGAGTAGTACTTCCAAGTCAAAGCTGGAACAGCTACCCACTACACCAAGTTCCAAATTCTTCCACGTTCTTCATCTAAGCTAATTTCAAGAACCCAAGAATCACAGGGTCAGGTTTACCCCAGCAATAACCCCATTTCTTGGTACCAGTTTTCCATATGAGTTGCTTTTAATGTTGCTGTGACAAAAAGCAACTTGAGGAAGCAAGGTTGTCTTTCCATTCACAGGGATATGCTTCTTCATGGCCGAAAGACACGGTGGCAGGAGAGTGAAGCTGGTCATACTCCATCCACAATCAGATAAATGCTGGTGCTCAGCTCATTTTCATTCAGTTCAGGACGTTCACCCTTGGATTAGTGCCACCAACCTTCAGAGAGGGGCTTCTCACAGCAGTAAATCCAATTTTGGGATTCCATCCCAACATGTCCGGAGAACCACCAGTTTCTAGGTTCTATGACGTAGATAATCAGTAACCAGCATTGCTCTAAATCTTTAACATCCCAGCTGACCACAGTCCCAAAAGTCTAGTCAGCCATCATGTAGAACCTTCAAGGTAGGGCTGAATTTCTTTTCTGGGAGCTTCAGTTCACACTTAGAATTATCAACTGGCATTTATGTTCCCATACAGGCACTGTCGTTACTGTCTTCGTGACTGCTAACATTGGATTGGTTTCCTGTTCTTAGCAAGTTATCACAAAAGAATAGCTTCAAACAAATAACTTAGTACCTCGCTTTTCTAGAGGTCAGAGTCCCAAAGAAATCTGCTGAGGATAAAGGCAGGGTGTTGGCAGACTTTTCTTCCTCCAGGAAAAACTAGGGGGAAGTCTCTTTGCTTATTTGCATGTTTCCACAGGTTTCTTGCATATCTTAGCAGCCAGCGGTTACATCACTTCACTGTCGTCTCCTGAGTGGACAGGTCCAGACTGGATCCTCTTGTCTTTACCTCTCAAATACCAGTAGGCATGAACCACCATGCATGCCCAGTATACTTTCCACTGGTGTTACAGTAGGATTTTCTTCAAATTTACCTGTCTATCTCTCTACCAGTGTGTGTGTGTGTGTGTGTGTGTGTGTGTGTGTGTGTGTGTGTGTGTATGTGTGTGTACATGTGTACATGTTTATGCCATGACACATATGTGGATGCCAGAGAATAACTTTCAGGAGTCAGTTCTCTCTTTCCGTCTCAGTGAGACAGAGTCTCCCTTGTTTCTTCCATATGGAGGTGGTGATTCCCTTGCGTCTGCCTCCATCTTCCCACGTTGCCTTAGGAGTTCTAGGGTTACAGATGCCATCACATCCAGCTTCCCACATGCTTGGTTCTAGCAATCAAACTCAGTTCATCAATTTGCACAATAAGCAAACCTTTAACACTGAGCTACCTCACCAGCCCTGCAATAGAATTTTCTGTGAAACTCAACAACTAATCCTAAAGTTCACCAGAGAGAGAAAACATGAAAAGTAGCCCACAAATCTCTGAAAAACTTAAATGAGAAGGACTGTAACATATCAGAAGATCTGCAGGGCTCTCTCAGTGGGCACTGAAAAATGGTTAGTGAGCAAGTATAATGCAGCATGAGAGTCTGATTATACATAGGATGCTGATTAAGAACATCCTGTTGGTACTTCAATGGCTTCCCACATCATTTATTTACCACTTCCATTTAATTTCCCCTTGTCATTGGGAATTTTGTTTCCTGCCTCAATTTTCAACCCAGTCTCCCCCATATCAGTTTTCTGAATGTATCCGATCCTCCACACCCCTACAGACTTGCTTGTCATGAGAGTAAGGAACATCTTTTGGTGGTTTGGCTTAGTACAGTGAGGTCATTTTCCTCTGCCCAGAACAATTCAATCAGTACAGCGACTCTCTATCTTGGTCTTTGCAGAGGAAACACTTGTCACAGAAAACAACGTGAGATGCAAACACTCAAGAACTACTTTTTATTTCAAACATAGTAAAAGTATGTAATTTGCATTCCAGGAATTCCAGAAGAGCTTCGGAAAAGCTGTGAGAAGCCAAACTCAAACCAGAGCTGTTTGTCTTAGCTGGGGAACCTGGCTTAGAAACTCACCAGCCAGAGCCTGTGCTGTTCACTCTGCCAATCTGTCTTCTCAAGTCTGATCCTTTCTTTCTGCTTGCGCTCTCTCTCTGACTCTTCCTTAGCAGCCAGGGCAAACACATGAGCCTGGCCACAGACAGAGCTGATTCTGCACGGTGGTTATGTTACTTCCCAACTACATGGTCTTGCAGTAATTTCTTAGATCTTTTGATACACAGCTTTGTCCACTACATGAATACTACCCACACTTATAGATTGCCCTGAGACTTAATCCATTTGAAGTAGAGGGATTGGCAAATAGCAAACATGCAATATTTATTCATTATATATGTAATATTTTACAATTAATTCTTAGGTTTGATTGACCCTTTAGATTGTAAAATTAACATTTCCAGATAGTTCACAAATACATTATTATTGCAGCATTTTCTTACAGTGTTTTGGTCCCTGCTGAGATAGACCCTGAGCCTTGGGAAGAGAACACATTGGATACAGATGTCCCATTTGTGACTGAGCACTCCATGGACACCTTTTTTCTTCATTTGACTTGAGTTTCTGCATCAGCCACCGTCCACTGCACTGATGAGAGCTGAGGGCTGCACTAACTTATGGGTAGTGAGACACAAATTTAGTGGGTAGTTTGATAGCGTGTCTATTAACAGCAGTAGGTTCGCCCCTGCAGTCTGCAAACTCCCAACCATGGCTTCTTGACAGATTTTTAATTCTGGGCATACATTTCCTTCTGTGGCATCGCCCTTACATTCAACTATTCCAATGGTATTTATTGGCAGCTTGGAGGCCTGCTGCTGTTTTTAAACTCTAAGCAACACATAAAGTGCCCTTGCATGTTTTTCTTAGAGTGGTTTCCTATCTTCAGCTTTTGCCATTATAAGTACATTTCTCCCTACTATTTTGAAACCTGCCCTTTTGGTTAGTTTCCCTCTCCATTCATCTCTAAGAATCACACACAGCTTATTGCTAAACTTCAGTGGACAGAGACCCCATCATTTCTGTTGGATATGACTTTGTTAGCCAAGGCAAGGGAGGCAAGTGTGCCTAGGCAGAATTCTGTAATGCCCGGTGAGCTTGGGTATAGAAATAGCCAAGCCGAAGCCGGGCGGTGGTGGCGCACGCCTTTAATCCCAGCACTCGGGAGGCAGAGCCAGGCGGATCTCTGTGAGTTCGAGGCCAGCCTGGGCTACCAAGTGAGTTCCAGGAAAGGCGCAAAGCTACACAGAGAAACCCTGTCTCGAAAAACCAAAAAAAAAAAAAAAAAAAAAAAAAAAAAAAAAAAAAAAAGAAATAGCCAAGCCTAACTGAGCTAGAGAACTGTGAGACAGAACTATACTCTGTTTTAAACCTCTAGTTATGAAGCAACAATAAATGAATGCGGCAATATGTCTGGGAAGTAAGGCTGGGGATCAAGTGAGTAGTGGGTGAATGAATAGGAAGAGAGAAACAGGGAGACTGGCTGAAGTCCTCACCGGCCAGGCAGTGGAGTCTTTAAGAGCTTGCTTTTTATTCTTTCTGTGTAAAGACTCTTGACTGGAAGTTAGAGTGTTGTAGATATCTCTTAGCAAGATGATTGGTACCTACAAAAAGGATGCTTTGCAAAAGTCCAGGTGTGACACTGTTACTGTCCATTTGAGAGGGAAGTGGGTCTCCCTGTTTCCTGAGCCATATCTATTTAATTAAAGGTCTTGGGAGAAAAGATGTTTAAATATGCCTCCCATTTTATCTGAACAAATAGCAATAGAAGTATAGATAGTAAGATTTGTGATCAGAGGCTGAAGCAGAAGACAGTCATTTTAATGTTCTTGTACCACTCCACATAATTAAAACGTTTCAAAAGAGCTTTAGATTGAATAGAAGCTCAGGATGTGTAAGCGTGACCACGATGGCTTGAAATCTCCTGCCAATGACAAGTAAAATACCAGTTCTAGCTACAGACCTCAACAGAATGATTAAATAAAAGTGGTTTTTGTGTGTGTGTGTATGAGAGAGACAGAGACAGAGACAGAGACAGAGACAGACAGAGACAGACATTGAGAGAGATTGAGACATAGAGAGAGAGACAGAGAGAGAGAAAGATTGAGAGAGAGAGAGAGAGAGAGAGAGAGAGAGAGAGAGAGAGAGAGAGAGAGAGAGAGAGAGATTTCCTTGCCAGGACAACATCGCAGAGAAATCAACTTGAAAAGAGGAAGGATTTCAGCTCTCATTTTCTGAGACTCTAGTCTGAGTTTACTGGGCTCCGTTCTTTCTCCGGCTGTGATAATACAGAGCACCACAGTAGGGGATGTGTGCTGAAACAAACTCTTGTCCTTATGGTATAGGAAGCAGCATGGGAGCAAGGAAGGACAAGATACAGTTCACAAGAGCACACCCCAGGACCCATTCCAAAGTTTCCAAATCGATAGCCCATAGAATTTTGCCTGGGCCTTGGGGACAGGCAAACTGTCCTTGTGTACGTACACACTTATATGTACAGGAAGCTTTTATTTTTATCAAAATGATGATTTACATGGCTGTATGTTATGGGGATGTTTATGTGTTTACTATAAGAATTTGTGTTTATACAAGAGAAAATCTCTTGCTTGTTGGATAATTAGTAGTAGCCTTTTAAATAATTTATTTGTTTTTAACTTTTTAGTATTTTACTTATTTTTATTTTATGTGTATGAGTGCTTGCCTGAATGTCTGCTTGTTCATCGTGTGTCTGCCTGTTGATATCAAAAGAGGATGCCAGATCCCCTGGGACTGGAGTTGAAGATGGTTGTGAGCTGCCATGTGGATTCTGGGAATTAAACCCAGGTTCTCTGGAAGAAGAACTAGTTCTCTTAACCCACTGACCCATCTCTCCAGCCCCAGCAGCAATCTTAAAAAAAAAATTCTTTGAGACAGAAAAATTTCAAATATACTTAAAGGTACAGTGTGGGAGCCCACAAAGGTTTCCTAGTGAAATCTGAGCTTGCTTTAAACAGCAGGGCTGCATTAGGGGATGGCTTGGCCATGTGCATGGTCACGAAGTGGTTAGGATAGTCTATACTTGGCTGTGCTGAGGGGAGGTCTTTTGCTCCACCCCTTGGCATTTCTTTAAAATTCCTTTAGGAGAGACAGAAGGGGCTGGTGGATTTGGACTCAGGCCCTCCCGAGGCTATCCTGTGTTTTCTAACTGTCTCTCTTTCCTCTATACTTCTATCTATGTACTTCTTGTTTCTCCCTGATCAAGAGTACCCTGAGGGTTGGGGGGAGCTGGTCTCCCTCAGTACAGACCTAAATACAACTAATCTCTACATACTCATTACACTCACTCTATAATTATAAATTTATAACTAGTTTAATTTCATCTATACATTTTCCAAATTTACTTCTCCAAATTATTTTGAAGCAAATTTACTATTAGGCTACCATGTCTGGATTCCTTGAATACAAACAGTATTATATACTGTAGTATAATTTGTTATGAGATGGTATTAAGTAATTGATGAGAGGGTAATATATAAGTGTGGATATGTTGTACAAAGAGTTAATCTAAGTCCAGGGCAAGAATGGTTGTGGTAGAGTGTGATTCTGTCACACTACTATGAAAAGCTTGCAATTTAAAATGTCTTTCTTATTGTAGAATTTTCCATTTAATATTCTCAGATCTTTTTGAGAGGTCACTAAAATAACAGAACATGAAACTATGTACAAGAAAGGAATAGTATATAGGGGATCTGAATTAGCTTACATTCATTGAATTTTATTATCTTTTTCATTCAGCTTCATCAATAACATAATGATATGGATATTAAACACATTATGCATATTATGGTCAATGGTGATCATCACAGCAAGAGAAATATTTACCAAGACATTTGGATTAACACATGATCCAACATTCTGGAGACTCTCATGTGCAGGCCCTTGCCAAGATATAAGGGAAAGATAGAGAGCTCATGATCCCCACCACCTTTCCCTGCATGCTTGCTAGAGACTTCCCGTAGTTCGCTGGTTTTCTTAGAAGTCTGGGTGGTTCATCCAAAGAGTGGCCTGTAATTTCAAGATGCCTAAACTTATCTCCTCCAGTTCATTTCTGCCTCCATTTCTGCTAAAATGCCATTTTTTTTGTTTTCCCTGGTAAGTTTGAGACAGATGAAAAAATGAAATGCTGTTCATGAGAACAATATCTCACCCCTGCTTTATTGTCAGTCCCTTAATATCTTCCCAAATCATCATTCTGGCTGACAGCTTTACTTTGTATGCAAGTGACTAGTTGCCTATTTTTCCAACACAGAAATCAACAAAACAGATAGAAGGTTCACAGACACATAAATAGTGGGCATCTGTGATGTGGTGTGTGTTTTAGCAGAAGGGAGCAAAGGATGTCAATACTCTGACTCAGAAGAATGTTTGACGTGGTACCTGTGTATACTGTTCATGTCTCTATGACATTGAAGCCATAAATAGCCTCAAGTGCTCACAGTACAACAAAGCCACCAGTGGTATAACTGTGCCTCCAGGGTCTACTATAAATACTCTTCTGTGTTTATGCTTGGAAAATAGGAAAAAAAATCCACAGCAAACTAAGAGTTTATTCTTTTATAGCAGCTCAGAGCACACAAGGAATAATTGTGTCGTGATTACTGTCTCTGCCACATCCAGATACAGTTAAGGCTCAATATGCACTTTAGTTACAAAAACCAGTTCTCCTCATGGCTTGCTGATAATGTGTTTATGAGATATATGAAAAATATTTGTTGATTGCCATAATGAAGTTTCTGCTGCCTGTTGCCTTCTATGCTTATACAGTGAATAAGAATGTTTTGTTTACTAGGTAGTTGTTGTCAACTTGACACAAGCTGGGGTTATCTGGGAAGAGGAACATCAACCAAGAAGATGCCTCAATCAGACTGCCTAAGCGGAGTTCCTCCATGGTCTCTAATTCAGTTCCTGCCTCCAGGTTCCTACCTTGAGTACTTGCCCTGACTTCCCTTGGTGATGGAGTGTGACCTGAAATAAAGCCTTCTTCCCCAGGTTGCTCTTAGTCGTGGTGATCATCACAGGAATAGACATTTGAATTAACACATGGTCCAACATTCTGGAGACTCTTATCTGTATGCCCCTACCAAAGACATAAAGCCAATGAGACAAAACTCCATCTGTCCATTGCATTTAAAACACAGTATAAAACCAAATTCTAATCACTCTACTTGTGCAATTGACCACATTGAATTGTTTAGGATGTTGCTTAGGACCTATAAATCACCCAGAATAACCATCTCATCATTCAATGAGCAATTACAAATTGTCCACATTTCTCTCCTTTAACTGTGGCCCAGCCCCTGCCCCACCCCTTCCTTTTTCCCATTTCTGATGCCTGAGACTGCTCTAATATACCTCCCAATGCTCCCAACTACCTCTTCCTAGAAAAGTTCTACTGGCCAGGAAAACCAAAGTATTCTACTTGTGTCTATTTTAATGCTAATTGTAGTGGAATGCCATTTGTTCATTGGCTAAAAACAATAGAAACTATATATAGTTTTGGGAAAAATAACAGTTTATTGAAAAGTGCAGCCACATCATAAAGGAAACTCTGAGGGGCAGCTCCAAAGAACTCAGCTTCAAGATATGTCAACATTCTGGGACTCAAGTCCAACCGACTTCTCCTACTGTGTAGATGTAACCAACCATCTTATTAAATAAGAAACACAGAACCAATGCAAAGAAGAAAGCCAAGAGGTCAGAGCTAAGAGCTAAAACCTTACCCTTCCTCCTGCGGTGGTCCTACCTCTCTGACAAAGAGCTACTTCCTGTGTTAAAGTCTTTATAAAGACTTTCGGTTCTGCCTTCTCATTGGTTGTAAACCCAACCACATGACCGCCTTGTCACTGCCTGACTGTATAGACCTCCAGGTCTTCTATGGTTGGTATTGAGATTAAAGACGTGTGTATCCAACCCTGGCTATATCCCTGAACACACAGAGATCTACCTAGCTCTGCCTACCAAGTACTGGGATTAAAGGTGTGCACCACCACCGCCCAGCTTTCCTATGGCTTGCTAATAGCTCTGACCCCCGGGCAACTTTATTTATTAACATACAAATAACATTTTAGTACAAAATAAAATATCACCATACTACTGGATTTTTTTCTGTCCCAGAACGAAATTCTCAGGCAAAAGATGGCAGCCAACCTGGTTGGGTTGTATGTACAACCTGGGGAAGGGTTGGAGAGATAAGCATCCCTACCATAACCACAGCGAGGTGAGAGAAGGAAGCAACACACTGAAAACCATCTGTGGTGATGTATTGTGTATCCCAATAAACTTACCTGAGGATCAGAGGACAGAGCCAGCCACTAGATTAAACATAGAGGTCAGGCAGTGGTGGCACACACATTTAATCCCAAGCAAAGGCATGAGATCTCAAGTGTTGGGACTAAAGGTGCATGCCACCACTGACTGGCCCTGTTTCTAATCTAGTGGCTGGCTCTGTCCTCTGATCCTCAAACAAGTTTATTAGTGTACACAATATATCACCACAATCATCACTGCAAACTCCGAAAATTGACTCTGCTGCTTTAAATTTCCCTTGTGTGACATGAAGATTTACTTTTGGACTTTCTTCCTTCCTTCCTTCCTTCATTTCTTCCTTTCTTTCTTTCTTTCTTTCTTTCTTTCTTTCTTTCTTTCTTTCTTTCTCTTTTTTCTTTCTTTCTTTCTTTCCTTCCTTCTTTCCTTTCCTTTCTTTCTTTCTTTCTTTCTTTCTTTCTTTCTTTCTTTCTTTCTTTCTTTCTTTCTTCCTTCCTTCCTTCCTTTCTTCAGCTTTAATTACCTAGTTTTCAGATGCAGCAATCTTGTGTGATTGGTCTTGATTTGAGGTCTGGACTATGTTTGCCACCCAGATTATCCAACAGTTTCAGAAAGAGGCAATCTAATGCCCCTGTGGTCTGGGTTGTTGGTAATTCTTCAGCTAAGGCAGCACCATCTGCTGGCTTTGGGATGAATAAACAAGCAGGAACAAGCTCAAAAGCTAGAGGAGTGGTTCGCCTGCGTAGCGGGGCCAGAGACACTAGAATTCGGGTATGGTGATTCCCATCCCCTGTTATTTCCTATTGCGGGGAACTGTTTTCAATCCAGCATTGGAGAGTTACACAGAAAAGAAAAGCAGTTATTGCCAGGCCTGCAAATTCAGAAGAGTGTGGAAGTGTGTACTTATTGTGGAGGGATAATCACTTGGGAGTATTAAAGGTTAGAAAACAGAACAATAGCAGTGGTGTTCTATTAGAACTGTATAATTATTAAGATGGATGGTAGTTTTGAAACGGAAGACTTAAAGGACTTTATAGTTTACACTTTTCCTAACATGTAATGGGCAGGAAGGAGACAAGCAGGAGGATGACGGATGGAGACTGGCAGAACATCAAAGACAGTCACTTTGAAGAGTAAGCCAGATTACAATTTACTGTGGCTCTGGACAGCATGGCATCTTCCCTAGATCTGTGACAGCAGCCTCCCTCCCTCTCTCTCTCTCACTCTCTTTCTCTCTCTCTCTCTCTCTCTTTCTCTCTCTCTCTCTCTCTCTCTCTCTCTCTCTCTCTCTCTCTCTCTCTCTCTCTCTCGGGGAATGGGGCTTGTTACTGACTCCTTTTCATACTATAGACCATTCCATGACCCCAAGAACACCTTCTGATTGTTCTCGGATAGAACTGTCTAATTCTACCTAGAAGACCCATTCTTAAGACCTCTCCTTGTTTTTGCAACAATCCAGGTCCCGGGGATAACGTAGTATCATCCCAACTGAAGATAATGCAAAAAAAAAAAAAAAAAAAAAAAAAAAGAAAGGCGCAATTTACTCACCTGGGGCTAAATCAAAGAGGATACCAGAGGGAGAACATCCAAGGATGTGTCCTTGTGATGAAGTGAAGACTGACTCTCTTTCTCACGAGAGGGAATATCAACAGTACATAGAGCAGCAACAATGCCTGCACTGTTTTGTATGAGCATCCTGTCATTGTTTATCATCTTTATATTCAAACCAGGGTCCCCACTACACTTAAGTCCTGTCAGCTTATTGTAGCTAGAGTTTTCCTGCCTGGCCCACAGTCAGGACAAATCTCTATCACCTGCCAGTCCCACAGCCGCTCAGACCCGACCAAGTAAACACAGAGACTTATATTGCTTACAAACTCTATGGTCATGGCAGGCTTCTTGCTAACTGTTCTTACAGGTTAAATTAATCCATTTCCATAAATCTATACATTGCCACATGGCTCATGGCTTACCGGCATCTTCACATGCTGTTTGTCATCGTGGGGGCTGGCAGTGTCTCTCTGACTCAGCCTTCCACTTCTCAGCTTTATTCTCCTCCTTGTCCCGCCTATACTTTCTGCCTAGCCAATGGCCAATCAGTGATTTATTTATTGACTAATCAGCAACACATTTGCCATACAGAACATCCCACAGCTTATACTGGAAACACTTGCCTCCATATTTCCACAGAATACCACACAGAGAGTTGCAAACAATACATGCTCTATAAATATTCATTGCTGATAATAAAATGCAAGTTCACAATTTTTATTTTTAAAATCAATTGCATCTTAATGGAAATTACTGATTTACTCTTCAAATCTGCTGTGTTCCCACATGCAAGCTCTTAAGCTTTTTAGGTAAATCCTTGGTACTGATAGAAATATTATTTTAATCTGGATTATCATGAGGCAATTAGATTTGGCACACAGGTTGTTGACACAGAACTGTAAAACTAGAAGAGACCCAAGCTTTGACTCTCTAGCCTGTACTGTCCAGGGTAAATAATTGGTATTTTAAACAGCACTATTCACATAGCATGAATGATTTATTTAATGTGAACATATATTATAAAATGGCTTTGGCTATTTTTATGCAGAACATAAGATATGACTATTTTAGACATCTTTTTAGGCAGTGCCTTGTAGATCAAGCACATAGACATCCTGTGTTCTTGTTCAGGGACTTTTTCTCTAAGTACCACAAGCTGAATGGCTTAAACAGTTCTGGAGGGGAGACATGAGCACAAGGGCCTAGCAGGTTGCTTTCTTCTGAGAACTCTGAGGGAAATTGTTCTGTCCATCTTTGTCTTAGTCGAGTTAAACTGCTATTAAAATACCATAGACAACATACTATGCCGTTCCACATGACAGAAAGGTTGTTGTTTGGTTCTGGAAGCCAAAGGCAAAATCAGCGTGCTAGCATGGTCAGGTTCTGACTATTTCCCACTCTTCTGAGTGAGAGACTCAGAAAATTTCTGTCTGCCCCACGACGGAATGAGGGAGCTCTCTGAGGTTGCTTTCATCAGACACTGGTCCCATTCATAAAGATTTCATCCTTGTTAGTTAATCCCTTCTAAATACTCCATGGTGTCACGTGTGTTATCACATTGTAGGTTAGGACTTCAACCCCAGGGTTTCAGTGGATCGTGAACACTATGTTCAGAGTAATATTTCTTGTCTTGCTTTTGTGTGGTTTGCAGGTAAGCCTGGCAGTTCCTTGGCTTGCAGAAGCACTTCCCGTCAGCCTTCATCTTCACAAGGAGACTTCCTCTGTGTATGACTATGTCCAATTTTCCCCCTTTTGGAGAATAGCAGTTATACTTCTGTAGAGGCATTTGCTCTACTCCATGACGACCTCATCTGAACTAATTCCATCTAGAATGTCCCAGTCTACAGTCATGTGCTGAGAGTTAGGATTTTGACATAGGAAGGTGCAGACAATAAAATTCAACCTGTAACATGTTCTCATGGTTTAAAAACTTATTTCTAAATAAATTATTTCTTTGTTGAAAATTTATACTGTTTCTTTTTCTCCTTACTTAGGAGAAGTAGGACTGAATTGGCTTCTTACCTAAGGCAGAAAACAACCCCATTTAATCCATTATTTGCTCCCACCAAAGCAGGTGGGATGGTCAGTGTAACTTGATATTCACTAGGTTGTTGTCTTTTGAGTGAGGCTATGATGGCCTAAAGTCAGGATCCACAGTGGGACCTTGCTTTCCTGGCCACTACCCTGGATACAAACCAGGAAAAACCCTGTTCCTGCCATTGAAGGGAGGCAGACCTCAGTCTTTGGCAGACCTTAGTTCTTTGCTAAAGAGCTAGCTGGAAATTTCTCTGTGAAAAACACACAGAGTCAACCGGTCTGTGCTCATGGAGGCTCACAGAGACTGAATCACCAACCAGAGAACTTGCATGGGATTGATCTGGGCCCTCTGCACATGTGTTGCAGTTGTATGGCTTTGTCTTTCTGTGGGACCCCTGGCAGAGGGAGCAGGAGTTGTCTTTGACTCTATTGCCTATTCTTGGGACCCTTTCTTCCTGCTGGGTTGCCTTGTCCAGCCTGGATAGGAGAGGAGTTTCCTAGTCTTGCTGTATCTTGATATCCCATGGCTGGCTGATATACATGGAAGGCCTGCACTTTTCTGAAGGGAAGGGAGAGGGAGTGGGTTGTGGGGAAGGGGGTGGGGGAGATTGGGGAGCCTGAATGGGAAGAGAGGAGGGAGGGCGGGGAAACTGTGATCAGGCTGGGGGAAATTAATTAACTGATTAATGAAAATTCTCCATGAAACACTTGTTTCCATCAATGAGTTCTCAAAAAGTCTAAGCACTTGCAGGCACTGGAGCTTCAGGCCCCATACTTACCATCCATGCTGCTTTGTGATCCAGAAGAGTTATCAGGACCTCCTGTGACCTCAGTAACCCCTGACCCCAGTGGACGTCTTTGAATTGGGTGTTTCTTCAGCTGGTCATGAAATCTTACACTGAGGGTTGGAAGTCAAACAGGTAGAATCAGGAGAGACACATAGGATCTTCAGGCTAGCTTTCATTCTGAGCCCTGTGTTCATTTTTACTATTGAAGGCACTGATTGGTATTGCACTGAGTCTGTAGGTTGTTTTGGGCAGTATAGTATCGTAATGGTGACAAAATTTATTCTTGCCATCTACAAGTATAAGACTCTTGCCTTATAGGTGACCCTGATACATACAACCCAGAGTCGTCTGTTGGCATCCCTCTTTCCCTTATATCTCACTGCTAGAAATAAGTCATATTTGGTTGTTAACTCTCAGAAGCCTGTTCTTATGAGAGACAGAGAGGGAGGGGAGGTGGAGAGGAACTGGGCGGAGTAGAGGGAGGGGAAACTGTAATCAGGATCTATTGTATGAGCAAAGAATCTATTTCCAGTAAACGGAACACAATTTAAAAAAAAAGAGATATGCATAAAAGTCTTCCCAGCAGTGACTTGCCCACCTCTGCAGCATTCTCTGACGCCACCAGTTTCTCTGGACACGGCTTCCTGTTCAGTCAGAGCCACTCCAAAACCCCTAAACCCACTGCTGTCTCTCACAATTGTTTCTGTTGCCACTTGTGAGTCTTTGGGACACTCTCTGAGCTTGCTGACTTTAGATTCCTTTTCAGCTCTGGACATTCCTTTGTCTTTGGAGTCTGTACAGCATTGAAAACTCTCTAATGGAGATGTTCTTACTTTCCTGACAATCCCTCTACCTCTTTAAGCCTGGGAAGATGGTCATGGGGCCTCTACTTTGAATTTGTGTACCGTGTCCTTTTCTACCATGAGAAATGGATGACGGAGAAGCCCGCACCCCATGGAAACACATCACTCAGGTTCCAGCACTTTCAACTCAGCAGGCCAAAGGGCAGGGGAGATCACCACACTCACGATGACCATCAAGTAAAGCTCTTGCCACACCGCTGTTGTTTCTACGTCCTGAGAGGCAATCCCAGCTGTTTCTAGTACTTTCCAAAAGGCATACTTTAGTGAAGATTACGTTATAGCAGGATCTGGCATCGGGTTTCCTCCGTCAGTGCTGCAGCTCTGGCTCCATTTTCCTTCCCTCCTAGAAGTGGATGTGGCCTGGCTATTGCTTTTCTGCTGTGTGGACAGTTCAAGGCTGGCCTGACCCATGATGCCTATATCCCTAGCATGCTGAACATGCCTTTCAAGCTCTCTCCACAGCTCATTTAGCCCAAACCACAGGGAGTGTCTTTTGCCTCCACCTTCCTTTACAGACTATTTCTGTGGTACTAAGTTCCTACATAAAGACACTGAAGAAACCTCACACTACCAACTTAACAGCACACCTGAAAGCTCTTCAGCAAAAAGAAGCGAGCATACCTAAGAGGAGTAGATGACAGGAAATAATCAAACTCAGGGCTGAAATCAGTAAAATAGAAACAAAGAGAACCATACAAAGAATCAATGAAACAAAGAGTTGGTTCTTTGAGAAAATCAACAAGATAGACAAACCCTTATCCAAACTAACTAAGAGGCAGAGAGAGAATATCCAAACTAACAAAGTCAGAAATGAAAAGGGGGATGTAACAACAGACACCAGGGAAATCCGAAGAATCTTTAGGTCATACTTTAAAAAACCTGTGCTCTATAACATTTGAAAATATAAAAGAAATGGATAATATTCTCGATAGATACCACTTACCAAAGATAAATCAAGATCATATAAACAATTCAAATAGACCTATATCCCCTAAGGAAGGAAATAGAAGCAGTCATTAAAAGACTCCCAACCAAAAATAGCCCAGAGCCAGATGGTTTTAGCACAGAATTCTACCAGACTTTCAAAGAAGTGTGAATGCCAGTACCCCTCAAATATTCCACAAGATAAAAACAGAAGGACCATTGCTCAATTCATTTTATGAGGCCAAAGTTACCCTGATACCCAAACCACACAGAGATCCAACAAAGACAGTTGCAGACCAAATTCCCTTATAAATATACATGCAAAAATACTCAATAAAACATGTGCAAACTGAATCCAAGAACACATCACGAACATCATGCACAATGACACAACAGAAAGATCATCTACTATGATCAAGTAGGCTTCATCTCAGACGTGCAGGGATGGTTCAACATGCAAAAATCTGTTAATGTAATCCAACACATAAACAAAAAAAGAAGCAAACAAACAAAAACCACACGATCATCTCATTAGATACTGAAAAAGCCTTTGACAAAATCCAATAATCCTTCATGATGAAAACCTTGGAGAGATTAGGGATATTAGGAACATACCTAAGCATAATAAAAGCAGTTTGCAACATGCCTATAGCCAATATCAAATTCAATACAGAGAAACTCAAAGTGATTCCACTAAAACCAAGAACAGGACAAGGCTGTTCACTCTCTCCATATCTATTCAATATAGTATTTGATGTTCTAGTGTGAGCAATAAGACAAAAGGAGATCAAGGGGATACAAATTGGAAAGAAAGAAGTCCAAGTATCACTATTTGCAGATGATATGATAGTATCCATAAGCAACCCCCAAAATTCTATAAGGGAACTCCTATAGCTGATAAGCACTTTCTGGGAAACGGCTGGACATAAAATTAACCAAAAACAAATTAGTAGCCCTCCATATACAAACAGTAAATGAGCTGAGAAAGAAATCAGGAAAACAACACCCAACCAAAACAATAGCCACAAATAATATAAAATATCTCGGTGTAACCCTAACTAAGCAAGTAAAAGACCTGTAAGACAAGAACTTCAAGTCTTTGAAGAAAGAAATTGGAGAAAATATCAGAAGATGGAAAGATGGAAAGATCTCCCATGCTCTTGGATCAGCAGAGTTAATATAGTTATAATGGCCAACTTACCAAAAACAATTTGTATATTCAATGCAATCCCCATCAAAATTCCATCACAGTTCCTTACAGACCTTGAAAGAAGAATACCCAACTTCATATAGAAAAACAAAAAACCCAGGATAGCTAAAACAATCCCGTCCAATAAAAGAACATCTGGAGGTATGTTCAAGCTGTACTACAGAGCTATAGTAATAGAAACCACATGGTATTGGAAAAAAATAGATAAACTGATTAATGGAATTGAATCAAAGACCACACACAATAGAAAAGTAAAAGCATCTTCAACAAATGGTGCTGATTTAACTGGATGTCAGCATATAGAAGATTGTAAATAGATCCATATCTATCACCCCACATGAAACTTGAGTTCAAGTGGATAAAAGACCTCAACATAAAACCAGATACATTGAAACTAATAGAAGAGAAAGTTGTGAATAGCCTTCAAGTAATTGGCACAGAAAACAACTCCCTGAACAGCGATAGCACATGCATTAAGAAAAACAATCAATAAATAGGACCTCATGAAACTGAAAAGCTTCTGTGAAGCTACTGCAAAGGACATTGTCATTCAGATAAAGTAGCAGCCTACAGAATAGGAAAAGATTTTCAACAACTCCACATCAGTAAATAACTCAAGAAACTAGACATCAAAATCCAAATAATACAATTAAAAATAGGCTACAGATCTAAACAGAATTCTAAATAGGGGAATCTCAAAATGGCTGAGAGCAAAGAAATGTTCAACATCCTTAGCCATCAGGGAAATACAAATCAAAACTACTTTGAGATTCCATATTACACCTGTCAGAATAGCTCAACTCAAAAACCACAATGACAGCTTATGCTAGAGAGGAAGTGGAGCAAGAGGAACACTCCTCCATTGCTGGTGGGAGTGCAAATTTGTACAGCCACTATGAGTAGAGATTTTCTTGGCAGCTTCTTCCTACTACCTGCATACACACTTTCCCCCAAGGTACCTTGTGAATAACCATAGCTATCATTTTAATGGTGATTTTCTATATTCCTAGTATAAACTCAAACTTTTTGTTGATTGAGTAATTATCTAATTCCTGGACTAGTTCTAAAGTGCATGAGCCCTCACCAAGCATGTGTGGCTATCTAACTTTGCATTTTGTCTTTTTTGCAGGGAGAGGGTGCTAGAGACCTTATCCAGGGCCTCGCACTTGCTGGAAAAGCATTCTACCACTAGCTAAATCCTGAATTCATGTAATCCTAAGATTATGAAATACTGATAAAAAACACCCTTTTGGCATGCCTACCCAGTGTCCCTAGGTCAACTCCACTAAGTGAATCTATTCATTGACAAACAGAATCTTGTACATTCTGCTGAAGAGCAGAACTAATTACATTAAATTGTCACCTATTCAGACCTGATATTTGTTTGGGAGACCAACACTGCTTTCAGCGACCAGTCACTATGCTTGAAGTGCCACATGGGCCCAGATCGACAATAAGCACTCCCTTTCAAATTATATATACCCATGGTATGCTCAAAAACGTTTAATAGCTGTTCAATGACTCCCAGCGGAAAAGCCTTTTTCATAGGATTTTCTCATTTTTACAGTGTAGTCTTGCTTTGATTTATGCCAGCCTGATGTTGCCAAATTCCTGAAATTTTACTAATAACTTTAGTAAATGGCACAGCTGCTGACTGCAGCTTACCCCTGTCCATATGGGACAGAAGAGGGAGGATGTGGGTTTTACTTCCACAGGGAACCATGCATCATCAGAGTACGAGAGTTAACTACTCACAGTTAGAGAAAAATTCTGACACAGAGCAGTAATGTTGAGAGTGATGTGGGTCACATTATTTCCTTGCAATGTGTGCTAGACTCAGCAAGTAGGAATGTTTTCATAGAAAGCAGGCATGACACTTATCTCCTTATAGAGCAGGGTGTAACAGGCAGGAACCTGTGTTGTGTTCTGATCCTTCTTCAGTTAGTGAGTACATTACTATCTTAGTTAGGGTTTCCATTGCTGTGACAACACACCATAACCAAAAGCAACTTGGGGAAGGATTTATTTGCCTTACACTTTCACATCACAGTCCATGCTCTAAAGAAGAAGTCAGGGCAGGAACTCAAGGCAGGTACCCGGAGGCAGGAGTTAATGCAGAGGCCATGGAGAAACACTGCTTACTGGCTTGCTCCTCATGACCTTCTCAGCCTGCTTACTTACACATCCAAGGGCCGTCAGTCCAGAGGTGGCACCACCCAAAAAGGTCTGGGATCTCCCTCATCAATCATTAATCAGGAAAATGCTCCAACAGTCCTGTGCATAGGCAGATACTATGGAGGCAATTTCTCAGCTGTGGTTCTCACATCTCAGATAACTCTGGCTTGTGTCAAGTTGACAAAACAACAACAACAAAAATAAGCAAGACAGTTACCTAATGCAGGAAATACTGGGATTACTAATAAAAGGACTAATTATTAAAGGATTATTTTGAGGGGAACAACTCACTAATACAGGATAAGGCAGATTTAGTTCCAGAGTCCTGGAAGGTTGAGAACTGGTCCCACACTACTTCATACTGCCTGATTCGGTCTCCACCATCCAAGAGCACTCGAGAGAAGGGACCTGCTTACATACTCCCCAAGTCTTAAGCTAGCCAAGAGGCCATGCCGTAGGCGCTGGTACCCCAAGGCTATAGGTGGAAAGAATACCCACTACTGTTACCCTCCATGACAAAGGAAAAATTAAGTTACAAATGGAGCTAAGGTTGTTGATCTGCTGACTTTAAAATAGAAAGACATATGTTAGTGGAAAAGGCTTTACTAAAATTCAGGTTTGATTGAGAAGATGTATTGAGAAGGGTGAAGATATTATTCTGGACCATTCAAGGGACCTAAATATAATTAAAAGAATAAGAAAAAGGCAGAAGAGAAAACCTGGGAGACAACCGTGTGAGTTGTTTCTGGGTTGCAAATATAGGAAGGGCCTATTAGTAAAGAAATGTGTGCAAGCTTTGAAAGAAATAGTGTCTCCTAGAGTCCCAAAAAAGAACTCATTCTATGGACACCTTGATATTTTGAGTCCCACATAGTATTTCTAGGCAACAGATCTATAATGTAATAGATGAATGTTTCAAGCCTCTATGTTTATGATAATTTGTTATAGCAACAAACAAGACTTCATACAGATTAGGCTATGAACACGTACTAGTCAATGTTAAGCGTGCCACAGACCCACTGTACTGGGCTAGCACTTACTTCAGCTCAGCCCCTTAGTCAAGTGTCTCCAAGTCACAGGCTCCGGAATGTCAGCTATGAGTCTACTTTTGGCCCTTTAGTCTTAGCTACATTGAGTATTGTGATATTTGGGATCGGACTTCTCATATAGACTGTTCTTCTTCTACCAGCATGCAGCAGAGCCTATTTACAGTTACCCAGTCAAGCTACCCCACATTGTATCTCTCCTGAGGACAAGGGGACTTAACTAGTCATTGCTCTAATATAGCTCCTTTCCTACCAATTTCCACAGATCTCATTGTGTGCTGTGTTCAAGGCACCAAAATCCTAGGTTTTATAATGGTCCTTATTGCCTCCATGAAGAAAGTTAACCCTTCCAAAAAGCAAGAACTCTTGTTACCTGTTACTGAAGAATAAGGCAAAAACTCCTCACAATGGCATTCACAGCTTCCCAGAGTTTTGCCCCAACCTCCTTTTCTAAGGATATTTCTCAAAATTCTTCTACTGACATTTACATTCCAACCACAATGTCATCTAAAGCTACTTTGCATTTTTCTGTTTCATAACTTCTATACACTCATCTACTTTCCCCACCAACACTATGTAGCACAGTTCCTGTTGTCTAAAAACCTAAGCTGCAGAATGTTAAAAGGTACAGAAAAGGGTACGTCGTTTAAAATAGGGAAGACCATGGATCTGACGCTGAAGGACTCATGCTCTCATGGAGGGTCCGTGAGACAATGAATATCAACAATGGAAGAAAGGGTCATATTTCTGGTGGAAGAACTAGGCTGGCTTGCACTCTTGGGATTCCTTCCCCACATCAGATGCAACTGTAACTCAGAGAAAAGGGGGTTTGGGAGTGGAAAGCTGGATTTCAGCCACAATTCTTAGCAGGCAGTTTCTTGGTCAACTAGGCAGAATGCTAAGCCTTCATTTACCTACAAAGGAAAAGTGCATGGGTAATCTTCTTAGAGTTGCACTGAGTAAGAGGAGTGAGAGTTATCAATGCTGGGTAATCTGAAAAGTACCAGGTACAGACGATCCCTGGTTGGTTATGAAGGCTTCACAACAAGCCACTCCACTGGAAGCCACTTTGGTCTAAGGATTACTTTGAGATTATATTGGTCAGACTTCCCATCATGAAGCAGCAGACACAAAGGGCTCTTGGCTCTCCACCTTCTAAAGGCAGAACGTAAATGAAGGCAATTCTGCTCCCCTCAGAGGAAGAAAACAGCTCTTATTGCCAGACACAGAGTCATGGCTGAACTGTCTGCAAGGAGAACAAACCTTGCTAGAATTACCCTTATCTTCTATGAGTTTCTCCCAAATATTTATTACCCCCCCACACACACAATTTACTGTCTAAATCTTTTGTTCTTTACTTTACCACCTTTTCAAAACTTGTCACTCTTTGTTAAAATGATAAATGCCCCCTGAGGATCTAACTACTTCATTGGTGAAGGGGAAAAATAAGTAATCCTCTTGAGAGTTGGCCTCCATCTCAAGGTATCTGCTGACCTGTAAATGAACGCAGAGCTGACCAGCAGGTGAACTTAGAGTTGACCTGTAGATGAACCCATAGCTGAACAGTGAATGAACTGGAACAATAAATCTGACTGTATATATATCCTGGACCGAGCGAAACAGGATATAGGGAGTAAAAAATTATGTCTCTATAGATACCCTGCATCCTGTCAGCCATTAGTAATTTCATGCTTATAGTTCAGCCAATAACTTCAAAGAACTACCTCACCCCTAGCTCCCTCGTCCAATCCTAAGACACTAAGACATGTAACCCACTGCTCATAAATTTTTCCTATATAAACCCCTTGTAATAAGTTCTCTGGGTTTCCTCCTTCACTCACTGTAACGGAGTGTCAGACCAAGTCCCTGCCAGGGCTTGGTTTAAATAAAGAAACCTTTTGGTTTTGCATCAGAAGTTGGTTCCTTGGTGGTCCTGTTGTTGGGGAGACTCGCAGCATGGACATAACAATTGGTATTTCATTCCTGGAGCAAGACCTCTGTGCATATAAACATTAAAATACTAACATCAGATACAATACATATGGGTTTTCTCCTGCTGGTAGTATTTCATCAGTTTAATAGCTAGTAAGTAAGTTAATTAATTAATTAATTAAAAAGAGAAAGATACAGTGTAACAATCCTTCCTCCCTCTTTCACATTTGTTTAAAGAAAACCTGTTGTTTATGATTCAGGTCATGAACCATTTCCATTTTCCTTCTTTAAGTTTTCATAGTGCAGGCTTTACTTTTCTTCCCAAAGGTATTCTTCCATCTGAAGCAGCATACAATGACATAAACCTCCAGGAAAACAGACAAAACCCAAATGAACAGTCTTCTTAGTTACTGCGAAATGGATAACATGAACTCCTTCTAGGGCAAAAATATGACAAGAACCCTGCGAGAAACCATGTGTAACTTAGCCTTTAAAAAAAAAAGTTGTCAAATTGCCCAGTTGAATTACAAGGAGTTTGAAGACTAATTTATTAGCTTATGTTAGAAATGATCAAATCCAAATGAGCCAAGCTTAACCAGAAAAATGACAAATTTGTTGAAATGACACCAAATGCTAGCACTGGCTCTGGACTGTCTCAGGAGGCAAGAGCTTTCCTCTCTTCTTGCTTTCCTTTTTCTCTGCTGCTCAGAATGATGGTTTCATGTCCCAAGATGCTTCTTCCTGTATACAAAAGCGTTTGCTGTCTTCTGATTTATAGTGGTTCCATTTGTGATTTCCAACTTCACAATGCTGTGACATAAACCACACTTCACTTAGCATTTTAATTTTAATCTCCTGGGCTAGTGATGTGCATTTCTAACACTCTTTACATTGCTGGCAGTACCAGTGAGGTAACACTCCACACTAGCCCCTTGGCCACACAGCAGAACCCGACACTCTACAATGATCTGTACTGCTAAGCTATGGTGGGTGAATTAAGTGCATTTTCAGCTCACAGTAAAAAGCCCCCCCCCCCAAATGGCCATTACACTCCCTATTAGGAAGGCAATCTCATCTTTATTTCTGTGAGGACTCAGCAGGAGCCTCAACATGGTCTCTTCCACTGTTCACTCTGTCTAGGTTTGTCAGGAAGGCTGCTAGAACAGTTCTTCATGTGACAGGGACTAATAAATATAATGATTTAAGAGATTTCCAGCAGGAAAGCATTGCCATGGGGGAAATCGGGGAGGAAGAGCATGATTAGTTTAAAAATAGCAGATAACCAGTGATTTGAGGACAGAAGATCTCCAGTCATGTGCCCGCTCTCTGACACTCAGGGTTGTATTTAGAATAGTTTAAAATAGTAAAATAGTTCTCAACTTCAGGTCTATTTTACTGAGAGGTGGGAATTAGTGAGCTTCCTTCCCATTAAGGATGGTTAGGGGATATCCTGTGCAGTGCAGGACTCGTAGCTACATCCTAGGGTCTTCCCTCTGGAAGCCTGGATCACTCCCTCTTCAGTCACAGAAAAGGCAATGGCCATTTCCTAGAAGGAATTATTAGCAACAAATGTGAAAAAAAAATGAAAAGAGAAAGGCACCCATGGAGACTCATCATTCTTGCAGCAAGAAAACCATTTCTTGTGCTTCCAAGAATGGGTTGGGTAGAGTTAGTGGAGCTCATTGATAAAATACCTTTAAGACAACTTGGAATAAAAATTGAGGAAGCTGGGGCTGCTAGCTTCTGCTAAGCAGACAGCCTGAAACTGGGGAGATGGTTGTGTTCTTCTCAGCAGTCTTTTTGACCTATATTTTATCTCTAGGCTGATGTGGCCTGGGAAACCTTAGATAGATTTTAATGAATGAATGATTTTAGTGAATGAAAAGTTAACAATAGGGTTTTTTCTTAATGGCATCCTTAAGTTCATACATTACTATGTTGAGGGTAGAATTTTCAAAGCTTCAATTGCATTACTCTACATGATATTATCATAAAATAAGAATGAACTTTCAGTGCAAATTGAACCCACACAGATTGTTCTAAGATTAGAAACTAAAATTTTAATGTATTGCCAAGTGTTCAACTTTAATTCCATGATTGGTGCCCTAAACATAAGAAAAAGAATTTTAAAAATAAAGCCCAGGAGATGTATTTACATTAAAGAAATTACTTGTGACGTTGTAAGAAGATTTGCACCATTAAAGGAGATTTTGTTAATTTGATTTAGAATAAATGAGGTGACTTCAGGAGATTTTATACAAAACATATTTTGAAGCAGTAATGGGTAAGAAGAAATAAGAAAAGGGAAAATTTTAAAGGAATATAATAGTTACTTTTCTTGTTATCATAAACACAGTTGAAGACATGCTGTGGAATAATGCTTTTGTACACTGGTTTAATAAAACACTGATTGGCCAGTAACCAGGCAGGAATTATAGGTGGGATAAGCAGACAAAGAGAATTCTGGGAAGGCTGGAAGGCTAAGTCAAGCCAGCCTGCCATCCAGGGAGTAGCATGTAATGGCACACAGGTAAAGCCACAGAAAACGTGGTGACATACAGATTAACAGAAATGGGCTGAGTTTAAATGTAAGAGCTAGTCAGTGGTAGGCTTGAGCTAATGGCCAAGCAGTTTTAATTAATATAAGCTTCTGAGTGATTATTTTATAAGCAGGCCATGGGACTGCAGGACCTGGAAGGACTGGAGAAAACTTCAGCTACAAAAACAGAAGGTTTATTTAGGCTCACAGTGTAGGGGTACAGTCAGTGTTAGCAGGGAAGGCATGGTGGCAAGATTAGGAGGCAGCTGGTCACATGGGTGCACAGCCAAAAGTCAGGAAGAGATGAATGCCTGTGCTCAGCTCTTGTCCTCCTTTCTATTCAGCCCACACTCTAGCCTATGGGAGGTGCTGTGAAATTCAGGATAGGTCTTCCTTGCTCAGCCAAACATCTTTGTAGACACACCCAGAGCTGTGTTTCCACAGTGATTCTAAGACTCATCAAGTTGTCAGTGAATATTAACCATCACAATTATACCCCTTTTCAATTTGACACACAAACACATCATTATCTTTGTTTTAGTTTTTTTATTTGTGTGGGGGTGGGGTGGGGTGTGTGTGGGGTGTGTGTGTGGGGGGGTGTATTCGTGTGTGTACATGTATGTATGTGAGATTCTGATGTGTGTCTGTGTGTGGGCATTCGTGCAGAAGTCAGAAGTCAATATCAGGTGTCTCCTGCCCTTTCTACCTTGCTTTTTGAGGCAGGGTCTCTCACTGAACCTGGATCGAGCAATCTCCTGAGATAAGTTCTGTTTCTTCCTCTCTACTGTTTGGATTACAGATGCATGATACCAAGCCCAGTGTGATGGCTATTATTGGTTGTCAGCTTGACTACATCTGCAATGAACTACGATGCAGAAATTGAGACACCCCTATGAGAGATTTTTTTGCTTGGTTTGAAGAAGGTGAATCCAATTCTAGTTCAGATATTTGAGGTAGAAAGACACATATCTTTAATTCAGAGCTTGAGAAGAGAAGACACATATTTAATGTTAGTCTGGGCCATACTTTCTGGTAGAAATCTACATAAAAATATAGAAGAAGGAAGCTTTTGCTCTTTGCTTGCTTGTTTTCACCTTGCTAGTATATCCATTCCTTCACTGACATTGGAGCCTACTTCTTTGGGATTCCAGCATCTACTGAAGATTAGCTGAGACACACACAGAGAGATTCATTGTATAAATTCTGTTATTGCTAGAGAACCCTGACTAATAAACTCAAGTTTTCATGTGGGTGCTGGGGAGCCAGACTCAGGTCTTTATACTTGTGTGACAGGCACTTTACTACCTGAGCCGACTCCCTAGCCACCACACACATCATTTTAGATTATAACATTCTATCATTTTTATTTTAAAGTGCAAAATTCATTTAGTGCAACTCTCAAAGTCCTCATAGCCTTTATTATTCTCAGTATTGTTCAAAATTCTAAAGCCTGAAGTATCTTTGGAGATTCAAGGCAATATCCTAACCATAAGCCCCTGTATAGTCAAACATAAGTGACACTTCCAACATACAAGATCACAGAATAAACACTCCCATTCCAAAATAGGAATGGGGTATAGGAAAGAAAGTTCAGACCAAAACCCAACAGGGAAGGGAAAACATCAATAGCGTTACACTCATTTTGGCATTTGGGGCTCATGATGGAATCATCTGGGCTACAGAAGTCTGTGTAGTCCTGCCCTTCCAGATCTGGTGCCTGGAGCACCCACAGCTTCTCTCTTGGCCAGGTTCCTCTCTGCTCGTAGTTTCCTCAGCAGATGTCCCAGGGTGGTAGCATCTCTAACATCCTGGAATCGTTGAACCTTCCCAGTGCTTCACCGTCACAGTTTCATGCAGTGGAGTCTCAATATCTCTTTATGGGGCTTTTGACCTTCCCACATATTGCCAGGCTTAATGACCTTCCAAAACCTTGGTGCAGCCCGATATGACTCTTTACACCGGTGCATTTCAGGGCCACAGAACGAGCACCATGTAGACAGTGCTGCCCAGTTCTGCTAGTTGGAGCTATGCAGCCTAGCTCACTTGAACCACAGTTGCATTGGTTGCTGTGTGCTTACTTTGGCTGTTTACTTTCAGCTGGAAACTTCTCTGTAGGCATTCTCAGTGTAGACTCTCTCCTTTGAAATGAATTTGCATTTTCACAAGCTGGAGCATTTGATGTTTAGGCTCTTGCCCTCAGGGCACCTTTCCTACTGTCTCTGTGCAAAACAAGGGTTTCTTTGTAAAATTTTTTTGAAAGTCATTTTTGTACATATGCATTTATTTTGTACATATGTATTTATTTCTGTGTGGTTTGTGTGTGTGTATGTGTGTGTGTGTGTGTGTGTGTGTGTGTGTGTGTGTGTGTATGTGTCATAACACATGAGTAGAGGTCAAAGGACAATTCTCCTTCCACCATGAAAATTCCAGGGACAGGACTTGGGTCACTGGGTTTGGTGGCAAGCCATTTTACCTCTTGAACCATGTTGTGGGCCCAAAGGGTTTCTCTTTAGAGGTGACAGTCCCTTTAACGATTACAGCTGCTTCTTTTTGTGGCTACCAGTTTGCAACTTTGAACTCACTCATGCTCCTTTTTTTTCCTGGCAAATTGCATGTTTTTCATGTTCTTCTACTTCCCATGTTGCTTTTGCTCCCTGTAGTCCTAGATAACAGCAGTACCCATGACACAGCCTCAATGTTGACTTTTCTGGAAATTCCCTCCACAAACAAACTAGTCCAGTACTTTTGAATTCAGCTTCACTCCAGTTCTCAGGACCTAGGTGGAACGAAGCCAGATTCTTTGCAAGAATATAATATCAACAGTACCTACTCTAGTTATGGATAGAGGCCTGTTCACCTCTGAAACTTCCTATCTTGACCTCCACTATCAACATATCTGTCAGCATTTTGGTCTTCCAGACTGCCACCAAAGTGGCCCATTCAACCCTGTTTACAAGATCTCAAGGCTTCCCTAGCCCATAGCTCTACAGTCTCCCCCATTCTTCCTGCAAACCAGTTCTGAAGACATTAGAACCGTGCAGTCAAATTTATCACATCAACCGTTCCACTCCAGGTACTGATTATCTGTATTATTTTTCTTATTGTTGTGATAAAGTTGCTGATAAAATAAAGACAACTTACAGAAGTGAGGGTTTATTTTGGCTAGCAGTTCAATGGTACACTTCCTCGTGACAGAGACAGCGTGTCAGTGAGAGTGATGTGGCCGGTCACATTACACAATCAGCTCATTTTTCCTTTTTATTCAGCCCTTTGATGGTGCTGCCTAAATTCAGGATAAGTCTTTGCCTTTCATAAGTAACTCCCCAAAGTATGTTTCCATTGTGATTCTACACCCTACGATGAAATTTAATCATCACAGGGAACAATAGAAATCCCCAATTAAGTCTCTCTCTAAGAGCTAGAGAAGGTGGAGAGTTGTTAGTTTGACTGTATAACATCCTTTGCCCTTCACTGCAGAGGATTTCACTGTCTCATTAGGAAGTCCTCCTTCCCCATCCCACATGGTCCTGTTGCCCCTGTCTCCTGACCTCAAATTCAGCATAAGGTGGGCTCATGACTTAGAATGAGATGCTCCTGGGATCTCAAATCTTTTTTTTTTTTTTTTTTTTTTTTTGGTTTTTTGAGACAAGGTTTCTCTGTGTAGCTTTGCGCCTTTCCTGGAACTCACTTGGTAGCCCAGGCTGGCCTCGAACTCACATAGATCTGCCTGCCTCTGCCTCCCGAGTGCTGGGATTAAAGGCGTGCGCCACCACCGCCCTGCGGGATCTCAAATCTTAATGAAGTAAAGTTATTAGGGTTCCTGATCCCTAAGAAGCTCAGGAATTTGGATTTCCCTAACCAGTCCTTCAAGTCTAAGAATCCTAATATCAATTCATCTAATAAAGCACCTTCTTACTTATCAAAAGTAATAATACTAAAGTGAATTAGTTTAAAAATTCCACATACAAAGCCAGAGAGGTGAATCAGCTAGAACATGATGATGTTAATTAGCAGTAGGCATTTCAAAAAACTTGCGTCAGGAGAGGGATGGTATCAGAGAGAACTGGTAAAACATCAGAGTAAGCAAACAAATCACACCTGCCTCTCTACTTAGGAATTTCAAAAGCTAGGCCTCAGAGGAACAGCAAGGGCTTGTGTTCCCAGAAAAAAAAGAAGGAAAAAAAAAAGCAGCTCTTGAGGAAATGAACACACAAAGAAAGCAAGAATAAAGCCTGTTAACCGAGAAGACTGGAGAAGCTTCTTTGTGTTGGATTATGAGAAGACATAAACAACTTCATAAAGGACTAATGTCTCTGCGACCAGGCCAAGGCCCAAGTCCAGAATCCTTGGACAGGAACAGCCCTGGCATTAGAGATACCATTGGCCTCTGTGAGCGCTGTGCTGGGTCACCCTCAGCAGGAGCCTTCATTCAGCCCAGCACAACTTGTCGCCTGTGCTGGACAGCATGGTAGCTTCCCTTCCCATTGGTAGTCCACCGCAATCTAGCATCCCATATGAGAGGATCCCAGGGTACAGAGAGATTGGCTCATCCTAAGCCTACCATTAGTGAAGGGGCTGTGAAGTGCCTGGGTCTGAGACCAGCACAGTGCAAATGGTGTGTTGGGGCAGGGAAGGCTCTGGCATCTTTCTGTATGTAAGACTGGCTGAAACAAGTTTGACATCTACCTACCTGTTTCTTTCGGAACCAGTAAAATACGAAAACACATAGTTATTCATGTAACTTCTTCATTCTTTCCTTTCTTTTATGTTTACACAACATTATATTTTTTAACCCTAGATTGCATTATATTCATTCAACTTTAGCTTAAAAAATATACTGACATATTTGTGAAAATAGTGTGCAAAGATGTCTCTTTGTTTTTTACACAGCTATTTATTACTTACACAATTGGCCTGAGGCAAGTCTTTTTGTTTCTCATCATGGCTCAGCAATGGACCTCTAATTCTTAATCATTTCCATCTTTTATCTCTTTATATCCAAGACAAAGGTCCATCTTGAATATTCCTAAGCTATCATGAGCATCTTATGAAAGTCTGTTTAAGGTAACCTTAGGATAATTCTTAGAGGCAAAGTGGCTGGATCAAACATATGAATTCAAAAATATTTTTTAAACGTGAATATTGGCAAACTGTCCTATAAAATATGTGCACCTGCTTGTGTTCTCATATAGTTATATTTAACCATATTCTCCTTAGTATTGCATATTACTGTGTTGTTGGTTAATTTCTGATTGCAGTGACCAAATACTCAACATAAATGACTTTAAACAGAAAGGCCTGGGGTGGGAGAGATGGCTCAGTGGTTAAGAGCACATACTGTTCTTTCTAAGACCTGCATTCACTTTCCAGAATCCACATTCAAAGTTTCATTCCTGCCTGTTAATTCTAGCTTCATGGAGTCTAAGGCTCCTTTCTGACCTCCTCAGACACTATCACCCCCTTCTCCAGACACATACATCTTAAGAAAAAAAGAGAAAGGATTTTCTTTGTCTTTCCTCTCACAGGTTCAGAGGTTTTGGTCCGTGTTCAGTTACCTCTGGGCTCTGGTGAGGTAAAGCATGATGGGATGGGACATGGAAGAGCAGAGTTGCTTACCTAGTGCAGTCAAGAACAGGAAGAAGGATGGTGCCTGGGACAAGATAATCTTCACAGACATGCCTTTCCTAGCCTTCCCTCCACAGCCAGGCTCAATCTACTGAAGCTTCCAGAACCTTCTGAAACAGCACTACCAGCCAGAGACCCAGTCTTCAATACATGAGCCAGTGGGGAAATTTTATATTCAAAGAATAATACTGTCTTTTTTTTTAATCTTTGCAAATCTTGTACGTGAAAGTGTATAATTTATTTTAAGATCTTACTTGCTGTCGTAATGACTGAGACTCCCTCTCATGCTTTGTTTGTACCTAGTTAGTAGTATAATAAACATATTTTTAAGTCTCTCCTTGCATGTCTAGTCAATGGTGCTAAATTGGTCTGAAGACAATGAATGTTTTTTGGCATTTTGTGCCAGAGGAAACAGAAACATAAAACATTTTAGCAGAAACACCCTTGTCTTGGAATAACCAGTCTTGAGTGATTCTGGATCCTTATTTATAGGATGAATTAGCTAAAAAATGTACCTGCAGGCGTGGAAAGAAGTTGAGGTGCTGACAAGAGTTATTTTGCATTTTCTACTTCAAAACTAAAGAATGTCAGTCAAACATCAATTCTGGTTTTGTCATAATTTGTATTGCTCTTTTTTTCTGCAGAAGTACAGTTATCAGAAATATGGCTCATTGATCACTTAACCCTCATGACAGAAGACCATAGTACTGGTTCTAAGAATGACACCTCCTCTCTCACTGTAAGCAAAGTGGCTCCAATAGGTGTTCACTCTGCAGTTGAATAAGGAACTTTAACACAACTCTCCATTATGACATGGCTTTGAAGTGAAATCTGATCTGTCTACAGACAACTCTGACTGTTAAAACAGAGATTGTAGGAAAGTTTATCATAATATTTTATGGTATGCTATATTTTGTTCTGTGGCAAGCAGATGATATATAGATGGAAATAAAAAATGCCACTAATACATATGGAGTATAAGAATAAAACTAAAACATTAGTGGTGTTTAAACTCAACAAAATGCTATCCCTTAGCATAAGGCCGTAATCCTTCATACGCCACAGTGACAGGGGACCAGCTCTCTGGGTTTCCAGCTCCTCTTGTTCTATTTTCTAGCCACCCAAGTGTCTACACTTTTCTTTCTTAAATCTTTAAGCTATGGTCAAAGGTTCCACCCTAGCCATCAGAGGGACAGCCTAGGTTCTAAGTGAGGACAAGTGGAAGCTGGACTCTGAATGTGCAGTGTGAAGAGTATATAGATGGTGTGCACCCACTTCAGCAATGGCACCATCCTTCTGTGGTGATATTGTGTTCCCCAAAATATTATGCACCCTAATAAACTTATCTGGGGTCAGAGAACAGAACAGCCACAATATTAAACATAGAGGATAGGCAGTGGTAACACACGCCTTTAATCATATCACTTGCGAGGCAGAGATTCCATCCGAATCTCTGTGAGTTTAAAGCCACACTGGAAACAGCCAGGCATGGGTGACTCACGCCTTTCATCCCAGGAAATGAGCCTTTTAATCCCAGGAAGTGATGGCAGAAAGCAGAAAGGTATATAAGGCGTGAAAACCAGGAACTAAGCCTGGTTAAGCTTTTAGGCTTTTGGGCAGCACAGTTCAGCTGAGAGGCATCCAGTCTGAGGAAACAGGATAAGCTGAGGAATTGGCAAGGTGAGGTAGCTGTGGCCTGTTCTGCCTCTCTGATCTTCCAGCGTTCACCCCAATACCTGGCTCTGGGTTTGATTTTATTAATAAGACCACCCAAAGATTCGTGCTACATCCTTCTGATTCTTCTGCTGTCAGTTTTCTGTGTTCTCTGGGTTTCCTCTAAATCTTGTTGACTTCCCAGGCTTGTTGCCCAGGGATGCCTGCCATCAATTTTCAAGCTCCTCATAACCTTCCATGAAATTCCCCTTTGCTCAATTTTAGAGAAGTAATTTCTTTTACTTGCCACTGGTGGACATAGGCTTCATTTTTCTCCTTCGGATCCTCTCTCATAATATCACTGAATTGCAACAGAAGCCATCTCTCTTTACATTGAGTACAGTGCCAACAGATCCTAATTTGAAAGGAATAAAAGAAAAGCAAGTCCAGTTGTGGGACGAATGACTAGCATTCCAAAGAACAGCTTTTAGGAAACATTCTTTTAGCTCTCCTCTCCTCTCTTCTCCTCTCCTTTCTCCTCTTTCCTTCCTTCTTCCCCTGCCACCTTCTTTTTCAGATGGTTTTACTAGCCCAAGATGGCTTCAAACTTCTGATTCCCTTGCCTCAACTTTTCAAATGCTGGGTTGTGGGTGTGTCACCATGCCTGGCTTTAGCTATTTTCTTAACAAGAACAAACACAGTATTTAATGGTTTGGAGGAGAGATGATATCTAGAATCTGTTTAAATGAAGTAAACAGAAAACTATGCTTGTGTTGAGTTTTGGTAGCTGTGCAACACACATCGACTATCCTACAGAAATAAAAAGCTTTAAGAATACTATTGAGTAAGCACATGAAAGGTCACTAGGGAAAGTTGCCTTTGGAGCCATACATTTTACCAGGCATTTACATATACTTTCCTATCTAACCTTTAACATATGTGCCAGTAAACAACATTTATCAGACCTCTTCATGTCATGTTATACTAGGTATAAGAGAGAAAATGAGGAGTGGGAGGCGATAGTTACCCAGCGAGGTTACAAGGAATACTTCCATATTCACACAAGCTGGTGGCATAAAGATCCCTTTCCTGTGTGTATGTACTCTACTCTTGCTTCTACTATTTAATTATATTTAACAATACTTTCTTTTTACTCTAAAAAGATAAGCCAGTCACTACAGCTGGTCAGTGTAGTTCCTGTAGTGGGGAATACTTTATGATTCTTAGGGAGAGTTTTAGTTTTTTTTTTTTTTAAAAATCTTAAAAGGCACAGCATACAAATGTTTATTGAAATGCTTGGCAATTGTGTGCACATTACCTTTTAAATTTATTATTATATTAATACTTTTTTATTTTTGAGACAGAGTTTCTCTGTGTATCCCTGGATGTTTAATACATTTGAAAATTAAGATATAATTATATCACTTTCTTCTTTCCCTTTCCTCCCTGCAGCCTCTCCCATGTCACTGCTACTCTCAAATTGATAACATTGTTATACATCTAGTATATATATATATATATATTACATATATACACAAATATATAAATATAACCTGTTGAATCTTTGTTGTTGTTGTTGTTTTGTGGGTATGTGGTTTCAGAGATGGCCACTTTGTATTAGGTAACTAGGGGGCTCATCCCTGGGAGAGTTTATTTCTCTTCTCAGTAGTCCTCAGTAATTCTTTGTCTAGGTTCTAGAATCTAGGAGTACGCTCTTGGGCTGACAATACTCCTCATAAGGACTGTGCACTAAGAGAAACTCCCAGAACCAGGCATGGGAAACCTACTTTCAAGTGGTTGGTCAGGGTAGTCCAAGTGGCTTCCAGAACAATATAGGCTGTTGCTGTTGCCACTGGTTGCCTCTTAGGGGTCGCTGAAGACACTGCACAAGGGTCTCGGGTGATTCGAGCTGGATCTAATCTGGAAGTCTCCGTTCTGTGGTCTAGCTTTGAGAGTATCATAAAGCACTATGCTAGCTTCCAAGGGAGGGAAGCAATGAATAGTCCTGTCCAGCTGTGACACCTGTGAACCACAACAAGGACCATCATGGCAAGACATGCATAAAAATACAACAAGTGGCACTCACATGCTGTTGCAACCAACAGCTGTCTACTTGGACTTAAGGTGCATTCAACAGGAGGAAAATCAGGCCTGGACCAGAAACCTTGCTGTTGCGAACATAACACTAAGGTCCTTGAGCCCACAGATCTCCAGAGAAACCAGGAATGTTAAGCACACAGGATTGTCTGCTCCAATAGGAAAGATAAAAAAAACCTGGACTTCCATCCAGGAAGCTGAAAATTGAAAATGATCAACAGCCTGGTGATCTGTGTTATCTGTTGGGCCAGACCATACCAAGCTCTTACAACCAAGACCAGAGGTTGCTAGTAATCTAAATGACCTTGATAGCCAGAGACTCCCCCAAGCTCCCACAACCAGGACCAGAGGTGGCTAACAGCCAAAATGACCTCTATGCTATCTGTATGACAGAGAGCAGGACAGACCCTTAGGCCCTTAAGCTAGCACAGGTAGTCTATCTCTAGGACCCTTCTTCTCAGAGGGAATGACATGTACCCTGATGTGGTAGTTTGAATGTAATTGGCCCCCATAATCTCATAGGGAGTGACACTATTAGAAGGTGTGGCTTTGTTGGAGTGGATATAGCCTTGTTGAAGGAAGTGTATCACTGTAGGGGTGGGCTGTGAGGTTTCCCATGCTTGGAATACCAACCATTGAGTCAATCAACTTCCTGTTCCCTGCAAGCCAAGATGTAGCCAGCATAACATCTGCCTGTGTGCCACCATGCTCCCCACCATGCTTCTGGTGATGATAATGGACTGAACCTCTGAAACTGTCATCAAGTCACCCCAATTAAATGTTTTCCTTATAAGAGTTGCCATGGTTGCCGTGCCTTTAATCCCAGCACTCAGGAGGCAGAGGCAGGTGAATCTCTGTGATTTCAAAGCCAGCCTGGTTTACAGAGTGAGATCCTAGAAGGCACCAAAACTACACAGAGAAAACCCTGTCTCAAAAAACAAAAAACAAACAAAAAGAAAAAAAAAAAAAAAAGGAGAGTTGCCGTGGTCATGGTGTCTCTTCACAGCAATAGAAACCCAATCTAAAACACCAGAGTTGAGTTTCAATGTAATTATACTTCTTTGTGCAGCAGGGATTGTATTACACAGGATTTTTTTTTCAAATTGTACTATGTTTAAATGCATTGGTAATAAACCACCTGTTATTAGACTCCCTGAAGTCTGATCCAGGTTGATGAAGTCAATCTGCACCCGGTTTTCATTCTTATCTCTTTGTGTGGTTCCTTCCCTGTATGACACCTCCAGAGACCCACTCACCTAGACAAGTTCCTGGGGCTAGAGGTCATAGGTCTTAGGAGATAATAATCTACCTCCACCACTTTGCCAGGACAGCACAAATTCTTAACTACATCTAAAATTTTATCATTAGACCTACAGATAAGTGTAGCTCTCACCCCTAAACAAAGAAGTGTCTCTTTACAGCAAATGGAGTCCACCACAGGAAAACACTGAGCGTAATGCACAGATCAATGGGTCAAGGGACATCAACCCCAGGGGTACCAGTGCAGCACAGCTCTTGCATCTGTAGCACAGGTGCGCTGGAGGCAGAGGCAGAGGAAAGACTGTATGAGCCAGAATGCCAGGAAGTCTGCCTTTCCCGGAAATGGCTTGGTAAACAAGACGACAAGATCAATAAACATGCTAAGGCTGAAGGGAGGGCTTTATCTCTTGACACCATTGTCAGTATTTTGGGGTTCAAAGTACTTTCTCATTTGATCTTCCAGGATAAAAGGAAAAATCAGTTGTTTATGAAATATTCTAGAGACTAGCACCGTCCAGCTTTGCAGTCAGCTCTAATTCTTTTCTAGGCACTCATCCTGGTGCCCAGGAGTGCTCAGTCAGCATCCTGAAGTCCTAATACCAAAGTTCTGTTGAGCAAAGCAGAGGGAGGCAGAAGACAGGTCTCTAGAGGCCTAACACATCTTAAAGATCTTGTGGGTCTGAACGTGGAAAATGATTACTGAACCATGGGTTTGAGAATAATGAGGTGTTAAGAACGCCCCAGACTGACCAAGGCCGCTGCCTAGTTCCATTGTGGGGAAGAACATAAACCTTATCATCTTGTGGAATTCGTGGATATATTTTAAATCTTGCAGTAGTTTAAATCACTCACATCTGCTAAGTATTCCTCTCCAAGTCTACCACTCGAGCTTTGATTTCACATTGGACCAAGGTTTCCAATTCCGAGGCGAAGTATCACCTATTAAAATTAATCATTTTTCTTAAAAGAGACTTTCTCAGCGTGCTCACAGGAGAGACACAGTGACCAGCAAGTACGCCAAACCCAGTAATTCAACAGTGGTGTCAATATTTATAGTGCTGATTAGGGGTAATCAAATACTCTCCCTCCTCGCTCAGGTTCAGGACATGTGTCTACCTATGCCCGCTATTGTTTCTTAAAAAGTTGCTCCACACTTGCTCTCAAAGGTAGGTCAACATGAATTCTGAGAAGGCCACTGCAGGCTCTTCTGGGCTAGTGCATCTGGACAAGTCAGCCAGGTCAGGGACAGGGGAGTGCACTCTGCTCCGGGGAGGGATGAGGCACCTGCAGGAGCAGTAGCATCCAACCCTGGGAGTGCTGGGACCGGGATCCAGCGTGGCGCCGCAGTCGGGATTGTAGCGGCCGAGGCCTGCTGGGGCAGCAGGCTGTGCGTGTGACCCGCGGCAGGCGCCTCAGGTGCGGGAGCGCGGAGAGGGGGACTTCCGGGGAGCGCGCGTGTCGCGGGCGGCCGCGGCGGGGCGGGAGCGCGCAGCGGCAGGAGGGCGGAGCGGCTGTGAGGGGCAGCTGGAGGTCCGCGGAGGGGAGGGGAGAGCGGGTCCCGCTGCACGCGCCACCTGCGGGGCTGGCTGGCTCCCTCTTTCTGGGGACACAGTTTCCCCGCGGGAGTTCGGGAGCGCGCGGGCTAGCGCGCACACAGGCTGGCATCCACACACTCCAGAGCGCGCGATCATCACTGCTGCAGCCCCGGCCGGGCAGACGGAGCTGCTGCAGTTTCCTAGAGCCCAGATTCGAGGGGGGAAGCAGAACCACTGTGCCTCGCAGAGAGCCAGGTGTCCACCGGCCCCCTTGGGTATCAAGCCCGGCAGACTGCTCCCCCTCATCGGGTAAGCCAGTCTCTCTCCTTGTGACGGGTTCGGGATTAGTACCTCCAGACCCAAGGGAGCGGGTGGGTGGCTGCGGATGCGCCAGACCCGGAGAGACCTGGAGTTGCGATTTCAGGGGATGCAGCTTCTACTGGCGTCGTCTACCGGGAGCAATTACTACTCCGGTTACTTATTCTACCAACCTAGAGTTGCAACCCCCTCCCCCAAGCCAGTATGCACTATGCTTCCTGGTTACCAAGGAGACTTGCTTAAACATTAGCCTTGGGACACAGAAGAAATGGTTTCTTAAATCCTATTTATTTTGATTTTTTAAAAATAATATGTACAATGAGGATCTTGTGGCAATTTGGCAGTCGTTAATTTGTATTGAGACAATGGTTTCATTTAACTTTTAAAAAAGTGACAATATACTATACCATATGTGTTTTAAATGGGCCCGTCAGATGAGTTTTTCAACGGATTGTGTCTTGCATTATAATTTACTCCCATTTTGGTGATCTTCAAAGAAAGCAGACTCCAATTTAAAACTTGCCCTTTCTCTCAATTTCCAGTTCTGTTTTGCATCTCACTTGTATTAAATTAACAGTAAGAGCAGACGATTTTATTGTGGCCCTACACCAGGAAGCTCTTCTGTTGTAAATTGACCAGAACAGGAACAGCACTTGCGAATTTCTAAGGTAACAGTATAGACGGCATTCATGACATATAGCTTTTCTATGTCCACTGCAGCGTAACGCGCGGTGTTCATCACCTCCGCCCGTTTGTGAAAATCCATCTTCCAGCTTAATTGATTTATTAGGAGTCGGAGCTCCATCTGTGTGTTGATGGAGATATATTTTGCTCTGGCATACTGTCCCATAATCTCAGCTTTCAGAGCGCATGTTAAAATTTTGTTTTCTTCTGAAGGGCTGAAGAACGCTTTCCTCAAATGAGGCCCATGAAAGACATCAGAAACCTGAGCTCATTGGAGCTCCTAACATCTGGGCTGACTCGGGTTGTTGTTGTTTTTTTCCTTCCTTTTTTCCTTTTCCGCCTCAGAGGTTTACTGGGTGAACTTGAAGATGTCGGCAATGAGTAATTACACTTTGCACTAATTTCATTTTTTCCTCACAAATAGAAAAATAGATCCAGTGGCATTTAGCAATTCATTCTGCTTTCTTTTAATGTCTGTCCATTTTCCCCCTACTTCTTGTTAAGTGGGACAAGGGAGACACACACCATTCTTTAATTGAGATAATGAACTATGTCAAGTGACATAGTAGTGGCAGGAAGAGGAAGCCAAATAATGACAGATCATTGGCAAAGGGTTTATGAGACTCCCAGAGCACAGGAAATGAATAATGATGGGGAACACTTGACCTGGTCTGGAAAGCACTTCCCATTCATTTCTTTTGGGATCCTCACAGTCCCTGTGAAGTCAGGCCATTGCTCTCAATGGACAGTTGAGGGACCCAAGATCCAAACCTCCAGGAAGGTCAGAGCCAATGTGGAGAGAAGACCTTATTTGGATCCAAGCTTTTTCTATTATGTTTTTGGGGGGCGTGGAGGGGGAGGGTTGCCAGTTAAGATTAAGGAGAGGACAAGGCTAGGTGGGAATCACGTGCCAGATTTTCAAGGAAAGCAGAAGTCTCTGGAATTTTTTTAATGTGAAGGTATCCTTAATTAAAAAAGAAAAGAAATCTGTGAGGACCACATTAAAAATGTATTTGGGCCATCTGTGTCCTGCTGGTTCACAGTCCTTAACTACTGAGGTATTCTCCAGTTCTGTGATGTGAATTAGTACGTTTGGTATGAAAGTGGCCAGGTGACCAGGCATTTTAAGGTCTTTGGTAAATGCTCTGCATCCATTCTTTTATGTTCGATTGTTTGAGACAGGGTTTCTCTACATAGCCCTCGGCATCCCAGCACTTATTGTAGAGCAGGCTGGCTTTGAACTCACACACCTGCCTCAGTGCTGAAATCAAAGGTGTGTGTCACCACACCCAGCTTTCCACATCCATTCTTAAATCAACCCGTCCAGGCTTGTTTCTGAGGTTTCCTGCATCTCTCTCCCGCAATGCCTCAGAGGAGATGGGGAGCGTAAAGGGCTCTCATGTTGGAAATTTTGAATATTGTGAAATAAAAGCGTTTTTTGCTTGAAATGTCTCAAATTCCTGGCTTGTTCTTTTCTTGATAAAAGGCTAAAAAGTACAGAAAAAGTCAGCTGAATCTGAGTGGCTGTCTGTATCCACATTGCCATGAAACAATTTCAGATCAAAATTATTTGGAAAAAAAATGTTGTATGTACTGAACCCGTGAGACATCTTTCCTTGTCAGTGTTCACTAGTCAATGCAGTGTAACAACTGTTTCCTGGTATTGCATAGGTGCTAGGAATGTCTAGAGTTATTTAAAATATACGGAGTATATGTATAGGATGTGTGCAAATACTATGGCATAAAGGACAAGCATCCACATACTTTGAGTTTGTGGAGGTCTGGGAACCAATCCTTTGTACTTCTCATTGCAGAAAGGGGTAAAATAAAACCTTGCTTAAAAAAAGGAGCATTGTGAGGTTTTCAAGACATACTTTGTATTAAGACATTAAGTAATTAGTTAAAAACCCATCCCAGAATAAGGCAAGATGCCAAAGGATGTTCCAACACAGTCCTGAGTCCTCTGGAGATTCTGTCTCTTCTCCTTGAAGATTCAGAACACGTGTTTACATCACTCCCAGTGGCATCCCTTTGAACCCCCTTCTATATACAAGCTACTTTGCCTTAGTCTTCTTCTGGATTTACAATGTTTTTATAAAGTAGTGTCTTATTTCTGTTTTATAGATGAAGAATATGAAACTAAAACAATGAAAGAAAACTTGAAACCATTAACTTCTCTTTGCACGTTCCACTCCTTTCCTTCCCAGTGACCAAGTCCAGGTTATAGAAATATGCACAGTTATAAGATCGAGGTAGTTATGTGTTAAATGTACAATAGAACTGTATTATTCCAGGCTGGCAATTTATCTTAATAATAGAGTGTCTAGCATGCTTAAAGCCCAAGGCTTGATCCACAGCATCAGCCCACCCTCATACAGAATCAGCCCGCCCTCATACAGAATTCCACTGAAGCACAGACATGGAGAAACTTTTTGTTTAAAAAAAAAATCTAGTTGTGGAGGTTAGTTCAATCCTTCTATAGGAGAGGAATGAGTTCTAGAGTTATGGCTGGGTTTGATCACATAAATGCAGACCTTTCGACCTATTAAAAGGTGAGAGGCTCTGCCAGATGAGTTAGAGGACAATGCTAGGAAGAACTGATAATGGTGAGCTAATTGTAGATGAAGAAATGATGGAAGCTAGATGGAGAAACATGTGACCTAGATCAAGTGCATCAAGAGGAGGGAACTGGAATGGAAGACAAGTTGCTGAAAGAGATCAGGAGAAGCGTTGCAGACTTGGAGGACAATCCAGAGGGTACAGTACCCACTTCTGTGAAAGCTCTGAAGGCAAGGGATGAGCCAAGCATTGTGCTGTCTGTAGATATGGCACAGTTAGTGCCCATCAACTATTATGCTAAGACTGTATTTTTACAACGAGTGGCTGGCACCCAATTTCTCTTCATGATATTGCTTTCCTGCCCAAGTGTGTTGGGGGCACAAACTGTATTTGATTTTTTTTTTAAATGAAAATAAAAAGAGGATATTCAGTTGGATGAGTAAGGAAGGGGGGATCTGGAAGGAGTTGGTGGAGGCAGGGTGAATTTGACCACTACTTGATATGGAATTCTCTATGAACTAAGTAAAATTTGAGAAGGAGGTATGAACAGACACTTTATGTAAATTCAGTGGAAATAAGCAGAGTGTTTTTTCATTATTGGAATAAGAGATTCTGGTAAATTAGATAATGAAGTCTAATATCGTCTTCTAGGAGAATCACAGATTTTGGTACTTTTACAGATTGTGTGTGTGTGTGTGTGTGTGTGTGTGTGTGTGTGTGTGTGTGTAGGTGTGGATGCAATAGTGTATGGTGTATACATGTAGGTCAGAGGTCTTTCTCTCACTCCCTACCCACTGTATTTTTTGAGACAAGATTTGTTACTGAACTTGTAGCTCATCAGTTCAGGAAGGCTAGCTTCTTGGCAAGCCCCAGAGATCCTCCTGTTTCCACGTCCCCAGTGGCATTATATGAGTATGTTGCTGTGGCTTTCTTTTTTAAACAAGAGTATTCAGGATCTGGACTTAGGTCCTTATGCTTGTGCAAAGCAAGGACTTACTTACTGACTGACTGGCCCTTCTCCCAAGCCCTTCAGATAAGGATTTTAACGTACAATGTATTTTGGATGAAGGTGCATCTCATATGTGGGACAAGTGAAGAGAAATGTGAGTTACAGCTTAGTTTCTTTGTTCCTGCTTTCCACAAGGATTAGAAGAACCATTTGAAAAGGTATATTCAAATCTAGAAAGAAACCTTTGGTGACAAGTAAATACCTATTTCGATCCTAGTTAGATCATCATTTTTATAGGTTACTCCAAGGGAGGCCTGAACGATAAGTGACAGTCCGTGGAAGCTGCTCCTGGATTAAACACTGCATCGGTGACTGGCTGTGAGAGCTGCCTGTCAGAGTGATGGCACATGCTAACGGGATGAAACAAAATAGAAAGTGTCATTTAAAGCTAGACTCTTGCACAAGGGACAGGAATTCAGCTTAAGCTGGAGGGACTTTAATTCCCATAAGGGTCAGTATAAACACATGGGATCAGTTTCCCTTCATAGATGCATTTGCCTAGTAAAGGAAAACACTCGGAACAAATGTCACAAGGAGCCTCTCAGTAGACTGGGCTTTGGGGGGAGAGTGGAGATGGCTTGAGCTGGGTTTCTCTCTTCCTGCTCTTCAACATTCCTTCCAGTTTGCAGAGTTTGCTTTCAGAATTGACCCAAGAGAACATCTTATTTCCCCTTATTGTTCAAATTAACAGATGGAATTAGTTTCATCCTTCTTTTTCCTGTCTTGCCATTCTTTATTCCTGGACTTGCCTTCCAAAAGTCATTTGCCAACTGGGAGGATGTGCTGATCTCTCTCCTGGTTATTATTATTATTATTGTTGTTCCTGCCCTGTTTCATAGGCACATTGCAGTGCACTGATGCATCTAATTTATCTTGATCTAGACATATGGCACTATAAATCTTGGTGAAGTCTTTTAAAAGAATGTATAATAAAGTACCAGTTTTACAAACTTGACTTGGAAGCACATTAGGTCCACATATGGAGAAAGCATCCGGGGATGTACATCTGTCTAAAATAGCTTTCTCCTTCATACAGTTGAGATCCCTAGCCTGAGGAGACCGTTTTTTTAAATGAGGAAAGAAAATCTTTGGCAGTTTTTATGGATTCTCAACGTTCCCCTACATACTTATTTGAGTCATAATATATTCCATTTTTTAATCTCAGCTGAGCCAGTCCCAGTAACTTCGAAGCAGGACCACCCCCCTCATCTGCACCCCAGCAGAACACCGATTTGGCATGCAGGATATGGATGGAATACGTAGTTCCATCCTAACTGATTGCTTCAGTGGGAACACATTTGATGCTAATGGCACAGACAATAAGAGCAGTGGAGGAGGAAGCATTCTGCAATTTTTTATGACAAATTCTGATCCCTCATTTAAAAATCATTACTTGGAATAAGCTGTATTATTTATTATTTTAGCCTTACTATTGAAAGTGTGAGGGAGAATGGCACAATCAGAACCTCGTCTTGGAGCCTGTGAATACTGAATCTGATACTTTTTGGCTCTGAGATTCACAACCAAGTGCCATCCCTTCTGGGCCTCAGTTTGGCCTGTATAATGGGATTTCTATCACCTACATTATAAGTTATCCTAATCTGTTTTTAAAAATTGCTATAATGGAATGTAGCAGAATAGGTAATGTACAAAGAATCATGCTTTCTTTGACTAATGGTTCTAGAGATTAGGAAGTCCAACCTAATCCAAAATCCAGTGAGATCCTTCCTGCTGCATCCTGTCATGGCAGAGGGAGGTCATCACATGACGTGGCAGAGCAAGGACACAAGTTCCAGGGTCTCTTCTGGTATATGTGACTGCTAATGCAATCATGGGGCTCCTCATCTCATGATCTCATTTTATCCTGATTATCTCCCAAAGGTCCCACCTCAAGGTGCATTAAGGATTGAATTCCCAACAATTGAATTCTAAAGAACATTCCTCTGAAGCGTGTCCCAGGGCTACTGTCAAACTGTGAAATATGCAGTGAAATATCCAACACAAAACCGGTACTTACCAGTTCCTTTCTTTCGCCAATGCTTGCCTTCTTTACCCTTGGCTCTCTTCAAATTCAGGTGGAATACTCTTAAATTTCACACACCCTGTAAGAATAACCTGAGGGGTGAGTGCTATCCTTGGGAGAGTAGCTGGGTCAGTGAACTCCTAGGGAAAGGGGCAGATCCTGGGGTTAATGGCATGTCACCCTCTCTACATAGTGAAGTGACTTGACCCTCTGTTGTACAGCTGCTAGAGCTTCATCCTAGTCCCTGGGGAAAAGGAGGGAAGGTCAGTTTTCTTTTCAGTGGGTACCACTAGTGCAAGAGCCTTTGATCAGTCCCCATCTGTAGAAACAGAAATAACTGGTGGGTATAGGTCTTCTGGGCTTTCTGCGAGTAAGGTTCTAGTCGTTCACAATTTTCTAGACAACTAGAAATTTCCTTTCAGGATGAATTATGTAAAATTTTGGAAAAACTCAAAAACTTTCCAGCTCAAAGAAGTCCTCAAGTTTTCTTTCAAGTCTCGGGATTACTCTTCCCGTGGAGAATGCTTCCTGGTCAGATCTGCCGTTCTTTCTGCGTTACTGCTTTTTTCCCAACCCCTCAGCCAGAAATCCCTCATCCTCGAAGGTTGTGGGGGAATTTTTCTGCATTTTATACACCATTTTGGTCTTGTTGACTTAGGGATGCAAATGAGGCTAGTGTGTCTTGACTTTTCCAAGGTACTGCCCAATATATGGGCTTGGGGTCAATCCAGACAACAGTGAGATCTACCAGCAACCCAGCACACTGGTGACTTCTGGAGTTGTGATTGCTAAGAACATTTGAAGGAGGTTACTCTTAGCAATAAATTGTGTTCATCACTTAGTGGCCTATGAAGCATGTCTCTGAGAAAGAGATGACTTCCTGTACCATGTGCACTGCCTGTATCTGGTGTGTATGTCCACATGTATTCATTTATCTCAGGGTTTTATAAAGGTTACAGTTTCATTCATACATGTTTTGGGAAGTTTTTAAGTAACATTCGTTTACAAGCTAAAATAAGAAAGGAAATTGGTAACGATAAGAATGGTTATTTGAAGCTGGGCAGTGGTGGCGCACGCCTTTAATCCCAGCACTCGGGAGGCAGACAGCCAGATCTCTGTGAGTTCAAGGGCAGCCTGGTCTACAGTACTAGTTCCAGGACAGCCAGGGTTACAAGGAAAAAAACCAATCTTGAAAAACAAATTAACAAACAAAAGATTATTTGGGGCTGGAGACATTGCATAGTTTTTAGGATGCTTGTCTAACATACTTGATGCCCTGGGTTCAATCCCCAGTGTCACCTAAATAGATAGTGGGGTCTGCCTGTAATTCCAGCACTTCAGAGGCAGGGATATCAGAAGTTCAAGATCGACCTTGACTATGTAGTGAATTTGAGATGATCTGGGATATAAAGACTCTGTTTGAAAGATAAAAATCAAGGGACCAGAGAGATGTGGTGATTCAAAGTACTTCTTGCTCTCGCAGAGGACCTGGGTTTGATTCACAGCACCTACAAAGTAGATCACAACATATTTGTAACTATAGTTTCAGGAGATTGGACACCTTCTGGCCTCTGAGAGTGTCAGACGGGGACCTGGCACACATACATACATGTAGACAAAACACTTAAATACATAAAAAAACACATAAAATAAATACACTTAAAAATAAAGAGGGAGATCTTTGGTGTGTAAAATGAATAAAAACATTTTCTTAATTTAAAAAAAAAGAAAGGAATCAACCAATAGTATTTTACCACTGAAGTTTTGCCAGATTATAAGACAGCATATAATAGTTTTTGTTATATTACATGTTAATTAAAGTACTTTTTAATGTCAATAAATAAGTAAATAAATAAATAACTTTTGGCAAAGATAACAAAAATTCTTCACAGTTTCTTTGCAAATCTACATTTTTCTTTTTTACATGGGGTCTCATTATGCAGTCCTGGCTGGCCTACAACTTAATAGGTAGAACAGGCTAACCCATAATTCACTCACTGAGATCTTCGTGCCTCTGCCTCCCAAGTCCTGGGATTAAAAGTGTGTGCAACCATGCCTAGCAAATACATTTTTAAAAAGTATGTGTTAATTATAGTGGGAGGAGGGTTGTGGTTAATTAAGGATTTGGGAGTCAAGAAAATAGGAATGTGTGTCTTCTGTGTCGGATACACAAACCACCAAAATTAGAAAACGATATTAGTAAGAAAAAAGCCTACTGTAAATATGTAGATAGTGGGTTTGTTTTCAGCTCCTCACTAGGGGAAAGCTATGATTATTGCTTTGGAAATTTAGGTTTAAAATTGAGGTATAGATCTGCTTTGGACTTAAAAATGCTGTTCTCAGGATAGGCAGTGACATCAATGTAATCGAATAACCCTTTAGCCTAGTGTACTCTTTAGTCTTTCTAGTGTGATGCCCTTGAACAGACATAGCTGATAGTTTTTCTTTTTTAACTTTAGTTTGAGATGTCAAAATCTCAGAAACTTTGGGTTTCTCGTCTATGAGAACATTAATTACCTCCAATCAGGTTTTATTTGGGCACGGCGTGTTGGCTTTGGCTTTAAGCCACAGCAGTTTCTCGTTTCTTGAGGGTGTTTACTGTCAGCTGCACATGGGGTTTCTCCATCGATGAGACGCCATCTCAGAAACCCACAACACAGTCTGAGCTTTTCTCTCATCTCAGAAACCCACAACACAGTCTGAGCTTGTCTCTCTAGCACGTAACTTGGCTTTCTGCTGAAGTTCTCATTTGTGACTCTTGGTATCCCAGTACTCTTTATGGTAAATTTCCTTTGTCTGACCTCATCATCCTCCTCAGAGCTGCCAGTTTCTTATTCTGCTTCAGGTTATTCTGTCAGTGCTGGTCATTGAGTTCACCCTTCATTTGTTGCTGGACTGTCAGGGTTTCTAGAGCGTAGGGCTGATTGTGTTTTTGCGGGGGCAGAGGGAGTCTGGGGTGGGCACAGTTGGGTTAGTCTAGAGAGCAAGATAAGCTACATCTCTGAAGGAGGCTTAGAGCAAACAGTCTGCTGTTTCCTCTTTATTGGAATAATGAAAAGTCATGCTGTTTTCCCCATATAGGAATAAACGTGTGTGTGTGTGTGTGTGTGTGTGTGTGTGTGTGTGTGTGTGCGTGTGCACACACACACACATACATGTTAAAAGTACTCTCTTACTGCTTCTGACTTGTCATTGCTTTAGAGAATTTTGTGTTTACCACTATGCTGCAGAGAAGTCCAGTGTGACATTTGGGACCAGGCTGACCTTCAGAATGACCCAAGGCTGTAGTAAAGCAAGGTCCCTGGCTCCCCTATATCCACTGTGCTGGAATCTGTATTGGTATAGAATCTTTTGTGTATTGAAAACACTTCAAGTGGTTCTACCTGGCAACCTCACTTGGGAGCCACTGTTGGGAGTGGCAACTTGCACACACTCAGCTTCTGGGTTTTTGTTGTTGTTGTTGTTTTGGTTTTTCAAGGCAGGGTTTCTCTGTGTAACAGCCCTGGCTGTCCTGTTACTCACTCTGTAGACCAGGCTGGCCTCGAACTCACAGAGATCCACCTACCTCTGCCTCCCCAGTGCTGGGATTAAAGGCATGTGCCACCACCGCCTGGCCTGTTTTCTTTATTGTTTGAGAATTTTACACATGCATATAACATGTTTTGAGGAAAATCTACCCTTTATTCCTATCCCCTCCCAGGGCCCCCCATCCTCTGACCAACTTCACATGCTTTTTTTTTTTCAAGCCACCAAGTTCACTTTGTACTGCTTGTATGTGCTTGGGTATAAGACCATCTACCATGCTGAAGACTGCATTCCTAAAGCAATCTGACTTTTTCCCTCCCCCAGTAACTATCAATGGCCAATAGCTCCTCAGCTAGGGGTGGGGCTTCATAATCACCGCAGCCAGCAATCCTGAGATTTTGGGTGACTTGACCTGGTGCAAGGCTTGTGTACAAACCTCTTTCTTACTCCCATCTCTTCAGGATCATCCCTGCTGCCCAGATCTGGTTCTCTGTTTTCTGGTCATTCAGTCTTAACAACAACAAAAATAGGCTAAACCAGTCACATAGTTCTCTGGATACTCAGGCAGCTGGGACTAGCCATGTGCCCAAGGGGTCTGAAGTCATGATGTGTCATTAACATCATCACTGTGAAACAGGTTATTGTCTCTGTCCTCAAATTTCTGAACAAGTTAACAACAGAGAGATTGCTGCAGAGAGCATTCATGGAAATATCATTATGTTATCTGGATGGTGATTGCATTGGTTTTTAAGATGTACATTTCTGTGTGAGAGAAAATCAAATGGCTTTTACTCTGTTTCTATTTTGGTTTTATTGCATGGCTGATGATTATATAGCATTATGTAAGCCAGCAGGAGAGTGTTATCTCTATAGTGGATGAAATGTTATGAGTCATTGATTAACAGGTAGGTCGTGAAGTGCTATGAGATATTGTAGCTACAACAGCATCTTGGGAGCAGAGTTTCCAATTTTCAGATTGTACTTTGCTTTTTATTTTATGGACACTTCAAAACATACGTTTTGAATAATCACATTTTGAGGAGATGAGGAACTGTTAAACACTGATATGCAATTAAAGAAAAAAAAAAAAGAAGAACCTTTGCCATTAGACTAGCCATGAAAGGAAATGAATTTCACATAGCCACAGAAATTATCAAAGGTATTCTTGATGAGATCTTGGCTCCTGGAACTTTCCAGAGGATTTTTGTTTTTGTTTTTTTTTTGAGTGTGGCTATGTGAGGGGAGTGTGGATGTCACATGTATATTTGTCTTTGGGAACTGAATCATTATTCCAACTATTGTTGTGACTTTCATCATATTGAGTTAAGTATAAAGAAATTTAACTAGTCTCACAGGAAAGTTTCAATGCTTATTGTTTTTTTTGTTTTGTCTTGTTTTTTTTTTTTTTTTGATTGAAGGGAAAATATTTTGACAGAGGTTCACCATTTCAGACCTAGAATTGTTTTTAACTTAAGTTACTTTTCCATCTAAAATATCAAGCGAAGCGGCATGTGTGGAGTTTAGGCTGGGTTCTTCTGTCTGTGGTAAGGACAGCAGAAGAGAGCTGAAGAGACAGAGAGAGAACAGAAGAGAAATAGAAGCAGAACTGTGAAACATCATTTACATCAGCAATTTCAAGACTGCTTTCTCATTAGGTGATCAGCAGCAACCATTCTGCTCAAATCATCTTTTTGGCCATCTGGACCAAATTATAGGCAGTAATGTCCATGGGCACAGCTGCCAAGTCTAATGTGTATTTCTAACTTGCGCATTAATAATAATGACCACACAGAGCCCAGTGGCCAAATGCGCTGAATAAATAAGAGGGAATGGAACACATGCGAGAAAGGATTCTATTTTGTATCCTGAAATGACAGTAGGTGTGATTAAAACTAACAGAAAAGGAGACCATTTTGACCTTCCTGTCTTCATAGTGTCTTTCTCCTGAGAAGCAAATCACAAAACAGATTAACCTTGAACCTGGTACTTTTTCTCCTGCTGCTCCAAGTGGTCCTCTATGGATTTCACTCACTTTATTCCACCATTCAGTGAGCCCTTTCCCTGCTTTGTCTCCCCTTTAAAGAAACTGCTGAAGGATGAGAAGCTGCCATTTCATGTCCCTGCCTAGTTAATTGTTTTTTGAACCAGCAGTGAGACCTTTCCAGGCACATTAAGTCTAATGTCATTATAAGTATAAGGAGTTACAAGAAAGGAAGAGATTAACAGTCTAATGAGAAAACACTAAGGCTAAGAGTCAAGGATTTAAATAGGTATTTCTACATTTTGCATGGCCATTCATTTCCCTAAAGCACTCAATGGTAACTTACTCTATAGGGAAAGTGGTCTTCTTGTTTTGTTTTTGTTTTTGAGACAGGATCTTACTATATAGCTTTAGATGGTCTGGAACTCACAGAGATCTACCTTTCTCTGCCCCCTGAGTCCCTGGGATTAAAGGCATGTGCCATCATGCTCAGCTCATGAAGGTGGTATTTAGAAGAAAGGCACCAGAATTAACTGATATATAACTTAGGGGCAAAATTCCTATAGTTGCTTTGAATTTCCTTTTCTTCCAAATCCACTTCATCCAGCTCTTTCCTGTCTTCAGGAGGTTATGCCTTCCACCTAGAATAATCCTTGGATGCTTTTTTTCTCTTATGATTTACATCCTACTATTTGAGCGATTCTCTTGGGCACTGCCCTTGGCGTGTGCCCGGAATCTGACCACCTATCATGGCTTCCCACAACCATTCCCTGCCACGTAACCATCATCACTTGCTGAATTGAGAAACCCCCTTTGCCTCCCATCGACTCTTCTCAGTAGCAGCCACATGATCTGATACCGCAGTTCAATTTTGTTATTTCATTCTCAGAAACTGCTTCTTAAATATGCCATTGTTACTGTCTCTACACTGCCACCTTTTTCATTAGGAACCTTCTTTTCTTTCTAGAATGCTCATTTGGCGCGTGATTACTGGCTGGCTGTTCTAAGTGTCAGACCCTGTGCCAGGTGCTGATGATTCAGTGGCGAGGAAAACGGGTCCTTGTCATTGCACAGCTGGCGTCCTGGGGAAAGAGAAAGGCATTCATCAGATCAGTTTACACATACGGGTCAAATGACAATGACATGGAATGCTGAGGAGAGGCTCATGATATCATGACAAGTGTAGAGCGGGGTATGGGGGTGTTGACCTGTTCTTAGGGAGTGGGGCTGGGGGTCTGAAAAATGTGAATTCAGGAGGAGAAACGGAAAGGGCATCAAGTGCAGACCTTGTTTCCTAACCGCAGTAAAAAGTCACTGAGGAAGGACTAATCGGAGCAATGGTGGCTTCTGTCCACAGGAGAACACTGAATAGTGTAGGAAAACACTGGAGTCTGGTGTTCAGGGTCAGATTATAGAGACTGGTAGCTGCTTAGCCTAGAGAGGTGGGGATAGAGGAGAGAAGGTTCAAGGTTTAAGGACTAGTTAGGAGGTGAAATTTTCAGGGTTTGGTCATCAGTTGAACAGTGAGGATAAGGGAGAGAAATCTGATGACCCTCCATTGTGAGCAGCCAAACCACGCTGCATGCTTGCATGGATGGAGGTGTATTTGTATAGGAGAGTGTTGATGCCCACAACTGTGTGGCTGAAGCAGTACTGCATTTGAGCTGTCTTTAAACTGTTCATAGGAAGCTGTCAAGTGAGATGGTACGTGTTTATAGCACATAGACTGGGAGCCTATGAGAGAGTTTTGATTGGGATTGACATTGCCTAGGGACAGAAGATGCAGGGGAACTGCATCTTAGAAAGCTCTAGAAAGTTAGGTAGAGAGGAAATGAGCAAAATAACTGAGCAAATAGGTACCCAGAGAAGGAGGAGAAAGACAAAGAGGCTTGAATGCTGAGCCAAGGCATTAATTCATTTCAAGGACAGTGTATAGTACCATAGGATGCCACCAGTACTTCATAGGCTGGAGGCTGGAGAAGACTTGTTTTCAGTGTCAGGTGCAATGAGGTCAGAGGCAACTTGAGGCTCAGGTCCCCTTACTGTTATACCACCCAAATCCCAGAAACATGCTGTGACTTTGCTTGAGCAACTGCAAGAAGGCAGACTTCCTGACTAGTGGGACTGAAATTGAGCTGCATTGCAGGAAACAGGAAGATGAGCTGTTTCTTGCGTGTTGGGCTTTCCAGTGAGACATGGTCTGTGAATAGCATCCTCTCTCTCACTCTCTCACTCACTCACTCACTCACTCACTCACTCACTCACTCACTCACAAGACTTTATGGATATGCCTCATAAAGTCAGGTAGGAAGTGCTTCTTGCCTGGGGTAGACTCACAGAACAGCACAAATGGAGCTGTCACTGTAGGGTGTCTGCAGCCATCATCTAGGCCGGTGTGAGCATCGTCAGCATGGGCAGATTATTGAAATGCGAAGAAGGGAAAGCTTAATGGGTGGTGTGGAGTGCACAATCAGAAATAGAAATGTACAATGAAAATAGAGTGTACTTCAGGTCAAGAAGCCGCCTGGAAGCCTGAGATAATTAACACCTTAGGATCTGCTCTGGAGAGCCACTGATAGGACATTCATCTCTCCTTGTCATCTCTTCCTTTGTATTGTAGTAAGCAAAACTTCAAGTCTCTTTCAGTGCTTTCCCTACAAGGTGGATATTTCAAACACTCACTATCTCTGGAAATCCCTTTAAAGCTACAGCTTCTGTGGTTTATGTGTTCCAATAACAAATTAATGCAAGTGTATGATTAAAAAAGCCAGAACTGCTTTGAGTGGAAAAGAGAGATGATGACAGAGGTGTGTTCTTTTTTTTTCAACCTCAGTTAGTGCTGATATTAAATATTAACTTTAAGAAATACCAACTAGTTAGTCTTCTATTTAGGAAGTAGTGAAACATGGATTTTGATATTTCATTTAAGATATATTAAGATTCTTAACCAGGCTTAACATTAGCACCTGTGATCCCAGAACATAGGAGGCTGAGACAGGAGATAAGGAATTCAAAGGTAGCCTTGGGTATTTATTGTATTTGAGGCTAGCCTGGGCTACAAAAAGTATAATTCTTATTAAAGTCTGTTGGTGTCATCATTAAGAATTAGCCTTACTTCTGCTGATGAGGACCATGTCTGGGTCTGTGGTCCTACCACAACCAAGTTCTGTGTTGATGTCTGTGGCCTGTGGTATCACCAAAGGCTACATGGGTGTCTGGGGTCTGGGCCACAACCTATTGTCATGTTAATTTCTGAGGGTCATGCTGCCACCGGGGCCATGCTGATCTGGGTGGCCTGTGCTGCCACACAAGGCCATGGCATTGTCTGAGCTGCTGCTGTGGGTCATGTCTGGGTCCATGGCCCAGCAGCAGCTAGGGTCTGGGTCATCATGTCTATGGCTCCTATTGCCACCAGGGGTTGAGTGGATGCCCAGAGTCTGGACAGTCACCTGAGACCATGTTGTTGTCCAAGGGTCTTGCTATTGCCCGGGCCATACTGATCTGAGTGGCCTATGTTGCCATCCAGACATTGGTGATGTCTGTGCCTAAGCTGCTGCTGAGGTCATGTCTGGGTCCTTGTTCCTGCTGCACCTGGGGTCTGTGATGATGTCCATACCACAGTGGGTAATAGGAACCATGTACATTGAAAAACAAGGGCTGGGCTGAGCCAGTCCTGCCCTTGACTGACTTTGGGATAGCTGGCCCTGCCCCTTGCTGGACACTGCAGCAGGAGAGCTGACCCCTCCCCTCATGGGAGAGCTGGCTCTGCGCCTTGCCTGAGGGGGCAGTCCCAGTAGCCCAGACTGACCAGTTCAGTTACCAACCAGACCCACATCTTGGGCCTTGGGTTGGCCCGTGCTAACATCTGTGACCTGCTGGGGTGCACAAAGGAACTGGTCCTTATGGAACGATAACCACTGGATCTCTATCTCTTGGGGCAACAGCAGAATATCTGAGAGGAATTTCAAAGAGGGTCCATTGATAATGGTGTGCCAGAGGCCTTGGACCAAACCAATGACTCACTGCAGTGAACATTTTGTGGGCAGGGTTGATTGGACAAAAGGGTTATACTGCATGACACACCTCAGCTCCTGATGCCACTAAGATGGATGAAGAGGTGTTGGAAAGACAGAGGAGCAAAATGTGTGGTCTTTCTTTCTCTCCTCTTTCTTTCTTTCTTTTTTTGCCTTGTTTTTGTTTTTAAATTTTGAAGGGCATGCTACAGGGGTGGAGTGGACAGATATGAAGGGACTGAGAGGTGAGCAGGATTGGAGTGAATGATGCGAAATTCCCAAAGAATCAATAACAAATTACGTTAAAAAAATAAATGAATCTCGAGTTCATAAAAATAAAAGAATTAGCCATACTTAATCTGATTAATTCTGTCCCAAGTGTCCCAAGTAATGTAGATACATTTTAGTCAAATGGGAGAGATTGATTGTATTAAGCACAAGAGTTTTGATATAAGGTGAGTGCCATAAGACAATTCAGGCAAAGCTTGGATACGGTAGCCACATTTTTATAATCTGTGAAAGCCCTTCTTTGTATTATCTTCCAGAAGAAAAGAGTAGAGGCTTCCCTTTGGGAACCTTTGCTCATCTCAGCTGGTGTCACACAGCGGCTGCCTTCTCTAATCTTCCATCTGCTGCTCTAGCCCACACAAGCAGTGAGAAGACCTTGTGCTGGCTTGTTGTATGTCAACTTGACACAAGGTAGAGCCATCAGAGAGGAGGAAACCTCAACTGAGAAAATGCCTCCATAAGACGAGGCTGTGGGCAGGCCTATAGGGCATCTTCTTAATTACAAGCTCATAGGAGAGAGCCCAGCCCATTGTGAGTGGTGCCATCCTTGTGCCAATGTGCTGCTGGGCCCATTCGGATATGAGAGGCCTGCATTGCCAACTGAAGCCATGGTGACCACCAGCCCCATGTTTCCGATGACCACATCTGGGTCCATGGTCCTGTAGCAGCTGGGATCTGTGGAGATGTCTGTTGCTCATATTACCACAGGAGTCCATGCAAACCATGTGTTGAAGTACAGGGGCCCTTCTGAGTTGGCCCCTCCCCTCACTGGTTCAGAATGACTCCCTGCAACAGGAGAGCTGACCCTGAACCTTCCTGGTCCTGGGATAATGGGCCCTGATGATCCTAACCCCACAAAGCTGGTCCTGCCCCCTAATAGGAGAGCTAGACCCTATACTTGGGAAAGCTTGCCCAACCCCTCATCAAGAGCCTTGAAGAGCTGGGTCCACCCATCACCTGAGAGGAGTGGTCCCAGCAGCTTGGATTGACAAAGTCAGCTGCCACCCAGGCACACATTCAGGGCTTGGAGTAGGCCACCCTATCATCTACACCATCTATGATCTGCTGGAGTATGTGAAAGGTCTGATCCTGTGGAACCATAGCTGCTGGATCTCCATGATTCAGAGCAACAGCAGGATATCGGAGAGGATGTCGGTGAGGGTATAGTATTGATGGTGTACCAAAGCCAGAGGCCTTGAACCTCACCAATAACTCATTATACAATAAACATTTGCAAGTAAAGCTGTTTGGACAAAATGGTCTACTGCATGATACACAGTAGCTCCCAATGCCGCTAAGATGGATGAAGAAACAATGGAGACGTGGGGAAAGATGGAGGAACAAAGTGGGTTTTTTTATTGTTATCAGTTTATTTTTTATCTTATTTTTATTCTTTTTTAGCTTTCTTTTTGTGGGGGCACTAAAAGGAGGATCAGATATGGAGGGACTGGAGATGAGTGGGATTGGGGTGCATGGTGTGAAATTCCCAAAGAATCAATAATCAATAAATAACCAAGAAAAAAGAAAGAGAGAAAGAAAGAACAGAAAGCAGACTGAGCAAGCCATGAGGAGCAAGCCTGTAAGCATTAGCTCCTGCCTCCATGTTCCAGCCCTGCTTGAGTGCCTGTCCTGGCTTCCTTTAGTGATGGATCATGATGTGGAAGTGTAAGCCAAATAAACCCTTTCCTACCAGTTTGCTTTTGGTCATGGTGTTTCACCACAGCAATAGTAACCCTAACTAGGGGGAAGCTTAAGGACAAGAAACAGTGCTTTCTTCTCCTGAACTCATGTCCCTGTGGTGCTTACAGGGGTGACGGAGGTTAAGTGGGAGAATTCTGGCAATCTAATACGTTGTACAGATCTTCATTCCTCTGCAAAATGCATGATGTGTCAGGGTTTAGAGAAGAGTGGTATGTGTAGGCTCATAGGTCCCAGGTTAGAGCCTTTTGCTCTATGAGGTCTGGGTACCATGACCTGAGAGATCTTCCTAAAATATTTTAGTTGAGCATTTTTCCAGCTTTCCCATCAACAGCGACTCCATGGCGACGGAAAGCCCTGCTGCATTTTGCAGACCGAGGTCACCTAGCTGCATGTGTCACCTTGTCACCCTGATCTGGTGTTTTCCTGCCAATGTGTTATCCTCACTGTCCTTGCCAGCTACACCAGTTGCTATGTGTAAGCCCGGCCCCCAACATACTTAGTTCCCTCTCAGGCAGATCGGGGGACAGATTTTTGGTTCTCACTTCCTCTGTGAAACCACTTATGTTTGGCCTTCTTTCCCTTTTTTTTCTTCTTATTTTAGAATTCCTCATTTATTTTCACCACCTACTTCTGTAGACTGACTGGCCTTTTGTTGGTCTCTGGCAATCCCTTGTGTGTTTCTTTAATTTTAAGGTGTATTGATAGTAGATGTTGTGTGATAAACTGTTAAAGCTGGGAAGGATGTTAGCATCAAAATCCTCAATCTTTTATTCATCTTCAGCCAATCAGTGGCAGTTGCTCATAGCTGTGGTCTGTCTTTCTGTATGTCTATGTTTTGCAGTAAGACTGTGCCTAGAGGTCCTATTGGGTGTTCATTAAGGGAGACGAGGAGAAAACCTAGAGGGATTAATAAAGCCTTTCTATGGATGAGCCTGTGTAGGAAATCTATTGGACCTCTCTCTTGCCCACTTGCCTTAGTTAAAAATTAAGGAATCTCTCAGCACTACAGAGTTAGAGGAGAGATTGTGGGTAAAAATAGGAAACAAAGAAGCCAAAAGAACAAATGTAACAGCAGTCCATGTTTGCTCTATGTGTGAATATATACACATCCATATATGTATACACACATACAAATAATATACATATTTATATACCTGCACATAAACATATGCTTACATACCCTGTATATACATAATACACACACACACATACATATACATATATATACATATACATATATATATATATATATATAATTGCTTATTTTGGAGTAGATAATTATGGTGGGCCATTTCTTATTTACTTAGAATGGGCTTGGCTTCTGGTAAATGCATTGTCTGTATTCTTCTAGAATTGGCTCTTAAAAGCTTGAGTCTCTTGGTGTTATTTACATAGGTAATATGATTTTTTATTTACTTCAAAAGAGAAGAAGTTTTTGCTATTCTGCCACGGAAATCTCTTGAGCACACAGAAGCTGACACTGGTTTCCCTGTTCTTGTTGGCTACTAACATCATTTCACTTGAGCTATAACTATAAGGAGACCCACCACAAACTGTTTGCGTTGCATCCCTTTTCTTTTTTCAGAAGTCACTCCAGGAAGTGAGTCGTAGTGCTGGGACCAAGAACACAGGTCTCCCCAGGCATGGCTTTCTTTGTTTGCTCCTCTTTTGTTTTATGACCCCTACTGTGCTCACACAAGAACATTTCCTAAGTCTATATTCTTTCCTTTGACAGTTAAGGGCTTTGTGCTTCCTTGCTTCTCCCCCCCCCCCCCCCCCCCCCCGCCATATCCACAGATACTTACTCCAGCCATCTAGAGAAGGGAAATGCCATATCTGTAGGAACATGAATGCTGATGGCTTCTCATAATTACCCAAAGAACATCATTGAGGTGTGATTTCCTTAGAGTGCTTCTTCAAATCTAGACTCAAAAGCCATTCTTACGTTGAGAAAGTGCTTTCTTTTGTACCAAACTCTGAGGACTTAAATTCTTTCTCCGTCTGTGGTCTTATTTTTCCGGTACGTGTCTCTGACGGAAGCAGAGCACTGACAGATTGCACACCACCAGCATTGATCTGACCCCCAGCTGTAGTCCGTCCTTGTCAGTTCCTGTCCTCTAGGCCGTTGCTCACGGTTATATCAAAGGTGGGAGCAGCTGGAATCAGATCCCTGTGATTATTAAGACAGTGATTACTGATCATGCCGACAGAAGTGATGTTAACCAGCACTTAAATAATTGAAAAATGTTACCTGGGAGGCATGCATGAATTCAAGGTGTCAGAATAAAAGACATTTTCTAAACTGGCCCGGACAGTCATGAGGTGATTTTGCTCTTACTTTATTCACATGATCTGGACAAAACAATGCTACTTGGGGATGGTGCACTTCTTAGAGTTTAAACTTTTCTTTCTTTTTTTTTAATTTTCAAGACAAGGTTTCTTTGTGTAGCCCCAGCTGTCCTGGAACTCACTCTGTAGACAAGGCTGGCTTTGAACTCCCAGAGATCTCCCTGCCTCTGCCTCCTGAGTGTTGGGATTAAAGGTGTGCAGCACCACCACCCAGCAAGTTTAAACATTTTAAAACTTTTTTTTACAAATAGACTCGTGTTGTAAGATCTTAAGGAATGCTAGTTAGAGGGAAGAAGTTAATTGTCTTTGAGTTGCCAAGTTATGAAAAGATCTGAGTGATGACGCTTTGTAACTGTGCCTTGATTTAGCACAGTACTAAAATGGTTGATGATGCACTATACTTCTACTCTACCTTATACTTTAGAATGTGCCTGCAAATTTACTGTTTAATATAGTTTCAATAGAAGTATTGGGAAATGTTGTTTTACTCTTAAGGAGAAAAAATGTTGGCTCATAAAGGCGAAATGACCTGAGGAAGTTATGTGACTTACAGTTTTAAGGATTGTGTTAGACTTGTCCTTGATTTTCTAATGTGGCCCAGATCTGCTAGGTGACAGGATCCACAATACACCTTGACACACAGGAGAAGATATTCTGGGGCTGTTTTCTTTAGCATACTCTTCTGAACCTATTCTTCATCAGAAGAATCAAGTGTGGCAGAAAGGAAATCATTTAATGGCCTGACAAGACTTTTCTTCATTGAAAGAATGATTGTCTTTTGTCCTAAATTCTACAGATGTAACAATAATGTGATACCTCTTATGATTATAGATGATTAAGAAGTATGGCTTCTGCCCTCTATTGAATAGTTCTAGCAGACCAAAACTGTAGGTAAGTCTCTCATCAAGAATGACTCTCCATGTTTTTATTTTAACTTGGGAAGCAATTCCTTGGGAGATTTGATGCGGCTTCCATCACTTTACTTTTATTTGTTGATTTTTAAAACATTACTGCTTCATCCCAACATCTGGATTTGCCAGCCCTTTGTGCTTGTTATGGATCATGTGGATCAAAGCTGAGTCAGTTCTGATGTTTCATTGATCACCATGATGCTATATAACTTACAACTCCAAAGATCTGGAAAGCCATTTAACTTTAGGTTTTAGCAGGAATCCTATCAAGTTCTGTAGGGTTTGGACATGTCTGCAAAGTTTGTGGTGCAGGCCCTTCCAGACAGCTCAGACTCGAGGAGAGAATAAAGGTCTATGGATATAGTTCTTGGCCAGTGAGCCAATGTCAGAGACAATGTTTACTTCCTTGTATAGCACTGATGATGCCATATCTCAAAAAACAGCATCAAAAATCAGCCACAACATCAGGTAACTAACTCCCAAGACTCATGGGAATATGTTGGTGGTGTAGATGTGTGCTTGTGTGGGTCATTCTGCTTTTCTATAGTACACAATTACCAAAGCCGTAGTTACACACATATTCTTTGAGTGTGTTTTTTTTTCCTGTAAAAATTTGATGAATTTGTTTTATTAATAATATTCAGCAGTTTTATGTACAGACTATAACAAGGTGCAAAAATGTCTTGGTTATAGACTTGTACACTGAGAACATGAGGACTAATGAGGGAAGAAGGATACTTCAGTCATTGTGAAATATCAGACATGGATTTGACAGCCCTTTATCCCCTCAGACACCCGCACACTCCTGAGATTCGTCATCCCACACAGCAAACTCACACTAGCCTATTGACTGATCCATAAAAACAGACTCCACTCCCTTCCTCCTCCTCCTCTGACTCATGCTGAAAAGTCGCGCAATTGAAATCATTTCTCATCAAAAGACATAATGTGGAAAACTTTCTTGTCTCTAACCTGGGGACTATTCTTTAGTATTTTGACATTTGCATAATTGATATTTTAAAACTATTTCTTCAGAGCCTTCCCTGACTGCTAAAACTGAGTATCCATTGAGTTGCTCACATCTTTTTATGCTTTCTTGGTTCTTTGCATGCACCCGCTGCCATCCGCTGTTTTACCCTTTGTCTTTACGCCGTTTCTCCCTCCTAGAGTGTAAGTTCTATGAGAATGGACACAGTGTCTGCTGTGTTTCAAATTGCATGTCCTAGATGGAGGGATACGTATTAGGAGTTGATGGATATTTTCAAATAGAAATATTCCTAAAATCTCATGTAGTTCAAGTCACCAGAGTCCTGTTTCTGTTACTCATTCTAAGTAATTAGTCTTCTTCTGTCATTCTCTCCAGTATCCTTTACAGCTTATACTGGTCATTACTGGTTCACTCAGATTCAGGATCTTTGGGTCCACTTATATTATTTCCTCTATCTTTTCACACAGTGTTGACTGAATCACTATTTGGTAATTTTACTTTTTTAAAAAATATTTTTTTCTATTTGACTGAATCATAGCAGGATTATATAAGTTGTAAATGACATCTTTTATTTAATTTTGTGGGATAGTTCTCTTAAAAGTCTTCTCCTGAAACTAGTGATTTTGCATTGTAATCTAAGCTTCTGAAGCAGGAAGATTCCCAGGTTCAAAGCCAGGCTAGATACCTTAATGCTACCATGCCTCAAAATAAAAAGTAACAACAGGACTGGGGATAATTTTAGTTGCAGAGAAGTTGACTAGCTCACTTGAGACACTAGGTTCAACCCTAGATGTAGGGAATGAAAAAGAAAAAAAAATCCTATTGTAATTGCTCTTGTGATTCACAAAGTACAACTTTACTATTTTTATTTTCCCCTAAATTTAAATATTTCTCAAAAGTACTAGTAGTATGCTAGAACTGAGGAGAAGAAACTCAGCATGTAACTGGTGTTTTATTTATTTTTCTATTGTTGTGAAGAGATACCAAGGCAATTTATAAAAGAAAACATTTGGTGACCTCTCAGCCATTGGTTCATATTTCATGTGTTTCCGTTTGTTTGGCTATTTGTCTCTGTGCTTTATCCGACCTTGACAGTTGATTGGCCTGATCTGTTTGGGAGGCATCCAGGCAGTGGCACCGGGTCCTGTGCTCATTGCATGAGTCGGCTGTTTGAAACCTGGGGCCTATGCAGGGTCCCTTGGCTCAGCCTGGGAGGAGGGGACTGGCCCTACCTGGACTGAGTCCACCAGGTTGATCTCAGTCTGTGAGGAAGGCTTTGCCCTGGAGGAGATTGGAATGGGGGGCGGGCTGGGGGGAAGGTGAGGGGGGGCGGGAGGGGGGAGAACAAGGGAATCTGTGCCTGTATGTAGAACTTAATTGCATTGCAAAATAAAAATTTAAAAAAAATAAAAATAAAAATAAAAGAAAACATTTAATTGGGGCTTGCTTACAGTTTCAGAGGGTGAGTCCATTATCGTCATGGCAGGAAACATGGCGGTACGTAGGTGGCCATGATGCTGGCTGGAGCAATACCTGAGAGCTCACATCTGATCTATAGCAGGAAGCATGGTGGGGTAGTGGGGGCAGAGACAGACACTGGGGCTGTCATGGGCTCTAGAGACCTCAGAGCTCACCCCCAATGGCATACCTCCTCCAACAAGGCCAACCTCCTAATCCTTCCTAAATAGTTCTATGACCTAGACAGCAAGCATTCAAAGGTGTGAGCATATGGGCTCATTCCCATTCAAACCACCAGAATTGTTTTGCGACTGATTTTTAGAATTCAGTATGCCGACTTTAAAATTTGTTGCTCAAATCAATATTGTATTCCTTTTGGTAAATGAAAATTTGATGTCAATGTTTCATGTGCTCATTACATTCAAAGTGCCTCATGTTGCTGTTTACTTATTTTATAAGAAAAAAAGTAGTGTGATATCGCCTTGACACTGAGAATGAACCTGCAGATATTTATTTTGTCAAAAATCAGGCTTTTAAGGGCTTATTTTTGGATTTTGTCCCCCCCCTTTTTAAAAAGAAGTTAGAGTTGATATTGAAAAAATAGACATAACAGCACTGACCACATGCACCTCCACAGTATAGGAACGTTTCCTCAGAGCCAGGCAGAGGTGGCGCATGCCTTTAATCCCAGCACTCGGGAGGCAGAGCCAGGCAGATCTCTGTGAGTTTGAGGCCAGCCTGGTCTACAGAGTGAAATCCAGGACAGGCACCAAAACTACACAGAGAAACCCTGTCTCAAAAAACCAAAAAAAAAAAAAAAAAAAAAGAGGAGAGGAAAGTTTCCTCAGAAGGCCTCCCTCTCCAGGGGCCATCACTCTTTCTGAAGTAGCTTCTCTCAATGCCCTTTTATGTTCTTCTTGATGAGAGGCTCCTTCAGGTGTCAAGGGCTGGGCTCTAGGTCAAGGCTACTAAAGTGCTACTTTAGAAGTAAAAATGGAATTATGTAGATATTTATAAAGGATTTAGCGCATCTTTTCTCTGACAGAGAAATGTGCATCAGAAAGTATCTGGAATTTCTGCATTTGTGGTAAGAGGTCTGTGAATTGCACAGATAAAACAATTTATGCACAGTACATTTATGGCAAGCCTTCTAGGAAGCAGCCTCATTGTAGCACAGTACTAAGTGTCATCTGGTCCTGCCCCTGTAATTCAGTTACTATGTCACTTAACACATGGTTCAACCCAGCTAAAGGAATTCAACCTTATGCCCACGCCCTTTCTTCTACCTTACATCTTTTTATTAAAAGGAAAATTACAGTTTGAATGACACCTTTTATCAGTTATCATGTTAATAAAATAAAAAGCCAGGTACTTGCTTTGCAAAGTCTTTTAACTCTTACTCCTTTATGTGCTTTCATGGCATATAGTATCATTCAAATGCTGATTTAATGAATAATTAGTGAGTTCATGAATGAATGTGTGCTTGGTGTGTGGTTACTTACAGTAATTTGCTATGCAGCCAAGTCATGTCTGTTTTCACAGGAAAGCAAGTATTTTGTCCAAGAGAATTAGCATGTTTGTGACATGAAGTGTAAGCTAGAGTTAGTGATTAGATAGGTTTAATAATGATTAATAGTGTCTTCTTCCCTGTAACCATTTGTGTTAGTTAGGGTTTCTATTGCTGTGAAAAGACACCATGACCATGGTAACTCTTATAAAGGAAAACATTTAATTGGGGCTGGCTTACAGTTTCAGAGGTTCAGTCCATTATCCTTATGGTGGGAAATGGCGGCATGTAGGCAGACATGGCACTGGAGAAGGAGCTGAGAGTTCTACATCTTGATCCTCAGGCAACAGGAAGTGAACTGTGTTCTACACTGAGTGTAGCTTGGGCATAAGAGACCTCAGAGCTCACCCCCACAGTGACACACTTCCTCCAACAAGGCCACATCTACTCCAACCTCCCAATGGTGCCACTCTCTATGGGGGACATTTTCTTTCAAACCACCACACCATGGCATGTTAGGAACATCCCAAGATGGACAGACAAATCAAGGGAAACAGGAAGGGTTTCTGTGTGGCTTAGATAAGGTTTTGCAACCTTTGCAGTGAAGGAGCAAATGGTATCTTAAGCTTTGTTGGTCAGAGGATCTCCTACCACTGTTCAGTTCCGTTGCAGTATGAAAGCAGTCATACACAGTTGTGATGGATGATGGATATTAATCGTCAATTTGACATGACCTCATCTTGCTTTGGAGACAGGCCATATATATGTGAGGGACTTTCGAGATTGGGTTAATTGAGGTAGGAACTGCCCCTGTGAACTTGGACAACACCATTCCATAGTCTGTGTGGTCCAATACTGAGAAAACTAACCGAGTACCAGTGTTTGTCTCCCTCTGTTTCTTGACTGTGGACACGATGTAACCAACTGCACCAAGCTTCGGCCTCCTTGATTCTCACACAATGAAGGACAGTATTCTTGAACAACTATGAGTCAGAACAAGTCCTTCCTTCCTTAAGTTGCTTTTATCAGCTACCTTGTGGAAGCCATGAGAAAAGTACCTAAGATGCAATTGAGGATGGCAGTGTCCTAGTCAAATTCCTAGATAAAGGATTGATCATTAAATCTAGATTTCTCAGCCAACCACTCCCTATTCACAGTTTTAGAAGTTCTATGTGTAAAGTACAATGTTTAGCACTAAAAGATTTTTGCATACATTTCTTAACCCTGACCACATAGAGTAGGATATAAAACATTCCAGTTTACCACTCAAGCTGAAAACCTACATGAGCCTAGAGGACTCTGAGGCTTCCTGCACTATGCTTCCATCAGCTTTCTCAAGCAAGTGACAGCTCAGGCCAGTCAGTCCTGAAGCATCCATCAAATGGAGAAAGGGATAAGCAACCCAGTATGTCACAGTGACTGATAAAGGCCATTTCATATATTTCTCACACTTTACTTGGGATTCTATAATAATATCCTATATCCATGAGGTGACAGTGGGAAACGGGGAAATGCAATTTACATTATATTGTGTAGACCTTTGAAGGTAGCTGTCCTTGAGTCTTAAAGGGAAAGCCTTGTGGTACAAATGTACTTCCCACCTAACACATAGTTTAAAATTTCAGTGACCCATATATGAACTCACAGAGACTGTGGCAGCATGCACAGGGCCTGCACAGGTCCAATCCAAGTGGGTTCCCAGCACTGAGAGGGGAGAATGGGAGTGGACATGAGCTCCCACCCCTAGCCAGGAAGCTATCTCCAATTGACATTTGCTTGTAAAGGAAAAATTAGTTTTCTCTAATGGAGTCTCACTGGGTTTATAAACCACACATAGGGGTAGGCCCCATGCCCAGCTATAGAGAGCCAACACAAAATGAACTCAGTGGTGTCTTTCTAGACTTTTTGTCTCATATCCCTTTGTTTGGGCTTTTTTTTTTTTTTTTTTTTGGTTTTTCGAGACAGGGTTTCTATGTGTAGCTTTGCGCTTCTCCTGGATCTCGCTCTGTAGACCAAGCTGGCCTCAAACTCACAAAGATATGCCTGGCTCTGCCTCCCGAGTGCTGGGATTAAAGGCGAGCGCCACCACCGCCTGGCTGTTTGGCAAAAGTAAGATAAAAAATGTTTGGGCATTTTTTAATCTTACTTTTGCTTGTATATTATGGTTTCCATTTCCAATCTTGTGGTTTTATGTTTTTCTTTTTTTAATATTCTGGTTTGTTTGCCTGTTTGTTTTCTAAAAAGAGAGCAAGAAAGAAGGCATGGAGTTGGGTGGGTAGGGTAGATCTGGGAGGAGTTGGGGGAAGGAAAATCATGATCAGACTATATTGTCTGAAAATAATTATTTTCAATAAATAATTTAAAAAATAAAAAAAAATACCATGATCCAGTATAAGCCTGAAATAGTCAGATTTATAATTTAAATTTCAAACTTATTTTTATAAATTTTATTAATAATAGAAAAAGTACAGTCAGATATAGACAGGCTCTGCTTGTGTGTACAGGAGACTTCTGAAGTCTGTTAAAAATAGGGAGGCCAATTGGGTCCAGGCAAATGGAAGAGCATGGGTCAGCATGACAGGTCACCAGTGGCCTCACACATGAACTTGGGCTAAGGTTTCGCTGATCTCAGTGACTAATTTAGCATTGTCTGGGGACAGTAGCAGGAAGAAAATATATTATGTTGCCTTATATCACGTTCAAGGTCTCTTTGAGTAGGTGCCCAAGAAGTGTGAGAGATACTGGGACTGATTTCTCTCTCATCACCCTCCCGAAGTTTAACCATTGTGCAAGACAAAGTCTCACTCTGCAAGACGGGATTAGGGAAGAAATAGAGACTAACTGTGGGCCTCTATCCAACCAAAAGGGAATGATACCTTCTGGCTCATCATCGTTGCTGTAATCTCATTATCATCAAGATAATATTTAATATGTGTTCGGGAAACATGTGCTCTTGGGCTTATCTCATTTAGTTGTGTGTCTTGTGAATTGCATTAACTGCAATTCAGCTAATTAAATTATATAGTCTGAGAATTGTTATATGCTTTTAAATTTAGTTTCATTTTTGACAGAATTATGTTCACATGATTTCAGGAGTTGGATAACTCTCTTTATGTGGAAAAGTAAAAAGTGTAAGAAGTAGCGTATGTGATTCATTTTGCTGTTTCTTTAGATGTTTACATTGCTGTTTCCCGTTAATGTGCTTATGGCACCAGTGATATGTTCTTTGACTTCTTTGTGTTAGAGCTATGGCTTTTCTATGATGGAATATGAAGTATAGATGAATAAATCGGTCATACATTTGCACACCTCCCGCTCTTCTCTAAACTTAGATGCACTACCATATTGGCTGTGTCAGGTTTTCTATGTTTCTCTCTGCCTCGGCTTTAGCTGTCTAAGGCTGCGCTTTGTCTAAAGACTGTCCGTAATCTCTCAGGAATACTTTTCTTTCCTGCATGATTTTCAATTTTCTAATCAGTTTTTCCAGTTCCTTCTGGAGGGAGTCTCCCGGGCATCCCTCAAGTGCTCTAGCGTGGCTTTCTTCCTGGATGTCCTTTGGGGCATTCTTTTCAAGTCTCCTAGAGATTGCCTCTGTCCTATTCCTGCTCAGTTTCTGGTTTCCTAAATCATGTCTTCTGTCTTCTCATTTCTTCCAGATTATCCTCTTGTTTAGATGGAAAACATCTGTGGTGATATATTGGGGGCCACAATATATTATGCTCACTATTAAAGCTTATCTGAGGATCAGAGGAAAAGCCAACACTATATTAAACAGAGAAGTCAGGCAAAGGTAGCACACGCCTTTAATCCTAGCATTCAGATGGATCTCTGTGAGTTCAAGGCCACACTAGGCAACAGAACCAGGCATGGTGACACACTCCTTTAATCCCAGCACTAACCATAGAGGTTTGGAGGTCTGTACAGACAGACAGTAAGTGAGGTAGCTGGGCGGAGAGAGAAAGTGAGATGTAGAACAAAGGCATATAGGCATGGGTATACAGGAAGTAGGTCTCTTTGGCTGAGGATTTCCAAGTGGTAAGAACATGGCTGACTTCTTTCTGCTTTTCTGATCTCTCAGTTTATACCCCAATATCTGGCTCTGGTTTTTTTATTTATTTATTTTTATTAATAAGACCATTTAGCAATTCATCTTACAAACATCCTCTAGTAATTTCCCGAAAACAATACTGCTATGGGATGTTCTGTATGGCAAATGTGTTACTGATTGGTCAATAAATAAATCACTGATTGGCCATTGGCTAGGCAGGAAGTATAGGCGGGACAAGGAGGAGAATAAAGCTGGGAAGTGGAAGGCTGAGTGAGAGAGACACTGCCAGCCGCCACGATGAGAAACAGCATGTGAAGATGCCGGTAAGCCACGAGCCATGTGGCAAGATATAGATTTATAGAAATGGATTCATTTAAGCTGTAAGAACAGTTAGCAAGAAGCCTGCCACGGCCATACAGTTTGTAACCAATATAAGTCTCTGTGTTTACTTGGTCGGGTCTGAGAGGCTGTGGGACTGGCAGGTGATAGAGATTTGTCCTGACTGTGGGCCAGGCAGGAAAACTCTAGCTACACAATGCTTTAAGAGATAATTGTGTACTCTGCAAAAGTGAAACAACTTTATTATTCTTTAAATTGATTTGTGTATAAAAACTCTACATTGGTTATTTATTTATTTATTTATTTTGAACTATTGAGGATTGAACTAAGAGCTCTGGCATTGGTGTTTGCTCCCAGCCTAGAAATAAATACTTAATTTTCTTTATCCTGTCAAAAAAATTACCTTCCGTTTCTTTGCTTTGGTGATTCTATTGTGTTCTCTTTCTCTGTCTTTTTTCGAAGCCTTCGTTGATTCTTGGGTATGTATTCAGATTCAAAGGGCAGGAGAGCTGTTTTGAACACACGGACATGAGGGGATGGGGTGAGGGTTGGGTGGGGATGGAAGTTGTTAACTCAGTCTTCACGTAAAGAGATGGTGTTGAACTGGGTGTTTGGTGTATTCAGGAACCCTGTGGTAGCCAAGGGTTGGGTTGATTGTTTATTTAACCCCTGTGAGTAACCTCAGTTCTCAGTGCTGCTGGCACTCTGGAAGCTGGGGGAGACATGAAACTTTAAGTCTCCACAAGGGCTGTGGAAACTCTCACTTGCTCCCTTTGCTTTTCAGCTAACACGTGCACCCTCCATTGTTCCTAAGTCCACAGTCTGGAGACACATTCACTCATTCTCTTCTGAGAACAAATATCTGATATGCCAGTCGGGTGAGGCAGACAAGAGTCACAGTGCAGGAGAGGGCCCTTAGGTGGTCTGTTCTAAAACACATTTCTCCCTAGTTTTCCTATTTTCAACGGTCCCAGCCCGTTTTGGCTTCAGTAACAAATTGCCATAGACTGAGTTGCTTAGACACAAATATTTCTCTCTCATAACTCTGGAGGCTTCGAAGTCCTAAAACTAAATGCCTGCAGATCTGGCATGTGGATGGAGGGCTGCTTGTATCCTCACATGGTAGACAGCAGAGAATGAAGTTCTCTCGTGCCTTAAAAAAATTAGTTCTTTGAGAGTTTCTTACAATGTATTTCATCATATTCAGCTCTTCCTCCAACTCCTCCTAGATTCACTCTCCCTTCCCTACCCACCTAACTTTTTAAAAATACATATGTATGTTTTTAACTTTTGAGCTTATAATTACATCATTTCCTCCTTCCCTTTCCTTCCTCTGAATTGTTCCATTTGCTCAGTGGATCACAGGGCTCGGTCAGACACGGGTGCTTATTAGTTTATTGTAGAAGATATTATAACAGCTACTGACAGAGACTGCACAGGCTGAGGTGTGGGAGGAGCACAAGGTGTCTTCCCTGTGCTCTCCAGCAGTACAGTTCTCTAGGAAGCCCTTCCTTTGGGGTATTGTGGATCGTTCATTCTACAGGTGTGACTGAAGCCTGGACAACCATATTTAAATCTAACTGCGTAAACAGGGCATCACTGAGGTAATGCATTCAGCACAGTAAGACCTTCCCCTTTCTCATTCCCTGCTCCTGGGTAAGATCTGGGATCCTGTTAGACAAAGGTCTTATGACCCAGACAAGGTGAGGTCAGAGAACTTCTCTATGCCAACTCCAGGGCAGGAAGTCAGAAAAGGCAAGGTCCATGTAGGAAATGAGAACATCTACTTTCTGTGGCCTGTCTTGAGCCATGGATGGAATGTCAAACCATGTAGTAGCCTCCCAGAGGAGTCTCCCGGTCATTCCGTTACCACCCAGGGCTTGAGCTGTGACTCTGGAATAGGCACAAACATTTCAGTTCACAGCGAGAATCTCATGCTAGTCTCATCAGGTTCTGAGTCATATTTTTTTTTCCTTGATAGAAGTTGGATTTTTTTTTTCGTTGTATCCCCCATTGCCAGGTGGGAGCTCACTTTTCATGGTTTTCCTGAGTCACTTATTATGTACCCAGTTTCAATAATTTGTATGGCTTTTATTTCTAGCTCTTGTTGTTGTTGAAATTGTATGTTCATCATTGTTTTATAACATCTTTATTATGGTGTCTGTGCTGTGATTTCTATAAGAAAAATAAGGAGAAACATTTGCTTTAATGTAACAGCCAGAATCAGAATGTGTCTCACAATAGGTATAAATATTTTAATGAATGGGTGCTTAATCCACCATCCTAAACTAGACCCTTTTTGTTGAGTTCCCTTTAGATACCCTTTTTACTCTCTAGGAAATGGGGTTTAGAGAAACCAAGGCCATGAAAGTCACAGAAACAGTATTGACACCAAGATACGTAACAGGCAGTTTACTTCCAAAAACCACTGCTTTTATGAGGATACTGAAGCACACCTCCAAGGCGTACGGGATCTTCATTTCACAGGACTGTAACTCAGGCTTCCTACTTTAGAGCATAGTGTCCTGAGCTGGGAAACCAGCTTCTTTCCCTGCATCCGTCAGCGCTTCTAGGGTTACCTTTGCCCAGCACTGCAGTGGATGAATTCCCTTTCGCAATGTGAGCTTGCAGCCTTCCCCCTTCAGCATTTCAGCTAGCCAAGCTCATGTTCCCCTCCCTGCCAGAAGACTCCTGATTTGTACAATGGCAGGTTGTTATAAGAATTCAATGAGAAGCCCGTGTACTAACCACTCCCGTGAACAACAGCATTTCCTGTTGTAACGCAGAGGCAAGCCATGCTTCTGCTTCTCAAAGTGGAGAGGTAGGTGCATATTAATTGATGTTTTCAAGGTACAACTCTCATTTTAGAGAAGTTGGAATGAGAAAAATGTGTACAATAAGGAAACTGCCAGCTGTCTGATGCTGTTGGGATAACTGCAAATGTGGGTGGCCTACCTTACCTTGTAGTTTGTAAGCTTTTAAAGGGAGACATTATTTTTACTTTTTCTTGAGTGTCTAATTATACCTTGTTCAGTAGATACTGGAAGTATATTAAACACTTAGGATATCTTTGATGAATGAGCAATCCATGTTTTAAAATCTAGCATTAAGACCCTCTATCTTAAAATTGTATTTGGACATATTTTGATCAGAAGTTAGGGAACTCTACACTAAGTATTTTCTCTTAGTTGGAAGGTTTCCAATGATCAGTGGGAATGGACCTGTACTGTCTGACTAAGAACTGTTTTATACAGAGTTTTTAATGGACTAAAATAATTACATTTACAAAATACATCCTGTGTCATGTAGCTCAGGAATATATTATCTGTCTTACAAATAATTTATATATGTACTAGTAAAATGCACAAGCCCTCCATTTTGGCATCTGTAAAGATTTAGGGGAATAATTGAGTTGAGTGGCAAAAGAACTATACAAAATTCCTTAATAAAATAGTATTCATGGAACATTTGAGAGAAGCACCTCAGGATGTTATAATTGCAGGTTAGGTTATTTTGACAAGACTGTGTAACTGATCCAAGCATTTCGTGTTTCTATTCATAGAATGTGATGGAGCTAAAAATTAAAGTCAGAGCTGAAGAGGGGTGTGCTCGTACGGGTGGAAGAGCTACTCACGCAGCAGATTTTCATTTGATTCAAAAGGTCTCCAACCACGTGCATTGGGGTGGCTTGATGTTTTATCCTTGAAGAAATTCTGTCTATGTCAGTAGTTAAAAGAAATTTAACTAATGAATTCCATAATATAAATGGAAACATTGGAGCTCACTTTGCAGACCACCTCTCATTAAGATCTCATGTTCTCTATTCAAAAATGGAGATACATTATACTTTTATTCTTTTTGCTTTGAGGATTTTTTTTTTACAGTAATATTAGTCCCTGAATAATAGTTAAGACTAGTGAATATATAGGTGTAGATCCTGACCATGTAAACAGAATCGCCCAGCCATTTACCTGGCAAGCAAAAGTGAGGCAATGGGGTATGACTGGGACAGCTGTCAAAACTGTGGCTGCCAGGACTGTGAGTCAAAGGAGGCTGAGCTAGTATAGAAGATCCTGCCCCCATCCAGAGATTATAAAGGTGGGAACAATCCTGTTGAGTATGGTATAGTGCTATTGGAACGCGTAGAGGAGAGCAGAGAAGTGACCCTGGAAACATGCAGGATGGTTACCATCTAGCAGAACACCTTCTCCTCCCTCCCTCTGGCCACTCAGAAAAAGAGGGCAAAAGAGTCCTGAGCAGTAAAGGGACCAGTGCCCTGTGGGAGGTAAAACAGGGCAGCCTGGAAGGGTGCTTCTGCAAACCGTGCCCAGGAGCGGACGCTGTAGGTGACAATGCACAACAGCAGAAGAGATACCTGAGGTACCAGTGAACTGATGACTTAGTCACTGTTCTGCTGCTGTGAAGAGACACCACGACAAAGGCAACTCTTAGAAAGAGCATTTAATTCAGGGCTTGCTTACAATTTGAGAGGTTAGTCCATTATCATCATGGAGGGAACATGGCGGCATGCATGGTGCTGAAAAAGTAGCTGAGAACTTTACATCCTGATCTGAAGGCTGGCAAAGAGGACTGGAGAGAGGGACACACACACACACACACACACACACACACACACACACACACACACACACGGACAGACTTGGGAAGAGGCCTTGCATGAGTTTTTGAAACCTTAAAGCCCATCCCCAATGACAAACTTCCTCCAACAAGGCTGAGCGTGCCCCAAATCCTTCCTAGTTTTTCACACAGTGTCACCCACTGGTGACCAAACATTCACATCTGTGAACCTATGGGGACCAGTCTCATTCAAACCACCACATTCCATCCACTTGCTGGCCCCCAGAGGCTTGTAGCCACATCATAATGCGAGAATGCATTCAGGCCAATCTTAAAAGTCCCCATAGTCTATCTCAGTGTCAACACTGTTTAAAAGTCCAAAGTTCAAAGTCTCTTCCGAGACTCAAGGCAAAAACTCAAAAACTGTAACCCCCTGTTAAACTGAAATAAAAAAGAAAATCATATACTTCCAACACATAGTGGCACAGAACATACATGACTATTTCAAAAGAGAAAAAAAGGAGCATAGTGAGTGTTTACCACCCTAGAGGCAGTGGGACCTGGGAGCGTGGAGCCTAAAAATGAGGCAGACTAAAGTCTCATGTAATAACCAACTTTATTCAGAACATCACACAATTTATAAACTCGGGATTAAGAGGAATCACATGAGTAAAGTCACAAGAGCAGGCTACAACGCCTGGCAAGCCACACGTGGCCATCAAGCTGCCCATGGCAAAAACATATGTTTTTCCATAGATGCATATAAACAAATAACAATATCCAGTTGTAATGAATAATCTGAAGCCAACTCACTTCGTTACTCTTCCACCTCCTATAGACTGTAGCACCTCCCAAGACCACAAGCCACAGAGTCAGCAGGGGAGTACGTGTTTGTAATGTCAGGTGAGGATCTGGTAACCCCTACATACTCCTGCAGGGGAATGTTGTGAAGCCTGATCTCGTGAGTGCAGGTAATTACACTTCTCTGATTTTGAGGTAGCAATGACCATGGCATACACAAAGGACAGAATCTTACAACAGGTTTATATGCTGGTTCTCACACATGTTAGACTAGAGAGGTTTTTCATGATGGGTAGGAGCTTGGGAGAATGCCTGATCAGAAACAAAACAAAACACCATTTTACATCATTAAGAAGTGATGCAGGTACACAGCTCAGCCTCAGGAATGTGGTGTTAAGAGGTTGCCTGTAATTGAGCCACACGGCAGGGTAGGGATTTGACATTATAGACACTCGGTTCTCTCCATTGGGTCCCCCATGGCTATTATAAAACCTGCAAAGGAGTAGGCTCTCATGGAGCAAGCAAATTATGCTGTGCATGGGAATCTAAGAAACTTCCTGGAGGGAATTTCTGTGGACAGTGGTATGTTTTAACTTCTCAGAGAAAATTGAGCACTGATTAGAAAAGCAAAGTGGGAGCCAGATGTTCCAATGGGTCAACAGTGAAAAGGATCTATCTCAGGAGACATCTGGGTCAGAAGTTTCTCACCCACCCATGACTCAGCTTAATCTGAGCAGAGCACAGATTGTCATAGACTTGTGGGCAACGTGGTCATTGGATTCGGTACAGCCTCTGAGCCATGGTAACTTGAAGCAAATTGGGAGGACTTGGCAACAATGGCTAGAGGTCAGGCTGACTTTAATTACAGAGCAGAGTGATGGCAAGATGGCCGCCTGAGTGGAGGATCCATGTTATGAGAACTGCACCCTGCCCTGGGCGGGGGGGGGGGGGGGGGGGGGGGGGTTGTGTCCAGTAGTGTACAAGGACTTACATAGGAAATACCACAGGGAGTGTGGCTTAAACAGCAGAATGATTTTCTCACATCTTTTGAATGGTAAAAATTGGATAACATGTCAGCAAGGTTGATTTCTTCTGAGGTCCCTCTCCAAGCTTACATATGGCTGCTATATCTCTGTGTTTACATAGACTTTCTTCTTACTTGGTCATGTGTGACACTATTCCTGGGGAGATGTGAACAACTGTGTACTCCTCCCCCCCAGATAGGAACTCAACAACAGACCCAAAAGTAATGATATCGCTGAAATCCAAATGGGTGAACCAATGAGTTTTTGCTGGAGTGGGTTACTTGCAGGAGCAGAAATGACTCAAAGACAGCTGTATCACCGAAAGCCCATCCCAGCACTGACAGTTCATGAAAGCTGGAAACCTGAGAACACTGCACAAATGGCAGCAAGTTCAACCAGTTAGAGGATCTTTTCTAGGTAGCTCACTTTGTCTGAGCTTCTTTCAGCAGGTTGGCTAGTGTGAGTGTGTCTCAGAAGTCCTCTCTGCTTTATCAGCGTGGGGAGGGAGAAATCTGCTCAGTTTCAGGGACTTCTAGGACTCTGTTGTTTACTTGTTGAGTTTAAAGAGCTTCCCTGCAGGGTGCAAGTTTCCCCTCCCTTTAGAACATCCTGAATCTTAGTGAGCTTTCCTCCAAGATAGAGTTTTTATCTCTCAGGAGATTGCTACACAACAGTTGATGGTGCCCTAAGCTTTTTTTTTTTTTTTTTTTTTTTTTTTTTTTTGTGTGTGTGTGTGTGTGTGTGTGTGTGTGTGTGTGTGAACACAATTTAATTAGGGCCCACTTGTGACATTTAATTTTAATTACCTCCTTAAAAATCTTATCACTAGGCCAGGCGGTGGTGGTGCATGCCTTTAATCCCAGCACTCTGGAGGCAGAGGCAGGAGGATCTCTGTGAGTTTGAGGTGAGCCTGGCCTACAGAGTGAGGTCCAGGAAAGACACAAAGCTACACAGAGAAACCCTGTCTCAGAAAACTAAAAAAAAAATAAATAAATAAATAAAAAATAAAAAAATAAAATTCTTATCACTGAAGTATTAGAGGTTAAGCACTTCACATATGAATTGGTTTGGGGGCATAATTCAGCCTACAGCAGGGTGCTCCTTGGGAGACACCAACAGCTGGTGGCTACAGCCCAAATCTTCTATAGATCATGCAGGACTGGGAACGTTTAGGTTTGTTCTGTTTTTCTTGTAGTGGTTGAAATGTTTCTTTATTAACTTTGGGTACCATAAATGATAGGAAACCTTTTCTGTAATGAGCTGATGCTGCCTTATGTCTTAGTTAGGGTTTCTATTGCTGTGACAAATCACTATGACCAAAATCAACACAGAGAGGAAAAAGTTTAGTCCATCGTCCAGGGTGGGAAGTCAGGGCAGGGAGTGGAGGCAGGATCCTGGAGGCAGGAGCTGAGACAGAGGCCATGTAGGAATGCTGTTTGCTGGCTTGCTTCTTATGGCTTCCTCAGACTGCCTTCTTCCAGCACGCAGGACCACCTGCCTACAGATGGCATCATCCCCTGTGAGCGGGGCCCTCCCACATCAATGATGTTAAAAAAATGCCTCACAGGCTTACACACAGGCCAACCTGTTCTGAGCATTTTCTTAATTGAGGTCCTTCTTCCCAAATGACTTTAGCACGTGTCAAGTTGATGTAAAAATGGACTAGCCATAACTATTAACTCACTCTTCTGCCTTGAGGCTCTTCAGCACCTTAGGGTAACAGTGTCCCGGACTCTGCCCCATCTTTAGTGCTAGCTGTGGTTGAAAGTGTGGACTCAGTATGGAGTCTGCTGGGTTTGAGACCTGATTTCACTACCCCCTGCTTATGTTGTTTTAGTTAGTTCTTTGAATCTGTAGGTTTAACATCCATGGATTCAAGTGACCTCAGATTAAAAGTATTTTAAAAAGTGTCTTATTAAACACATACAGATATTTTATTGTCATTATTCCTTAAACAATAAAATAACAGAACTATTTTCCTGGCATTGACATTATTACAAGTAATTTGGCAGTGGTTAAAAGTACACTCATGATCTTCCTCTCAGATTTTTTTTTCTCCTTTCAAACTATTATGGATTAAGATGAAATAAAAAATATTAGTATTTGACATGTTAGCTACAAATAAAAGTAAAAATTCAAAGACACACTTGTCACCCGAGACAATAACTACATAACTCACGTTTGTATAGTCATAAAGGAACTTAGCACATCGATGCTAACTGAGATCCGGTGACAGATCTGTCTCTGAATGGAAATTTCCTTTGAAAGGGGAAAATGCAGGCCCTGTTTTTAGAGCATATCTTACACCTGCTGGTTCTTAGCAACTGTTAGCTCAATATAATCCATGTGTTGATGAGGTATATTTTTGCAGTAGAAAATTCTGATATCTTTCACTGCCTTGCTCATGTATAATAACTACACTGCAGGGGAAAATTCACTTTATCCTTCTAAAAATCTGTGAAGCTGAGCCGAGAAGCTGGTTAATCGACACCAGAATTTGAATACACGCTTTCTTAACTACTTTCATAAGCATATTTTCTCCTTTGAATTATTGTGACATCAGTGAATTCTCTGTTCATCAAAACACTCACATATCCAGTGCTTGATCACAAAGCTGTTGAAGAGACGTGAAGGAAGGACCTACCTGCACAAAGAACTCGGAACAGCCTGACTAGAGATGCATCAGGAGAGCACTTTTGTTAGAGCCGTAGCTTCAGAAAGCGGCAGATGGCCACAGTTAAGAGCCCTCCACAGTGACGGCTCTCAGTTCAAACAAGAGAAGCCTCTTCTTGTGCTTCCAACTGAACATCACACCCAAGGTTGGGCTAGGTGTGCCTACGTGTGTGGTGAGATCACAGAGAGCCAGATGCTTGAAGAAAAACAACTCCCTGTTTTTATATCATTGTGTTTCCTGACGTTTACCGAGCTGGCCAACTCTGAATCCAGAGGGTTCTGAAGAGGAAGAAGATAAGGGACTGATCAAGGTCTCCAGAGCTCCTGGGGACGTTCAGAGCCATAGATTAGAAAGGAATCCAGGTTCCAAGCAGGGAAAAAGCAGAAAAAAGCTGTGGAAGGATATGGCACCTCCAGCACACCATCCTGTCTGTGAACCTGTTCATAAAACAAATGTATTTGCCCATAAATCTTATTTTTATACCAATATATTACATACATAGCAAGTAGAAAATGATATGTAGGAAAATAATAGTAAATAGTAAATAGTAAGAAAACTTTTTCTGTGGCGATACATCCATAATTCATTTTGACTCACCTTTAGATGTTTCATTCATTTAATTAAACTATGTAGGATGTAGGAGATCATACTTAGATAATTTTGGAGAAGAACTAATTTACTGTGTTGACTTAGAAACAATAAGTATCTCTAGCAGGGATTGAATTCATTTTATGATTTTTTCCATTACTGTTTGGAATGTATCAAATTAGATATATCCTCTAATGGTGAATTATTCTAACCTTTAAAATTCTCTTCTCCATTTGCTGGATCACTAGAAGCATTTTAAAAACATAGGAATTCAAAAGAGTAAGATTTTTTTTAATCCCACCTGTAATAGATATTCTTTTCCATTTCAAAGCTCAAGTGTTTATCTATGTTTGTGTTTAATATCATGCCATTGAGCTTATAACCCCACATTCTAGGGGAAGAACTATAGCAATAATAGGTTGCTAAGCAAGTCTCTCAGCTAATTAAACAGTGTGCCTAGAATTATTCTGACTGTCTGTGCTGCTCACCCATGGTGGAGCAAGTGAGGATGATGATCACCTTAGTTTTTGTTAGAACTTACACTAGAAACAAGTGAAGGAATAGCCTATTTATAATAATTGAAAACAAAAGAACTAAAAGGTAAATTGTATGAAATAAATGTTTGAAACAACTCAGTATTCAGTAATAATGGAATACTTAAACAAACAATATATTACATTAAGCATTTAAAAATCATACCAATTGCAGGTTTCTTTATAATATAATTTTAAGTCACATTACAAATATTTTATTATACAAGCCAGAAGAAATAGGCACAGTTTAATACACCGCTTTCATACGTGTTTTGTTTTCTTTTATCCTATCACTGCTGCTTTTCAAAGTAAAATTGAGGCAGAAGGAAGCCTATTTAGCTTATTCAGATTCTAATTAATTTTGCCACTTGGGTGTATTACCAAATGTGAGCTCGATTCTCTAATGAGTGTTGTAAAATGCAGTCATGGACCAGATCCCAGACTGTTCAAATAATTTATTTTTCTGTTTGGAGTTACATCACTGCTTAAATACAAAGGCAAGGGTAGGCAACAAGGATGGATGAGAAGTGTGCACAGCCAAGGAGCTTCAAGCCTGACCAGACTACCTGCTCTCATATGCTAATCCTGAAGCTGCTGTGAGAATTGGTTTCACTACCTCCTCACATTCATCCTCTCTGTGTGCTGCTTTTTCGATGAGTTTCCAGAATCCATCTCCTTGAGTAGAAAAGTATCTTTCCGTATATACTTATCCAAAATGTACTTGGTATAAACTTGATTTCACTAGTCATGTTCTGAAGGAAACCTAAATTTCCACAAAGTATCTGTAATTCAGATCACTGTAGTTGCATTTCATAAAATCTTAATTGGAAAACTATTTCCAATGACCATTTGGTGTTTTTCCTTTCCATCTTTAGTCAGCTATTAATCGAGTCTCAAACATATCACACTTCCTATACTTGAGTCTCTAATAATGTAAAAAGCCTGAAAGTTTAAAAACATCAAGGGCACGTTAAAGGAAGTGGTGAGGAGATGTGAAATGTCAGCATTCACGTTCTCCAGGCCTCTCCTCGGTATTGTGAAGCATTGGTGTCATGACCTTCTAGAATGCTCTTTGTACTTTGGCTCACTTTAGTTTTCTTTCTCGTCCTTTTTAATCCAGCTGGAATGCTTGCGGATTCTTCTCAAAACTTCTAAGCCTGACTCTGAGGACCCAGCTGGAGAATGCCGTCTGAACGCTGTCTCAGGTACACACTGAAGGAGCATGCCCTGCTCAGTATAGTGAGGCCTACACTGGTCACACAGCAGCACTGAGCACAGAGTGGGATCTGAACGCGATTTGACTGAATACACAAAACAGTCGTAATTCTTGTGATTTGGGCACTTGGAACAAGGATGGACCACTAAAACCTCTTGATCAAACCTAGAAAAGCTTCATGATTCTTTGCCTAATTCTGCTTTTTGTCCTTTTCTTATTTGGGATGCTAGCCCTTTGAGCAAAAGACATATCACTCTAAAGGCACATGATAGTATGTTTTTTTTTCAAAAACTATGAATGCATTTGAATATTGTCCCCTTTAATGCAATACATTTAGAGCGGATTCAAAAATTTCTGATAGTATCTTGTTTGAATATTCATTTAGTTAATAAATATTTGTTAAGCCAATACTCAACTTGATGTAAAGTACTATTTATGAATAATATAAAATTTTATTTCTGCTGCCACAAGCTGTGTATTCTAGGGAGAACCAGATGTTCAACAAATAGCTACACAATCAGTGATGCAAATGCCCTTGTGAAAAATGTTCTGAAGGAAAAGTTTAGTGCAAACGCAGGGAAGAAGGATATTCCTGAGAGCCACAGGATGGAGTGAGCTGGGAAATGCACTAAGGCAGGAGAGAGCTTCACATTCTAAAAATCTGAGAGGCAGCCAGGGAGAAAGCACGTGGCATCCATTCTGCCTGGAGGCAAGTCAGCATCAGTTTCTGAGGAAGCAGTCAAAGGGTCCTCAGAAGAAAGATTAAGAGAGAGACATGGTGTGTACTCACTCAGAAGTGGATATTAGCTGCCAAGTAAAGGATAACCATGCTACAACCCACAGACCCAGACAGGCTAGGGAACAAGGAGGGGTCAATGGATCTGCTGGGAAGGGGAAATAGAAGAGATCCCCTGGGTGGACTGGGGGCAGGTGGGCATGGGAATTTGAGGGATCCGGTGAGAGGTGGATGGAGGAAGAGAGTACTGTAAGAGATGACTAGAAAGGGGACCTTTACCTAAACTGGCCACCCCCTGTGATCTGATTGGGGATTACCCCCACGCCCATTGTCATCAGAGAGCCTTTTTCTAGTGACTGATGGAGGCAGATTTAGAGATCCAAGACCAAGCTTGGGGAGTCCTGATGAAGAGAGAGAAGAGGGATTGTAGGAGCCAAAGGGGTCAGGAACATTGCAGGAAAACCCACAGAAACCACTAGTGAGGCTCATAGGAATTCACAGAGTCTGAACCAACAACCAGCGAGCTTGCATGGGACTGACCAGGCCTTCTGCATATATGTGACAGTTGTGTAGCTTGGTCTGTTTATGGGGAACTCCTGGCAATGGGACCAGGGCTGTCCCTGGTGCTTTGGCTGGCTCTTGGGAACCTATTCCTCATGCTGGATTGTCTTACCATGCTGAATACAGGGGGAGGTGCCTAGTCTTAGGGCATCTTGATGTGCCATGCTTTGCTGATGCCCATGGGAGGCCTGCCCCCTTCTGAATGAATACTGGAGGGGGTAGATTGAGGGTGGGGGGGGAGGACTGAGAGGAGGGGAGGGAGGGAAGCTTGTGGTCAGGATGTAAAAGAAATAAATATATTACATTTAAAAAAAGGATAGATAAATAAACATGGGGAATTAGGGTATGTTGTTCAAGGACTAGCATTATTTCGTATCATCATCAGGGATAGGACTACAATTGATGTTTAGAGGCCCTCAGAACAAAAAAAACAAAACTATCTTAGTGTTTTAGGTAAGGTTTTTATTGCTGTGAAGAGACACCATGACCAAGGCAACACTTACAAGGAAAACATTTAATTGGGGTGGCTCATTCACAGTTTCAGACAGTCAGTCCTTTATCATCATGATGGGGAGCATGGCCGTTTGCAGGCAGACGTGGTGCTGAAGCTGAGAGTGCTACATCTTGCAGGCAACAGGAAGTGGACTGACTGTCATACTGAGGGAAGCTTGAGCAAAAGAGACCTCAAAGCCCGCCCCGACAGTGACACACTTCCTCCAACAAGGCCACACCTTCTAATGGTGCCACTCCCCTTTGGGGCCATTTTCTTTCAAACCACCACATTCAGAATGCAGTTAATACCATGGCCGAAATGCCCTGTGTTATACCTGGTGTCTCGCCAATGCCGTATTTGAGGACTGTGGTGTTTACACGGCACCATCTCAGACAAAGAACTTGCTCCTTGATGCCAGAATCAGTGTGTGTTCTCAAAGGGATTTCCTACCCCAAGTCAGCCATTTATATTCACCAGTTACCATCCCACGGCCATATCTTCCATGGTGCAGTCACCTCCTTCCCTGCTCGCACCCAGACCCTGTCCCCTTCTCTCACTCTTCCATTGTGCCATTTGGAACTGTTGCAACAAGACCATGAATTCCCCCACTTCTTCCTCCTCAGTACAGACCACTGATGGAGGCTCTGCCCAGCTTCATGGCCGTTGGATTCTCAGCTTGCTTTGTTTGCTCCAGAGAGCTTTTCCTTCCACTCGGCCACATATGGACACAGCCACAGCACGGACCTTTCTATCCCCAGCAGTCACTTCATTTCTGAAATCGACCTAGCGGCTGCTTTGCTTACTGTGGACTCGTTTCCTAGCTTGAAGGTTCACCTATTTTACTAGGGCCGTCACTTGACCTCACTTCTACGTCTCATCTACTACCTTAGCTACTTTCCACTTCTACCAACTGTCTATCTCCTTCTCCTTAGTCTTCCTCCTTCTTCTCTTTTTCCTTATTCTTTTACTGTTTATTTCATTGAAAATAGCTTTTTTTATACAATGTAATCTGATTACATTTTCCTCTCCCCCAATTCCTCCAAGATCCACCCACCTCTCATTAGAAAACAAACGGGCATCTAGGGAATAATAATAATAAAGTAAAATAAAAACAGGGCATCTAGGGAATAATAATAATAAAGTAAAATAAAAACAAACCAGAATAGGACAAAACAAAACAAACAAAAACAGAAGAAAAAGAGCCTGCACAAGAGCCATCTACACATAATAGATGTAGATGCACAAATGTTTACACACACAGGAATCCCATAAAAACACAAAACCAGAAACCATAATATATAGACCAAGAGTGTGTAATGTTAAAAAGAAAACATTTGAGATGAAAAACCTCCATAGAGGCCACTGAGTTCCTTTTATGTTGGCCAACTATTGCTGGGCATGGAGCCTGGCTGTAAGAATGGTTTGTTTCCCCAGTGAGACTCTGTTGGAGATAATTAATTTTTCATTTACAGGTAGTTATGAAAGATAGCTTTTGGATTAGGGATCAGGGCTGTGCCCACTTCTCTTCTTGGCACTGGGACCCCATTTGGCACAGATACATGCAGGCCCTGTGCATGCTGCCTTAATCTCTGTGAATTCACTTGTACGTTGGTCCTACTGTATTTAGGTGTGTAGAAGGCCTTGTTTCCTTGATGTCCTCCATGCCCTCCATAAAATCATTGAATTTCCTCTTCTGTGGGGTTCCCTGAGCTCTGAGAGGAAGGATCTGATGGAGACATACCATTTAGGTGTGAGTGGTCCAAGGTCTCTCACTTTATGCACATTGTCTGGCTGTGAGTCTCTGTATTTGTTCCCATCTACTGCAGGAGGAGGCTTCTCCCATGATGGCTTAGCAAAACATTGATCTATGAGTTAGCAGAATATTGTTGGGACTCATTTTATTGCTATGTTCCCTTCTTAACCAGTTTAAATTCTGTAACTTTTGCTCAACACTTAATGTCTCCTACTCCTAACTGGAGGGCCATTGTCCAGCAGCCCAGGGTATGCAAAAAAAAAAAAAAAAAATCCACGAATGTGGCAAGGGCTAGACTTTTTTGAGTGGAAAATAAGGAAACATGCTTTCTGATGGTAACTTTCTCTCTTACTTCATTTTGAAAAATCCTCTCTCTGAAAATCTCTGTCTCCACACAGCTACATACTGCTGTGTATCTCTTTACATAATACCTCTCTCTCCTGCACAGCCATTTATCTTTACATACAGTTACATCTTTTTTCACACAGTCACATTTCTTTTTTACATATCTCCACATCTCTCTTTTATACAAATTTCTTCTCTCTACTCTGTTGTATTCCTTCACACACTACCACATCATTTACACTCACTCACTCACTCACTCTACACATGCATTTCCGCCCTACATACACATCTCTGTCTCTTCCTCTTACATCTCTCATACTTCTCTCCTGGCACACTCAGATAACATCTCCCCATACTTCTTCCTCTGCACATTCAGCTACATCCCTCTTTCAGCACACACATTCACCTCAACAGCCAAACTCTGGACAATTATAAGTTACATATACAGAGTTCGACCCTATCTCTTAACACATGATAAGTCTCACAGTTTCTTAGGCTAGGGAGGTCGCACTGACCAGCCAGTAACACTTGGCCATGCACATAGCTCTAAGTGGTCAAGGTTCCCAGACAGAAAATGGCATTGAAATTCAGGACTTAAACAATTAACAGTTAGTTGCCTCAACCTTGAGATTAGGAGTATGTGCAGAAAGTCAATTACTGCAGGGATTATGTCTACCAAAGTTGCTTCATGCCTGACCTTGATTCAGCAGACATTTGGGAATTTGTCCTTGTGTATTCTCTGCAAGGGCAGCTGGTCTGTTTTGAATTTGTTATGAAGTCTAAAATTAGCTGTCTTTGTGACTGAGAATACTATTACTTTCCTACGTCAATTATGAAAAATATTCTAGTTATTTCTACTCATCAAAATTATATAGCTTAAGCAGAAATCATCTTCCTGATCACCCACAGCTATAAGTGTGCCCAAATGATGGAATATATACATCAGATAAACATACAAGCAATGGGAAAAATACCTGTGGCTGTTTTGAGGGAAGAAATGTAGTGGCACATGAGAACTACAGACAGAAGCAACCAGTCATTCACAGTTAGTGACTCCACTGTCTTTGCCAAGTGGGGCTCCCCATCGGAGAGTTATTCATCCGCTAGGTCGAACCTGTTGAATGCTAGGTGTCACCTGCTGAATATTCCCATGGCCTCTGGTAAAGCCATTGTTACCAGCAGCTCTCAGCATTCTTCCATTCTTGGTTTTTGGTTGTTTGGTGGTGGTGGTGGTGGTGGTGGTGTGTGATTTGCTTAACAAAATCCTCATTTGATAAACTGAATAGTCTATGTTGTCCAGTGACAGTTGACAAAAATCTTTACATCGAAGAAGCCCAAAATTGTACAGAGTTTTACATGTTTTTGGTGTTCCTATTTCCTGCCACTTAAGAGGCAAACCAAGCCATGTCTTCCTTCTGTGCTTCCGATCTCTTTTTCCTTCTGAGCAATTTTTACTGGCTGTACCTCAAGTATGTTCTTGAGACAGCCTTGCTCTATTGGACCCTCTGAGAATAAGAACCATAAGTTTCTCTTCTTAGCCAAGACTGCTATCTGAGCTCCAGAGCTATATGAATCAAGACCACTTAAACTTCACATGTCCCAAGCTAAGTTCATCATTTTCTTCTTTTGCTGGTACCCTACTATTGGGATATCAAGTTTTATAAAGCAGAAAAATGAGCGTGTTCATGAGAACCCCTTTCTCATCCATATCTGTATCTAACCTATCACCTAAGCTCCTAACTGCCCCCCACCCTGAATAGCTTTCCAATTTGTTCGCCTCTCTGAAACATAGCTTGGTATTTCAGTCCAGCACTCAAATAGCCCTCAACTATTGCTGTGTGTCAAGGACGTGCTCCCTACTGACACAGGCCAAAAATTGCTGTTCTCTTTCCTGCAGACATTTTCTCTTCTTTGTATCAGTGTGGCAACTCATCTTCGGTTTGCATCTTGGATATTTCTCATTGGGAAGGTGAAATTACTTAGTGCAGTGGTCCTCAACCTTTGTAGGGGTGTCAAATGACCTTTTCACAAGTGTCACTTAAGACCATCGGAAAACATGGATATTTACATTACAATTCATAACAGTAGAAAAATTCCAGTTATGAAGTGGCAACATTAATAACTTTATGGTTGGGCGTCACTACAGTATGAGGAACTGTATTAAAGGGTCGCAACATTAGAAAGCTGGAAGCCACTGTGTCACTGTCCTGCTAGACTGAATGTTGTGTGATGGCTGCTACTACATTCATTTATTCAGTATTTTATCTCCAGTATCTAGAATAATAAGGCTAAATATTTTTCATGTATATGAATGAGGGAAGGGTATAGAATATTCATTTATTAATTAAGCTCCTTTCTTCATAGTCTTAATATTTCTAAATTGTTCTATCAGGTTTAATCTTTGCTTATTATTGTGGCTACTTTTATTTCTAGCATCCACTTTAGAAAATTTATTAAGCATTATATAAAAACAAGAAAAAAATCCATTATGGTATTTATTTTAACAACCTGTCCATGTAAATAAATAGCATTCTTTTACTATTAATGTATAAGAATATTTTGACCCTGTTAGGTAGTAGATAATCATTAAAATAGAAATCCACAGAACTTTTAAATTTGAAATGTAAAGGTAAAGCTATAGATTTGTTTTATTACATCCTCAAAAACTGCCTGAATTCAGTTAAATGAATATTATGAAAACAAGACCTTGGGGGCTTTCTGTGATCAACATGTGAACTCAGTGCACCCAACGTCGCCATTTGCACCAAAGCAGAGATTCAGAATGAGCCTATTAGAAACGTGCTCTGAGGGGGCTGGGGATTTAGCTCAGTGGTAGAGCGCTTGCCTAGCAAGTGTAAGGGCCTGGATTTGGTCCTCAGCTCTGAAAAAAAAAAATTATTAAAAAAAAAAAGAAACGTGCTCTGCATTTTATTTATTAGTTTTTGTGATCAGTTCCAGAATGAAAGTTGCAGGCTCAATGTCATGATTAGCCCTATTCCCCGAGACCGCATGCATGACTCTCTCCATTATTAAATGCTGGCGTGTGACCAGTCTAGTGCTCACTCCCCGGCATTACTAAAAGTCAATCTGCTGCTCAGAGAGTCTATGTCTCCTACTGTCACGCCAGGCACCTGGGTCAGCCCTGTGAGATGCAAGAATGGTGTACACCCTGGCGGCCTGACTGGAGTCACCTGGCACCCTTATAGCACTCCCGTGAACTGTGGATTTGTAAATGGAATAATAATAGGAAGCATATAGAGTGTAAAGTAGATACATTTTAAAATAAGGAACAAAGAAACAGCTCTGGTTAATCTTAGTGATGTATTTAATATAAATTACTGTGTCACAAGTCATAATTTAAACATGTGCTCAATGTAGAAGTATGAGATGTCTTGGGTCCTTTCTTTTCATTTCATTTTTGACATCAAATATTTACACTAACAGCACACTCAACTTGTACTAGCCTATATCGAGTGTTCAGCAGCCTGTTTTGGCAGTGCAGCTCTTGGGCCCCCAGAGGAAAGGGTACTGGTGTTGCACTGGCCGGAGCCAGAGCGCTTTCTGTACTAGCTGTGGATTTTGAGGGGTGCCATTTCTTTCATGAAGAATCTCTCCAATTTTAAGAACTTTCTCAAATCTGTATTCCCCTTCAGAAATGCAGAGCCTTCTTCATCACACATTTTCCCAGTACTTTGGAAAGTTTTTGAAACAATTTTTCCTTTTCTTGTTTGTTTCCCAGTAGTGAAAGGACATTGCTCTGACCTGGGAGGCGAGTTTGCTGATTTGACGTTTGTTCTAAGGGCAGGGCGAGCTAGAGACAAGGATCCGTCTGCTCCCCACTTTAATTTCAGCGTGGTGCACTGCAGCCTATGATTCATGTTGTTCCCAGTGTACGATCACTAACCAAGTGTAGTGAGCCTGGTCTCTTCTGTGCTGTGGGCAGCTGTGACGTCACACTCACAGAGGCCAAGTCTTCTGCAGCTTTGTATCACAGAGACGAGTGGGAAGCTACTTGGAGAATACAATGATGACTTGTTGGTACTTGTTGATTAGTGGGCCTTCATTTCTTGCCAAATCTCAGAGTATTTATTTCTGGTTTTTAAGAACTCATAACATATTGATTCTAAAATATTTAGGGTCTGCTGCCAAGTGTTGTCTTAAATATCAGCTTCTGGCATTTCTAAAGCCTGACTGTTTCAAGCTGAGCTATTGAGTCTGTGGAGCCAAGGAGTCATGACTATTGTTTCCAAGCTCAGCCCTCCAGTCTCTGCCAAACTGGGATTTACAGTTGCTATTTCCCTGCCAAGATTTATTCCCTTTCAACAGATATCTAAGTGCAAATACCGATTCAGGCTTAATAATGACGTGGATTGTGTGCTAGATTTGCAAGTAAGGAAACATTTTAAGGCAATTATTTTAATATGTTCTTGTTCTCCCACAACAAATGCAATATCAAAATACATTTATGGTGACATAAGAGAAGAGAAAGGAAATTATGAAAGTTTCAAATATAGTTTCTAAAATTATAACACTAAAAATCCATTTTCTGTTTCAAAACTTTGGTCCTAGCACATAAGAAAATGGTTTTGAAGCATGATTACATAGTTTTATGATTATTGTATGCCCTTGTGTTTTCATACATTACAGGGCTGATTTTGAGATTAATTGTATATGACATAAAATTAATAGGGGATTTTGAAATTTTTGTCACCTTGGGCATAATTTTTAGAGACTTTTCTTACAGATTCTCCCTCTCCCCCTCTCTCTCTCTCTCTCTCTCTCTCTCTCTCTCTCTCTCTCTCTCTCTTTTTGGTTTTTCAAAACAAGGTTTCTCTGTGTAGCTTTGCACTTTTCCTGGAACTCACTTGGTAGCCCAGGCTGGCCTTGAACTCACAGAGATCCGCCTGCCTCTGCCTCCCAAAGTGCTGGGAATAAAAGCGTGTGCCACCACTGCCCAGCTCAATTATCTCTTTTTTTAAAGCAGGAAAAATCATTGTGTCCTTAATGTTAGGTTTTAAAATTCATAATCTTGGAATTTTGGTATTCTTATCTGTAAAATAGATGTACCAATAGTACCTTATCCTAGGGTTACTAGGAAGTTAAATTGTTAATTTGTTAATTATTAAATTATATAATTATTAAATTGTTAATAATTATAACTCATGCAGGATAATTGGCTGAACACAGTAAGCAATACAGGTTTGCTAGCAATAAGAACGTCATCGTTTTAGGAAAGGTTTTTTCAGGCTGTCCTAATGTTCTGCTCTGCTGAGACCATATTTCTGTTTCTTTTCCCCATTTCTTTTTCTTAATGGTGTTAATTAATCTCCATTCTAGGCTTTGCATAGAAATTTCCATTAAAAAAACTATTTATGTTTCTGAATGTAACTTCTAGTTACTGGTTTTGAAAGCCTGCCTATCTCAGGAGCCACACATGAATATTCAACAGCTGTGAGCATTTCAGACTCATCTGCCATGTCTACTGAAAATAGTCCTCCCACCTTCCCACAAGAGCTTCCTATAGCTTTACTTTCTGTCAAGTTATTTTCTTTCCATACTTCTTACATTCCTGATGCTCCCCAGTGGGAAATGTTCTCTAAAGCGTACTGACTACACTGGCTTTTCACCGGAAGAAGTTGATTAATTTTAAGGTAGAGATTTGTGTTTAACTACACTTTATCAGTCTATTGCTACAAGTAAGGTAGATCCTATCCAATAAACCAACAGTGTGGGCAAGGCTGGTAGCAACGCTGTTTCCTCTGGATAACACTTCTTCATGCTTGAACTAAACATGGAATTGTCAGGTAGGGAGAGATCATGTTCAGCTGTCCTTGGGTATTTTTCACTAAGCTTTCAAAAGAGTTTACTGTGTGGAAACAGGGCTTGATAACCTTGTCATCCATCCTCTGGGAGTAACTCACCAGTCAGAGCCCAGTACCTGTTCTGAGATTTCAGAGTAATGTGGAGAGATTTTTGTTGATCTAAGCTTTTAACTTTTAATTTTCTTTTTTATTTACAAAGGACACTTTTTTTTATGGAGATAGGTCTCATGTACCTCAAGTTGGCCTCTAACTTACTCTGTAGCCAACAATGGCCTTGATCTTCAAGTCCTCCTGCCTCAGGGCTTTCTGAGTACTAGGATTGTAGGTTTATGCCCCATTTATTACAAATTAATTTCTTTCAACATTCCAACCACCATTTGCTCAGTTTTCTTCTGTTTTGGGGGGCTATTGTATCCTAGGGAGACACATTAGATAAGTCTGAAGCTGAACCTGGAGAAGAATGGAGTTAGAGAGGGAGTCACAGAGTAGGAAGAGACTCCCTGCCTCCTTTGCACGCCACACACACACACACACACACACACACACACACACACACACACACGGGGTGGGGGGTTATGCTCAGCTGCACACGTACACAAGGCAAATGTTGCATGTATACACACTGAGGAAATAGGGGATTAGAAGCAGACTCATAGGTCCACAGACTCAGGTAGACACTCACAAAGTTAAGCCCCAGAAACAGGGATGCTAACAAGAGAAAGAGGCCTGAGAACAGGGCAAAGAAAAGAAAAAAAGTCAGAGAAAAGAAAAACAGACAAGAGCAGAGGGCAAAACTGAGAAGAGGAAGGTCAAACTCTTAGGACACTGGAATCCAAGTGCCCTCCCCAAGGTTGAAAGGGTGAGAGAGCCCCTGGGAAGCAGAGCTGGTGAAAGGAATAAACAGGGCTTCATTGCTCTCCTTTGTAGTATTCAAGAAATGCTGACGGGCCAGAGGCTGTGCCACTCAGAATCTCACAATGACACTGTCCTGGCAGCACTGAACCAGCAAAGGAGTGATGGTATTCTCTGCGATGTGACCCTGATTGCTGAGGAACAGAAATTCCATGCTCACAAGGCAGTCCTAGCGGCCTGCAGTGACTATTTCCGGGTAAGTAAAGGTGGATGTGTTTGTCATAGGATGTCAATACGCAGAGGACAGCAGTGTTTCCTGACCTTTCCTGGGCCCTGAGCCAATTACATGGTTGTCTGCAGAGGTGTAAGTGTTGAGAAGCTGTTTCTTTCTGGACAGACTTATGTCTGGCACCGGTTGGGACTGGCCTGGGTGCCTGCAGTGGGAAGCAGACCTCTCCTTTGCATCTGACTAATGCACTTGGCATTTTGCGATCACTGAATGATGTGATGGTGACATGTGTGGCGTATGAAGATATGGCTCTTTTTTGTTGTTGTTGTTAGAACTTGGAATTTGATCTCCAGCTGTGAGTGATGTTCGGTGATACAACTTTAGTGGATAAGGTCTTCTATATCTATATTTCATTTAGTCTTCACATAAACAGCTTGTACAAATGCATGCACATGCTCTTAAAGATTGTCATTTTTACATAAAAGGAAACTGAATCTCAGAGACTAAGTAATTAGAATGCAGAATGTAAATAAATAATAAACATGGTTCTTAACTCGCGTATCTGGAAGTGAAATCCATGTCTGACTTTTGTTTTTTAATTTTAGAAACTTACTATTTTGGGGCTGAGGAGATATCTCCATGATTAAAGTGCAGCCATACAAGTATGAGTACTGGATGGAATTCAGATCCCGGAAACCCATACAACTGCTGAATAGTGGCCTGCCTGTAATTCCAGCCTTAGAAGGCAGAGTCAAAAGATCCCAGAGCAAGCTCGTTAGTGAGACTAGTCATTTCTAGCAGCTCTGATATGATTCACAGACCTTAGCTAAGTGAATAAAGTGGAAGAGAGGTTGAAGAAGATTCCTGACATTGTCAGGCCACCACACCCATGTGCCCTTATACATGCAAGCATATGTACAGGACACACACACACACACACACACACACACACACACACACACACTCACAAACGCACAGATAGAAAAAAGATATTACTACTGTGTGTATCCATATGCGTACATGTGTGTGCATGATATGTGTGGGAGTACATACCAAGGTGTGTGTGTGTGTGAATGTCAGAAGACAACTTTGTAGAGCTGATTCTCTCCTGTCCACCTTTAGGTGGGTTCTGGAGGTCAAATTCAGGTTGCCAGACTTGTACAGCAAGGTCCTTTACCTGTTGGGCATTTTGTCGCCCCTCCTCCTTCTCTCTTCTCCTCCTCTTCTTTTTAAGTTGGCATGTATTCATTGTTCATGTATCCATCAAGGAAGTCTTCTCAAATATATCATATATTTTCACCATCTTCCTCTCCCTCCTGCTCCTTAGTTCTCTTTCACCCCTCCCAATGGTCTCCCTTCTTCTTTTCTATCATGTATATGATGTTATGCATCTATAAAGAATTCTAGGACCTACAAAGAAGAGAAAACAGAGTACTTGTTTTTCTGCATCCAGCTTATTTTGCTTAATATGATAATCTCCAGTGTGATTATTCATTTTCTAGCAAATAAGATAATTTCATTCTTTCTTACAGCTGAATAAAACTCCATTGTGTGTACACACAGTATTTTCTTTGTTTATTTGTCCACTGAGAGAGATCATGGCTGGTTCTATGACTTGGCTGTTGTGACTAGTGCAGCAATATGTGTAGGTATCTCTGTGGTATGTTTCCTTAGGGTATATGTCCAGAAGTTGTGTAGCTGACTCATATCCTATTTCTACATTTTTGAGGAGCACCATGCTGATTGCCACAGTGGGTAGCCTAGTTTGCATCCCCACCAGCACCATCCAAGGATCGTCTTTCTCCCACATCATCCCCAGCTATTGTTTTTATTTTAGACGGAGTCTCTTTATGTGGTCCTGACTGTCCTGGAACTCACTATGTAAACCAGGCTGGTCTTGAACTCACAGAGATCCTGTCTCCTGAGTGCCGGGGATTAAAGGCATTCACCACTAAATCCCACCCTTATTTGATTTCTTAATGACTGAGATGAGATGAAATCTCAAAGTGATTTTAATTTGCACGAGCATTTCTATGTTGATTGGCCATTTTGTAACTCCTCTTTTGAAAATGAACTATTCATTTCATTAGCCCATTTATCTATTGTGTTTTTCATATTTTTGAGTCCTATATATATTCTAGATATTAGCTTTCTGTCAGATGCATAGCTAGCAAAGATTTTTCTCTCGATCTGTAGGCTTTTTCACCAAGCTTTTTCCTTTGTATACAGAAGCTTTGTAATTGCATGAAATCTTATTTTCTTGGTAATTTTATGAGCAATTGGTGTCCTTTTCAGAAATGTGGTAACTGTGTCATAGAGTGTTTCCTCTGTTTTCTTCTGTCTCAGAGTTTCAGGCCTTTGGGTCTTTTGGGTTGAGTTTTGCACAGGGTAAGGGATAGGCATACAGTTTCATTCTTCCATATAAGGGCATCCAATTCTCCCAGAATCATTTACTGAAGAGCTATCTTCTGCAGCGTATACTTAGGCAATTTTGTCAAAAGCCAGGTAGCTGTAGCTGTGTGCGTTTACTGATGGGAACTTCTTCATGTTAAGTGTCAACTTGACAGACTCTAGAATCCCCTGGGGGTGGGTCTCTGGACATGCCTATGGGGGAAGAGTCACCTTAATTGTGAGAAGGACCATTTCCTGGGTGGAGGACCTTGTATAAGATGGAGACAGCAAGCTGAACACTAGAGCAGCGTTCAGTGCTCTCTCCTTTGGATAGTGACCAGTTGCATCAAGCTTCTGCTGCCCCGAGCTACCCACCATGATACACTGTCCCATGAACGGGGAGCTAAATAGACCTCTTTTCTTGCAAGTTTCCTTTGTAAGAATATTTTATCAGGGCAATAGGAAAAGAAGCCAAGGCCTCTCTGTTCCAGTCCACTGATCTGCGTGTTTGTTTTTGAGGCAATGTCATGCTTTTTTTGTTACAATAGTTTTCCAGTGTACTTTAATCGGGGCTTCTGCTACCCCTGCTACTTCTAGTATTGTTCTTTTTACTCAAGATTGTTGGCTGTCTGGAGTCATTTGTGCTCTGTCTGACCTTCGGTATGTTTTTATCTATTCTGTGAAAAATGTCATTGGCATTCTAATGGAGATTTTGTTGAATCTGTAGATCACATTTAATAATATTGCTATTTTTGTAATGTTAATCCTGCTAATCCATGAGCATTAGTGATCATTTCACCTTTATTTTCTTTCAAATTTAGAATTCTTTTTTATTCTTCTTTCATATATTACATCCTGGCCACAGTTTGCCTTCCCTCCACTCCTCCTAGTACTCTCCCCCCATCTCCCCTTTTCCCCATCCACCCCTTCCTTCAGGAAAAGAGCAGGCCTCCCAGGGATATCAACTAAACATGGCATAACAAGTTGCAATAAAACTAGGCATAAACCCTCATATCAAGGCTGGATGTGGCAACCCAACAGGAGGAAAAGTGTCCTAAAAGCAGGCAAAATAGTCAGAGACAGCCCCTGCTCCCACTCTTAGGAATCCCACAAAAAACCCCAAGCTAAACAACCACAACATATATGCAGAGGACCTGGTGTAGACCCATGCAGGCTCTGTGATCACCACCTCAGTCTCTGTGAGCCCCTGTGAGCCCTGCTTAGTTGATTCTGTGGGCTGTGTTCTCCTGACCATCTTTTCCTCTTATTCTTCAATTTCTTTCTTCAGTGCTTAAAATTTTTTCACTGTAGGGAGTTTCTCAGTTCCTTGGTTAGGTTTATTTCTAGGTTATTTATTTATTTATAAAGCACTTGTGAGTGGGGATGCTTTTCTGATTTCTCAGCTGCATATTGGTCATTGACATATAGAAAAGCTACTGATTTTTGTACCCCATTAATTTTCTGAAAGAATTCATCAGCTCTAAGAATTTTCTAGTAGAGCTTCAGGTCCCTTGTTTATGGACAGTTATTGTCTACTAAATAGGGATAATTTCACTTTTGCCTTTCCATTTATATTCTGCCCCTATTATTTATTTATTTATTTATTTATTTATTTATTTATTTATTTATTCATTCATTCATTCATTCTTTCATTCATTCATTCAGCTGTTTGTTTATTCATTTAGCTAAGACTTCAAGGACTGTATTGAGGAAAAATGTGAAAAGAGTGGACACCAATATCTCATTCTTGATTTTACTGGAAATGCGTTGACTTGTTTAACTCTGTTTAGTGTGAGGTTGGTTATAGATTTTTTTGTGTATGTAACATTTATTATATTACTAGATGTTTATTCTATTTCTAGTTCCTTTAAGACTTTCATTGCCAAGGGATATTTATCAAGGGACTTTATCAAAGGCCTTTTCTGTATCTATTATGATGATCATGTGATTTCTGTCCTCAAGTGTATTTATGTGCTGTATTTCACTTACTGATTTTCATGTTAAATTATCCTTGCATGGAGTTAAGTCCACTGATCATGGTGAATGATGTTTTTGATGTGTAATTGAATTTGATTTACAAATATTTTGTTGAGAATTTACTCATCTATGTTCATTGAGGAGACTGGTCTATAATTTTCTTTTCTTCTGTTTCCTTTTCCAGTTTTGGTGTGCATATAAAACTAGGATAAAAATGAGTTTGGCAGTATTAATTCCTTTATGGTTCATAGAATAGTTTGAGAAACTTTGGTAGACTTTAGCTGGGCATCCATCTGGGCTTGAGTTTTATTGTTTTTGTTTTTGTTTTTAGTTGAGAGACGTTTACTAGTTCTTTGGTCTTTGTGCTGGTTATTATTTTGTCAACTTAACACAAACTAGAGTCACCTGGGGAAGGGAAACCTCCACTGAGAAATTATTTCTATCAGAGTGGCCTGTACACACCTGTGAGGGCATTTTCTTGATTAACGATTGCTGTGGGATGGCTCACTCCATTGTGAGTAGTGTCAATCCGTGGGATGTATAAGCAAGTTGAGCAGGCCATAGTGAGTGTTCCTCTGTAGTTCCTGCTCATGGTCCTGCCTTTGCATCCCTCAGTGATGGTCTATATCTTGTAAGCCTAATAATTCCTTTCATCCCCCAAGTTAGTTTTGGTCATGAGTTTATCACAGAAATAGAAGAGTAACTAGGGTAATTTTACTGTTTGTTACATATCTTAAGTTATTAATATCCTCTTGGCCTAATTTTGGTAGGTTGTATGTGTCTAGAGATTTTTTCATTTCCTCTAGATTTTATAACTTTTTAAAATATAACTTTTCAAAGTATGACTTAATAATCTTTTAAATTTCACTGTATTTGGTGATGCCTTCCCTGCCGTCTCTAATTTTATTAATTAGTTATGTGTTAGTTTGGCTAAGGATTTGTCAATTGTTTGTATATTTGAAGAGTCAATTCTGTTTTGTTGATACTTTTAAAATAAGATTTATTTGTGTGTGTGTGTGTGTGTGTGTGTGTGTGTGTGTGTGTGTGAGCCCATGTACCTGTGGGTGTTGGCAGAGGTAAGAAAAAGGTATCAGATCTCTAGAGCTTGAGTTGCAGGTGGTTGTGAACTGCCTGCTAGGAGTGCTGGGAACCAGAGTTCTCTGCAAGCAGATTATTCATATGCTCTTAGTCACTGACCCATCTCTTCAAACCCATCATCAATTCTTTGTATAGCTTCTTTTTTTCCATTTCATTAATTTCTACATTCATCTTTATTGCTTCTTTTGTTTACTGATTTGGAGTTTAGCCTATTCTTATATCCTGTGGTATATCATTAAGTAATTTACTGATAGTTTTCCAATCTTTTAATGAAAGCACTTATAGATACAAACTTCTCCCTTAGAGCTGTTTACATTGTACCCCACAGGTTTTGGTGTGTTGTATTTTTGTTTTCTTTTTTCTCCTCAAGAATGGACTCTGGACCCTGTACTGTTCTGCAGATTTTACTGTTTTTTGCTTTGCTACTATAACTAGTGCTTCCCCACACTAACCACCCTCTTAGGGTGCCTACATTCCTACTGTCCCCAGTTTAACCCCCAGAGATCACAACAGCCTTGCAGGGGTGGCATTTCTATCTTCCTGAGTCTCCTAATTTTATCCATGTCTGATTCTTAACCAATATTCTCTTTAACTTCTTATATGAGTAAGAAAAACAAAATCTGAACAATTGTTAGCTGAAGATGAGATTAACTTCTGACTATACATTATTTAAGTTAATTTAAAAATAATAATTTTTATTTTATGTGTATTAGTGTATTGCCTGTAAAGTTTATGGCATGTATGCCTGGAAGGCCAGAAAAGGGGGCTGGACTCCCTGGACCTGGAGCTCAGCTGCCATGTGGGAGCTTGCAAGCTTGGTTCCTCTGCAAGGGCAGCTGAACCGCCTCTCCAGACCCTTTTTTCAGTTTTTCTTGTTTTCTTTTAGGAGTTACTTGTTGATTAACGACTGTCTTAGTCACTGTTCCATTTCTGTGAAGAGACAACAAGACCATGGTAATTCTCATGAAAGGAAGCATTTAATTGAAGACTTGCTTACAGTTTCAATGGTTCAGTCCATTATCATAAGCATGGTGACAGGTGTGGCAGGCATGTTGTGCTAGAGCAGTAGCTGAGAGCTACATTCTGCTCCATAGGCAGAGAGAGAGAGGGACACTGGGCCTGACGCAGGCTTTTGTAACCTCAAATCACACTCCAGTGGCACCCTTCCTTCAACAAGGCCACACTTCCTGTTCTTCTCAAATAGTGTCACTCCCTGTTGACTAAGCATTCACTTACATGAGCCTGTGGGGGTCATTCTTATTCAAATCATCACAATGACAAAGTCAAAATTAGTGTATACTGATCTCCCATTGGCCAAGAGAATCAGTATAAGAGAGAATATGGCTCATAGCAGTAACTATGATGTTAAAAAAAAATCATTTTACAGAAGTAGTCTTCCCCAGGGATGAGCATATCAATTGGTTATCTAAGTACGAAATGGTCAACTCTGAAAACATAGATACTAGTAACATTTTATAGACTGAGCAGGTTGTATTATGAATATATATATATATATATATATATATATAAATGTATGTATATAACAACAATTAATTTAAAAGAGGCCATGAATTTGAAAGAGAGCAAGGAGAGTATGTGGGAGGGTTTAAAGGGAAGAAAAGGAAATGAAAACATGTTGTAATTATAATCTCAAAAAAATAAAAGAAGTAATATAAAAAAAATCCTTTTCAAAAATCTTTAAATACATACAGAAACCAACAGAGGTCTTCAGGCCAGCTGATGATTGGTTTAGATATTTCTAATAATCCTGTTTTTCCCATATAAGATATAGTATCAGTTACACTCAGTTGCCAGCTAACAGTGATGTAGAGTTGTTGAGGGCAGGCTGCAGAGATGGCTCCATGGGTAAAGTGCTTCCAGCATAATCAGGAAGACATGAAGATCAGAGTTTGGATCCACAACACCGGTGTAAAAGCCCGGTGGGTAACAGCCCCTGTAATCCTAGTACAGGGCAGGCTGAGACAAAGAATCCCCTGACTACCTCCCACCCCACTAGAAGAGAAATTCTTTCCTCCAGGTTTGTAGGCAAACCTTTTTGCTCCAGACTGTGATACTTCCAAGGCTGTTTGCTATCAAAGCACCCCGGCAGGAGATTTAGATGAAGAATGGTCATTCTTTGTCTTGGTCAATTTTTTGTCAACTTGACAAAAGTTAGACTCATTTGGGAAGTGAAACCTCAATTGAGAAAATGCCATTGTCAGATTGCCTGTAGGCATGTCTATAGGACATTTTCTTGATTAATAGTAGATGTGGAAAGGTTCAGTCTATTGATGGTTGTGCCACCCTTGGGCAGATGGTCCTGGGTGGAATATGAAAGCAGGTTGAGCAAGCCATGGGAAGCAAGTCAGTATGCAGTGTTCCTTCATACCTGTGCTTCAGTTCCTGCCCTCAGTTCCTGCCCTGGCTTCTCTCAGTGATGGACTATAAACTAAACTTCCTTCTTCCAAGTTGGGTTTGGTCACATTTGTTGTTGTTGTTTTGTTTTGTTGTTTGTTTTTTCACAGCAATAGAGAACAAACTAGAACATTGTTTCATTCAGAGTATATACAGAACTTTAGGGACTCATAAAGAACTGCCTTGCACAACTACTTACCCTAAATTAGAATTGTTTGTTTGCTCTTGTATCTTATGTTGTACATTGGAATAGCTAGATACAGTGGCTTGCTGTTCTTGTTAACTTCTCTTTCTCTTACAGCAATATAATGTTGTCTCATCCTTTTTAAGTGTTCAGTAAATAGTTTATTAAATGAATGAAGAAATGTTCCCCAATTTTCATAGAAATGCATGTATAATTCAATTCTTAAGCTCTTAAATACTAAATGTATATATACTAAACATGTTTTATTCATGCATTTTTCCTTCTGATAGAATTCTATGAAGTTAAGTAAATACTTTGAAATAAACTAGACGTTATGCTCTACTCTTGTATCTAGTACACGATTCTGAAACTAAAATACGTCTTTTTCTGACTCAGAAAATATGAGACTATCGGAGTCAGCAGGCACACACTTTGGTGTGAACGGTTCCTTGATATGAGCCTGAGAGGGAACAACAGATTTTCTTGCTTGAAACATGAATAACGAATGTCCAGTTGAGCACAAAGTGCTTTGACTTCCTATCATCATTAACATTTTAAAAGGAAGTATAAAAACATTATTGAGTCAAGAAAGAATGACTTAAAAAAAAACTTAAAAATTAGGTTTCATTCCAGTGGTGTAGGCACCACATGGCATTTGTCAAATATCTAACTAAATTACAGCAGGAATTCTTCTAGAAGAGGGCAAAGCAGCAATGGGAAGATGAAATGGATGAGCTGAGGAGACGGTCTGAGTTCTGTCTGCAGCACGGACTCTACAGTTGTTTTCCACAGTGCTTAGCAAATAGAAGGTTCTACCTCATTTAATAGTTGCTGGGTTCCTCCTCTTCACCCACTGTGCTGTGAATAAACATGGGCAGATCATTTTCCTTCTGTGGGTCTGTGTTTTTCATCAGTCAGCTGATGACCTCAAGCACAGGCCTCAGAATGGCTTGGTGCAGAGATTCAGCGACATGGAGAAAACACAGCATGTAGAATCTCATTCTCAGCACAGTTTCAATAAACATTAGCTATTTTGCTTCTTGGATTGGCTAGTGGTGCCTGGCCATGCTCATGGGTGTTCATGGGAAGAAGGGTTGGCTCTTTTGGGGGATATAGAGCTCAGGTGCTTGCAGGCTCACTCACCTTTTGATGGGTCAGAATAGCTTGGTTTCATTCTTTTCCATCTTTGCATTTTCTGAGTCTGAAACCCCCTTCCTCATTGTGTAGAAAACCTCAGTAACCATCTGACTTTTCTCCTTCTCTGGCTATTGCTTTCCAAACCTTTGTGCATTCCCCACTCAGGTGCTAGGGTCAGCCTTCACACACTCTCTGTACCATCCGCAGCCCCTCGCTTCTCCCATCTGTTCATTCAGTGCTGTCATAGCACTGTTCTCCAAGCATATTCTGTTTCACCTCACGGCTTTGCACTTCTCAGCATTGGACCTGTAACCCCTTTCCTCTCGGTTTACTCCTCTTCCAAGGTTTATAACAACTAACATGGCTGATGTCTCTCCTGAAGCTGAAGCTCTTTTACTCTCCTCTGCCATGTTACTAAATTCATAAAGTCTCCTATTCTTCAAAAGAATTTTAAAATTTAGCTTGTTTCCTTCAAGGAATTGAAGATTATATACACTTGATCAGGAGCATCTTGGAGAAGAACTGTGACCAGCCAGTGTAGTGAAGTCCATAGAGGCATTGTTGAATATGTCTGAGTTGGGAAATATGGAATCAGAGATAACGAGAGAAGTCATTCAGAGGCCTTGTGATCCTGATGAGTGTGTGTGCATGTGTGTATGAGTGTGTATGTGTGTGTGTGTGACATACGTATAGATGCATGCATGTATGCATGATGTATGGAATGGGTAAGCATAAGGCAGCTGTTAATCACCTCCCTCAGAAGTCCCTCTGACTTAGAGACCTCACAGGTCAGGTCATGAGATCCTGTGTGGGCAATCCTGGGTAACAGGCCACTCTGTGGGTTATGGAACATCCGTGGGTTCTGGATACTGTTTAAATTTGCTATTTTTATCTTAATATTCATATCTTAATATCTATATCTTAAATATTCATATTCACAAACACCTACACTTTCTGGCCAAGAAGGCTGATGTCTTGATTTCCTAACATAACTCCATGTATGTGTTGGTTAAATGATTCAAATAGGATATTTTAGAAAGTTAAATATTTGAACATCTTTTTTTCCATTTGAGTCTGAATATACTGTATAATTTTCAGGTTTGAGAGAAGAGCAAAAACCTATGACACTGGAAAAAGGGTCTTTGTTCCACATGTTTTTGTAATCATATTCCCCACTCATTATTGGAGTAAATGGCACAAATGATTACTAAATGAGAATAAAATGCATGATTAGAATATTTCAATTCATTAAACATTTGTCATAAGCCTGTTATTTTCTAGACAGTGAATTCATAGTCTGTTGGAAGACACAGACAGGTGGACAGATAACTGCAATATAATATAATCAATACCAGGGTTTCAGGGGCTTGGATTTGCATTTGTTTTATCTCATGTTCCTTCAGGTATTCCCAGTCAGTTACAGCAATAATAAATTTGACTGCCATGGGTGAGCATTTGCTGTGCTCCACACATGTATTCTCAAAGATTTGTGTAGATCAATGTATTTCATTGATATGTTGTCTGTATCAATGGGTACTAATATCCTCTTCATTCAGAAATAAAGAAAGAGGTGTTCAAATGTCAGTAATGCCTACTAGGAGCTTAAAAAGTGGGTGGGATGATGGTTGTCTGAACTTGGGGAGGTGCATATGACTAGAGAGGTAAAAATCACTCTAAAAGCGTGGTTAGGAGGAGGTGGACTCAACAGGTCCTTACTTATGGGTGGGGAAGGGGAGGATAAACTTTAGAGTAAGATGGAAGGCCTGAAGTATCTGAATAGTAGGAATAAGGAAAGTTCATGCTGTCTGCAGGCCTGAGCTATGGTGGAAACTGGGAAAAGAGTGACCATAATCATTTTTAAAGGAAGCTGTGCCATTGGAAGAGCAACAGAGGAAGGCTTTTTGTATAAAGATGTTTCTTTAAGTCTTCTGCTAGGGGTGGAGCCAAGGTTATATTCTCTACTGTAATGTTTGCATCCCCAGAACCCACTGCAGTGCCAAAGACATCATAGGTCCTACATCTTCATTTTCCCTGTTACAAGCTGATCGAAACAGTTCCTAGCTGTGTTGAGCCTGTTGGCACTCACCAATATCCTCCTAAGAACTTCCTTCCACTCAGATATATGTATTTATATCATAAATCTATATGTGCAAATAGATTTATATAAACAATTATGTGTGATATGCATTTAGACATACAGTCTATTTCATATATTCATTTGTTTTACCTCCTAAGACAGGGTCCATTGAAGACTTGCTAATAGTACCACTCACAGAAGTGGGGAATGGTCATTATAGAATCCGTACTGCTTGCTATTCAGTCATCACAAATAATGTGCAGACAGATAGTATTTACTATACTAAGGATAAAAGAGAATATAGCCATAGGCAGTTATTTTGCATACAGCCCCCAAGGTGGATGCCTTCTGTCCTTATCCCTGGTCTGTTCCTCTAACTCCATCAATTCTGTGAATTTTCAATGCACTTGTAGTACATTACCCTTTAGTTTAAAAATAAAATTAGTAAAAACAAATGGACTTATAAACTGTCAGATGCTACATGAACATTAAAGATCAGTCAGTCATCTGTTTTTGCTCTTCATTCAGTCAACCACACCACAGCTTTCTTATGGCTGCATTCTGAGCAGTATCTGGAGTTGGTGGTGTAATATCTAGCTGCTCATTTGTGCTGCAGAAGTATCCCACGTTCTGATTAGGACAGGTTTGAAAAGGTACATTTTAACTGAGTATAACTTACTTCTTGGATCTTCCTTTTAGAAAAAAACAAAATAAGAAAGACAATAGTAAACGAACCCAGTCCTGTTTTGACTACTTTGTGAATATGTAAGTATCTCCTGTTGTTTTAAATAGCAAAGCATTAGTCTGTAACTATTTAAGTGTACATAAATGTCACTGAAATTAAATCTTAAACACTCAGTGTTTTACATAGTCATTTCTTCAGTAGCCTGCTCTATGATTCATTATTTTGCTGGAGGCCAAACAAGCACTCCTGAATCTTGTGTTTATGGAGCATGTGCTGCTACAGCAGTATTTTAATGCTTATGTGCTTATTCTGTGTTTATTCTTTCATTTCTCTGAAAGTTCACTTCATGTATTGTTCACAAATTCATCTAGATAGTATTCTTATATTATAAACTATGCATTGTTTGGTAAACTGGTCATGATTTCCCATCAAATGGTTTGTAGGGAGCAGATGAAGCTCTGAGTGAGGTCCTAAGGGAATGTGTATTTTGACATGGGCATTCCATTTTTAGAAACAGTTTTGAAATTCATTGTTAGATAGCATATGGTAGTACTAAAATTTCTATTGAAAATATTTTTGTCATTTTGTAGATATCAAATGAGATTTTCAAGAAATGTTTCCCTTCTGATAATTCCTGACAGTGTTATCATTGAAAACCCACATTGTTTTTTTTCTTTTCATTCCCCTCATTTGAAGATATTCTCTAGCATTTTACATAACTGTCTAAACACAGAACTACCAAGATATCCTTCATTAGACAAATAAGGAACCTGTGTTCCATCCATACTGTGGAATGTTAGTCGGTGATTAAAAAAAAAAAAAGAATGAGTTATGAAGCTGTGAAGTCATAGATGACACTTGAGTTCATATTAAGTGAAAGAAGCCAGGCTGAAGACTGTGTTCTGTACAATCCCAAACATATGACATTTGGAAAAGGAAAACTGTTGGACAATGGGAAAAAAAGAATGATTATCAAGAACCTGAGGATGATAGTAGTAAACAGATGGACCTCAGAGGATAAATGTACACTACCAAGAACTTACATTGAACTGTAATGTAAGCTTTGGACCTTAGTAATGGCTTTTTAATAATTGGTTTGTTGTTTTCATAGAATGTAAACTTCCAGTGAAGGCTCTAGTTTTTTTATACATTGAGTGAATGGTTTGCTTGTTAAGAATGAAACATATCTAATAGGTTTTCTGCCCCTGCCCCCAATAATAGGTTTCTTTGCCTATGCAGGAAGCCAGATCAAGCCAAAATGAAAAAGTATAACAATAGGTTTATTTGAGCAAGTGAGAAAGGCAACTCCTGGGCAGGTTCTCCAGTCCCAGAGATGGAGGCAGGAGAAGCTGTGTCCAGAAACGAAAGCAAGGAGACTTTATAGGTTATAGGTGAGGGGTGATAATGTGTCCACCAGAAGCTGGGATTGTGCCCAAGTATGATCAACAGCTGAGCACTTTAGGTGAAGACATGGGCGGCTGGCAACATCCGGGTAGGAAGCTGCAATAACCGCCAAGAATGAGGAACTGGGCTTTTTGGCACTTTTTCTTTGTTCAGAGACTCTCTGAGTGGGCGCAGTTTCCACTGCACGGGTTGGTAGTTTGAATGTAATTGACCCCATAAGGAATGACACTATTAGGAGGTATGACTTTGTTGGAGTAGGTATGACCTTGTTAGAGGAAGTGTGTCATTGTGAGGGCCGGCTTTGAGATCTCTTTTGCTTAAGCTTCACTCAGTGTGACACTCAGTCTACTTCCTGTTGCCTGCAAGATGTAGGACTCTCAGCTACTACTTCAGCACCATGTCTGACTGTGTGCAGCCACGCCCCCCACCATGATGATAATGGACTGACTGTCTGAAACTGTAAATGAGCCATGCCAATTAAATGTTTTTCTTTTTTAGAGATGCCATGGTCATGGTGTCTTTTCACAGCAATAGAAACCCTAGTTAAGATAGAATTTGGTACCAGGGTCTGGGTTATTATTGTGAAAACCTGGCCATGTTTTTGTTTGGCATAATATGTACTTTGGGAGTTTGGGTTAGGAAAGCAGTGGAATGCTTTAAGTGCTGCTTAATGGGTCATAATAGTAGGAGTATGAGGAATAGTGGTGCTGAAGGTGATTTGATAATCTGTGGGGATCAAGATTATGTAGAGGAGCAAAATATTAATATAAGGCCTAGAGATTGTTCTCATGTTATTTTGGTGAAGAAAGTAGCTGCTTTTTGCCCTTGTCTGAAGAGTCTGCCTGAGGTTAAAGTGAAGAGTTTTGGATTAATTCTGTTGGCAGAAGAAATCTCAAAACAGCCTAGAATAGACTCTATTGTGTGGTTATTAATGCTAACTCTAATGAAGATTTATGATGAAAAGGAGCAAGCTGAACAAGAAAAGATACAAGATGTAGAACAATTTGAGGCGAAAAGGAGGACCAGGAAGTAGAATGGAGCTAAATCCTGTGTTCAAGGAGATGCTTATCTGTTTAGATTAAGACATGGAATAAAGGGAATGTTACCTCTGGGCAAGATCCCACCCAGGTAAATTTCCAACTTGTAAAAGGAATTAAAGGAAAGCTAAGAGCCAAGTCTGGTGGTACACACCTTTAATCTCAGCACTGGGAAGACAGAGATTAGTGGATCACTGAGTTTGAGGCCTGCTTAGTCTATAGATCCAGTTTCAGGACAGCCAAGCTCAGGCAGTGAAGGATAGAAAGCTGGTGAAGATGTAGCAGAATGAGGGAGCCAGTTCCAGCCCCAGCCAGCAGCACACCTTGGCAGCTTTGGCCACATGGTTCTGGCTTTAGAGTAAAGGGTAGAAGGAACAGGTTTTGGAAACTTTCTCCACAACTAAGAAAGCCACTGAGGCCAGGCATATGTCAGGTGTGTCCCTGATTGGAGGCCTAAAGAGGTCTTGCATGAAGCTATGAAGTTGAAGCCTGGATTGTCTTAGAGACCCCCAAGATGTTACAGATGTCAGAGCTGTGGGATACCAGCTGAGGAAAGCTGCTAACAAGTTCAGTTTATTCAGGAAGAGGCAAGCCTTAGAAACCCCCAACCCTGGGTGAAGGTCTGATGAATATGCATCTGCTGGGGTGACATGGCTGTCTCTCATTGGCCTAGGTCATCTCCAGATCATTTCTCAGCTGCTGTTACTAAGGCCATTAGGCAAACCCAGATTGACCCTCAGAACGTATCTTATTACTGGTTTGGGCCAGCTGGTCCTTAGGCCTGTTAGGAATGAGTCATCCCACAATCTGTTGGATGTGGAGTTAGTGAAAAGCTTTTCCCATTCTGTAGGCTTCCATTTTTCCTTTTGACAGTGTCCTTTGCCTTTCAGAAGCTTTTCAGTTTCGTGAGGTCCCATTTATTAATTGTTGATCACAGTGCCGGCCATATAGGTGTTTTGTTCAGGAAGTTGTCTCCTGTGTCAGTGCATTCAAGAGTGTTCCTCCACTTTCTCTTTGGGTTCAGTGTATCTGGTTTTTACATTGAGGTCTTTGATCCACTTGATCTTGAGTTTTGTACAGGGTGATAGATATCCTGATTTTAGTGGAATTGCTTTGAGTTTCTCTCCATTTAATTCAATGTTGGATATAGGCTTGCTGTAAATTGCCTTCGTATGTTTAGGTATGTCCCTTGTATCCCTGATCTCTCCAAGACTTTTATTATGAAGGGTTGCTGATTTTTATCAAAGGCTTTTTCAGTATCTAAAGAGATGATCATGTGGTTTTCTTTCTTTCAGTTTATTTATATAGTGGATTATACTGATAGATTTTTGTATGCTGAACCATCCTGCATCCCTGGATTGAAGGCCTCTTGATTATGGTAGATGATCTTTTTGATGTGTTCTGGGATTATGTTTGTAAGTATTTTACTGAGTATTTTTCCATCTAAGTTCATAAGAGAAATTGGACTATAATTATCTTTCTTTGTTAAATCTTTGTGAGTTTGGATATTTGGGTGACTGTGGCCTAATAAAATGAATGTGGCAATGTTTCTTCTGTTTTTATTTTGTGGAATAATTTGAGGAGTTAGTGGCATTAACTTCTCCTTGAAAGTCTGGTTGAATTCTGTGCTAAAAGTGTCTGGCCCTGTTTTTCTTTTTGTTTTATTTTTGCTTTGTTTTTGTTTTTTTTGGGGGTGGGTGGGAGACCTTTAATGACTGCTTCTATTTCCTTAGGGGTTATAGATAGGTCTATATAAATTGTTTATATTTTCTTGATTTAACTTCCTTAGGAGTATCTATTGAGAAAAGTGTCCATTTCTTTTAGATGTCTAATTTTGTAGAGTATAGGTTTTTAAAGTATGACCTAATGATTTTTTTTTGGATTTCCTTTGTATCTGTTGTTATGTATCCCTTTTCATTTCTGATTTTGTTAATTTGTATATTCTCTCTCTGTCTTTTGCATAGGTTGGATAAATGTTTGTCTCTCTTGTTGATTTTCTCAAAGAGCCAATTCGATGTTTCATTGATTCTTTGTATTGTTCTCTTTGTTTCTATTTTATTGAGTATGATTATTTCTTGCCATCTACTCTTCTTGAGTGTGCTTACTTCTTTTTGTTTTAGAGCTTTCAGGTGTGTTGTTAATTTGCTGGTATAAAATCTCTTCAATTTTTTTTATGTAGGTACTTGGTGGTATGAAATTTCCTCTTAGCAACATTTTCATTGTGTCTCATAAGTTTGAGTATGTTGTGCATTAATTTTCATTGAATTCTAGAAGTCTTTACTTTCTATAGTTATTTCTGTCTTGGCCCAGTGGTCATTCATTAAAGAGTTATTCACTTTCCATGAGTTTGTAGGTTTTAATCTGTGGTGGTGTAATAGAATGTGGGAGCTTATTCTATTTTTCATGTATCTTTTGAGACTTGTTTTTTAACCGAGTATGTGGTCAAGATTGGAGTAATTTCTGTTAGGTGCTGAGAAGAAAGTATATTCTTTCATGTTAGGATGAAATGTTCTGTAGATATCTGTTAGGTCCATTTGGTTTATAATGTTTGTTAGCTCTGGTATTTCTCTGTTTATGTTTTTGTTTGTTTGTTTGGTGGTTTTGTGTGTTTTTTTTTTTAAGATGACCTGTCCATTAGTGAAATGGGGGTATTTAAATCTCCCACTATCAACGTGTGAGGGTCAATATGTGATTTAAGGTCTAATTATTCTTCTTTTACAAACATGGGTGCTTTTGTGTTTGGGGCATAATGTCATCTTGGTGGATTTTTCCTTTGATGAGTATGAAGTGTCCTTCCCTGTCTCTATTGATTAACTTTGGTTTATAGTGTATTTGTTAGATATGAGAATGGCTACGCCAGCATGATTCTTAGGTCCATTAGCTTGGAAGATCTTTCACAACCCTTTACTCTGAGGTAATGTCTACCTTTGATGTTGAGGGTTGTTTCTTATGTGCAGCAGAAGGACAGATCCTGTTTTGCATCCATTCTGTTAGTCTATGTTTTTTAATTGGGGCATTTAATGATCAATGATTGTTAATTCCTGTTATTTTGTTATTGGTAGTGGTGCTGTGTGTGTGTGTGTGTGTGTGTGTGTGTGTGTGTGTGTATGTTCCTTCTTTTGGTCTTGCTAGTATGGGAATATTTATTTACTGTGTTTTCATGGGTGTAGTTATTTTCCTTTGGTTAAAGTCTTTTATTTCCTTCCGTTGGGCTGGATTTGTGGATTGATATTATGTAAATTTGACTTTACTGTGGAATATCTAATTTCCTCATCTATGGTGACTGGAAATTTTGCTGGGTGGAGTAGTCTGTCTGGCATCTGTGGTCTCTTAGAGTCTGCAGGACTTCTGTCCAGGCCCTTCTGGCTTTTAGAATCTGTATTAGGTGTAATTCTAATAGGTCTGCCTTCATATGTTACTTGCTCTTTTTCCCCTGCAGCTTTTAATATTCTTTCTTTGTTCTGTGTGTTTAGTGTTTTGAATATTATGTGGTAAATGGGCTTTTCCTTTCTGGCCCAATCTATTTGGCATTCTGTAAGCTTCTTGTACCTTTATAGGTAACTTCTTTAGATTAGGAGACTTTTCTTCTGTGATTTTGTTGAAAATATTTTCTGGGCCTTTGAGTTGGGATTCTTCTTCTTCTATTCCTTTTATTCTTAATTTTGATATTTTCAAATTTCCCAGATTTTCTCTATGTTTTATGTCTGGGTTTTTAGATTTAACATTTTCTTTTATGTTTCTATTTCTTCTATCGTATCTTCAACTCCTAAGATTCTTTCTTCCATTTCTTGTATTCTGTTGGTGAAGCTTGTCTCTGTAATTCCTGTTCATTTACCTAGATTTTTCATTTCCAAAATTCCCTCAATTTGTGTTTTCTTTATTGTTTCTATTTCTATTTTCAGGTCTTGAACAGTTTTCTCAATTTCCTTTAACTGTTTACTTGTTTTTTCTTGGTTTTCTTGGCTTTCTTTAAAAAATGCGTTTATTTCTTCCAGTTTTTTGTTTGCTTTCTTTAAGGGATTTATCCAATTTCTCTTTAAGGACTTCTATCATCTTCATAAAATTGGCTTTAAGGTCTTCATCTTGTGTTTCAGCTGTGTTGTAATATTCATGGCTGGCTGTAGGAGGATAGTTGGTATCTGGTGATGACATATTGCCCTGGCTATTGTTGATCATATTCTTGCACTGGCATCTAGGCATCTGGGTTTGGGATGAATACAGGTCTAGGTGCCAATTTCTGAGTTTGTCTTTGATGGATGGGTGTTTTGTTCCTTGGTTTCTGTTTCCTCTCTGGTCTTCTGATCTGTGTGACCTGTGTTTGAGCAGGGCTTTTTTGCCCCAGTTGGGGACTGGACTTTTGGTAGTAGGCTGGCCTCTTTTGAAGCAAAGGGTCTCTACCTGAGTTAGGGGTTGGGACATAGTGCTAAGGAGGAGAGGAAGGATTGGGGAGAATGTCACCGGGTAGGAACACTGAGAGAGTGGAGAGGTCCTTGGGAGGGCAGCCTACCAGGAGTTCTGGTGGCCCAGCCTCTGGTCCAGCAGGGAGTCTCCCCCTGAGTTGGGGGCTGGGACCCAGCAATGAGGAGAAGGGGGACTGGGGATAGTGTTAGGGGAGAGGGTTGCCAAGAGAATGGAGGAGGTTCAAGGGCCAGCAGTCTACCTGGACTTCTGGTGGCTGGCATGGCCTTTGGTTGAACAGTGAGTCTCCACCTGAGTCTGCCTACTGTTCTGATTTGGTATGGCATTTGATCAGAGGGTGGGGACCCAGCAACAGGGGCAGGGGTGAAGGGACACTGGAGGATTGTGCCTGTAGGAACCGAGGGAGTGGGAAGGTTCTGAGGGTGGATGGCCTACCTGTTCTTTCAATTCTGTTATGTCCCCTTTTTCTAAGATTTCAGCTTTGTGTGCATGTTCATCAGCTGTTCATCATGGTGACAAAATACCTAAAGCAGGTCAGTTTCAAGGAGTAAAGGTGCTTTGGCTCTCCAGTTTCAGGTTTCTACCCATGGTCAGCTGGCTCCAGTGTTTGGGGCCTGATGTGAGCACAGCATCATGAGCTTGGGATTACAGAGTAAAAAACCTTGCTTATCCCCTGGCAACCAGGAAGCAAAGAGAGAGAGGAAGGGCCTGGAGACACTGTATATCCTCCCAGTGACCTACTTCCCTACATAAGGCATCACCTCCCGGTTTCCATCACCTGGCTGCAATCCATTTAGATATGAATATATCAGTGGATTAATGCATGTATAAACCTGGAGTTGTCATGATCCATCCCATTCCAAAGGCCCGCCTCTGAGTTCCACTGCACATTCAAATCCTAACACCTCATGAATCTGGAGGCTGCTGTGTTCCCAAAAGATGCTTGTCAGGAGCCTTTATAGCCATAAATAGCAGAAATCCCGTGGCATGTCATTTTGTGAGAAAAGAACACTTGCTTCCCCTAACCCGGGAATAAGTGAGCTGTAGTAATGCTCCTAAAATAAACTGGAAACTTCCCATGGGGAATAACTCTCCTAGTCTTTATAAGGAGAGAGTTTGTAAAGTTGCTTGTTGCAGAGGGCTAAGATTCTAGTATCTGTCTGTACTTTGCTATCAGGAGACATGAGCACCTAGTGTTAGCTGAGGTTTTTTTTTTTTTTTTTTTTTTTTTTTTTTTTTTTTTTTTTTTTTTTTTTTAGCGTCTTCAGTATTAACTTTTCACATGGTCTTAGGAAGGGAGCTCAACTCAGTTTGTTTGTTTGTCTGTTTTTTAATCTAGTTTCTTTGGTTTTTTCTTTGCTTGTTTTGTTTCTATTCATTTGAAAATTTTTCATACAACATATTTTATTTACATATATTGCATTATATAAATATTGTATATATATTATTTATATGTCCTCACTAAACTCCTCCCAGCTCTCCTTCAACTACATGTTATTTCTCTCTCTTTGAAAAATAAAGTAAAATAAATTCTAACCCAAAAGCTATTTACAATTGACTGATACTGGGAGAGGGAAAAATAAGTTTTATTCAGTAGGCATTGGGTATATAAACCATACTCCAGAGCAGGCCACATGCTCAGAAGTAGTTGGCCAACATAGGACTGTTTCTTTATAAAGGGACTTGGCAGTATCTTCTCTGTTATTTTAAAATCTACTGATACAGTAGCAGTACATAGAAAATGATAAAAATTTGCACCAATTCTGAATATTTTTATTATTAATAGTAAAGTCCCTGAGTCCCCTCCCTCAACAAATATATACATACACCCTCATCAATTCTAGCAAGGAAAGATCCAGTAATTGAGGCCTTTTGATTCTATGGATGGATAAAGGAATATTTAGAAAACAACTTAAACATTCAATAAAAATTTATTTAATCTTTTGAAATAAGTTCAACAAATGCCTTCACTCAGAATTTGCATTCATTTTCCAGTATTTCCAAAGCCGAATGCTTATAATCTACTAAGGCAAAGGAAGAAAATGGTACTCCATGGGAATCAAGCCAGTTGCATCTGGTGTAACTCACTGAATTAATAATAAGCCACCATGTCCGGCCAAAGTCAAAAAATGAGGGATCTAGCTTAGATGCAAACCTTGGTATCCTGGGCTCCCAAGCCCAAATTTTCAACCCCTGTTCACCTGTGTCCTGCTGTGCTGAATAGATTATCAGAGCAAAGATTGAAATGCATCCTGTTATGAAATGCTGATATGTATGGAGTTTTGGTAGCAAATTAGCAGGCCATCTTACAGTAGTTACTTTCAAAGGAGAAGAACCCAGGACATGTCTTTATGGATATTCTGTGCAGTATGCTTGAGAAGATCATATTCATATATTACTCGTATAACTAAAAACAACAACAAAGGTAGCTGTGGTAGTTTGAATGTAATTGGTCCCCATAATCTTATAGGGAGTGGCACTATTAGGTGGTGTGGCTTTGTTGGAGTGGGTATGACCTTGTTGGAGGAAGTGTGTCACTGTGGGGACAGGCTTTGAGGTTTTCTATGCTCAAGATACTGCCCAGTAAGCCAGTCAATTTTCTGTTGACTGTAAGATGTAGCACTCTCATCTGCCAGCACCACATCTGCCTGTAACCACCATGCTCCCTGTCATGATGATAATAGACTGAACCTCTGAAACTGTAAGTGAGTCACTCCAATGAAATGTTTTCTTTATAAGGATTTCTGTGGTCATGGTGATTCTTCATAGCAACAGAAACCCTAACCAATATAGTAGCAAAGGAAATAAGAGCTATATCTTGCTTACTAATATATTCACACAAATTATAGTAAAATATAGTCAAATGCAGTAGTCAACACTTGGCTTTCCATTACTCAGCATCTTTATCCCTTAATATTTACTTATTATTTTTTAAATTTATTTGACTTTGGCATCTGACCTTCTCCAGGTTTTCTTCCTACTTACTGCCTGTTAGTTTTGCCTGATTTCTTCCAGCTTCTCAAAACAGGATTGGGTCAGATGCAGTCCTTGCACTTCTGTTTACACATATACCATTGCCTCCATGGGGATCTCAGTGTCTCATGATTCCTCTCCCCATAGCCTCTCCTCCCCTTCCCTTCATTTCTAGTATGTATATATACATAGAATGTATACATACAATATGCATTTGTAGTAGAAAAGATGTTGACTAAAAGGAATTGACTCACACAAGCATGCATACAGGGATCTAATTTTTTCTGTCAAGCTCCTCCTGACAGTACAGGACAGTCCTGGTGTAGTGCCTGGAGAACTCCAGCCCTTCAACACAGGATGGAGGCTGCTGAGACATCTAGCTTGGTGCACTGGGTAACTCTAAAGAACCTTGCCAGTGGTGGCAAGGGAGTGGCCCTATTAGGAGGTATGGCCTTGTTGGAGTAGGTGTGGTCTTGTTGGAGGAAGTTTGTCAGTCTAGAGGCAAGCTTTGAGATCTCATATATGCTCAAGCCACACCCAGTGAAAAAGTCTACTTCCTGTTGATTATATATCAGCATGTAGCAGCTCCTTCTCCAGCACCATGTCTGCCTGCATGCCGCCACACTCTGTACCATGATGATAATGGACTAAACCTCTGAAAATGTAAGCCACCCCAATTAAATGTTTTTCTTTTATGTGAGTTGCCATGGTCATAGTATCTCTTCACAGCAATAGAAACCTTAGCTAAGACAGTGCCTAATACAAGCTCTTTCCCAAAACCTAAAACTTGTACATCTAACAGACTGCTCGTTACCTCTCATTAAATGTTTAGGAAGTAGCAAAAACCTAGTGTATTCAATATTAAAGTCTCAATGCAGCTCACAAAACTACTTACTGTGCAGTTTTCTCCACTAAGTTAATTATAGCTTTATAACCGATACAGGCCCCAAATGCCTGTGCCATCCTTGACTGCTAGCAAGTCTCACAGCTCTACCATTAAAATATGCACAAGTCTCAACCACTTTTGCTACTGTCACCCTGATCTACGCTGATCTACCATCAGCTCCTGGATGGAGTATTGAAGTACTCCATCACATTGTCTTCTTATTTCATCCAGACCCACAGAGGCTGTTCCTGTACCGCAGCCTCAGTGAGCCTGTTGGAAATACAACTCCAGTTTCCACTTCTTAACACATTATGATGCTGTGACTCTGCTGCAGATTAAAAGCTGATCCCTCCTGCTGCCCCCACTTTCTGTCATCTCGTCACCTGCCATCCTGACCTGGCACACTCCACCTGGGACCCATGCACAGTCACCCTCTCTGGGAATTATCTTCTTCTCCATGACATGTTCTTTTGCTGTGTTGAAGAGGTTTGTTCAAATACTGCCTTTTCAGAAAGTAGGACTTTAATTTTTATCTAAAACTATTTTAGAAAACCATATTCATATATTGTTTGTATAACTAAAAAAACAACACTGATGTAACACAACAGGTCTATCGGTGGGTAAGACCTTTAATTACTTTGTTCCAGCAGCCTGCCTTGGACCTTCTGGTCCTGTGAAATTTAGCTAGCAGAGAGGAAGCTTCCAGCTCAGTTCCAGCTTGATTTCTATGTCCTACAGTTGAAGTGTGTGGTGTCTTCAGCAATGGGTTCAATGTCTAGTTCTTGTGGTAGGCAACAAAAAGCAATGGCAATAGCCTATGTTGTTTGGAGACTGCTAGGATCTTCCTGATTAGCACACAGGGAGGTGTCCCCCATATGGCACTTGGATTTTCATTTAATAACCTGTGGCTTCGGAGATTTGCATTATCCACTTATATAGTGTACTTCTCTTTAAAATTATACATATAAATTATATATATGTATGTCTGCATTTATTTGACTTATAAAGTAGTTGGTTTACAAATGGCTTCTTCATATGCCATTATTTGAGCTTTGAATTTATATCCTTCATATTTACCCAGCATTGATTTATCCTTGGATCAAAGGATATAACTGTAAATATAATGGTGGTCAGTTCTAGTCTACTTGTTTGTTTCTGCTTTTGTAAGTCAAAGAAGTTTTCATCAACACGAACTCATTCTTGGTATTTATTCATATAGATCTCTCTATGCTAGCTAGTGTTGGTGTGAAGATGGGGAGCAGACAGCCTCAGAGACATGAGGACAGTATCCATTTTATTTCTCCATGTGAAAATGTGGCTTTGCTGAGGCAGAAGACTAAATCCCAGGAAAATGATGACTGTATCCTTGTCCCATGTAGAACTTCTTAGATTTCTTAATGGCTGTGTGCTGCTAAAAAGTTTCCAAAACTCATAACCCAGCAGATATATTCTGATTCATTGGGCTCAGTTGGCCAATTTGTTATCTGAATCCAGTAGGTGGTTAGGGACAGACCAAACTAGCCCCTGTTGAGTTGAAACTCTAGTGCCCTTGGCTCTTTTTTTGAAGATCTGGTGTGATGATGTGTGGCTTTTTTTCCAGTTTGGGTCTCTGTAAACAGCAGATCCTGGTTTAGAAAAGAGAATTAAAATGCCGCTGTTGACTCTTTCTCATTTTTCTTTTGGTTTTTTGAGAGACAGGGTTTCTCTGCATAGCCCTGACTGTGTTGTGCTGTGGGATGGTCTGTATGTCAAATTGCTCTGATTGGTCAATAAATAAAACACTGATTGGCCAGTGGCCAGGCAGGAAGTATAGGCGGGACTAACAGAGAGGAGAATTGAGGTAACAGGAAGGTGAGAGGAGACACTGCCAGCCGCCGCCATAACAAGTAGCATGTAAAGATGCCGGTAAGGCATGAGCCACATGGCAAGGTATAGATTTATAGAAATGGGTTAATTTAAGATATAAGAACAGTTAGCAAGAAGCCTGCTACAGCCATACAGTTTGTAAATAATATAAGCATCTGTGTGTTTATTTTATAAGTGGGCTGTTGGACTGCCGGGGCTTGGTGGGACCTGGAGAGAAAACTCCAGCTACAGTGTTGGAACTCACTCTGTAGACCAGGCTGGCCTTGAACTCAGATCCACCTGCCTCTGTCTCCCAAGTGCTGGGATTAAAGGCCTGCACCACCACCACCTGGCTGCTGTTGACTTTTCTTAAGGCAGGTGTGTCAAATAAATCCTACATACATATAATTCTAAGGATCTGTAAAAGTTAAAAACAAAACAAACAAATAAAAACCCAGAATGTGCTCATTTTCTCACCTAAGTCATGATCGACTGTTGTTTATGATCCAAAGTTGGCATTCTGCAACTTGTATTTGATGGTTAGTCAGTGTATCTATGAAGAAGAGTCCTCAAGGCTTAGCTTTTCAATTTAGCCATGGGGTGGGAGGGAGCACCATTAATTATGCCTTGACATTCAGCAAAGCCAAATTAAGCAATCATGTGACATTATTTAGCCAGCCTGTTACCAAGTTTCACACTTGATGAGCATCAGATAAGCACTAATTGCCTGGCTGACAATTAGCAGCTTTACATCTGCTGCAGTGGATCCATCATGCAGTGGGAATGGTGTGGGAAGATGATTTCAGATGTGCCTCTGTGCATACACCATGCAGTGGGAATGCTGTGGGAAGACTGATTTCAGATGTGCTTTTGGAAGGAACCGTGATGCCCATATGTGGTATGGGTTTATTTTTAAAGATAATAACTTCATAATTTCCTTAAACTGAGGACATTCATTAAGGATTCTTTGCGCATTCAAGGTGTAGGTATCAGTTAATAGTGGTGGTGTCCAGGCATCACTTCCCTTTTAGATAGAAAACCGAAAAACATCCTTGTATTCCCCTTTTGAATTATTTGAATCAGTGTCATAGAAATTGTCTGCAGTTGAACATGATGAGTATTATTTTCATTGTCATACTTATGGCTCTGGTCTGTATGTGTTATTCCTTTATTTGAACTGATTCATTTACACACAATGTAAGTAGTATGAAGCTAGAAAAATATTTATGAAGTAATCATACCAGCTAACATTTGTCATCATTGACACTACGCTAACTATTGTGCTAAGTCCTTTATGTGTATTTGCTTTGAATGTATGTGGAAAGATGATTTCATTGTTTTTTATTTTTGCTTCTGTATCTTTTTAATGCTTTCAAAATTATAACTTTCATGGTAAGTTTTAATTACAATAAAAATTTCACTTATGTTTGTTGATCTCATGTGTATACATAATGTCAGCTTGATCTTAATAATATGTTCAAAGGATAATGAAGCTGATGAAATTGTAACACTTTAAAATTGAGTATTGACAGAACACAGATGTCTTATAAATGAAGGAAAAGCTGGGGGGATTATGTGAACCTGATGAATAGTTACTGGGATCTGTAGATGTGCTGCGATTCTGTATATCATCTTTGTAAAAACTCACTCAGAATGAATTGTCCACACTGTGGGATGATCCAGCTGCTTGTTGAATCAATTGCATTTAATTAGCCCATCTGATGTTGATTGAATTCTGGGCTCCCATGCCTGGATTCCTGAAAAATTGAATTATCAGTATTCTTCTCATTTAGAAATATTTGAATTTAAAGTGATGAGAGATTTTTCTGCCAAATCATTCTTATTGTGTTCATAATTCACCCAGAGCATGTTCTCTGGTTCTGCCACTGTCTGGGGAAATCAGCTTCCTGTGAGATTCAGTCATAGGCAGCAATAATTCAGTGACCAAGCAAGTAGTGAGTATTTACCTTTGGGGTATCAGCTATGGATGGAAGGAGCAAAGGAGAGGACGTCTGTACATCTAAACAGTTAGATGCCTCTGTTTCTCTTTGGATGCAAAGGCCCGTGACTTTCACAGATAATCAGTCTATTCTTGAGAGAGAGAAACCAAAGTGAAGAGTAATGGTAAAGTGTGTGTGTTTAAGGCTTGATTCTACTGCTTACCAGCTTTCTTGCCTTGAGCTATTCACTAAATTTCTCTTGTTTGTAGTTCCCATTTAGTGTTTAAATGAGGTAACACTGTAACTTGGAGAAGTTATTTATTCTTAGTAATTCCTAAAGTTTGGTTTACAGTATTTTATTCATTTCTTCAGTGTGTGTGTGGAGGCGGGGCTACATGACACAATACGTGTGTGGAGGTCAGGGGACAACTTGTAGAATGCAGTTCCCTCCTTCCACCACGTAGGTGCTGAGAATTGAACACAGGTTGTCAGGCTTGGCAGCAGGAGCCTTTACCTGCTAAGCCATATTGCCAACCATCTTCTAATTATTGAAAAACTTTATCTCACTCAATATGGAATGATATATGTGCAAATACCAAATATACTTGTGTATAAATTTTGAGAAATCAGTTCATTATAAATTCCTATAAAATTCAGTAAAAATCGTTTCTCAGTCTGTAGGTTGCTGGTTTGTCCTTCGCCATACAGAAGCTTCTCACTTTCGTGATATCCCATTTATTAATTATTTATTTTAGTGCTTGTGTTCTGGTCAAAAAGTATTTTTCCTGGGGCGGCGACTTCAAGGCTATTTCTCACTTGCTCTTCTATCAGTATACTGGCTAGTTTTATTTCAACTTGACACAAGCTTGAGTCATCCAAGAGGAGACAGCCTCAATTGAGAAAATGCCTCTATGAGATTTGGCTGTAAGCAAGCTGTGGGGCGTTTTCTTAGTTAGTGTTCGATGGGGGCAGGGAGCCCATTGTGGGTGGTACATCCTGGGCTGGTGGTCCTGGGTTCTGTAAGAAAGCAGAATGAGCAAGCCATGAGAAACAAGCCAGTCAGCAGCACCTCTTCAGGCCTTCTGCATCAGCTCCTGCCTCCAGGTCTCTGACCTGTTTGAGTTTCTGTCCTGACTTCCTTTGATAGTGAACTATGATGTGAAAATGTAAGCCAAATAAGACCTTTCCTTCTCAAGTTTCTTTAGTCATGGTGTTTCATCACAACAATAGAAACCCTAAATCAGACAATCAGGTTCAGTGTATCTGATTTTATGCTGAAGTCTTTGATCCATTTGGAGTTGAGTTTTGTCCAGGCTGGTGAGTATAAGTTTATTTTCATTCTTCTACATGCAGCCATCCAGTTTGACCAGCACCATTTGCTGAAGATGCTGTTTTGTTTTTTCTAGTGTGTAATTCTGGCCTCTTTATAGAGTCTTCAATTCAATTGATCAACATGTCTGCATTTTGTGTCAGTACCATGATGTTTTTTTTTTCTCCCTGAACATGGATGTTGTTTATTTGTGGCTGGAACAATATGTGTATTTTATTTTATTTTTTTATTAAGAATTTTTTATTCATTTTACATACCAACCACAGATCCCCCTCTCATCCCTCCTCCCGCCTCCCAGCCTTTCCCCCATCCCATGGATTCCTTCCTCCAACAGGGTAGGGGATCTCATGGGAAATCAGCAAAGCCTGGTACATTCAGTTAAGGCAGGTCCAAGCCCCTTCCCCTGCATCAAGGCTGTACAAGGTATGCCACTATAGGTAATGGGCTCCAAAAAGCCAGCTCATGCACCAGGGGTAGATCCTGATCCCACTGCCAGGGGCCCCTTAAACAGACAAAGCTACACAACTGTCTTGTCTCACTTATCCAGAGGACCTAGTCCAGGCCCATGAAGGCCCCACAGCCACTGGTCTAAAGTTTGTGAGTTCCCACTAGCTTGGTTCAGTTGTTTCTGTAGATTTATCCATCACAATCTTGATGTCACTTGCTCATAGAATCCCTCTTCCTTCTCCTCGACTGGACTCCTGGAGCTCGACCTGGTGTTTGGCTATGGATCTCTGTATCTGTTTCCATCAGTTACTGGATGAAGGTTCTATGATGACAGTTAGGGTATTCACCAATCTGATTACTGGGGTAGGCCAGCTCAGATACCCTTTCCACTATTGCTAGTAGTCTAAGCTGGCGTCATCCTTGTGGATTCCTGGGAACTTCCCTAGCACCAGGTTTCTCCCTGTCCCCATGATGTCTCCCTCTATCAAGATATCACTTTCAGGTGTCCATAGGTATGTAGATTTATATCTTGGTCTTCAGTTCCATTGGCATTTCGTCTTGTGACAATACCATGATGTGTTTTGGTTTTTTAACTATAGCTTTGTAGTACGACTTGAAATCAGGGATGGTGATACCTCCAGCGGTTCTTTTAATATTCAAGATTGTTTTAACTATTCTGTCTTGCTGTGCATATGTGTTTCCAAAAGAAAGTGAAATTTGTCCTTTCAAGATCTGTGAAGAACTGTGTTGAAATTTGATGACAATTTCCTTGAATCTGTAGATAGCTTTGGGAGGATGACCATTTTTACTATGTTAATCCATGAGCATGGGGGTTCATTCTATGGTCAGAAACATGAATGCCAGCTATAACCCTGTTTCTGTAACTGGTCACATGGCCTTAACTAGTATTTATAACTACCATCCTCTACTACCCATTCTGTATTTCCTCCACTCTCAGCAGGTCTTGGCTCCTTTCCTGGAGAAGTGACCCACACCTTCTTCTTGGCAGGTCTATGCCGTTTGTCATCCTGCCTGGATTAGGCTGTTGTAGTTTCCCATTGACTTTAGAACTTGGTAGCAACAAGAAACATCCTAAAGAATCTCCTGTACTTCACACATAATCTTTCAAGTTACCATATGAAGGTAACTTCATGTGAAGAGGCAACCCAATTTCCCCTTGGTAATGTGGATCAATCATCCCTCCTAACACTGTTATTCCTTTCTTAGCCTGTTGGCTTAAGGGTGTCAGAAGCCCAAAGTGGCCAAGAAGTCTGAGCTTCCAGTTCAATGAGATGTTTGTTGTGGCCCCTGGCAGGAGCACTCCCCCTCTGGAACCAAGACTTCTAAGTCAGCAGAACTTAAGGTTATGGGAACAGGAAGCAAAAATTTTCCTAGTGGGTCACTAGGGATGATAGTGAGTGGAACTGTTCCCTTTTCCACCCTTAATTCATGGACCTGTGGATCCTGGCTACGTGAGAAACTGTACCATATATTGGATTCTGATTCAAAGCATATACTGCTTTCTGGAACCCTGACCCAGCCCCCGAGGCTGCTGCCACCTTATTGGTGCTGTAACTGTGTCTCCAAAGGCCATTTTATCTTTCTATCAGGCCAGCTGCTTCAGTATGGTGAGGAACATGGTAAGACCAATGTATTCCATGATTGTGGGCCTACTGTCTCAGTTCTCTGGCCATGAAGTGAGTTCCTGGGTCAGAAGCAATACTGTGTGGATATACTTTAGTAAGGACAAACCATTGTCCTTTCCACAGAGGAAGTGGTCCAACGTAATCAACCTGCCACCAGGTTGTTTTCTGGTCACCCTGAGGAATGGTGCCATATCTGGTGCTCAGTGTTGGTTTCTGCTCTCGGCAGATCTGGCACTCAGCAGCAGCTGTAGCCAGGTCGGCCTTGGTGAGTGGAAGTCCATGTTGTCGAGTCCATTAATAGCCTCCATCCTGCCACTTTATTCATAAGCCCTTTGGGCAATGACGGGGATGATTGGGGGGAAAGATTGACTGTCCACACCATGGGTCATCCTATCTACTTGATTATTGAACTCTTCCTCAGCTGAAGTCATACTTTGATGAGCATTTGCACGGGACACAAGTATCTTCTCATCCTTTTCCCATTTGCAGAGATCTATCCACACACTTCTTCCTTTCTCACCAGCTTTCTAATCATGCTCTTTCCACATCCCTGACCATCCAGCTAATCCACTGGCTACAGCCCATGAATCAGTGAACAGTTGCACATCTGGCCATTTTTTCCTTCCAAACAAAATGTGTGACCATGTGACCAGAACTTTCTGAAGTTCTGCCCCCTGTGAAGATTTCCCTTCACCAGTGTCCTTCAGGGTTGTCCCAGTTGTTCACTTCTTGGTGGTGCCTGTATAATATTCAAAACTATTAGTAAACTAGGCCTTAATCTTCTGCACCAATCTTAGGACACACCCCATGAGGCTATACATGCATTCTTGGCAGCATATGGTATTATAATGAGAGTAGAAATCATAGGCATTTGGGCAAATTCTTCAAGTAACTTACTTGTGCCTTAAGGACCTGCTCGGACACAGTCACATATATACAACTTCCATTTGATGATATATTGCTTTATGACTTGATGGATCGGATAACAGTCAGCTCATGATGGGCAGCTCAGGTCACATGGTTGCTTTGTGGCCCATTGTCAAACATTCTGTTTCCATTAAGGCTCAGGAAATAGCAAGCCAAGAGCTGTTTCTCAGAGGGAGAATAGTTGTTTGCAGATAATAATGATAGAACCTTGCTCCAAAATACCAAAGGTCCTTTCTGTGATTCACCTATAGGGGTCTGCCAAAGATTCCAAATAGCATCCCTGTTTGCTGCTGACACCTCAAGTACAAGCAAGTTTGCTGGATCATACAGTCCATGTGGCACAGCAGCCTGCACCTGTTCTGGGCTCTACAAATCCAGCAGCTTTCCAAGTCACTTGGTGTATGGGTTGGAGTGACACACCCAAAGTGGGGAATGTACTGTCTCCAGAATCTGTATAGGTCCGTTGAATTTTGGGCTTCTTTATTGGTGGTGAGAGGGGCTAGATGTAATAATTTATCCTTCACCTTAGAACGAATATCTCTGAATTTCACCGAGGTAGAAGGCCCTCCAAATTTGGTTGTATTTATTTCCCATCTCTGATGCACATGTGTGTTACCAGCAAGCCCAAAGTGGTTGCTACCTCTTCAGTTTATTCAGTCAGCATAGTGTCGTCAGTATAGTGGACCAATGTGACATTTTGTGGAAGAGATAGAAGATAAAGATCCCCTTTAATTAAGTTATGACACAGGGGTAGAGAGTTGTTATATCTTTGAGATCAAATGTAAAGGTGTACTCCTGCCCTTGCCAACTGAAAGCAAGCTTCTTCTGGAGGTCTTTATTGACAGGTAGTGGGTAAAAGGCATTTACTAGATCAGTAGCATCATTCCATGTACCAGGAAATGTGCTAATCGGCTCAAGTATACTGTACTTGTGGTATACTATACCACATCTGGTATAGTAGCTGCAAGTGGAGTCACTACTTGATTGAGGTTTTAATAGTCAGCTGTCATTTTCCACGATCCATCTGTCCTCTGTACTACTACATAGGAGAGTTAAAGGGAGATGTATTCAGAACACCAGCCCTGCATCTTTCAAGTCCTTGATAGTGGCACTAATTTCCTAAGTTCCTCTAGGGATGTGATACTGGTTTCGACTCACTCTTTTCCCTGTCAGAACAACTCTAAAGGCTTCTATTGAGCATTTCCAACCATGATAGCCCTCACTCCACAGGTCAAGCAACCAATGTGGGAATTCTGCCAACTTCTAAGTGTATCTTTTCCAATTATACATTCAGGTCCACTAGATATCCTGTCAGATATCAGCCAAAAATCCATTAATTGCCTGACCCCGTAAACTCTTTCTTCATTTGGAGGATCACAATATTTCTTGGGATCTCTTAGAATCAGCATCAGTTAGAACAAGTACCCAACAGACCCCAGGAAGTCTGACTGTTTCCTTTCTTTCTGTGTACAATCCCTTGTAAAAAGCTGTAGGTCCCTTTGCAGAATGACTGGAGAAAGGCTAACAGTAGAACTCGTAGGTATTTTCTCAATGCCCTTTTCCATGATCCAATGGAACCTTGCTTTCCGTTGCGAATTTTTCTGCTTATACAGATCAAACTTAAATTCAATAGGCTTCTTATCGATTTCATTCCTGGAACAAAGTACCATAAGAAACATGGCACCATAAAAATTACTTGTCTGTGCTGCCAAATTATGGGTTAGTCCATTATGGACATTGTTTTGATCATAACTATGATCACCTTGCCTTTGGCAATTCAGGGATGCCACCTGGCTCCTGCTACCTTGGAGCACAGTTAAACGCATTATATATAATTCATCCAGACTGAGCAGCAGTGTCTCCAGCCCTAAGGTCTGATACCAGGAAAAGGGTGACAAAAAAGCTCGTCAAATGTGCTGGTGTCCCTCTTACCACTTTGCATCTTATAGAATTAGTGAAGAGCATGCTTCCCACTATTGAGGATAAGGTTTACATGACATACTCGATCTAGCATTGAAATTTTCCTGAGCCTTGAAAATCCTTTCGTCAACACTAAGTCAAGGGATACCAGGCATCGGCAACTCCTTTTCATTATGTTATCTTTTAACAAATGCTTCAGCAGATCATTTAAGCAAACTTTTGACAACTTCCATATCAAACCTATAATCTCTGCTAAGAGGGCCCATATCAATAACCTCTGCCTGATCCTGTTTTGTGTTCCTTCCACCATTATCCCACACCCTTAAAATCCACTCCCACACATATTCCCCAGACTTTTGCTGGAATGAGTTAGAAAACTCTTCAGTAGTGTAGCACACATCGTCATGGACTACACTTTCTACCTCCCCTCTAGGATCCTTTTGTCTTAATTCTGGTTATAGGTCTACAGGCTTCTATTGGTGGGCCCTGAGGCACAACACTATTGTCTTGGCTGGCATCTCCTTCAGAGAAAGTCACTGCAGGTAGCAGGCAATGAAGGATCAACTTCCTCAGTCAAAGCCAGAGAAAAGGAATATTTCAGGGATTAGGGATGTGAGTACATCTTCTGCTGAGGGTGGAGAGATGCCTTCCTCATGTGAGAAAAACTCTTGAGAATCTGAGGGGCGGTCAATGTTTTCAGCTTCAATAGGGTCCTCCCACACATCCCCATCCCAAGTTACAGGATCCCATTCTTTAACAGTTAGTGCTTTTCCTTAACTGTCAGCACCCTCCAAGGCTGGGACTTGATTTTCGCTGTAGCTCAGCCAACCTTATAATGATCAGCCTTTGGTTTGATTTTCTACAACTTGAGCTCTGTGGCTGCTGGAGAGAAGATTTTCTTCCAGGGCATACTTAGAACCCTTTAGACTGTGTTGTCCATCTGGAGCTGGTCAATTTTATCACTAAGTTCTTTGTTGTTCTTCATTGTATGCTGAGATGCTAGAAGTTGGTCAATTTTATTATGGAGCTCATTCTTTTCAATTGCCAGTTTATCCAGAGATGCTAGGAGCAACTAACCAGCATCATCCTTTTTTCCACAAATCGTCAAAAGTTTTATATACAGAGTCACCAGTTCCATTGCCTCTCACAGTTAGTGAATCAGAAAAATCAAATACATTTTTCTCCTTGAGTTTGTAAAATAGTTCACACCATGGGCTTTTGTTATTCTCCAAGCTAGGAAAGACTTCAGTAACTGTAGGTGTTCACAAATTGGAAAGCCTTTTCCAGATATTTTAAAAATCCATCCTTATTACTTCTGCTACTCTAGAACCACTTTATATGTATAAAAAGGGTTTATTGGAATGGCTTACAGGCTGTGGTCCAGCTAGTCCAACAATGGCTGTCTACCAACAAAAAGGCCCAAGAATTCAGTAGTTGTCTCAGCTGGTCTTCAGTATATGCCAGAATCCTAAAGAAGTGGACTCTAATGCCAGGGAAGGAACGGACTTGCCAATGAGTACAAGAATAAATGGGCAAAGAGAGAATATTCATTTTTTCATGTCCTTTCTATGGGCTGCTAGCAGAAGGCATAGCCCAGATTAAAGGTGGACGTTCTCTCCTCAAATGATTGGATTAAAGGTGTATCTTTCTATCTCAAAAGATCTGAATTAAAAGTGGGTCTTCCCACTTCAAATGTTTTATTTATGAAAAATTCCTCACAAGTTTACCCAGCCGCTTGGGTTTTAGTTAGTTCCAGATGTAGTCATGAGAACCAAGAATAGCCATCACAATGGTTGAGTGTGAGGAAAGAGAAAATAAGAGGGCGCTGAACATTTTAGGTTAAAGTTTAGGCTAAATCTTTTGCTTCCATGGGATTTGTTTTTGTGGTGATGGAGATAGGACCCAAAGCCTTCCTCATGTTAGGCAAGCATAACACATAACACTTAGTTCTTCTCTCCACGCAGTCTGGCCTGCTTCTGCTTCTCCAGTGCTGGTATTACAGGTGTTGTGTGTTGCTTTGTATTGGGCTCTAAGAGAGGAGAATACAAAGTTGTAATTGACTTCAGTCCACATTGTTATCCTTCAAAATCCTTCTAAAAAGTTTTCTGTAAAAATCACACTGAATTTTTGTGGGTGGCATTGTGATTTCTTGGGCAAAGCTTTGTTGTAGTGCTTGCCTGCTTGTGGTCCTTGGCTATTTGAATTATAGATCTCATGGCTACATGCGAACCATAAGCATGCAAGCTGGATGTGGTCTCAGTCCTCAAGCTGGACTCCAGGAAGCCATTCCTGTTATCAGATTGGACAGACAAGAAACTCCTTGCCATTTTTCAAAGCAAGCTGTAACTGTTTCAAGATTTTCTGTTTTGAGTTTCAGTTATATTTTGAGTGGTTTGTGTGAAAGCAGCTCTGAGGCAACCCCTTGAAATTCCTCTTCAGGAAAATATAAAAAGAAGGAAATCGACCAGAGAAAATCAACCCACAGGACTGGGGGGAAAGTGGTAGGGGGAAGTGTTTGCCTGAAGGCTTTGATCTCTATCCCATTCAAGATCACAGGATGATCACTCTTTCAAAAAACAGCTGAAATTGTGCTGTTTTTCTCTCTCTTTCTTCTTTTTCTTCTTCTCCTTCTCCATCTCCTTTCTTCTTCTCCGTCTCTGCTGCCTCCACCTCCGCCTTCTCCTCCTCCTCCTCCTCCTCCTCCTCCTCCTCCTCCTCCTCCTCCTCCTCCTCCTCTTCCTCTTCCTCCTCCTCCTTCTCCTCCTTCTTCTTCTCTCAATAACTTCCATTTCTTCAGAAGTCTTTTTTCCTCAGCCCCTCTGCATCTGGGGAGAAGTTTGACTTGCTAAAATTTGGGCAACAGAATTTCTAGGATGATTCAGAATTCAGAGTTAGCTGGGTTTCCCCCCCACCCGGGGGAGGCCTACAAACTATCAGTCGACATCTGAAGGGTTAATCAGCAGAAGTGACTGTAAATGTACTGATACTGTGGGAGAAAGCTATCAACACAGCAATTATAACTGATATCCTTGAGGTTTTACAAATGCTTCTCCAGCAAGGTCATCAGGCATCTCAAAACTTGAAATTTTATCCAGACATGCAAGAAGTGATGAAGGGGTAGGGGATTGGCTGTACCTGTGCTTCTCAAACACTCATGTGTGAGGGGGTCTATCTAGAACTGTCATTAAAACATAACTTCCCATTCACTGAGTACGGGGTGGGACCCAGGATTCTGCACTTTTAACAGGTTCATTGGTGACACCAATGCCAGTAGTTCAGAGACCACATCTGAAATAGTAAAAACCAGCAGCCTCTGAAGTATCTATTATGTTTTAAAAAATTATGTATATGGGTGTTTTGCCTATATGTATGTCTGTGTACCACTTGCATGCAGTGCCCATGGAGGTCAGTCTCTGGGACTGGAATTACAGATGGTGGCGAGCCACGTTGTAGATGTTGGAACTGAACCTTGGTCTTCTGAAAGAGCAAGCAACACTCAACTGCTGAGCCCATCTCTCCAGCCTCTGGATTTTAGATTCTAGCTGGGCTTAGTAATTTGCCTGAAGCCCGGAGCAGGAGGATCTGGAGTTCAATCCCAATGTAGGCTAGCTCATCAGTGAGAAGAAAACACCCAGCAGGTAACACACAAAAGAATGTAAGAAATCCACTTATTAGAGAGAAGTTGGTTTTGCTATCATTCCTAACCACACTCAGAACAGCTCTGATGGTCATGTATAAGCCTCTTCTCTGTTTTAGGTTTCCCCTGGATTCCTGTCTATGTTCTTCAGTATAGAATCCTCTATTGTGTTTGCTCACTTGCTCCAATTAGTCTCTAGTTTTCAACCTTTAGGATGTTATTGATCTTTCAGAAATGTCTTCTCTTATACCTGCTTTCCAAATGCATGCAGGCTCTACATCACAATAAGCAATATGTTTGAAGGTGTTAAGAAAACCTGTGTGTGGCATGATTTTTAACTTGTAAGATGTTTTCTTTTTTGAATTATTTAAATAATTTTTCTTTTTTGAAATTAAAATATAATTATATAGTTTTCCCTCTCCGTTTTGCTCCAACCCTTCCCGTGTGCCCCCTTGCTCTCTCTCAAAATCATAATCTCTTTTACTTTAACTGTCGCTATATGTATTTTCCTAAATGTGTAAATACAACCTCTTCAGACCATCTAATGTTACTTGTATGTATATGACTTCAGGGCTGACCACTCGGTACTGGTTAACCGATGGGGGATCTTCCCTAGGAGAGACTGTTTCCCCCATTCTTATCATTCCTTAGTTGTCTTATAGTTCTTTGTCTAGGGTTGGGGACACTGTGAGATTTCCCCCTTCCATGTTAGCACATCCGTTGTCATTATTCAAGTCATGTTTAGGCAGCTATGTTGATGAGACTTCCTGGCTATAGCTTCTCTGACATTCCTCAGAGATACAGTCTCACAGAAAACTTCCTGTGCCTCTGGCTCTCACAGTCTTTCCACTCCATCTTCTCCTATGATCCCTGAGCCTTAGGTGCTGTGGTTGTGTCGTAGACATGTCAGTCAGGGTGGGACACCACATGGTCACTTGTTTTCTGCATTTTTCAGCTATGATTTTCTGTAGCAGTCTCCATATGATTTTTCTTTACTCTGTATAGTTGAGGTCCGAGGAAATTGGTATTTCCATAACAGCTTATAAAGGATACTTATGGCATTTTGATTTTACTGTTTTAGTTTTCCTATAGTGTCCTGTTCTCTTGGAGCATGACTTTATGGTTTGGAGAAAACTTAAAATGGTTATAAATGTAATGCAGGGAAAAAAGTCTTCCCACCAAACATCCCCACTCTCTTAGGCAGTGATGGGTCACTACATTTGAGAGATAAAAGAAGTAAGTAGTCCAGAACAGCTGTGATCAGGGTCCTCACCTTCTCTATAGAAGGAAAAGACACTGTTACAATTAAGTGAATGGTCTCATTCACTGAGGTTTGCTACACATTCTGTACATGTGCTGTAATCAATATGCAATAAACTATGACCACAGCATTAAATTGAGCAAAATGTATAATCTTTGTTGACTCAGAAGTCATATGGAAGATACAGCGGCCCAGACTAGATCTGCTGTAGTTATCAAAAGGTCCTCTTTTTAATGACTTTCTGAAATAGTGCTGTTTACTTTCAATCATGAAAGGCAAGGTACGAATGTGTCCCCACTGAAGTTTATTTTGCCCGTGAGATTATTTAGATTGCTAATGTCTTGCCCATATATTATGTGAACAATAAAGCTGCAGGGTTTACCAGGTAAAAACCATCCTATTTGAGCATCTTTGGGGATAGTGTATCAGCATACCTGTCACCTGGCATCTTACTAATCAGTGAAGATGTCAGTTTCTATCAGTCTTGAGGCCTTCGGTACTCACTTTGGTGTGGTTGCAGTTCATCTTGTGACTGAATGAGGACCAGCATGATCCAGGCCAGCTTAATTCATGGACCGTGATTTTAGAACTCAATTTGTGTCATTTCCATGTGAATAAAGAAAGAATAATGCATCGTAAATCCGCAGCTTCCTCTGTGGTAGGCACTGCAAGTTGACCGCATTTCCACAAAAATGGGTTTTCAATTAGAAAGATTTGTGGCTGTGGCAGCACATTACCAGCCAAGAGTAAGCTGTGAAGACTGTAAATCTCAGCCTAGCCAAGGCTCTGCCCGACACAAGACAGCGTGAACCAAACAAGAGTCTGAGCTGTGTTTTCATACTTCTCAGCAGAACAGTCTCCCAGGCATTGGCAGAATGTTGTGGCCATATGTTTTTGTGTGTGTGTTTTGTCTCTAAATGTCTAGCTCTGAACTTGCTTGAAGTGTTTAGCTTATGGTAGATGTTCTTTCTAACAAGTACAATTTTTACATCTCCATATCTAACATGTAGACATGTTTTCATAGGACAAATTCTCCTTGCTTTCAGCACTATAACAGTCGATCGTTTGTGTGTAGCCTTTGAGAAACACCTCAGTTTGTTCATTCTTTACCTGTGTTTATTGGAGGCCACAATGTTAGTCTCCACTGTAAAGGGGTCACAGTAGGGAAGACACAGGACCTGGCTTCACACACACTGCACTTTACCTTTTCAAGAACATCAGCCCTGAATTATAGAACCTTTCTTCTCATGATGGGCCCTAGCCGGTCTGTAGACACTGTTTCACAAGCTCAGCTAGTCTGGGCAGCTGAGGTTTCTCTGGGTCCAGCAGCATGTTTTTCCTCTTGTTAGTGGTATCTGACGATGTTTTCCCTGATTGGAGTGCTTTCTAAATCTATTAAACTTGAAACGTTGACCTTGATTTAGAAGTCATGTCATTTTATTTTTTAATTTGTTAAATATGACATTTGTAACATTAAATTACTTCCTCTTGTCTTGAGTTTGTGGGAGACCAAGACTTGCCTTGAGTTCTAAGGGATGTTACTGCCTCTACCTCCCAAGTCTTGATTTTCTGCTACCACAGCTGGCCCTGAACTTCGAAGATCATATGATGTGATGCTAGAGTAGAAATAATATTACATTTCTAAATGCGGTGGTAGGGTATCAAAGTGGTAATTCCATGGGGTCATTCCATAGGGGAATGTTGCAAAAATGAAGGTTTACAGCCAGTGCAGAAATTTTAAAAGTGTGCTTGGTGAGGGGTAGAAGCATTATTTATCACCTCTTGATTCAGTTAAAAGGAAAGGGAGTCACATGGGAGAAAAGATCAATCTGTCTGAGTTATAATAACAATTTCTATTATTTATTGGGTGTGCTGGCTAGTTTTACTTCAGCTTGGCACAAGCTAGAGTTATCTGAAAAGGATGGAACCTCAATTGGGAAAAATGCCTCCATAGGATACATTTTCTTAATTGGTAACTGTTGGGGTAGGGATCAGTCCATTGTGAATGGGATCATCCCTGAGCTGGTGGTCCTGAGTTCCATAAGAAAGCAGGCTGAGCAAGCCATGAGGAGTAAGCCAGTAAGCAGCTCCCCTCCATGGCCTCTGCATCAGCTCCTGCATCCAGGTTCCTGCCTTGTTTGACTCCCAGGCCTGACTCTCTTTGATGTGGAAGTGTATGCTGAATAAAGCCTTTCCTCCCCAAGTTACTTTTGGTCACGATGTTTCATCACAGCAATAGGAACCCTAACTAAGACAGAATGTCAGACTATCTTCTTCAAATACATAACCAAATCTATAAACTCTAAAGATATCTCTGTTAGGTTGTTTATTGTTTGTTTGTTTTTAATCTATAGCAGCACTGAGTTTCCAGTATTCTCCTGTTGTATTATTTTCTCTAGAAAATATAGAAAAGAACTTGATATTGCTTTGTTATTACAAGGTATAAATTTTACTAAGAACTTGCGTATTTATGGCAGTATTCTGAGTGGTTTATATGCTTGTAGTCATCAAGTTCACTAAAACGAATACAATTCAAGTTATTATTGTCATTATTATTATTATTTGTGTATGTGTGTGTACACATGAGTGCAGGTGTCTGTGGAGTGTAGTAGAATATTATTTTAAGGTGTGTTACTTTTGTTTATGTTGCATTTGTTTAACTCTGTGAAGCTGTGTTACTGGGCCTGTGTAAAACACCTGTTGGTCTAATAAAGAATCAGCCAATAGCAAGGCAGGAGAAAGGATAGGCGGGGCTGGCAGGCATAGAATATATTTATAGAAGGAGAAAGCTGGAAGGAGAGAGCTGAGATCTAGGAGCCAGAGAAGGAGGAAAACTCCAGGGACCAGCCACCCAGCCACCTAGCCACACAGCCACACAGCAAGCCACAGAGTAAGAGTAAGATACAGAACTAAGAGAATGGGAAAAGTCCAGAGACAAAAAGTAGACTGGATAGTTTAGGAAAGCTGGCTAGAAACTAAGCCAAGCTAAGGCTGCGCATTCCTAATTAAGAATAAGCCTCCGTGTGTGATTTATTTGGGAGCTGGATGGTGCCCCCACTCCAAAAAAGAAAAAAAAAAGAGCCAAAAAACCCCAACAACAATGGGGGCTACAAGAAGGTATCTGATCTGCTGGCTAAAGTTATAGGCAACCAATCAAATGATTGATTGGGTACTGGGTACTGAATTCAGGTACTCTGCAATAACACTATGTTCTTTTTCATTTTTTTAACTTTTTCTCTTTTGTTGAAAATAGATATTTTTCTTATATAATATATCCTGATTATGGTTTCCCCTCCCTCTACTCCTTCTAGTTCCTCCACACCTCCCCTCCCATCTGGATCCACTCCCTCTCTATCTCTCACTTAAAAAACCAACAGGCTTCTAAGGGATAATAATAAAATAAGATAACACAAAAACTAACATGTTGGAATTGGACAAAACAAACGGAGGAAACAGAGACCCACTTGTTTGCACACTCAGAAATCCCATGAAAACACTAAACTAAGAGTCATAAAATATAAGCAAGGAACCTGGCACAGCCTCGGGACGGCCCTTTGCATGCTGACTCACTCTATGTGAGTTCATATGAGCTTTGATTATATGTGTTTAGAACAGTAGTTCTCAACCTGTGGGTCATAACCCCTTTGTAGGTTGAACAACCTCTATTCACAGGGGTCTCCTAAAACATAGATATTTATATTACAGTTCATATCAGCAGCAAAATTACAGTTATGAAGTAACAATGAAAACAATTTTATGGTTGGGGGTCACCACAACCTGAGGAACTGTATTAAAGGGTCAATTCATTAGGAAGGTTGAGAACCACTGTTCTAGAGGTTTTAGGTATGCTATTAAGTTGTCAGCACAAGATGTCTCCATTTTTTTTAAGATATAGTCACTTAGTGCTATTAACTTTCCTTTCCTCTTATGGAACCACCTTCATTTTGTTTCATAAGTTTGGGTATGTTGTGCATTTATTTTTCTCAATTCTAGAAAGTCTTTGAGTTCTTTCGTGACCTATTAGTGTTCAGTTTCCACAAGTTTGTAAGCTTTCTGTTGAGTTGATTCTGTTGTTGTTGATATTCAGCTTTAATTCATGGTGGTCAGCATGGTGTTATTTCATGCTGTTTAGACTTGCTTTGTGTCCTAGTACATGGTCAGTTTTGATGAAAGTTCCATGAAATGCTGACAAGTTATCTTCTCTTATATTTGGGTGAAATGTTCTGTAAATATCTGTTAGGCCCATTTGGCCTATAACATCAGCTAGCTTAAGCATTTTTCTGTTTAGCTTTTGCCTGGATGATTGTCTATTGATGTGAGTCAGGTATTGTGTGAGGGTCAATATGTGATTTAAACAGTAGTCTTGTTTCTTTTATAAACTTGGTGCCCTTGTGGTTGGGGCTTAGATGTTAAGAATTGCAATGTCCTCATGATGGATTTTTCCTTTGGTGAGTGTGTAGTGTCCTTCCCTACCTCTTCTGATTAGATTTTGTTTGAAGTCTATTTTGTTAGATATTAAGATGGTTACACCAGCTTGCTTCTTAGGTTTATTAGCTTGGAATACCCTTTTCCAGCCTTTTACCATGAGGTGATGTCTATTCTTGAAGTTTAGATCTCTTCCTTGGATGCAAAAGAAGAATGGATCCCATTTTCACATCCATTCTGTTAGTCTGTTTCTTTTTATTGGGGAATTGAGACCATTGGTGTTGAGAGTTACCAATGAGCATTATTTGTTCATTCCTTTTTGTTGTTGTTTTTGTTGTTATTGTTGTTGTTGTTGTTGGTGGTGGTGGTGGTGGTGGTGGTGGTGTGTGTGTGTGTGTGTGTGTGTGTGTGTGTGTGTGTGTCTCCCTTCTGGTCTGAGATTATTTATTCCTTATGTTTTCTTAGATGTGGTTAAACTCTTTAGATTAGAGTTTTTCCTTCTAGTGCCTTTTGTAGGGCTAGATTTTAAACTAACCATTGGTTAAATTTAGTTTTTATCATGGAATGTCTTATTTTCTTCATTTATGGTGATTGAAAGTTTTGGTAGGTGTAGTAGTGTGGGTTGGCATTTGTAGTCTCTTAGAGTCTGCAGTGAATTTGTCCAGGCCCTGCTGGCTTTTAGAGTCTCCATTGAGAAGTCAGGTAGTACTCTAGTAAGTCTGCCTTTATATGATATTTGGCCTTTTCCCTTGCAGATTTTAATATTCTTTGTTCTATATGTTTAGGGTTTGAATTATTATGTGCTAAGGGAATCTTTTGTTCTGGTACAGTCTATTTGGTGTTTTGTATGCTTCTTATACCTTCTTTAGGTTAGGGAAATTTTCTTCTAGGATTTTGTTGAAAATATTTTCTGTGCCTTTGACCTGTGTTTCTTCTCCTTCCTCTATTCCTATTATTCTTAGATTTGGTCTTTTCATAGTGTCCCAGATTTCCTGGATGTTTTGTGCTGAGAGTTTTTTAGATTTAACATTTTCTTTGGCTGAGGTATCCACTTCTTCTATCATGTCTTCAATACTTGAGGTTCTCTCTTCCATTTATTGTATTCTGCTGGTGAAGCTGGACTCTGAGTTTCCTGTTCAAGTTACTAAATTTTTCATTTCCAGATTCCCCTCAGTTTGGGTTTTCTTTATTGAGTCTATTTCTACTTTGAGGCCTTAAGTGGTTTTATTGGTTTCCTTCCACTGTTTGTATTTTCATAGATTTCCCTAAGAGATTTATTCTTTTCCTCGTTAAGGACCTCTATCATTCTCTTGAAGGCTGATTATGGTCTTTGTCTCCTGCTTCAGCTCTGTTGCCATACTTAGGGCCTGCTGAGATCAGGTTGCTGGGCTCTAGTAAAGACATATTGTCCTGGCTTTATTGATTGTGTTTTTATGCTGATGTCTAGGCATGTGGATTTGAGAAGATGGTAATTCTAGGTGCTGTTATCTGTCATTGTTAGCGGAGTGTTTTGTTTCTTGGTTTCTGTTTCCTCTTTGTTTTTTTAGGAGAGTGTGATGGCTGTGTGTTGTATAGTAGGAGTATTCTTCTGGGATCCTGATAGGTATGTCCATGTGGGTTCCAGGTAAAATGTGTTTCTAGGTAATGGAAGCTTTCACTTAGGAATGAGGATTTGCTAGATTGAGGTGGCTGAGTGAGTTCACAGGAAGGAGGAACACAGAGTGTTCTACCAGGGTCTGCTTAGTCTCTGGGGAATGAGGGCAGAGAGTGAGGAGAGGCGCAGTAGCTTGTTAGCTACAGAGGTTGAGATGAGACTTGGGGATTGCACTTGGAGGAATGGAGGAAGAGGTGAAGATCTGCAGTTAGCCCAGCTGCTTTGCTGGCTAAAGTGGCCCATGTGTTCCCAGAGAAAACCTGTTAGAGTTGAGGGCTGGGAAAAAGCAGTGAGTGGTGGTGGTGGTGGGGGGGCTGCAGAGGAAGATCTGTGTGATCTACTCAGAAGTGGGGTGGGGAGGGAGGCTGCTGCAGGTGGTCTGTAACACAGCTGGAGATAAATAAGATAGGGAGATTGGGTTTGGAGGAACCCAGATGTGAAGATCTACAGCTAGCCTCCCTACATCCCTGGCCAGAGTGGCCTGAGGGCTCCCAGGGAATGGCTGCTGGAGCTGGGAGCTGGGATAAAGTAATGAGTGTGGGGTGGAGGGAATTTGGAGAGAAGATCTGTGTGAATGTGGGGCGGGGGGAGTTTGGAGGGAAGATCTGTGTGAGTGTGGGGTGGGGGGAGTTTGGAGGGAAGATCTGTGTGAGTGTGGGGTGGGGGGAGTTTGGAGGGAAGATCTGTGTGAGTGTGGGGTGGGGGGAGTTTGGAGGGAAGATCTGTGTGAGTGTGGGGTGGGGGGAGTTTGGAGGGATGATCTGTGTGAGTGTGGGGTGGGGGGAGTTTGGAGGGATGATCTGTGTGAGTGTGGGGTGGGGGGAGTTTGGAGGGATGATCTGTGTGAGTGTGGGGTGGGGGAAGTTTGGAGGGATGATCTGTGTCAGTGGGGGGGTGGGGGAGTTTGGAGGGATGATCTGTGTGAGTGTGGGGTTGGGGGAGTTTGGAGGGATGATCTGTGTGAGTGTGGGGTGGGGGGAGTTTGGAGGGATGATCTGTGTGAGTGTGGGGTGGGGGGAGTTTGGAGGGATGATCTGTGTGAGTGTGGGGTGGGGGGAGTTTGGAGGGATGATCTGTGTGAGTGTGGGGTGGGGGAGTTTGGAGGGATGATCTGTGTGAGTGGGGGGATGGGGGAGTTTGGAGGGATGATCTGTGTGAGTGTGGGGTGGGGGGAGTTTGGAGGGATGATCTGTGTGAGTGGGGGGGTGGGGGAGTTTGGAGGGATGATCTGTGTGAGTGGGGGGATGGGGGAGTTTGGAGGGATGATCTGTGTGAGTGGAGGGTGGGGGAGTTTGGAGGGAAGATCTGTGTGATCCACTGGAGACAGGGGAGAGAGGAAGGGAGGCATCAGCAGATTGTCTGCTGTGAGGTAAGGGTGAGACTGGGGCATTGTATTTGGAGGCGCTGAGGGAGAGGTGAAGATCTGAAGTAGTAGTTCTCTTAATCACTAAGCTATCCTTCCCCCGCCCCAATAAAATGGATACAGTTTTTAGTCCCATTCTTCAGATGAGAAAACTGACCGAGATGGTAAGTGCTTGCCCAAACTCATGTTCAAGAGTCCATACTCAGGCTGTCCCTCTGCCCTGTTCTCCACCATCTTGAAAGTAACGTGATGGCAAATAATTAGGTTCCTTCCCTTTTCAGTTTAATTGAGATATTAATGAAAAATAAAGTATACATACATTGCAAGAGTACAAAATGAAGTATTCATAGATTCACACATTGAGGAGTAGTCACAGTGAAGCTAATGACCCGTTTATTGATTCATGAAGTTATTACTATTCTCTTTCCTTCTCTCTTCTCCACCCCTCTCTACTCCCTTCTTTTCTTCTCACCCCTTCATTTCTTTATCCCTGCTCCCTTTGGTGAGTCTACTTAAATTTCTGGTAAATCTTAGTGATACAATACATCATTGTTAACTGTAGTCACATTGCTGTGTATCAGATCCTGAGGACTTTTTCATCTTGGGTAAGTGAAACTTTGTGTTTTTGAGTCCTGTCTTCCCATTTTCTTCTCATCCCAGTCCTTGTGAAACCTTTTATTTTTTGAGTCCTATCTGGCTATTTTCTTCTCATCCCAGCCATTGGCAACACCATTCTGCCTTCGGCACCCAGGTTTACTATGAGTGAGATTTTTTTGTTGTCTGTCTTTGGTTTATTTCTCTTAGTACTATATTCTCTGGGCAGTGTAAAATGAGATTTCCTTTTATTCAAAGGCTGAATAGTTTCCTTTAGCACAGATGCGTGTGAATATGTAATTCGTGAATTTTTAGGTTGTTTTCATACATTGGATATTATGAACGATGCTGTGGTGGGCATAAATATGCTGATTTCCCTTTCAGGTACAGATCTCCATTCATTTTATATACATTAGGCCTCCCTTATCTGTGGAGACCATATTCAAATAACTGTAAGCAGATGCTTGAAGTCATATACAGTGCTAAATCCTGTACATTCTTTTATTTTTCTCATATAAACAAATTATAAAAGTTTGATCTTTAAGTTAGGGATAGTAAGAGCTTAACAACAATATCTAATGCTAAATTAGATAATAAAAATAATGTGCCTATAGCACCCTTTGATGTATTTCATTGTTTTGAAGTCCCCTTTCTTGAGATGTGAGGTGCTATAGTTGCTTGAATGATGTGATGGAGTGGAGCTATTGATGGAGACGTTACAACCTGCATTAGGCTGGTCTGTGTCCATGCCAACTGATCTGATATTGGAAATGGCTTCTAGGTGACTAATGGGCGAGTAGTATATATAACATGGATACAGTGAGCGAAGCGGTGGAGACCGGAGATTTCAACATGCTGTTGTGCAGAATGTGAAACTTGTGAATGGTTTATGTTTGGTATTTTACATCTAAATTGCCAAATTGTGTCTGACTGTTGGTAACTGAAACAGAGAAAAATCAAGGAGTATTTGATGTGTACCCAGAACCAAGACCATAAAGACAACAACATCAGTAGAGACTTGACTCTCAGCATCCACTGGGCAGAATGTTCAATATGGCTGCACCTCATGTAACAGTTTGATCCCAGAACAGAAAGTGAGTTCAGTGAGCCTGAATGTTGTTGCCTGGATGAGTGTGCTGAGAGGTACATGGTGTGTGTGTGTGTGTGTGTGTGTGTGTGTGTGTGTGTGTTTTACTGTAACTGTTTAGCTATCAGATAGATGCTTGTGCAAATGAAGCTTTGTGGAAGTGTTTCAGAAACCAAAATTATATTTTAACTGAAAACCTCTAATTGCTGGTTTCCCTAGGACATTATCTTTTTCTCTCTCTTGATTTTTTTTAGATCCCATAATTCAGTCTTTTCTTTTTTTTCTTTCCACATTTCAGGCAATGTTCAGTCTTTGTATGGTGGAAAGTGGAGCTGATGAAGTGAATTTACGTGGTGTGACCAGCCTGGGCTTAAAGCAGGCTCTGGAGTTTGCATACACAGGACAGGTATGGTGGTGCCAAATGTGACATGAGTATCTTTGCTTATTGACTGTGCCTAATCAAAGGAAATTATCCTCAATGGATGAGAATTAGTCACTTTATATATTGGTAATTTTAATGTTTAAAAAATTCATATCTACCTAATTTTATAACTGAAGTAATGGAAAAATGAATAGAACCATTTGATTTTTAATGTTTCTAGGAAACAGCAAAACAAAGGTCTTACTTCAGTGGTTCTGGTCTCTTGTTAATTATAACTAATTCTTCAGCATCAGCTGACCAGACAGGACAGATTCTTCACACAAGTGGCCCAGTAGAATCCTTGCTTCACTCTGAAACTTCATAAGCCAGTCCTCCATTGTCTGAATTTCTCTCAATACTTTTATCTTCCAAGCTCCCACGGAGCAGCTTACCAAACTCTCAACACTCGATAGCCTTTCCAGCCCCAAATTCCAAAGTCAGTCTACAGTCTTGCTAAAACTACAAGGTCAGGTCTGCCAGAGCAATACCTGACTCCTGGCTCCAATTTATATATTAGGCAGATTGTTGTGATGAAACACCATGACCCAAAGCAACTTGGGGAGTAAAGTACTTATTTTCCTCACTCTTCCATATCACTGTTCATCATAGAAAGCCGTCAGACCTGGAATCCAAATAGGGCAGAAATGTGGAGGACTGCTGCTTACTGGATTGCTCTCCATGGCTTGCTCATCCAGCTTTCTCGTAGAACTCAGGGCCACAAACCCTGGGGTAGAACCTCCCACAATGGACTGGGCCTTCTCATATCAAACACTAATTAATAAAATGCCCTACAGGCTTGCCTACAGCCTGATCTTAGAGGGGTGTCTTCTCAGTTGAGGTTCCCCCTTTCAGGTGACTGTAGCTTGTGTCAAGTTGACATAAACAATCCAGCGCAACAGTATTAAAGCTTCAAGAAGATTTGGGAGTTATAGCAGAAGCAGAACACACACACGAAAGTGGTGGACATGGTCACCAGGGACTGCCGGCACTGCATTTCATAGAGAAGGTGGTATTTGGTTCTTGAAGAATGTGGGAAGGCTTACCGTTCCTCTGAATTTTCTTTCGATGATTATTAGAATGTATGATATTTGGGGTTGGAGAGATGGTTCAGCAGTTAGGAGTTCTAGGTGCTCTTTCAGAGGACCCAGTTTCAATTCCCAGCATCCTCATACCATCTATAACTTTAGTTCTAGGGTATCCAATGCCTTCTTCCGGCCTCCGTGGATGTCAGGCATACAAGTGGTACACAGACAGACATGCAGGCAGAATACTCAAACATGTAAAAAAAAAATTAAGTGTGATATTGTTCAGTCTTTTTCTTAAACCAGTAGAGTTTGAGATGTATGTCTTAGAATAGTTTAGACAAATCTGGCATCTAGAATGAAAACAGAAGAAACAAAAACAATATACATTGAGTAAAAGAGAGAAAGGAGGGAAGAGGATGGTGTATGCAAATTCAGGGTTAGCCTAGTCAAATTTCATATCTTAAGAAATTAAGGCAGACAGTTATCATACAGAATTGCCAAACATTTTTCTAGTGAAGTTAGTAAATAAAGTATTTTATGCTTTTGGTTTACATATGTAAGTTAATGTATTAGTTCTAAATTATTTCATGTGTACATTTATCTCTTAACACCACTGTCATATCTGTCTGTCTCTTATGTAAAATCAATAACCCATACTTCACAGAGAGAAACTGAGGCTTGGCACTATGTGGTAGGGTCAGAGTCCTTGAAGAGAGGCCAGGAGGCCGTTGGTGAGAGTTCAGCCTCAACTGTAGTGACATACTTCTGCATACTTAGATGGCAGTACTTTGAGATGACCAGAAAGGACAGTGGCAGGTGTGGAGTGGAGCCTGCCTGAACCTATAAGACCAGATGTGTGTGCTAGGGATGGTGGAGCCAGAGTGGTGTAGCTGTCCAAGCTCTTTGGAGCCCAGAAGATACTGAGTGAGTCCAAGATCTTGGACACTGAGCTACAGGATTGGAGTTACACTACTGGAGTTTGGTTTTGCTTTGATCTAATTGTTACTGTTCCCTGCTTTTGTTTTTTCTCTCTCTTGGAAGTGAGTATGTAAGTTATTTTTTATTTTACAGGAGCCCGTAGTTGAGACACTTTGTAGTTAGAAAGAGATGGATACTGTGAAAAGACTGAAATTTTAAAGTGGGACTTGTAAAGTTATACTATGTTCTATATTGTGATATTAACATGAGATCTCGGAGAGAAACAAGAAAGGAAACAGTCATTTAACAGTGATAAGTGTTTGTATCAAGTTGACAAGGGATCAATTGTAGTGGTTAATTTTTATCAACTTGACCCAAACTAAAGTCATTTGGGAAGAGTGAACCTTTATTGACACAATACCTTCCTTGGCTTGCTCTGTGGGGGGAACTTTCTTGATTAACGTGGGAAGGGCTAGTGCATTCAGCTGGTACCACCTGGAGTAGATGGTTCAGGGTGGTATAAAAAAGCAGATTGAGTGAGCCACAGAGAGCAAGAAAACCAGTAAGCAGCATTCCTTCATGGTCTGCTTCATTTCTTACCTCCAGAATCCTTTGCTGAGTTCCTACCCTGACTTCCCTCAGTGATGGGCTGTAAACTTTAAGATGAAACAAGCCTTTTCCTTTCCAAGTTGCTTTTGGTCATGGTATTTGTCACAGTAATGGAAAAAAAATACATGTAGCAAATATCATGACTTTTTTAAAAGGGAAAGGAAAGCAAGACCTCCGACCTATCCCAGACTTAGGTTTAATCTTTCTCGAGACCGGAGGCCCATTCTCGAGAGTATCCACAGAGAGATACTGAGGCTGGAGCACATACCATCAACTCCACTGTTTAAATTGTGTTCTAACAGGGCAAGAAGGAACATCTCTCTCATAGAATACTGTGAAGCAGCCGGAACACAATGCTAGGCACTTTATGGGTACTCTTTGACCTAATTTGTAAAACAACTTTAAGAAATGTGGTAATCTTTCTTGAAAGGCAGGAAAATCCTCTGGGCATGGTGGTATAAGCCCTTAATTCCAGGCAGAGGCAGGAGGAACTCTGTGAGTTCTAGACCAGCTTGGTCTACATAGCAAATTCCAAGATAGCTGGGACTAAATAGAGAGATCCTGTCTCAAACAAAACAAAACAAAACAAAACAAAACAAAACAGACAGTGAGATCAAGGAGGTGCAGTGGACTGAATACAATCTTTTCCCCCGGTGTATTTTGACCTAGTTGTTAAAACCTCTTCCTAATTCCAAGTCTGTTGCCTTTTTCTGACTGCCATTGAGAAGGAGACATGTCATATTTGTTGCATCTTGTTGAAAGAGGCACAGAAGTACTTGGAGATGTTTGAAGACAGCTCCATGTCCTTAGCCTGGTGTCTGTAGCGGGAAGGGGGGGGGCACCTCCTGTGTCAGTGAACTTGGAGTTTTCATTCTTCTTCCATGCCATCACTCTACTACAAACTGAAAGATGAGGTAGAACTGTGGTTTGTTTTGTTTTGGTTTGGTTTGTGTTATTGAGACAGGGTTTTCTGTGTAACAGTCCTGGCTGTCCTGGAACTTGCTCTGTAGATCAGGCTGGCCTCAAGCTCACAGAGATCCACCTGCCTCTGCCTTCCAAATTCTGGGATTAAAGGTGTGCACTACCACTGCCCAGTGGAACTTTGGCTTCTTAAACATCAAAATGACTTTGTAGTCAGATGTGGTGACCCACGCCTTTAATCCCAGCACTCAGAAGGCAGAGGCAGGTGGATATTTGTGAATTTGAGGTCAGCCTGGCCTACACTGCAAATTCCAAGCCACTCAGGGTTACATAGTGAGACCTTCTCTCAAGAAAATGACTTTGCAATAAATCCATTTTGCCTTGAAACAGGGGTACAGATGATGGCAAAGCATTGTGTTTGGGAAATATGCAAAGATGCCTTCTCTTATTGTGGAGTTGAAAGTAGCATTGAGTAAAAAAGAATCTGGAATGTATTAGTATAAATGAAAGCATGGTTTTTCCAATTTCTTCATTGTTACTGATCATTACGGACTTTCCAGTGATGTTTTTTAACCAATATATATGTATATATATGTACATATGTACATATATATGTATATATGTAATATGGTATGTTTTATATATATATATACATATATACACTTTAGAGCTATGTGTATGAGAAACACACACATACAAACACACACATACATGCATGCATACTGACAGCTGATTATATGTTTAGCTGGTTGTAGTAAGCATACTATAAAATGCAAGTATTTTAAGTGTCTGAAAATCACTGCTGTCTTAGAAAGAAGTTTGGAGTACAGAGTGGGAGTGCTGAATGAATACTGCTAAGTGCAACAGTGTGTGTGTGTTCCTCCTACACACAATTCTAAAGTACAGCCTTCTTAGCAGCATCCCACAGATTTCATCCAGGAAGTGTTGAAGGAAAGTCAAAATTTCCTCAGGGCTAATAGCTCCTCTGAACATGTGTGCACTCTTCCTGTGTCATCACAGACACGTGGCTCACAAGCCTATGCTTGTCTTTGCACCCATTAGAAAGCATTCTTCCTTTGTCTACACACTGCTCACAGATTGCTTGAACAAGGCTCAGCATATGTTGCAGCCCTGTGGTGTCCCTGCACAGCCACAAACAGTTGCTGGGATTGCAGCAGAGACAGCAATGGGACAGAGGTGACAGGCAGCATCTCCTTGGGGAGCAGGCCTTGTTCTGGAGACTGTTGCTGGGAAGATCTGCCATAAAAGGGAGAAGAATCAACCCAAGAAGGCACTGGCTTTTATGTACCCCGGTGTGCAAGAACCTGGTTCCTCTTTCGTGACCTCTTCCATCTCACTTTCTCATGGTTCAGTCTGGACTAGAAGAGACATGGGAAAGATGAGAGGAAAATGGGGATACTGCATCTCATTCCCGACATGGGAAAGATACTTCATCTCATTACTGACATGAGAAAGAAAAGAGGGAAATGGAGGATACTGTATCTCATTCTCAACATGGGAAAGATGAGAGGAAAATGGGGGTACTGCATCTCATTACTGATTTTAGAAATGCTCAGCCACTCAGAAACAGGCAAGAATTGTTTTAAGACAGACAGATGACAAGAAGACAGACAAAAAACTTCAGGTAGATGGGGAGAAGCAGATGAAGAAAAGAATCCTGGGAAGTAGGCCAGCTAGCTCAGTGCTTCAGGATAACCTCTAGGAACTGAGTAGCTTAGTGCCAGGATGTAAGCAAGTAGAACTCAGGGCCAAGGGTTTCTTGTTCAGCACCCTGGCTGTGATGTCAAGAAGGTCTGAATGTGTGCCAAGGACTGTCATGTTACACTTTCTGGAGAGTGGTTAGTTTTATTTTCATTTCCAGGAAACTCTCTGTTTCCTGCTGTATCACTTGTAACCTGGTGGAGAGGCTCTGGAAGCCCAGAGTAGGAGAAATGCCATGCCATGCAACAGTGACATCTGTCGTCTTCCTTAAAGCACTCCATGTCCGAATGTTGCTCACTTTGTCAGCTATGAGTCAGTTGGATGAGCATCTAAAGAAGAAAATTAGTGTTGGTATAGCCTTTCTCTTCTCTTCAGTAGCCAAGATTCTAATCCTTGGCTTTTTGAGTTCAGGAAAGAATGTGTTTTTAAGGACACACATTCTAACAGCCCTTCTCTGACCCAGAGAATGCTTTAGTGTCATACGCACAAGGAAATATTTTGTAACTCTTAACCATTTCTAAGTCTTTCAGAAATAAAAAAAAATGTGATATTCTTGCAAATGCAAAACATTGTTATATATAATGACAATTATATAAGACTGTTCACACAGATAAGAGTTGACTATCAAAGGAAATTCTTCCTTAGTTTCCATATTCTTATGTATTGAAGGATTATTTTTCTGATTTTCATTTGGTTCTTATAAGTTCACATGAGTGTGTGTGTGTGTGTGTGTGTGTGTGTGTGTGTGTGTGTGTGTTTGTGTAAGCCCTACACAGACATATGCAGGGTATTGATGACAGGTCCTGTCCTGCAGTAGACCTTGATACCCCCATAGATGGCATACTGAACAGGAAGCCTGCTGGGAGGTATGTATATGTAGCACTTTATTTTGATGGAAACTATATTTATTCTCCACAACAGAATACTTTTCTCTAGAGACCCGAGCATCAAACCAGGCAGCAGAGTGGCAGCAATCTTAATTGGAACTGCTTTCCCATGGACGATTCCTTCAGGGGAAAATGTGTCACTTGGTATGGAAAAAGTCTCCGTCAGATTTACTTATGAGCCTTATTCTGCTTGTAGCATGTAAAACAATTCTAGAAGGAAATTTGCTGAAGTGCATCTGTTGGGAACAGCATTAAGATTATTCAATAGTATTTTGGTATTTTAATTTCAAGATCTTGTATTCATCTAGCAATGCCTGCAGAAGCCTGGAGGGTAGAAGGCCCTTGAGCCATTTTAGCTGTGTCTCAGGATCTGCAAAATATAGCCTGAAATCCACCTTCTTTTTTTTCTTGTTGCATCCTAAATTGTTTTATTAATTAATTTTTTCACTTATTTTATATACCAACCACAGTTTCCCCTCCCTCCTCTCCTTTTGCCCCCCTCCCATCAACACGCCCCTCATCCACTTCTCTGTCTCTGTTCAGAAAGGGGCATGCCTCCCATAGTAGCCAACAAAGCATGGCACACCAAGTTGAGGCAGGACCAAGCTCCTCCCCCTGCATCAAGGCTGGGTGAGGCAACCCAGCATGGGGAATAGGTTCCCAAAAGCCATTTAAAGTGCTAGGGACAAGTCCTGATCCCACTGCTGGGAGCCCCACAAACAGACCAAGCTACACAACTGTCACACACATGCAGAGGACCTAAGTCGGTCCCACGCAGGCTCCCTACCTCTTGATCCAGAGTCCCTGAGCTCTGACAAGCTCAGATCAGCTGTCTCTATGGGTTTCCCCATCATGATCTTGACACCCCCCCCCCTGCTCATACAATTCCTCCTCCCTTGTTTCAACAGGACTCCAGGAGCTCAGCCCAGTGCTTGGCTATGGATCTTTGCATCTTCTTTCACCAGTTACTGGACAAAAGCTCTCTGATGACAATTAGGGTAGTCAACACCTGATTATAGGAGATGGCCAATTCAGGCACTCTCTCCATTATTGCTAGGAGTCTTAACTGGAATCATCCTTGTGAATTTCTGGGAGTTTCTCTGGCACCAGGTTTCTCCCTAACCCCAAAATGGCCTCCCCTATTAAGACGTCTCTTTCACTGCCCTCCCCTTTCATCCCACCCCTAACCAACCCAACACCATCTCTCATGTTCCAATCCTCTATCACTCTCCCCCACCCCAAGTTTACCCAGGAGATCTCTTCTATTTCCCATTCCCAGGGAAATCCATGTGTCCCTCTTTGGGCCTGCTTTGTTACTTAGCCTCTCTAGGGCTGTGGGTTGTAGCCTGTTATTCTTTACATTACCCCTAATATCTACTTATGAGTGAGTATATACCATGTTAATCTTTCTGGGTCTAAGTTACCTCACTCAGGATGATTTTTTTTCTAGTTCCATCCATTTGCCAACAAATTTCATGATGTCATTGTCTTTACAGCTGAGTAATACTCCATTGTGTAGATGTATCACATTTTCTTTATCCATTCTTCAGTTGAGGGACATCTAGATTGTTTCCAGGTTCTGGCTATTACAAATAATGCTGCTATGAACATGGTTGAGCATGTGTCCTTGTGATATGATTGAGCACACTTTGGGTATATGCCCAAGATTGGTATAGCTGGGTCTTGAGATAGATTGATTCCCAATTTTCTGAGAAATCTCCTATTGATTTCCAAAGTAGCTGTACAAGTATGCACTTGTACCAGCAATGGAGGAGTGTTCCCCTTACTCCATATCCTCTCCAGCACAGGCTCTCGTCAATGTTTTTGATCTTAGCCATTCTGACAGGTATAAGATGGAATCTCAAAGTTGCTTTGATTTGCATGAAATCCACCTTCTAAGGGAGAGAATTTTTAATTTGCAGAGAATGGTCGTTTGCTCCTCATTTTAATTTTTGCCAGGCTATGAAACTGTTCATGACTGCATTTCTCCACAGAAAGGATTTTTCTACACAGGAGCTTGAGGAGAAAGTTTAAGTTCTATCAGTCAATTCTTTTTTTCTTTTTTGACTCTTAAAAATCATTGTTATTTGCCTCTGGGGAGAGTTTCCCTTTTATTATTGAAAGAAATGGGAGAGTAAACTTCCTGAGTTTGAGTGAAGGAGGATCACTGTCCTTGAATTTGGTTGAAGATAGGATGTAGATGGAGGGGAGGGCTCTCTGTGTAGATCCGGGCTTGGTTTAGAAGGACTTCAGAGATTTATTAGATGCTTGCCCTGTTTTGAGGACACAAGGCAGAAGGGTGTGCTGGGCTCCAAATCTTCAGCAGTTTGACATCAGAAATCCCTTAAGCAATGGTCATATTTAAGCACAAATATTGAGAAATGGTTAAACTTAGTCATTTAATGAAAACAAAAGGGGACTGAATATGTCCATGGCATCTGTATTCTTTTCCACCTCAGTTTTCAGGAACCATTATGGTCCAAGGCACTTGAGCTCTGGCACAGAACACACACATTATTGGTGGTATCAGAGGCTCCTACTATCTGAAACCATATCTGATGACCAGCATGGGTGCAGCCCACAGTGTTCCTAACCCACCATCATTACATGATCTGGGTCTGTTGCCTTTCTTCTCTTCTCTTGGCTCTGTTTGCAGCTCTCTGTAGCTCCAGAACCTACTGGCAGCACAGGGAACCACACGTATTCCTCTTGCTCTTCATGATAGTTTTATTGTCAGTAGTAGGACAAGAAGCAACCATTGTTTTTTCTTGCTGACATCATCCAGCATAGAAATATTCTGGCATCCAGCCACTCATAAAGGTAGATCAATGCACTTGCTTACTCAGGGTGGGTTTGCCCTTCTGGACACTTATTCCTCTTGAATGTTTCAGCAGAAAGTCCCATTGTCACATGTGTTTTAAGGGGCACATCTGCACTACAGTGGGTAGATGGTGCCTCTGTTTGAAGTATTTCTAGACAGAAGCCACTGTACCTGTTTCTTCTTGATCATTGACATTTCTGAGTGGTGCCCAGGATCATAGCTGAAATTATCTGAGTGGAAAGTTAGCCATTTATTTTACGGCAAGTCTTGGACGTGCATTTATTTTCATAAGAGGTCTCAGCTTGCTAAAGTACATGAACTTTCCTTTGTTCAGGTTAAAAAAAGAATGTGCCTGTTACTGTAATAGCTCTCTTGATATGTTTGTTGAGGAGAAAAATATTAACAGGATGATTTCCCAGGAGCTGTGGGGTCTTTTTATTATTTTAATTTCCAGTGTTAAGACAGTAAAAGATGAGCAGAAGCTCCATAATGTCTTTTTCTTGGAGTTTTACTAAGAGCTACTCTCTACTTTACGGCAGTACAGTGCCCAGGATTTGCTCGGGTATGTGTGTTACCAGGAAAACATTCATATGCCAGTCAACTTTAAAAATTGTTATCTGGATTTTCAATTCTCAGTCCCATCTATCAGAGTTTAATATGAGAAAATGCTTTCTATCTTGAAATGAAATTATTGTGTAATGTAACTGACCTACATAAATGACCCTAAACCCCAATGAAATTACTTGACCTTAAGTAATGGATGAATGTAAGGAAAGAATTTTATTTTTAAAATCAAGTCAATACATATATAGTGAAGTGTACAGTGGGAAAATACTTGTCTACATGTACAGGTGGCTTGACCATGCCCGGGACAGTTGACTGATACATGAATGTTTTACTGGCAGCACATATACCTGAGCATATCCTTGGTACTGTACTGTTGTAAATATTGAGTAGCTCTTAGTAAAACTCCAAGACGAAGACATTAAGAGGCTTCCATTCATCTTTTACTCTCCTAACACTGGAAAAGTGAATGTATTATCACACAGAAAAACAATAAAAATATGGTTACATGTTAGAGTTAATATTTGGATTTTCATTATTTTCTTTATAAATAAAAATCTTATTTGCATGTGCATTGCTGCAGGACATCTTAGCATACAGCTGTCGGGAATTCTTGATGACTGCTCTTTACATTGCCTGGCATCTGGCATCCTTTATGGATGACTGGAGATGTTCATGTGAGTTTCCCAGTTGTCCCCTAGAGAGGGACAGCCTCCTTTAAGAAATACTGCTCATATTTCAGATTTTATACTGAGATCAAGCCAGAAAAATCAGAAAGTAATGCTTGGGTTCTAAGCAGATTTTTGTGTTTTGCTTTTTGCTTCTGATGATTTTTAAGGTATCACCAAGAGAAACATTCAATGACCTTAATATCTGCAGGAAATGTTCCTTTAGATCCTTGGGTCCAGAGGCAATAGAATTGTTTTTAGTGTTCTCACCAATTGATGTTACATTGTATTTCTGTTTTAGTGTGAGTGCATGTGTATGTAGTGTATGTGTGTAGGGATACTCCCACCCATGCCTGAGCATGTGGAGGGCAATGTCTTCCCTATCATTATCCATTAAACTTTGTTGTTTAAACAGTGTCTCTCAGTGAACTTGGAGATCACCAATTGGCTAGACTTTCTCACCAGCAAGTTTTGCCTTCCTTTGAGAGGTAGGAGAGGGTCTGCCTGTTTCTGGCCCACATGTGGGGGTTATAGGCACATGGCCACACCCATCCTAAACACAGGTGCTCAGGATCCAAACTCAGGTCCTCAGGCTGCTGCAGATGGTACGTTACCCACAGGGCCACCTCTTCAGTTCTCTTGTTTAGTTTTGAGGCCCACTTATAATAGTATGAGCACAGCAATTGCGTGTGTAATGTATTGTTTATTGTATTATTTATGACATTTATTTACTTATATTCTTTTCTGGCCTTATATTGCTTTCAATTTCCTGTTTTCTCTGACTGATTTATGTTTCTGATATTGAAATGGTTACATCATCTGCATATGACTGTGCCTGTCTGTAACACTCAGGAGAGTGAGTCAGGCAGGAGAATCACAACTTCAAGGTCAGCTGGAGCTACACAGTGCGTTTGAGTCTAACCTGAGCTACATAGTGACTTCCTGCCTTAAAACATAAGTACACAAATAAAAACAAACAAAACACATGTGGCTATAATTTACTTCACTGTCTTTCCTGGAGTTAGACGAGCATGCTTATCTGTAAATGCTGGCCATATAAATAATGATGCTTTACCGTAATTCTGGTTTTTTTTTAATTTGGATTATTTTTAAGAGAACTCAGAGATGTGTGATTATATGACCAGAAGGAAGAACTGTCTCCTCAGAGTTTTTACCAAGGAAGGCTACTGTTAGATAACAAGTTTTAAAAATTTTCCCTAAAAATGGAGTCCTTGAGCCCTCTGCTGGCTGCATTTAGTATTTGTACAGGGTAGTCAGTATATGGGACTTTGAAATCCTAATTCTTAAAAAAAGGTAACAGTATAGCAAAAAATATATGATTTTTCTGATGAATAGTACAGTGCCTAAGTGGCTAGCTGTTTTCCCCAATGCTGGAGATTGAACCCAGGACTTTGCACATCCTAGCTAAATGCTCTTCCACGAAGCTGTATCCACACCCCTCCAGTAGAGCTTGTGGGAAGATTCTTTTTGCAAGTAGATATGCCATTGGAGCAGAATAACATTAAGAACATTCAAATTAAGGCGTTAGTTTGACTGTGCTCCATGAATTTGTGAATATTTTGTTTTCTTTGTTATGATGTAGGAGCTATCTCTAAATATTTTGCTCTCAAGATGAAATTCATTAATTCAGCAAATACTTAATGATCACCTACTGTGTGTTAAGGACTCCCTGGGTATTAGGAGTACACTGAAGGGAAAATTATGTTGAGTACCTTTTTAATGCCTCATCCAGCCTTAATAGAAGAGACAGTGCCTAGTCTCACTGCAACCATGGCTGACTGAGATCCATGGGAGACTGCCTATATCTGAAGAAAAACAGAGGAGAGAGAGTGGATGTGGGGGGGAGGGTCAGGGGAAGTGGGGTGGAGAAGAACTGGAGGAGAGGAGGGAGGGGAAACTTTGGGATGTAAAAACAAACAAACAAAAACACAAGTTTTAAATTGAAAACTCCAAAAAGAAACTGCTCATAAATTAAAATAATAGAGTATATCAAGCTGTGATTGGCAACCACAGATTGCTGTGTTGGTGCGTTTGTAGAGAAATGGGATAGTAGCACTTTGAACTGTGTGTTATATTGACTACCATGAAATACCATGGGAGTCCCATACCCCCAGAACTGTACAAATTCAGATGAAAGATTGAGTGATTGAGTTGTAGTCAATTTCAGAGCACAGCTTAAAATGTCAGGTACTAACCTTCAATGAGGGGAGAAAAGGTAGCCAGCCATCTGTTCTGTGGTGATTGGATAGGACCAGTTCTTGAGGGCCAAACCACAGTCATTCATCCCTAGACTACCTTCTACATGGCAGAATTTTGGCACAACATAAAGAACCAGCCACTGACCTGAGAGAGGACCAGCCTTGAGCCCTCTTGTGGCACTGTCTGAGGATCCTTGCTTGACTCCAGTGACGAGAGTCAGCTCTTGTTGACTGCTGCTGATCCACCATCCACATCTCAGGAGGGTCCACATCCTTGCCAGGAATGCCAATCTGTTCTGAAATACGTCTGCATTGCTCCTATTATCGACAAGTCTCTCACACCTTCTGTCTTTTCAAACTGCCCTAACCACCTTCCCTCCAACATACATGACGGGAGAAAACTCACCTCCTGCAGGGATTTAGGCGTTGGGGGGGGGGCTGCATCTACCTGTCATCATGTCCTCAAACATCTCAGTGTCTGTTTCTATTCTGTGTCTTTCCCTCTTTCACCATGAGAGGTGGATCTCCCAGCCTAGGCTCTCAGCCCTGACCCTCAGTCCTCCTTCCTATGATCTTCAAATCTGTCTTTATGGTCCTTGGTTTCTTCTTCTCTACTGCATTATTCCCACAGCACACAAACACATTTTGTTACTCAGGCTTTAAAAAGAGAACAAAAAGCATGCTCATTTGTAAAAAGTGTTACACAAACCCATTTCCCTCAGGTTTACTAATCTATTATACATCTTTGCACATGTCTAAAGGCTTCCATCCTCAGCATTCTAGAAAAAGTGGAGGTATTTTTTTTTTATCTTGTTTTGTTTTTCAGTGACATGGTTTTTCTGTGTAGTACACCAGACTAGCCTCGAACTCAGAGATATGCCTGCCTCTGTCTCCCGAGTGCTGGTAATAAAGGCATGTGCTAACACACCCTGCCACCCTGCTTCTTCTTTTTTTTTTCTTTTGGTTTTCCAAGACATAGTTTCTCTGTGACAGCCTTGGCTGTCTTGCAATTCACTCTGTAGACCAGGCTGGCATCGAACTCACAGAGATATGCCTGCTTCTGCCTTCCAATATTGGCAAATCCAAGTTAAATGCTGTAATTTATGGCCATTCAGCATCAGACACTACAGCCAGCCTGTCTCTTCAGGGAAGCCTTTCCTCTCAGAGCTCTCAGAATAGACATCTTCTCAGCCACCCCCAGCCCCCACCTCATTCTTTTGTAGGTGTCTTTAGTTTCTCCTCCTCTCTCTGAATGCTGGAATCCCTCGTGCATCAGAACTCACCCGCATAAGCTAACTAGCTACCTTGCTGATGTCATACAGACCTTGATTACTTTCTACAATATTGCACTGTGGACTTCCAGCCCCAAGATGTACTCTAGAGCAGGAATCAGCAAACGTATTCTGTAAGAGGGCAGATAGTGAATGATTTAGACTTCACAGGCCATGTTATTGCTGCTCAAGTCTCCTGTTGTAATTGGTAAACTACCAGAGATCAGTCTGTCTACATTCCAGTAAAACTCAGTTTACACTGAAATTTTAATTTTATATAATTTTCACATGTCACAGCAGATTACCCACCATTGGGAGTGTTTTGATTATTTTAAAATGTTAGGATTATCCTTAGAAACTAGTACCTCCAAAAGTGAAATACATGGGTCTAAATTCAACAAATTATGTACAAGATCTACATGATGAAACAACAACAAACTGTAATGAAAGAAGTCAAGAAAGTCCACGTTCAGAAAAAGGGAGACTCGGAATTTTCAGGAAAGCAGTTCTTCACAACTTGATTATGGATTCAATGTAGTGCAAACCAATTTTCAGAAGGTTATTTTATGAGAGCTCAACAAACTGGTTATGATATTTAGATGAAGGCCTGAAATTGCCAAAGCAGCAATGAAGAAGAACAAGTTTGGACAACTGACAATTCCTGGCTTCAATGTGGGGTTGCCAAAAGAGCCCCTCAGGAGATCAGTGGGGCCAGATGGAGATCCCAGAAACATACCACATCAACAATAAGGGGAGAAATCAAATGCAATAGAGGAAAGAGACTCTCTTCCACTAATGATGCTGCTTCGACTGGAAACCCACCTGCAAAACCCAAATTGGGTCTGCGCACAGATCTTCTACCCCTCACAAATATAAAACACAAGCCTAGAAAACTCCCAGGACCTATTTATAACATAGAAGAAAATTGTCCGTAGGTGATTTTATGTGTGACAAAGACATTTTGAGATGTTGTTTAGGTATTCATATGTGTGTATGAGCATGTGTTCATGCATATGTATGTACCTGTGTGCATGTATAGAAGGCAGAAGAGGATGTTGGGTGTGTCCTCATCTATACTCTCCACCTATTTCCCTGAATTTAGGGCATGTGTTTTATCAGTAGGCTAGACACCAGCAAGCCACAGTGATCCTGCTGTCTGCCCCCTCGGAGCTGAGATGCCAAGGTGGTTACATTGATGCTGAAATCTGAACTCTGGTACTCATGGTTATGCAGGAAGCACTCTTAACCACTCACCCATCTCTTCAGCCCAGACAAAATTTTTTAAAGACACAAAAAATGTGGTCTTTGATAACCTGTATTTTCCTGGAATTAAAAACTTGTGTACTGCAAAACCCAGTATCAAGAGAATAAAAAGCCAAACCACTGTTTGGAGAAATTATTTGCAAAAGTATAAAAGAATATCATTCAAAATATATGAAGAACTCAAAAATTCAATAATAAAGTGAGTGCTCTGGTTTTTAAAAAGTGGGCACAGGTGTACAAGATGGGTCACCACTGAAGAGAGGTGGCATTAAGTGTAAGGGAGATGTTCACATATTTCATTAGGCAAATGCAAATGAAAGCAGGGACTAGCCACTGTCCATCTGTTAACACTGCACCAGCATCCAGAACCTGACAACACTAAAGACCAGAGAGGACAGAGAGCGAGAGAAACTCATTCGTGGCTGGTGAGATGCCGAAATGTTTCCATCACTGAATGAGACAAGTTGGCAGTTTCCTAAAGAACTAAAGTGTGTGTGTGTGTGTGTGTGTGTGTGTGTGTGTGTGTGTGTACCTTGGTGTTTACCCTTAAAATGGAAAGTTTATGTTTAGACAAAAACCTGAACACAAACATCTAGAAGTTTTATTCACAATTGACAAAACATGGGAGCAATGAAAATGCATTTCTACAGTAAATGGATGGAATATGAATGATTCAGTGATGAAAGAAATGAACTATCAAACTATGAGAAGACTTGCAGGGGATGCAGGTGCATATGGCCAAGTGAAGGGAGCCAGTCTAAAAAGGCTACACACTGTGAGATTCCAATTCCATGACATTCTAAAAGCAGCAGAACTCTGAAGAGAGTAAGAAGAACAGTGGCTTCCAGGAGTTAGGATGGGAAGCTGGCCGTGAATTAGCCTAGTACAGAGGAGGCTTAGGAAAGCGAAACTGTTCTGTATGGCCTTACAATGTCAAATACATGGTGGCATCATGGCATTATATATTTGTCAAAACCCATAGAATATAAAACACCCAGAATGAACACTAAGGAAAGTCATGGGTTTGGGGAAAAAAATATGTCATGGTTGGGCTATCAGTTAAAGCAAGTGTATCATCCCCATAGACAACAAGTAGACAAAACCATATGCATCTACGTGGCAAATTACAATCTGCAGACCACATCTTCCTAACCTTATGCCTTTGTATGGTTTGTGGGGTAAACATTATTTAACATTTTTTTGTTTTTAATTTTTAATCAATAGACTATTTTTAAAGCAGGTTTTTCCTGTAGCAAAATTCAAGAAAACTGGAGTTCTCCTATACCTCCTGTCCCCACACATGTGTAGCATTTCCATATCAACATCTCATACAGAATGGCACACTTGCTCTAACTGATAAGTCTCCATTGACATATCATTTCTCCCAAAGGCCCTGGCTTTCCTAGTGTTCATGCTGTGGGAGAGGTTCATATGAAAATGTTACATACATGTAGGGCAGGAGTTATAGGAGAACTCTAGTTTTCTTGAATTTTTCTGCATACCTCAAAACTGAACTCTTGTCTCCAATCCAGCATGTCTTACTCTTGTAAGTAGAGGCCAAGTGGACTGAAACCTAAGCTCTAAGCACCGTGGTGACAAGGATGCACCTTTGTATCGCTATGGCATCTCCACAGAGTCTAGAAAGATGCCTGGAGTGCTGGAGTTCGAAAAGACTTGCTGATGAAAGGGTGGATTACCTTGCCTTCAGTTTCCTCATCCCCACGTGGTGTTTATATCCACTTGAAAGGCAACAAGTGGGAGGGATACAGGAAGGACAGATGGTATAAATGAAATGGCCACATGATATCCGGAAGATAGTAGGCAATATGTAAACACTGGAGGTAAAATTAAATTTACTTTTCATGAAATTAATAATAGAAACATTTTTTTTTACTCTAAAAACTGTGCCAATTATTTTTCTAAGCATATTATCTTGGCATTCTGTTTTATTCCCTCCTCAAATTCTATGGAAATAAGTAGCAGTCAGTCATGTATTTCTTTGTGAGATGATGCTAGATAGAAAAATGCCAATGACTTTTCTTGGCAGACTCTAAAGCTGTATTTTTATCTCTATCCTTTACAAAGCTCATGCAAGGAATTCCCCAAATGAGCAAAGAATTGTGTATTGATGATTCCTTTTCACATCGGGGCTTATTTCTCTGACATCTTTAATGAAATGAGACATCTTCAATCCTCAGCTCCTTCGGCATAATTCCGTGTGCATGCTGTCTTTATATTATTTGCACCATGACTTAATAATCTGCATTCAAGTCCATCTTCTCTCTCTATTCAGTACCCAGCAACAATATTGTTAAATCATGCCTACACTTGAAAATTGGTGTCAAGGAGGCTGAAGAGATAATTCAGCAGTCAAGGACACTGGCTACTTGCCAGAGGACCCATGTTTGGTTTTCAGCACTCACACAGTGGCTTACAACCATCCGTAACTCCAGTTCTAGAGAATCTCGTGCTCTCTTCTGGCCTCGGCAGCACTGCATACACATGGTGAACAGACACACGTGCAGGCAAAATGCCCATGCACGTAAAATAAAAGTAAAACAATCCTTTTCCAAAACAACGATCCTATTCATTGTTTCATCTCAACACGTCAGCAGCTGAAAATCAGTGTTTGCTCTTTGGGTCTGCCCCCATGTTGTGGAGCTGGCTCTGTTAGGGAGAGTCTGTCCCCGTGTTATGGAGCTGGCTCTGTTAGGGAGAGTCTGTCCCCGTGTTATGGGCTAGCTCTGTTGTGGAGAATCTGTCCCCGTGTTATGGGCTGGCTCTGTTATGGAGAATCTGTCCCTGGGTTATGGGCTGGCTCTGTTAGGGAGAGTCTGTCCCTGGGTTATGGGCTGGCTCTGTTATGGAGAATCTGTCCCCATGTTATAGAGCTGGCTGTGCTATGGAGAGTCTGTCCCTGGGTTATGGAGCTGGCTCTGCTATGGAGAGTCTGCCCCCATGTTATAGAGTTGGCTCTGTTATGGAGAGTCTGCCCCCATGTTATGGAGTTGGTTCTGTTGTGGAGAATCTGTCCCTGTGTTATGGGCTGACTCTGTTTTAGAGACTGTGTCCCCATGTTATGGAGCTGACTCTGTTTTGGAGAGTCTTAGCTCCATGATAAAGTTGTGAGGGATGGAATCTACCATCTTCATCACACTTGAAAGAACATTGGTTATAAGTAGGTCTTAATAATTAATTTAGCTTTTCTTTTAACCTATAATGACCTTCATGTTTCATTATACTTTAATTTGCTACAACTGCTTCTTTCCCTTACAGTTAGAAACTATCAAAAATGTATTCTGCTTTTTCAAATAATTAGCCACATTTGTAAAGGTGATGTAAGTATGTATAATTTATCTTTACATTCTGTTAAATAATGCATCTTATTAATTTAAACATAATGAAGAAAATCGTGTTGGAAACGACTGGCTGGCAATACTGTTAATCTCAAGGCCTTGAAATGCCAGAATCATTCTAATGATTAAGGGGCCATAAGAAAATGGAGTTTTCTCTATGTTGTGAAAAGACCAAGTCTTTTCATATCCCTCTGCGGGGTTTTTCAATTAAATCAGGCAGAATCCTCCTGCAGAATCCTGTGCCCACTGGATCCCCACACCATCACAGTCCCACTGGATTCCCCACACCATCACAGTCCCACTCGATCTCCACACATCACAGTCCCACTGGGTTCTTTTCACTTTACTCAAGCACTGTGCTCCAGTATTTACCCTGTTTACCCTTCCGTTTGTCCCAACATGCTGTGGTGCATGTACATTTTCTGTTAATACTAAAAACACATGAGGTGGATAGTATTGTCAGCACACATAGGGCACTGAGGGATGCTTGGAAAGTAAATTCCTAGGCTTTCTTATCCTTATTTGAATTGTATTTTCTTCTTAAACATAGAATATGTCTGATAGAGGTAACAAGGAACAGAAAAATCATTTTGCTTTAAACAAGGGCGCCACCTTGTGGATAAACAATTTTTAGTGAAATGATACTAAAGCATAAAGTAAACCTTGTTTTATTTCCCATCTATATGACTTCTTTTACACAGAAGTGCTTCATGCAAAAGACTTCATATGTCTTGAATATCTGACTAATAAACTTATTTATGCTCCTTTTGTTCAGTTTACCTGATAGCTTATAAGTTCAAATTGTCATAAGTTACCATTTTTCTAGACCGTATGAAATAATGAATTTCAAATGTGTAAAGAGAAAATGTCCTCATTATTCTGATAAATGATATTAGACCACGTCTAACTTTAATTGCATTAGTCCTTGTGCTTAAAAGGTGATTGTTTTCATGGACACGCTTGCAAACCTTAGTCGTCTGCGTTTAAAGTTATCACACCACTAGCCTGCTCTATCCACAAAAACCAAAGTCAACCAACAGCCTCCTAAACAAGCAATGAGGGTGGACCTTGAGGAACTAAAGATACATTTTTGTGAAGATACTAACTCAGTTATTCACAGACAGAAAGAAGGTTATACTGAAACTTTTCATAGATGTTAAAGACATTTGTTACAGAAGCTAATCTGGAAGGCAAGGTAAAAACAGGCAGAAAGGGATATAAATGTCTGATGGCACAAGAGAATGAGCTGAAAGACAGACAGAAGCAACATGGAGTTTGTGTGCTGGCTCCTGCTTCTACTTGTTGGGCCCAGCCCACTTTCCCAGCGCCTCCTAGGCAGTGAATGTCATGCTCTATGCAGAATTTTGCCACAACCTCCATATTCTTCCTCTTTCACAACTTTTTGGCCCCATGTCCTTCTAAAGACGTCATAAGGCCAGGTGCACAAGCCTACTCTCAGCTTGGGAGGCATTCCTCAGAGATGGTGCAAATAAGCCAACTCCACTCAACCAACTCCACTCAAGTCACTGACCAGAGGAGCGAGCTGGACGAAGCGTCCCAGGATCCCTCCTGCCCGGAAAGTGGTTGTACCACTTTATGGCTGAATTCTCATATCAGAATGTTTGGGGAATCTGTCACCTTCTACTGAACTTGTAGGTTTAAAGTCTAGCATTTTGTCACACTATCAGTGCAGCGCCACAGCCTGTGGGGCTTTATCCTGGAAACTTGACTGGGGCGATGAAGGAATGGAAAAAGAGCAGACACACAGACACACCTGCAGAAAAGCTGGGATCAGATGGGATGTGCTTGCTCTGATGGAGCATTCCTACTGTGCAACAGAAGCCGGAACTTCAGCGCTTTGATCGTGCACAATGCACAAGGAGGGGCTAGCTAGCCTTCATAAGAAGTCTCTGTAGGCAAGCAATCCAATAGTCATCATCCAGGAAGAGGAAGCTACAGTTGCTGGGTTTTGCACACATTGCCAAAATTCCCACTCAGACTACAGGAAGGCTCTGCTGTCCCTCTGCGCCTCACCATGGGGAAAGGCTTGGCCACTCCCATGGGGCTGAGGCACTGGTGTCCATGACAGACTTCATCAACTCTTTAAAACACTCAGGGCTTTCTTGGCTCTCCACAACCCAGGGTTACCCTGCTCACAGCCATTGGTTAAGACTCGTCTAGTTAGCAAAAATGAGAGAGAGAGAGAGAGAGAGAGAGAGAGAGAGAGAGAGAGAGAGAGAGAGAGTGTCTTGGCATTTGGGATGAGGGGTCAGAGCATCTTTGTTCAAGTGACCTTCTTTACCTTACCATGGCTTCAGGGAAGAGCCTTGAGCTTAACTTGAGTTATAGGATTATTGTTTACCTCCAGACAGCACTATCCAGCCCCTCACATGCGAGATAGCTCCTCTGTGTTCTACCTGGAGGTTGGTGTGGGTGGATCATGGGGGAGAGAATATCCAATATTTTTGTCCCCAAGAAGAAGGCACTTGGTCCTACCTATATATCCTCTTGATGGCTTCAAAAACTTTTTACAGATCAGGAGGAGCCCCAGCTCCATCCCAGCCTGAACAAGTGAGCCCTTCGACACAGGATTCCAGGGCACACACTTGGTCTTATATGTCTTGCATTTTCTTTATCTCTTTGTCTTGTTCACGTCTGTATACCTTCATCTGAGCTGAATTCCTGTAGAGGGCTGAATGCTATAGATATGTCCAGCCAGTAGCTTAGCTCCCTCCCACTCTAACAGGATGCTCTCAACTTTCAGGGGCCTTCCCTCCCTTCCTGTGGGTTGATCTCATGTCCCACCCATTCTGTTAGAATGCCAGAGTAAATAGTGATGACTATAACTTTCTGAAGGATCTGAAGCTGGTTTGGGTTAGTGTTTTGGGTCAGCAAAGGGGAAACAAACTAGAAAGTTGTCTGCTATAAGTGTGGGTGTTTGAGGAACCTTACTTTTAAAGAGTTTTATCGGTCAGGTCTTCGAGAACACGTCAAATTCACTTTATTGTAAAGCACAGGGAGTTGAGCCTCAGCTTATTCCTGCCCAAGCACAAAATCCAGCAGAGCAGCTACTCACCAAACAGCAGCATGGCGCAACTGCAAAGACTCCAACCAGTGATGCTTACACATGCTGGGTGTTTCTATTAAGGAAAAAAACATTTGTCCTGGCAGTTTCTCTCTGCAAACCTTTCAAAGGACTTAGAGATTTTCCTATGCTAAAGTTTCTTTTAGAAAATCTTATAATGAGAGGAGGAAACAAGCCTACAGAACAAAAATAAAAAACAAAGGCGTAAACAATCCCAGTATGGGTTTCTAGTGTGAGGGTTTCTCACAGGGAGCCCATTGGCGCGTTACACATGCTATGGAATATTCGTCTTGTCTCTCTGTGATAGCTGTCTTTGTGTTTGGCGTTACCACACCTTGGAGGTTATCAGGAATGCCAGTTGTGTGAAGTGAATGCAACTGACGGGGTTGAAAGGCTAAAGCTACCCTTTCTAATCCATCGAGTCCCTGCTCCCTGCCTCAGGCTGCGCCTCTTCTGCCAGTCTGTCCACCACTCTTGCTCCTGTGATGGGAGATACACTCATGTCCTCATGCCAGTCAAAGCCCCTTCCTTGAGGATTTGCAGAAATTTAAATATCTCTTCTGACCAGAAGAAGAAAGAGCTGTTAAAAAATTCCCAGAACGAGATGAGTGTTTGCAGTTCTGACCCCTGTGCTTGATTTTTTTTCACATCTTTACTTCAATGGTACAGAAATACAGCTGCGGCTCTTTTTCCTCTTGTCCTGCATCAGATCAATTAATAAAATAAATTTTGAGACGGGCATGTATGTAGGAATCAATTATTTATCCAGATTTGTAATTAGATAAGCACCATTTTAAGACACATTTTTTCCCTCCTGGAGCTTGTATCTTTATGTGTAGAGAAACAGAAAACAACCAAATAAACGTGCAATTATGTCAAAAGACTGTAAGTGCTATGGATAATACAGCCAAGATTGGAAATGATAGGTATTTTGGAGTGATGTGCTGTTTCACACAGGATGATCAGGGCAAGCCTCTCTGACAGTGTTGTTCTGTACACACCAAAGAGTGAGCGGTAGCCCGATAGCCATGTTTCCACTTTGATGAGTGAGTTTGTTAAGTGTATAGTAAGCCAAAGTATAAGTCACAGGTAATAGATTTGGAGAGAGGACAACAAAACTGGACTAATGCCAATATTCAGTTCATAGATGGGAGAAGAGCCCATGGGTCCAGGATCCCCCCCAGAAAGCCAATAGCAGTTAATAGCTTCTGGGGAGGGGAGTTATAGTCTTCAATGGTATAGCATCTGATGCATTACACATGCTTTGGTGGATAGCTCAATGGCCATGCCTGTGCAGGAAGCTCTGGTTAAACTCAGTGGTTCATAGAACAAACAACAACAACAACAAAATAATGACTTGATAGTGGGAAGAAGACTTGTCTGGAGGATGGGAGGGGAGTTTGGTGGGGGAAGTGGCAGTAGAGAGGACTGGGTGTGGAGTGTGACCTGGACACATTATATATGTATAGAAAATTATCAAATAAGAGTTTTATTTTTTTAAATAACTAAATTAAATTTTTTAAATAACTAAATTTTCTAAATAACTGCTATATTTTTTGCTGAGATAGAGGGATTATAAAAGGAGTGGGGTGGTGAGTGGTAGAAGGATCAAGCGTCTAGCCTGTGGCATGCTTAGGGTTTGAGCTGCCCCCACAGCCAAGAGCCATGCTGAGGTGGTAGTTGGATGCCAAGCTCTACCCAGCTTGAGGGATTGACCTAACTGGGGCAGAAAGGGAATGAAGAAAAGGCAGACACATAGACATGTCAAGAAAAGGTGGGATACAGTGGGCTGTGCTCACTCTGATGGAAGGTACCAATTTTGACAGTAGGTCAGAATCTCAGTTTGGGCAGAAGACTAAAAGATGGAATGGAAGGAACCAAGCTGAGACCTTGAGGAAGGATGATCTATGTAGAGATGATCCAGAAGACTGATTTGGTTGGTAATATGATAGAGGAGGCAGGTTTCTTTTATACATCAAAAGGTGGACATCTCTGTAGAGGAGCACACTCAGGCTGCAGTTATCCCAGAGAAGGAAACTGTGGTTGGTAGTTTTTACACACACTGGTCAATTGTTCATTAACACTTGTACTCGGACCACAGGAGGGCTTTGCTGTGTCTCTGAGCCTCGCCTGGGGAAGGCTTTGCCTCTCCCACAGGTCTGAGACATTGCTGTCTTTGACATGGTCCTACCCATGTCAATGATACACATTCACTCAGGACTTCATCCATTTCCCATAGTTGTGAATGAGGGTCTGGGGTATAGAGGTGGGGAACAGATTTGAGTGCCATCAGCATATAAATAGCATTAAAGCCACACAATTACAGGGTGAGCAGAGAGAGAAGGGAAAGGTCTTCGGGCCAAGCTGTGGTCATTTCCAAAGGCACATAGACTGGGAATGAAAATGGTTTCTGAGGAAAAAGAAAATCAAGAAAGAATGTTGACCCAGAGACAAGAGATGGATGGCCTCATTTGGAGAAAGAGTGCACTCACTAACTGCTCCCATGTGGACAGGACAGTGAAATGCCAGTGGTTTTGGAGACATAGGCGTCCAGGGGCCAGACTGGGAATGACTAGGCTAAGGATGATGGCTGTGACAGCACTAAAGCCTCTTTGTGCACTCAGTCACATGTTGGAGTGAGTTTCCTCAGCATGGCGTGTGTCTTTCTTGGGCTTTTTTCAGTGGGCTGGTAGCAGCAGTCCAACAGTTGGGCTTAACCAGCAAGTAGATAATTGATATCACCAGGTACTTGAGCTGTTCTCTGTCCTTGTGAGGCTCGCTGTTTCATGAAAATGATAGTTGCATTGTAAATAAGAGGACTAGAGAAGCCAAACTTAAAAATGAAGGTTTGTGCTTGTAAGTAGAATAATACATATATAATACCACCCACTCTCACAATACCCACCACTCTCACAATACCCACCACTCTCACAATACCCACCACTCTCACAATACCCAACAATACCCACCCACTCTCACAATACCCACCCACTCTCACAATACCCAACAATACCCACCCACTCTCACAATACCCACCCACTCTCACAATACCCAACAATACCCACCCACTCTCACAATACCCACCCACTCTCACAATACCCACCCACTCTCACAATACCCAACAATACCCACCCACTCTCACAATACCCACCCACTCTCACAATACCCAACAATACCCACCCACTCTCACAATACCCACCCACTCTCACAATACCCAACAATACCCACCCACTCTCACAATACCCACCCATTCTCACAATACCCAACAATATCCACCCACTCTCACAATACCCAGCACTACCCACCCACTCTCACAATACCCACCCATTCTCACAATACCCAACAATATCCACCCACTCTCACAATACCCACACACTCTCACAATACCCAACAATATGCACCCACTCTCACAATACCCACACACTCTCACAATACCCACACACTCTCACAATACCCACCCACTCTCACAATACCCACCCACTCTCACAATACCCACACACTCTCACAATACCCAACAATATCCACCCACTCTCACAATAACCACACACTCCCTGTAGCCAGAGGAGATGCAAGTGCCCTGCCCTAAAACACCTGCTCACTAAACTGTGATGAACTGAAGAGTCTGAAATACACTTTGAAAAATTGGAACTGATTCATTTTGCTTTTAATGACCATGTTACAAAATGAATGTTAAGAGGCTACTGTGTTCTTTGAAGATGTTTATATTTTCTTACAAAAATAAAGGAGCTAAGCAGAGTTTGGGGTGTAGGAAAAGCTGTTGGCTCATGTAAAAATCAAAGAAAGGCTCCTGTTTGAGAGGGGGCATCTTGTGATAATTAGGGTACAAGAAAGAAACTGACTTCCATAGCCACAGTTTGAGTTCAAATAAGTGTGTAGAGTAGCAGTTTAAATACAGTGTGGTGCATTTATACATTAAGCAGTACCATGTCTATTTTTGATGTAGCTGATTGCTTTCTCTTTATCAAAAACACAAACAGATTTTGTTGGAGCCAGGAGTGATCCAGGATGTGTTAGCAGCTGGCAGTCACCTACAGCTGTTGGAGCTTCTCAATTTGTGTTCCCACTATCTCATCCAGGTACGTGCGCTTGCATCTACTAATTGCCCTTCACGTTCCCTACCAATTGAGGCCCAATGATAGAAAAATTACACGTGTGTGTGTGTGTGTGTGTGTGTGTGTGTGTGTGTACCCTGTGCTAGTAGTTTCTTGAGGACACAGGTAAGAGGATCCTAGGAAGACAGCTGCAGCTCCTGTATCCTCTCATAGACATGGATATGTCATCTTTCCTCTCTGCCCACTCCAGGGGCCCACTGTCCTCAGGCAGCAGACTGACTCAACACCCATGCACAGGCCTCCCACAGGATCTCAGCATCCATTCACAGGCCTCCCCACAGGGTCTCAGCACCCATTCACAGGCCTCCCACAAGGTCTCAGCATCCATTCACAGGCCTCCCACAAGGTCTCAGCATCCATTCACAGGCCTCCCACAGGGTCTCAGCATCCATTAACAGGCCACCCACATGGTCTCAGCACCCATTCACAGGCCTCCCCACAGGGTCTCATTCACAGGCCTCCCCACGGGATCTCAGCATCTATTCACAGGCCTCCCTAGGGTTCTAGGGAGATAATACTAGAAGGGGTCCTAGTTTATAGGAATGCTACTTGTGGAAATGACCACAAATGCAAGAAAAGTTATTGAAGACATGTAACAGTAGTTAATGGGCCACAGAGTTACATAGAATTAATGATCCTGTGAACTTCCAAGGTGGTAAAGGTTGGCAAACACCTGAGTGAGCTGTGCGTCCTTCTCCTGACTTGCTGGATAGTTAGGAATGGCTCTGTGAGAGAGATGGAAAGAAACAAACACACACTATGCTGTTGTGTATTTGCAAGTGTTTTTACATTCATTCTTCACAATAAATTTACACATTAAAAAAGCATCAGAGATTTACCCAGCTTGCTTGATGCTATGTGGCTGCTAAGGGTGGTAGAGCTTTCTAATTCTAAAAACAACAACACAACATAATTATTAGGTAAGATGTTGAACGGCTATAGAAGCTTCATGGCTCTGAGACTTTTATTTTATAGTTAAGATTACATTTAATTAGAAGAATTTATTTTCTGTTAATTTACTATATGGATCTGATGTCTTTGGCAAGGCTAATATTCTGGCCTTCTTATCACATACGCCTCTCTCTCTCTCTCTCTCTCTCTCTCTCTCTCTCTCTCTCTCTCTCTGTATTTGTGTGTGTGTGTGTCTATGTCTGTGTGTCCGTGTGAGTATACATGCTCACATGCACACACAGCAAGTGTGTGTAGAGCTTAGATGACAACCTTTGAATGTCACTTCTTCCCTCCTACCATGTATGTCCTAGGGCACAAGTTTAGGTCATTAGACTTAGCAGCAGATATGTTTACCACTGAATCATATTTCAGCCCTAAGTATTAATTCATATTTTAGGATTTTCCCATTTGTTCCATGGTCTCACTTCCCCTTGCATTTATTACAATACAATGAAAGGTAATTAAAATAATGAACCTACACACTTTTATTCTAGTATCTTTGTGCATATTAGTAGAAGAAAAAATCTTATATTCCTACCCAATCACTTTTTTAACCTTTATAATCATTTTCTCTAATTCTAAATTTGTCTAAATGTGCTGTAAATGGGTTCTATATCATTCTCGGCTACCCATTATGGAATTGTCAAAGCTTTTTCACATTTGACATCTTTTGTTGTTGTTGTTTTTTTTTTTTTCTTGACAAACCTGGGAAACAGGAACCAGAACTTCCCAAGATGACAGTGTGGGGAATATCAGCCATGTTTACCTAAGAAAGAATACAGAATATGAAATTTTCATCGTTATCTCGACACATTTAACCTAACAGTAAATGTTTAACTATTTTTATCTGGTTTTCTTTCCTCTTCCTCTCAATAGTTTTGGGTGGTATGGGAGAGCTATTTCTAAATCCATTCTGCTAGTAGTCAATGGGAATCATCTAGGAAGGTTATTTCAGAAGTGTGTGGTTGGCTTTGAAATTGAAATTATTTCTATTTGACATTTTTACATCAAATACTACTACTTGAGCTTTTGAAGCACAACTGGATTTATTTTCCTACGGCAGATAACACTCAGTGACACACAGACAGACATTTAGTTAGAGTAGTATAACTGTGGAGGATTGTAGATAGGCCTATATCATCACACCTGTTGTAAACAGTGTGTATATATTTATACCTAATTTTTGTAGATGAGAATTCCAGATGAACACTGGAAGTCCATGTGCTTTCTCCTGCCCTATCAGATCAATTTGTTGAGACCTAAGTAGCTGTGCACTTTGCAGCTGAACTTCCATTTAGTTCATGCAAGTCAAGGTGCAGTTTGAATGAAGTTATGTTCTGCGAGCAGTTATTACTCGGGCCTTTCAAGGATGGTTGAAACTCATTTTTCACAGATGCTGTTCTTTCCTTCTCTGGTGACCTCTGCCTTGTTATCAGTGACAGTTGCAAGATGTTGAGCTCACAAAGGGAAACTGACTGGGTGGGAACCAAGTCCTGTGTCTGTAGAAACACTAGTACCTCACTCTTTCCAAAACAGATGTTGTTCTCTCGGGGTAAAGGCTCCAGGTTGGGTCGACCAGCTTTCATGTTATATTATTTTAATGTAGCCTTATATAGCTTCACTCTTTGGCAGTATTGCTCAACTGATTTTAAAGGTTGTAGAGAATCATGTAAATGAATTTCTAAATAGTCTTATTAAGTAAGAAACACAGAGCCAAATACAGAGGTGCAAGCCGTAGAGATCAGAGCAATAGCCACCAACTAACCTTAGCTCACCATGTCGCCGTAGCTTCCCAAGAGAGCCAAACCCACGACCCTGAGATTAAGAGTCTCATGCTCTACCAACTGAGACAAAGGAACAAGCCACTAGATTAGACATAGGTGCCAGGCAGTGGTGGTACACACCTTTAGTCCTAGCACTCAAGAGGCAGAGATCTGTCTGGATCTCTGTGAATTCAATGCCACCTGGACTACATGAGATTGAGTCACTCTAGGAGAGAAATAGAGCCAGGCAGTGGTGGCGCACACCTTTAATCCCAACACTTGTGAATCATGCACATTTAGAATCATTTAGTTGAATATATGAAAAGGGTTAGGTTTTGGTAAATGAAAATTCCCCAATGCTTGAAATGTACAAAGAAGTTGTGGTCTGTTGCCAGTGCTAATGTGTTTGCCATCCTTGTTGGAGCCTTTGTCCAAATGGGCTGTGAAAAAGTATTGCCACTACGATGTCTGCTATTATTTTGCTGTTCTTACATTTTTCTTGTTTCTTTCGTGAAAGACAGATGACTCTTCTAGGAGCCTATTTTGTTTCTGTTTTTGTTTTTTTAATCTAGTTCTTATTTTAAAATGTCTGAGGAGACCCTTTGCAGAAGCTTCCTGAGCCTCCCCAAGCCATTAGCAGACACGTTGGAAACTTCTGACACATAAATGCTGCTGCTCCACCTCTATCCTAGTGCCCCCCCCCCAAACTCCTAGAGAAGAAAATGGATACTTGGAGGTCATAGTGTGGGCTCCTTTTCCCTGCCTTTTCAAAAAAATTCACAGCCAAGGTCCAGTGTGAAATAAAATATAAATGATTCTTTGTTATACCTTGCCCACTGTATTCTTAAAGTTTCTCTAGAAATGTAAACCAATTCATTAAAGATTAATTACTGTTGAGGATGGGTGTTGTCAAGTGTGTGGATAACTTCAGTTTTCAGCATTCATGTGTTTGTATGCATTCTGTCCTCTATTGTAAACACCCCTGGAGATCACTTCCTGAGTGAGAGGTCCAATACACCCACTGGTTTACTGAGCTCCTTCTCATACTCTGCTTTTTCCCAGCTAAATTCTGGACTTTTGTTGTTTGTTTTGTGTTTTGAAACATGGTATCCTGGGCTTGCCTCTATCTCACCAATGCTTCTGCCTCCACCTTCAGTGTGTTGGGATTATAGGCATGTATCATCACACTCAGCCTTCTCCGCAATTTTGTATTAACTATTGAACTTTCTCAACTAAATTTCTTTTTTATATTTTTTTATTATTTAAAACAATTTTCAAATTTAGATAGATTTTGGTCATATTCTTCCCTTACCACAAGTCTTTCCAGATCCTGTCTCCATCTCTACCCACACAAAACTTTAGGTTCTTTTTCAAAAAAAGAAAAACTACAAACACCCCCCCCAATCAAGAAAACAATATAAATATAAAACACCACCCCAGAAGAAACAAAACAAAAAACATCAAACTTTAACCAAATAAAAGCATACAAAAAAACAAACAACAACAACAACAAACCCTGTAGAGTCCCTTATGTGTTAGTCAACTGCTCCTGAACATGAGACCAGCCCTGAAGTTGTTGATATACCTAGTATCCCTCCATTGGAGAAAACTGATTTTCCCTCTCCAAGCAGGTATAAATAACAGTTCAGTTGTTATCCTTTACCCTAGTGACTAGGTTTTCATTCATTCATTCATGCATTTAAAAAAATAACAAAATGAAATATAATAAGATAAAACAAAAAGTATCACATCAAAGTTGGACAAGAAAAACCACAAGATGGAAAAGAGCCCAGGAGAAGGCACAAGAGTAAGAGACCCACTTGTTTGCATACTCAGGAATCCCCTAAAACTATACTGAAAGCCATAATATAAGTGCACAAGACCTGGTGCAGACCCGTGCAGGCCTTGTGCATTCTGCTTCAGTCTCTGTGAATTTATATGAGCTTTAATCATGTTGATTTAGAGGGCCTTGTTTTCTTGGTGTTCTCCATTCCCTCTGGGCCTTACACTCTCCCCACCTCCTCCTCCATGGGGTTCTCTTGAGTTCTGAGGGGAGGGATTTGATGAAGACATCCTGTTTAGGGCTGAGTGTTTCAAGGTCTCTTTCTCTCTGCATAATATCTGGGTGTGGGTCTCTATATTTGGTCCCATCTGCTCTAGAGGAAGCTTCTCTGATGATGGCTGAACAAGGTACTCATCTATGACCATAGCCAAATATTATTAGGAGTCATTTTATCATTATATTATTTTTCTTTTTTTTTCTTTTTCTTTTCTTTTTTTTTTTTTAAGACCAGTATTATTTGGTTTTACCCTAGTTCCCTGGGCTATCTAATCCCAGGTTCTTGGTCACCCAAGCAGTGTTGGATATGGGTTCCATCTCCTGGAGTGGGCCTTAAGTCAGACCAGTTATTTCACTGATTACTCGCACAAGATTTGAGTCACCATTGCCCTGGCATATCTTAAAGGAGGTACACAACTGTAGATAAAGGGATTGTGGCTGGCTTGGTATTTATGTTTCTCTTTTGATAGCATCCAGAGTACCTTTCTATACCAAAGATGCTGGAACAAAAGAGTGAAGGCTTTGTAGGCACCAGCTCGACATCTCCCTATTCAATGAGTAGTCTTCAGCAATGGGGCCTTGCTGTCAGTTTATGGAGAATGACTTATAGTCTTGGCAACAGCCTGGGTTGCTTGGGGATTTCCATGGGACCCCTTTGGCCAACAACTCAATTAAATGTAAGTACCAGAAGCTTCCTTGAGTGACAAGAGATTGGCTCTGTCTCACCCATTATTTGTTGATTTTATTTAGATTGTCTTCATATTTGTGTATTTTTTAGGAAGTTTCTACTATATTAGGTTTCTATACTACCCCTAAAATGCCCCTTAATTTTAAATGTCTATCTGCATATTCCCTTCCACAACCCCCTCACATCTCCCCCTCTCCACTTGATCCTCTCATTACAGCCCCCCTTCCCTCTATATTTATCTATTCTATTTCCCTTTCCTCTTGAGTCTATCTATTCTCTCTAGTCCCTTACTCTATCTGTACTTACCGTCTGTGATTCTATGGACTGTAGCTTGAATATCATTGACTAAGAGCTCCATTTATAATATTATCCACATGTAAGGGAATACATATCATATTTGTCTTTCTGGGTCTGGGATACCTCACTCAAGATGATTTTTTTTCTAATTCCATTCATTTGCCTGCAAATTTCATGATATCATTTTTTAACAGCTAAGTAATACTCTAATGTGTAAATGTTGTCTTTATCCATTCTTCTGTTGAGGGACATTGAGGTTGTTTCCAGTTTCTAGCCATTTGCACAAAGCAGCAATGAACATGGTTGAGCAGGTGTCTCTATGGTAGGATGAAGTGTCCTTTGGGTGTATGCCCAAGAGTGGATACCTGAATCTTGAGGTGGATTGATTTCTGTCTTCCTGAGGAACCACCACCACTCTGATTTGCATAGTGACTGTACAAGTTTGCACTCCCACCAACAATGGATGGCATTCCTCTTACTCTACATCTTTGCCAGCATTAGCTGTCACTTGTTTTGTTGACCTTAGCCATTCTGGCAGGTGTAAGATAGAATCTCAAAGCCATGTTGATTTGCACTTCCCTGATGTCCAAGGCTGTTGAACATTTCTTTAAGTGTTTCTCAAATATTTGACTTTCTTCTATTGGTAATTCTCTATTTAGATCTGTACCACATTTTTAAATTGGGTTATTTGTTTTCTTGATGTCTAGATTCTTGAGTTCTTTATATATTGTGGATATTAGTGCTCTATCAGATGTATAGTTGATAAAAAATATTTTGCTATTCTGTAGGCTACCACTTTGTCCAAATGACAGTGTTCTTTGCTGTGCAAAAGCTTTTCAGTTTCATGAGGTCCCATTTGTTAGTTTTAGTTGATTTTAGTGCCTGTGCTAATGGTTTTCTGTTCAGAAAGTCTTTTCCTATACCAATGAGTTCAAGATTATCCACTATTTTCTCTTCTATTGAGTTCAGTGTATCTGGTTTTATATTGAGGTCTTTGGTCCATTTGGAGTTGAATTTTGTACAGGATGATAAGTACGGACTTATTTGTATTCTTATAAATGCAGCCATCCATTTTGACCAGTACCATTTGTTGAAAATCAGGTTTCCATAGGTGTGTGGATTTCTGTCTGGGTCCTCAATTTGATTGCCTTGATCAACATGTCTGTTTGGTGACCAGTACACTATTTTTATTTTTATTAATTTTTTTTACTATAGCTTTGTAGTACAGTTTGAAATTGGAGATACTCATACCTCCTGCAGTTCTTTTATTGTTCAAGATTTTTTTAGATACCCAAGGTTTTTGTGTCTTTTCTTATGAAGCTGAAAATTATCCTTTCAAGATCTGTGAAGAATTGTATTGGAATTTTAATGGGAATTGCATTGAATCTGTAGATTGATTTTAGTAGGATGGCTGTTTTTATTATATTAATCATACTTATCCATGAGCATGGGAGATCTTTCCAAGTTCTAATATCTTCTTTAATTTTTTTCTTAAATGACTTAAAGTTTGTATTAGACAAATGTTAGAGGTACCCCAAAATATTTTATATTATTTGAAGCTATTGTGAAAGATGTTGTTTCCCAGATTTCTTCCTCAGATCATTTGTCATTTGTGTATAGAAAGGCTACTGTTTTTTGTGAATTGATTTTGTATCCAACTGCTTTGCTGAAGGTGTTTATCTGTTGTATGAGTTTCCCAGTGGAATTGCTAGGGTTATTTATATATAAACTATCATGCCTTTAGTTATTTTATTGTTCTAGCTAAGACTTCAAGTACTATATTGAATGGGTATGAAGAGAGTGAACAACCTTGTCTTGTTCCTGATTTTCATGGAATTGCTTTGAGTTTCTCTCCATTTAAGTTGATATTGCCTATGGGCTTGCTGTAAACTTTATTATGTTGAGGTATGTCCTTTGTATCCCTGATCTCTTCAGGACTTTTATCATAAAGGGGTGTTGGATTATGTTAAAGGCCTTTTCTGCATCTAATGAAAATGATCGTGTAGGTTTTTTCAGTTTTTTTAGTTTATATTGGATTATATTTATCAATTTACATATGTTGAACCAGCCTACTTGATCATGGTGGATGATCTTTTTGATGTGTCTTGGATTCAGTTTGTAAACATTTTTGCATGTATGTTCACGAGGGAATTCGGTCTGCAATTCTCTTTGTTGATTCTCTATGTGTTTTGGATATCAGGGTAACTGTAGCCTTATAAAATGAATTGGACAATGGTCCTTCTGTTTTGGTCTTCTGGAATATTTGAGGAATAATGACATTAACTCTTCTTCGAAAGTCTGGTATAATTCTGTGCTAAACCCTCTGGCCCTGGACTTTTTGGTTGGGAGATTTTAATGACACTTCTATTTCACTAGGAGTTATAGTTACATTTAAATTGTTTATATGCTCAAGATTTAACTTTGGTAAATGATATGAGTCAAGGAATTTACCATTTCTTTTAGATTTTCCAATTTGGTGGAATATAGGATTTAAAGTATGTCTTTATAATTCTCTGGATATCCTCAGTGTCTGTTGTTATGTCCCCCTTTCATTTTAATTTTGTTAATTTGGATTTTGCATCTCCACTTCTTAGTTAATTTGGATAAATAATAAAATAATAAATGTTGTTTATTATTCCATAAATAATAAGATTTATTGATTTTCTCAAAGAGCCAACTCTTGGTTCCACTGATTCTTGGTTTCATTTAGTTGTTTGTTTCAATTTCATAGATTTTAGCTGTGAATTTGGTTATTTCTTGCCGTCTACTTTTTTGGGGTGTGATTTTTTGTTGTTCTAAAGCTTTTAGATGTGCTCTTAAGTTGTTAGTTAATGAGATCTCTCCATTTTTTTTAAATGTAGACACTTGGTGCTAAGAACTTGCCTTTTAGAACAATCTACATTATGTTCCATAAGTTTGAGTATGTTTTTATTCATTTTCATTGAATTCTAGAAAGTCTTTAAGTTCTTTCTTGACCCATTTTTCATTCAGAAGAAACTTGTTCAGTTTCCATGAATTTGTAAGCTTTCTGTTTCTTTCTGTCATTGTTGAGATCCAGCTTTAATCCATGGTCTGGTAGAATTCGGGATATTATTTCAATTTTCTTTTATCTGTTGAGATTTGCTTTGTGTCCCAGTATGTGGTCAGCTTTGGAGAAAGTTCCATGAGGTGCTGAGAAGAAGGTATATTCTCTAGTGTTTGGGTGAGATGTTCTGTAGATATCTATTAGGTCCGTTTGGGTCATAACATCTGTTAGCTCCAGTATTTCTCTGTTTAGTTTTTGTCTGAATGACATGGCCGTTGGTGAGAGTAGGGTATTGAAGTCTCCCACTGTCAATGTGTGACGGTGAATGTTAAGCTTTAGTAGTGTTTCTTTTACAAACATGAATGTAACACAAATTTCTAAACGGTCTTATTAATAAAAAAAAAAAACTCAGAGTCAGATATTGGGGTGAATGCTGAAAGATCAGAGAAACAGAACAAGCCACAGCCAACCTCACCTTACCAATTCCTCAACCTTCAGAGTGTGAGTTCCTGGCTCTCACACCTTATATACCTTTCTCTGCCCTGCCATATTACTTCCTGGGATTAAAGGTGTGTGTCCTTCCCAAGCAAAGACATGAGATCTCAAGTGCTGGGATTAAAGGTGTGTGCCACCACACTTGGCTCTGTTCCCAGTGTGGCCTTGAACTCACAAAGACGGATTCTGTTTTCACATCTATTCTATTTATCTGTATCTTTTTGTTGTGGAATTGAGACCAGTGATGTTGAGAATTGTCAATTCTTGTTTTGTTGCTGTTGTAGTGGTGGTGACGGTGGTGGTGGTGGTGGTATGTGTGTGTGTCTGTTTCCTCTCTCTTGACTTTGCTGGTCTGGGATTATTTATTCCCTGTGTTTTCTTGTATGTAGTTAACTTTAGCTTGGAGTTCACCCTCTGGTGCCTTCTGTATGGCTGGATTTATAGGTGAATATTGCTTAAATTTGGTTTTATGATGGGATGTCTTTTTTTCTCCATCTATAGTGATTGAAAGTTTTGATGGCTGTAATAGTCTGGGCTGGCATTTATGGTCTCTTAGAAGCTGCAGTGAATCTGTCCAGGCCCTGGTGGCTATTGGAGTTTCCATTGAGAAGTCAGGTATTATTCTAATAAGTCTGCCTTTGTATGTTATTTGGTCTTTTTCCCTTGCAGATTTTAATATTCTTTCTTTGTTCTGTGCATTTAGTGTTTTGATGATTATGGGCTGAGGGGACTTCCCTTTCTGGTCTAGTCTATTTGATGTTCTGTATGCTCCTTGTACTTTGATAGCATCTCCTTCTTTATGTTAGGGAAATTTTCTTCTATGACTCTGTTGAAATATTTTTTGTGCCTTTGACCTATGCATGATTTTTTTCTCCTTCCTCTAATTCTTTTATTCTTAGATTTGGTCTTTTCATAGTGTCTCAGATTTCCTGGGTGTTTCGTACCAGATTTTTAGATTTAACATTTTCTTCAACCAAGGTATCCATTTCTTCTACTGTGTTTTTAATATCCAAGATTCTCTCTTCCATCTCTTGTATTCTACTGGTGAAACTTGCCTTTGACGTTCCTGTTCAAGTACCTTAATTTCTCATTTCCAGATTTCCTTCAGTTTGGGTTTTCTTTATTGAGTCTATATTCACTGTCAGATCTTTAGTGGTTTCATTGCCTTCCACTGTTTGCGTTTTCATGTATTTCTTTAAGGGTTTTATTTGTTTCCTCTCTAAGGACCTCTATCACGCACATAAGAGCTGTTTTAAGGTCTTTTTCTCATGCTTCAGCTATGGTGGAATATTCAGGGCCTGCTCTGATAGGATTGCTCAGCCCTAGTGGAAACATAACAGCCTTGGCTGTTACTGATTGTTTGTTTTTGGTTTTGTTTCAATTTTTAGAGACAGGATTTCTCTGTATATCCCTGGCTGTCCTGAAATTTGCTCTATAGACCAGGCTAGCCTCAAACTTAGAGATCCACTGGTCTTTGCCTCCTGAGTGCTGGAATTAAAGGCATGCATCACCACTGCCTGGCCTGTGTTTTTACACTGACATCTAGGTATCTGGGGTTGGTAATTGTTATTCTAGGAGCTGATATCTGGACTTGTCTTTATTGGGTGGATGTTTTGTTCCTTGTGTTTTGTTTCCTATCTGGTTCATAGGAGAGCGGTGGCCGTGCATTGCCTGTAGAAAAGTCTTATGGGGTCCCAATAAGTGTGGGCATTGGGGGTTCCAGGTAAAATGTGTTTCTCAGTATTGGAGTTTGAGACTTAGAAATGGGCTGAAGATGTGGAGGGGCTTGCAAGAGGAAGGAAAGCCGTGTGATCCACCAGGGTCTGCTTAGCTAATCCCCTGGGAGTGGGGGCAGAGAGTGAGGAGGAGCCAGAGCAGAAGGTCTGCTACAGAGCTGGAAATGAGACTGGGTAATTGGACTTGGAAGAATGGATGGAGAGGCGAAAATCTGTCGTTAATCTACTTGTTTTCCTGGTCAGAGTGGCCTGTGAGTTCCCATGGAGTGCCTGCTGAAGTTGGAGGCTGGAACACAGCTAAGAGTGAGGGCAAGAAAGTTTGAAGGGGAAGATCTGTGTGATCCCCTGGAGATGGGTGCAGGAGGGGAAGATCTGTGTGATCCCCTGGAGATGGGTGCAGGAGGGAAGGGAGGCTGCAGCAGGTATTCTGCTGCTACACTGCTGGGGTTGAGACTGGAGGATTTGATTTGGAGGAGCAGAAAGAGAGATGAAGATCTGCAATTATCTACCTGCTTTCCTGGCAGGAGTAGCCAGCAGGAGCTGGGGCTGGGACAAAGCAACAAGTAGAGAGAGGGATGTTAGGAGGGGAAGGTCTGTGGGAGCCACAGGAGATGAGGTTGCAGGGAGGCTGCCACGGGTGATTTTGCTGCAGAATTGGGGATGAGACTGGGAGATTGGACTTGGAGGGATGGAGGGAGTGGTAAAGGTCTGTAGTTAGTCCACCTGCTTCTCCAGCAGGAGTGGCCTGTGAGTTCCCAGAGAGTGCCTTGTAGGAGGTTTTCCACCTAAATGTCACATCAGTAGTTCAAACTTCATATATCACAACATGCTATAAGGGTGTGGCTGATCTGCTTGTTTCTATAAATTTGAGTGTTGTTTCAGATAGCCAACTTGAGTGGAGTCAGCTTCACAAGTATCTCATACCTGGGTCTCTTCTCTGTCTCTGAAATTATTGTCTTTCATTAGACACTCACCATTCTTATTTAAAGATTTATTTATTTATTATGTATACAGTGTTCCATTATAGATGGTTGTAAGCTACCATGTGGTTGCTGGGAATTGAACTCAGGACCTCTGGAAGAACAGACAGTGCTCTTAACCTCTGAGCCATCTCTCCAGCCCTAAGACATTCACCATTCTTGCTAAAAGAGTTGCTCATAAATGGGTTTCATGTTTCTAGCCTCTCTTCATGCCAAGCCATATTCCCTTGAGTATCATTATCTTTCCAAGGGAAGGGGGGCAGCATTTCCAGAGGGCCTGTCAGTTTTATAAGGCTCACATTTCCACTCTACCGAGTAGCCCTTTCAGTTGGGTGGCATTGTTTTCTTTTTAAAGATAGAGGAGTTTAAATTCAGAACTAGTATGTTGCTTAAATTTAGAAATGTCCACTGTTGGTATGTCTCAATACATTAGTACATCTCAGTATATTAGTTTACCTACAAAAGTCTTTATTCTTATCTCCATGGCTGGGCCTACTCTTTCCCAGCCAAGCTGCCTTTTGCAGGATCCTAAGGCAGAGGTTGTATATGGGGACTTGCCATAGGAGAAGTCCTGGTAATAGGAGATCCTCAGTAGTAGGCAAAGGCTTTAAATTTTCTTTTTTAAAAAATAACATTTTTATTAAGAGATTTTCTATTCATTTTACATACCAACCACAGATTCCCCTGTCCTCTCTCCTCCCAACTCCCAGCCTTCCCTCCCAACCCACCCCCGATTCCCATCTCCTCCAAGTCAAGGTCTCCCATGGGGAGTCAGCAGAGCCTGTATAGGGGGGCCCCAGGCAGTGGGATCAGGACCTGTCCCTAGTGCATGAGCCGGGTTTTTGGAACATAGTGCCTATGGTGAGACACTTTGCACAGCCTTGGTACAGGAAGGAGAGGCTTGGACCTGCCTCAACTGAATGTACCAGGCTCTGCTGACTGCCCATGGGAGACCTTGCCTTTAAGTTCTCTTTAAACTGTGCCCTGGTGGTAGGGGTGGAAAAAACACAGATGCACAGACACCTGCAAACACACACACACACACACACACACACACACACACACACACACACACACACCTTCCTCTCTTGAGAATGCCATAGACCAGGGGTGTTAACTGTTGGATTCACGTTGTGTGCCCTGAAATTGACCCATTAGAAGTTACGTGCTTTGCCAAGGTTGCCATCTTTTGTCATTAGCTTTCTAAAGGGAAAGAATTCTTTAAGGTTTGTACCTCTTACCAAAGCTGACACATTCCATTGCCCAATTAACAGTAGTGCCCTTGGTTTCACCAGGTCTCACAGCTTTTCTAATGACATGCGACTAAAACGCAGTGATAAAAAGAGCATCCTGTAGGCTGTTCCAATAAAATCACCAAAGCAATGATTGGAACAGACTGCCACTATCTCTTTCTAGGCAGCAGGTGGCAGTGTGAATCCACCAAAATTCAGTAATTCATTTAAAGCAAAAATCGGGAAAAATGGAAAGAAAAATTATTTATTTTGCTACATATTAGTCTTCTGACCCAATCAGTAAAAAAGTCATTATTCACACCACACTGGGCAATATGCATTGTAATTTTTAACAAATAATAGGAAACTGTTAATGTGCTCACAGGAAATGCAGTTTTGTCTCGGGCTTCTATGGTCATTTATCACCGCACTTTGTGAAATCACTCATTTGTTCTAATTTGAATGTAAATGACTCTAAGGTTTTACAAATAAGGTGACAGACTCACATAAATGTAATTGCAGGGTTCATCTCCTTCTTTTTATATATCACTCATTAGGTTATGAATTAAATACATCGTATTAAACCAGGGGCATGTCCAATGATGATATTGTAATGGCAAATTACTCTATGCTATTAGAGGTGTATTTTTTATTCATGGACATTAATTTGTCATTAAGCGGCATTAGTTTAGCACTTTTATGTGAAAGACGTGACCTGCAAGAGGAGACATGCTGCTGGGTTCTGAGAGGAGAGGACTCAAGGGGCATAGGTAGAGCCTTTTATCTCTGTGAGGAAACATGCAGAGTGGTTTGTTTCTTGTTTTGTTCTGTTCTCTTCTATTACAAATATTACGTAAGTAATTTCCTCGCACTGAAGGTATTCTGTATAGTACTCATACCTGGATAATCTAGTAAATAGAACCTCGATTCTTGCTACTAGTCTTTGGGTAGTTGAGAACTAACCTGAAGAGATGGCAGTGCCTCAACCCGTCCCCTATCTCATCCCTTATACATGCTTATTCTTTATCCTTCATCTTCATGTGCTTGTACGCTTAATGGGCTACAGAGACAGTTGGGCATTTTCTTCCTTTGGTGAACGTATACAGATTTAAAGATTTTTATTCTCTCATGAGAGTTTTGGGGAGATTTCTGGGTAATTTTGTTCCTGTTTTTGTAAATAGCAGTCTTATGGTTTCTCTTTTAAGAAAAGATTTTTTTCCGGTTCCAACATCAGGAAGCACTGATCTCTGAGACACCATCTCCAAGACTGATAGTCTCCTCAGGCAGATTTGAATCATCCTCCACAGGGTACAGTATGCTTAGAAAATGCTTTTCCCTGCTTTTGCCCTGGGAGATTTTGGGTATAAGACCTAGGACCTCATCTCCCACCAACTTCAGATTTTTCTCCCTTCCTCCATATTGCATGAACTCAGTATGTGTTGAGGGGACAAAAGTTAACCTTCATTCAGTAATTTTATCTGCTTTTTAATGTTAATATGTTAAATAATGGTGTGAAAATTGTATAAGTGGCTATTACTTTTACCTACTGAATACGTTTTGTTCAGTTGGAAATACTTCCAACAGTGACTGAACTTGACAGTGAGGAGCTTATATATTATTATAACGGATTACTATTTCTTAAACTAAATAATGCGACAATGACTTATTGGAGGTGATGTCTTCTAAATAATATATTATTTTAAATTTAATTATTAAATTAGCTGTATTACCCAAATATATAGTGGGTATTCTGTATAAAATAATTTATCCTCAAGGTTGAAAAGTTATAACCCATATTCATTTTTCTCTAATGCTGAGCTATTTTTTCCTATTAGGGAAGACAAATGATTTACTCACATATATATTTAATACACTCATAGTCCAATGCACTAACTGCATGCCATTCTGTGCTTCCCTTGAGATGATACCTTTGTGTTTGGAGTATATTAAAGTATTACTTTTGGAAAATATATTACAAATAGTTTAATCTTTTGGATTCTTTTTCAGTGAAAATAATCAGGAAGGCTAGAAATGTATCAACCCCAAGTCATAGCCAACTACTAATTATTTGTTCTATCAAGAATATTTGCCACCTAGCACAAGTAATCCAGAATATCAGATTTGCCAAATATCATTCATATTTGGCTCCAGAAATGCATCATAAGATCTTCAGTAGCCATTTCTGGGTCCCAATTAATTTTTTTCATATGCTATTGTGTTGGCTTTCATTCTTAAAGCCCGTATCGGAGGATGCCAGCAGTTGACAGCCCTAAGGCCTGCTGTCTGCTGGGAGAATCATTTCAGCATTTTAATTTGTTATTTGGATAATCTAGGGTTGATTGTATCTTCTTTGTGAGTTTTTAAAGAGAGGGAAGAAATCTTTTAATATCTGTAGTTTCCATTTTAAGCTAGGCAACAAACAAAACCAGAAACACTCTACCTACACCCCCCAAAAATCTGATTTTGTGCATGCATTTTTCTCAAAAAATAAAAATTCTTCCAATATCTTATGGATGCTGTAGTTCAGAATCAACAGTGTATATATCTCATTTTCCTCCATTATTACTACTTGAAATTAGGGATGGTTCAAATGAAATCTGTGCTTCATTTGAGACACTCATTCTCGTATCTATCTTCCAACTGTAAATATTTCCACTCAGTGAGATGTGTGCCCTCTTCTCTGATACTCATGCACCTTCAGCTCCTCATTACAGCCTTTTGCCTCCTGTGTTGCCCATGGTTTCAGTCTCTCCATCAGAAAGATGGGAGAAATTTTTCTTTATCTCCTATTACTACAACAGCCTTCTTCTTCCCTTCACTGTGAACCTGACACTGGCTTTCTTACCTTTTGTGCCGTGAGTCTTTCATAATAGCTAACAATGAGCCCTCTGTGTTCTCTCCTCTCTCCTAGTTCCCCTCCTTCTTCTTCAGTTCCTTTACAAACTCTTCTTCTCCCATCAACCCGAGGATAGGGAACACTGTATGTGGTCCATCTCTTCTGCTCACTGCAGCTGTCTTTCTACTGTGGAGGTCTCTGCATCTCAGCTCCAGATGTATGTTATGTTAGCATTTCCACTGGATACTCTACATGCATTTCCACTGGATACTCTACATTCATTTCCACTGGATACCCTACATGCATTTCCACTGGATACCCTACATGCATTCCCACTAGATACTCTACATGCATTTCCACTGGATACCCTACATGCATTTCCACTGGATACCCTACATGCATTTCCACTGGATACCCTACATGCATTTCCACTGGATACCCTATACACAGTTCCTGATTGTCTTCATCCAATCCCACATGCTTGCTCTTTGCCATGCTATTAAGGCAATATCATTCTTTTAGTTATCCCAACCAGAAACCCTGGTCTTTAGAAGTTTAGGTTATCAGGAGAAGCCACTCCCCCATGGGTATTTTTACTTCACGCGCTTTTTCTTACCCAAACTAGAATTCTTAGACTGCTCCATGACTGTGATTCTTGCTCAACTTAATTGACTTGGCTTCTTAGATGGTTCTCAAATGCGCTCCTTGTCTTCTGATCGGCACTGACATCACTGACGTCTGCATTCTTTCTCTTGGACTCTCCTGAAGTACTTACACACAGCTCCCTGCTTGTAATTATCACCACAACAATGTTGAACATCTGTTTTTAATCTTCAAAATAATTTCTTTCCCCAAAAATCTTATATAGCTTTCTATCTTCTAATTGCAAACTAGTTTCTGATCTTTCTCATTCTTACTTCCTTTATGTACTTTCTTTCACTATATCCCAAGGATGATGTACTTTGGTCATCTCCAATCCTCTATCTCCTGGGTTCATTCTTCTGGACATTCTGCAGGTATTCAAGTGGAACTCATGCCAGAGACCAAGAGTCACCCTAGAATCTTTCCTCCCCTGTGGCCAGCATGCAATGTCACTTTCATACATACATTGTTTGGTTTCTCATTCTCTCCCCTTCTTTCTATTTCTGTAACACTGTCTTCATCCAGGTCCTTGTTACTTCCCCTTGTTACTTCCCAGATTAAAGAAACTTCTTGCAAATTCTTCTTGCTCCAATTCTTCCTCCAATGTTCTGTTTGATTGATTTTTAAAAAGTAATTTTCAATCCATGAACTTTATTTTCAAATAACAAACTGATTATATTGCACTCTTGCTTAGAGTCATTCAGTGTTTGATGGTTCTCTGTAGCCTTTGGTATAATGTTCATTCCTCTTAATTTGACACACTAGTCTGCATGTGTTACAAAATTTCCTATCTCTTTAACTTTATTTTATTTTTTGACAATTAACTGCTCAAGTGCTGTGCTGCCATCTTAGGGAACGCTGTACATTTCCTTAAAACTTTGTGCAAACCCCTTTTATGTGGGTTGGTTTTCCAATCATCGTCTTTTGAGTTCCTAATACCCTAAGTACTTGGAATACACATTTCCTTTTCCATAACTGGCCGAGTAGGGCACTCATTTTGAGTTAGATGCCCTCTTTAATTGTGAGCATTCTTCTGGGAGGCTAATCACAACGTATCACATTTAGTTATCTATCTCCTCTTATGCTGGTTTGTTTATCTCCCTGTGACACAAACTCATACCCTAAAGTCATTTGACCTTAAGTGACTTAACCTTTCTGCCTTTCAATCTTAGTCTGTGAAACAGGTACAGCATCCTTTTACCCCTTAGTGTTGCTGAAGGATTCAATAAGATAGTGAATGCAATGTGTCCTGCAACACAGATCCTGCACCAGTAGATGCTTGAGAAACAGGAGCTGACATGGTGGGATGCTCCCCCCCCGCACCCCCCCCCCCCCCCCCCGTGCTCACATGCTGAGTAAGCAATGGTGAACTTTGAAGCAACATTTTTCAGCTCATGGTGACTGAGGCCAGCATTATTAGTACCTGATCATGGCCATATTTCTCCCCACCCCACTAGAATTCTAGCTTACTAAGAAACTTTCCCAAAGAACAATAAAAAATTATTCATGAGCCTTAGATATTATGCATACAATTGATTATGAAAATGTACCAGTAACCTAATTGTAGAATTCCTCCGTTATATAGCACAAATATATTTAAATAAGTCTTCTAAAAACTGCCAGAATTAGAGCATTTTTTTTCTTGTGTGTTCTGAATTGCTGGTAATACTTTGTTTTTATTTAATCAAAGCATATAAAATGTATATTGGTATTAGCATATAAATATATAGTACTTAAAGCTATCCAGAAATATGTACGTTTGTCTATAAATGTACATATATATATTTACACACCCATATATATTTATTTATTCACACACACATATATATATATATATATATTTATTTATACACATAAAATACTTGGGCTGGGCCTACATTATTTTATCACATAATAAATAAGTCTGATCTATATGGTCAATGGAATATTTATTCTCTTCCTTAGCAATTTGATTCATCCTATCAACTCCAAATGTAGTATTGAGAAAACTCACTGTCAGTTTACACTCATGATCAACAAGATAATTCATCTCCCTGTATGATTCATTCCAAGGCTGTTAGAAGTTGGGCTGTTTTCATCTGTGAGTTGGTTTTAGCCTGTTCTAGCCCCTCACTACGTACCCATGCTAGTACCCTCTATGTTGCCCCCTTGACCCCTGGAGTACAGTCCTTTCCTGCTGCACTGCGTTGGGTAGTCACGTAATATCTTGATTTATAACTAGGTTGTAATCCAAATAGGAAACAGGTGGAATCACAACTGGGTATGGTGCCTTGGATGTTAATGGCTTGGCTCAGCCGTGGAATTTCTAAAGCTGTATACACTTTTTTTGTCTTAATTATGCATTCATTAAAAGCTTTTATACCCCACAGAATAAAGTAAATATTTTTTGATCTCCATAGTGTGCTCCCAGACTGTAGATTTGCACAGCAGGGTCTTGATAATCTGAATAAATTGTATTTCCCCAAGGACTTTATCTTTCAAATAAGGTCATAAAGAAACGCAGCTCCCCCATCCTTGAATTTCTCAATGTGCCTTTTCTGCCTGAGAAGCGGAGTATATTATAGTAACAGACACATGTTTGTGGGCCACTATATTGTCTCAGTCTGTTCTTCTCATTCATTGCTGAAGTTGGTTTCTTTTTTTTAAGCTCAAGGACCATTTTATTCAAACTTGAATGAACAATGAGAGGAAAGGTGAGCTGTTCAGCTGCAGGAAAGAGCAGCCTGAAGAACAGGAATAGAGAAAGGCAAGCCTTTTGAAGTTGGGTCCAAGAAAGCAGGCGGGTGCCATGTTGGAGATCTGTGTGTAGTTGCCTGGGAAATGGAGGGTCTTCAGAAACAGTAGGAAAGTCTAGAGGGTCAGGGCAACTACACTATATTTTGGTTGATATGTAAACAAGAAATAGAAAGGGAAACAGAAAAGCTACCCATTATTACTTAGAACTCAGAAAAGCAGACAGGGTCAGCAATGAACTTTTATAAGCAAGTAGTGGTAAAGTGTTTATACACACAAGAAAAATAATGATTTTTACCTGAGAGCTGTGATTTTTGATGATCCTTATTGAAAAGCAAAGTGTTGTTTGGCATTCAGCATGCCCTTCCTTCGTTTCACCCAGTCAGTGAGTCAAATTGGAAGAACAGGTAAAGCTCTTGCTGAAGCACCATTGACAGTAATTTTAAAGGAAATATCAGGTACAATAACTATTGGCCATTTAGACTCCATTCTGAGGATGTCACTGTACATGTGTTTCTAGAACACACATCACATTTCCAGAACACATTGTCACTTTTCTTAGTATTTAGATATGAAAATTTAACTTGAGATGCTGTCCACTGCCTGGGACCATCTGGGAGGCTCAACTTGAAATCATGTTCTTTTACTAAAATTCTAAACTAAAGATGCCATCAGTACATTTATGAACCAGTGAAGGAGACAGAAAATAAAAAAGTTAGAAACCCAAATAAGTGTCCACAATCATTTGAACTAACAATATATTTTGAGTCATCAGGAACAAGATGGCAGTGTATCCATTTTTAATGGCACCTTGCAAATAGCAGACAGTGGTCAACATTTTTATGAATGTTTTATTCTGTGTTTAGGATGCCATATTTAGCTAATATTCAGTCTGTGTTCTTTTACCTGATTGTTTAACATTAAGATGTTTAATACATTTAGTTAGCATTTGATAAATTACCTTTACATTCTTTAGACGTTTCAATATTTGTAGAGCAGGGAAGTCTGTTTTACTGTGAACCAAGAAATAAGATTAGTAAAAGCTAAATATTTACAGATACACTGTTTTACTTGCCTTCCATCAATTAAAACTTAACAAGTAGAGACTTTGTGAGGGATAAAGACGACATAAAGAAAAAAATACACAGTCTGCACCTGAGGGAAAGGTCCACTGGGCAGCCATTGCTTGAAAGGTCAGAAAAGAAGCAGTCATCCAAGCTGGAGTGCTTTGCCATCCCAAGGAAGGACTCAGCCAGATCTGGGTGGTCCCCATGAGAAGAGTATTTAAGCTGAAGACCCGCTTTACAAGTCTTTTAGCCTGTTGTTTCAGTCTTTAAATGCTTTGCCAACAATAATCATTTGGGATGAGGAAAATTATGAGAGAAATCATCCCTGCTTGAAACTGTATGTTGCAGTTCTGGCTAATACTATGGACACTGGATTTTTCTAATCGTCACTAAAACCAAGAAAAACCAGATTCTCTTTCGACGTTTTGGAGAGAGAGAAAATAATTTGACATGGGTCAGATCAGAAGCCCCAAGATGCACTGCAGCAGCCAGCCTTTGTTTATCACAGTTGGGCATTCTACTCTTCACTTACTATGTGAAAACTCTGTCACCTAGATAGCATTGTGAGATATTTTCTTGAATTTAGATCAAGTAGTTGAGAATATCTTTCTCAATTATTAAGTCCTATCTATAATGAAGTTGTTACTTCTTCCATAACAGTCCTGGATATGTCTTATAACTTTTTTAAATGATACAACAAATATATTTCAGTTACAACAAATGGGAAGATTATCAGGATATTGATGATGATTAGGATATTGTAGAATTTGCAAATTCTAAAATGCAAAAGTTACCTTCTGCTGCAGACGACTCCTGACTTAGGATGATTTGAGTCTCAGTTTTACCACGGTGTAGCAGTAACACACTGTAGAAGAAGGCATGCTTTGCATGTTGGCCTTTCCCCGAGGCCATCCGTGTGTCTTGTGATACTGTGCAGTGGTGTCGAGCCATAGCTCCCAGTTAGCCTCACAGTCTCTAGGGTAAACAACCCACAGTCTGCAGAACACTCCCACAGAGCTATGAGATGTGGTAATTAAGTGTACAGTGTATTTTCAACTACTGTATTTTCAATACAAAATAGATTTATAAAGAGGTAACCCAATCATAAGCATTAGAGTTTAGTTGGGAACAAATTGTCCTAGCTCCTTACTGTATAATACTTGGCATTTGGTCTCAGTAAGTAGCTGACATGGTATCTTAATTTCACTTTGAGTTGACAGAACTACCAACAGAGCCATGCTGGTTTTAATAGAATATTGGGCTTTTTGGAATAATTTTGAGTCATTTTATAGTTTCTTGATTTCATACCCTGGGTGACCTTTTCTTTAGCACAGAAAAAAAATTATCTGAAATATTATTCAATTTGCCCATCTGAGAGGTAAAAATTCTGGAAATCAAAAATGGAGCTTCTATTTACTTTACTCTCGAGAAATATTTGATATTATCCTCAATCCAAGTCATAGTTTTCACACTGATAGTATGTGTTGTTGGTGCTTATTATTCTTCCATAAGTCAGTGACATTCTTAGAACTAAATGAGGGAAGAAGAGAAATAGCCATTATTCAGGTGCTGTGTCAATCAGGTTTCCCACCAGTAAGTGAAAGCATCTCTATGTTTTTTTGTTGTTATTGTTTGTTTGTTTATTTAAATCTAGGGCCCCCAGATTTGAGGTATCATGTTTTGGGACAGGTGTTGGGATGTGATAAGTAAATGTGATCACATGATAACAGTAGATGTGATCACATGATAACAGTAGATGTGATCACATGATAACAAATTTTTCCTGTGTTGTATATAATTCCTGTATCGGGGGTATGATTACATTGCAGAGCTGGGTGGGCAAGGAGCTACTGAGAGGCCAGGGGGCCATTAGAGTAGCTGAAACTCGATGGACATTGTTTCTGAAACACAGATCACTGACCGGCAGATTGTATTGCAGTTGGTCCAGAGGGCACATCCTTTCACTATGGCACTCATGGGCCGTCACTCATGGGCAGAGCATATGCAGACTCTAGATATAAGATTTCATATTTTTGCCACCCAAGAAGATCAGTGGAATGCACGTGAATCTAGATGACATTATCTGAGAGATAGGTTCACAACTACTTTGAATTACAGAGCAAAATTGTTATAGAAATGTCATTATCGGCTTAGCTGAAATACTAAGAAATGCATTGGAATTTTTTGCCAGTGACACCCATCTTCATTCATGGGTCAGTGAGACCCATGAACAGACATCACAGAGGCCAAGACAGTCATTCCTCTTTGCCTTCCCTGTTTTGGGAAGATGGCAGAGGGTAGCAGGGTCAACCAGACACCTCAGGCTCACTTGCTTCCTCCCACCCCGTCTTAACTATATGACCATTTTGTCTTAAAGGGGTAATTATATTGACTATAATCCAAAGTAAGGCAGTAGTTAGCTTTTTTGTGAGTTTTTTCCCCCTCTTATGACTTTCCCAAGTTAATCTCAAGAATAGCTCTTTTAAGAATCTCACAGGAATAAGCCATAGAAAAAGTCCAAATGTGGGAAATATGTAAGTTTTTGTGAATTATTGAAATTGGAAAAGTAGCATTTATTCTATAGCTAGTAGAGTGTTGGGAACACACTTTGTGACTGTTCTATAATTTAACTTGTCATTCGTATCATAGGAAACAAGTAGAAGGGAAAAGAGAAGCCAAATAGCCCTGAACCAAAGAAAAATAAATATTATTTAAAAAGATTCCCTGAAGAACAACAATGTATGCCCTATAATTCTGAATAAAAACTAAATTTCAAGTGAGAACCAGTGTGACAGAAATCAAACCTTTTTAGAAGGCAAAGAAAGGTTTTCTTTTACTCAGGAGACTTTCTTGTTGCTGAGTTGTGATTTCCATTCAAACCTCCTGCCTCTCCATGCATGCTCTAAGTTTTTAAAGCCACAGAATGTAAGAGAATGGAAACAATCTCATAATTAAGGTAAAAATCACTTGGAAAGTGTCAAAATACTTTTGGTCCAAGTAGTCAGTTGGTAGAAAAATTATTCTTTCTTAGATTGAATGAAATTTAGGGTTTATTAAAACATTTTTTTCCTCAGAGACAAATGCTTGCATTCTGCTTGTCCATTATGTGTATCTGTATTTACATTGTATTTTCCAGTATCGTCAACTTGAATTATTATTACCAGGTTGTCTTCTTGGAAAATGGAGTGACCACTGGTTTTGTCTTTGTGCATGGGAGAAGGCTAGAATGAGGCTAGGTGTGGTAGCTGATAGCAGTTTTCCCACTCATTTGGGAGGCAGAGGTAGGAAGATTGTCATGAACTCAAGGCTACACGGCATGGGCTACATAGTGATTTCCAGGCCAGCCTGGGCTACAAAGTGAAAACTTGTCTCAAGAAATAAAAGAAAAAAAAGTGTTGTGTGATATTTTGTTTGTTTTCTGACAAAAAAAGCTTGCCTGAAGATCAGAGGGCAGAGCTAGCCACTAGTTAACCATAGAGACCCCACAGTGGTGGCTCATGTGGTTAATCTCAGCACTTGGAGACTCACATCTTTAATCCCAGCACTCAGGAGGCAGAGAGAAAAAGTAATGAGGATGGGTGGAGACAGGATCTCAGCTCTTTTGGTCTGAAGATCCAGAGAGGTAAGAAGTTACTGGTGGCTGTTCCTCTGCTTCTCTGATCTTTCAGGTTATTACCCTGATATTTGACTCTTGGTTTTTATTGATAAGACTAATTAGGTTCACGTTTCAAAAAAGAAAAAAAATGAGAGAAAGTAAATAGGTAAGATTAGGGATGCTAATGAAGTATGAAAAGTAGCCTGCTTTGGATGAAGTTCCAAATTAGCTGGGCAGGTTGGAAAGACATAGGCTATTTTGTCCACTTAATTTTAAGTAAACAAAAAAAAAAATCTTTGGACTTTCTTCATTAAGCTCACATGTTGACCACCTACCTGCTGCATGGTGAATACCAGGATGGTATCCAGGTGGATACATGAAAAATGACCCATAATCCTTGCCACCAAGAGCCTTGGATATGTGGAGGGATACAGATTTGTAACAAGTACTTCAGATACCTGCTAGAAATCTGTAGAAGGGAGGGTAGAAGCCCAAAGAGAATGTGATCAATTTGACCTGAACCAGGGAAATTGAAAAAGTAAAGTGAGATTTTTCATTCACTCATTCATTCACCCATCCATCTATCCATCCATTCAGCATGTACCTGACATTTGGAGTAGAACAGTAGACAAGACTGGCATGTCGTCTTCCCGAAGGACTAACTTATTGGGGGCTGGACATGCACACATAAATACAGGTAAATGTAGAAGATAATTACAGATGGGGATGAGTGTTGAGAGCAGACAAAGTAGAATAATGTGATAGGGTATCATCACATGGAGACAGAGAGGGGCATGCTGGGCATGATGCTTAGGAAAAATAAAAGAAACCGTATTCCTTATTCAAAAGAAATTCGCACCTGCTGCTTCCCAAGTCTGGAACATTGTTCCTGCAGTTCCAGCTCCATCTTAATCCACAATGTAGGTTTCATGATTTAATGAGTTATGGTGAGGCCAACAAATAAGGAGGCAATTCTTATTTAAATGATAGTTTGAGCTGGTGTGATGGGTCTTGGCACTGCTAAAGGCACTTGCTCTAAGCCTGATTCCTTGAGTTTGAGTCCAATCCCTGAGACCCACATGATTTAAGGAGAGAAACAACTCCCACAAATTGTCTTCATATCTCCACACAGCCTGCCACTTGTATGCACATGAATGCACGCATGCAAACACACACACACACACACACACACACACACCACACACACACGTTATTAATTAATAAAGTAAAACATTACAAATCTTAAAAGGTACAGACATCAAAAGAATTGATAAAATGTAAACACCCAGAAGATGGGAAGAAATAGAAAAACTGTAGGAGATGTGCATCCCCTGTCTCCCTAAGTCAGTGTCTACTCTTCCTTCACCTGTCAGCCCCATGTTCTCAGTAAACCCTAAGTAACTTTTCATTGCAGATCAAACCCCTGCTACAGCCACCCAGCCTCGTGATCTACCCTTTGGGGTTTTTAACCTCAGTTATTATTGATAAGGGGATAGACAAACAGACAGACAGACAAACAGATCTTCCAGAAGACTGCCCTCTACAAGGACTGGTCCTCACTTATCGCTGGTTGCAGTGTATTACAGTGCCCGTTGTGTTCGTCCCTTTTGTTGTGAATGTGCAAGAGGTTGTCACAGCTGGAGCCAAGCCAGTCTGGTTAGTGATATTGCTCTGCAGGATGAGAAATTCAGCAGGATCCAGGTCATGGAAGACAGTGCAGTGTTTTCAGTTTTATTTTTTTTTCCTATAAGCAAATGAGAGTCTGTTACTAAGCTTTTTAAAATTCTCTTAAAAAGTTTTGCTTACATAAAAAAGAAATGACTTTATGGAACAGTTGTTAGAGAGTGATGGGGCCCAAGGGGTTTATGGACATAAACTTCAGTTCTGGTTACTTTCTGCTGAAATTGGGGCATTGTAGGGGCTAGGGTCCAGTCCCCTCCATCTTCGGTGGTGTTTTTAATTTGATTTATATTTAGTTGTTAAATTAGGAAGAACTGACATCACAAATGTTGAATTCTTACCTAAGTGTAAGAGATGTGTATGTAAGTTTGTTTTTATGTCTTATAGTTTTTACATACATTTTCTTTATCATTTGTTATTCAATATATGTCCAAGTATTTTATTGTTTTAAAATGTCATTTATTTACTCTTTGACAATTTCATACATGAAGACAATGTATCTTAAGCCTACCCACCCCCAACACTTCCCTCGCACTCTCTCCAGACAACCCTGAGCGTATCTTCCCCCCACTTTGGTGTCCCCTTCATTCTCTCTCATATATATATGAGTTTTGAACAGTTCATGGTATGGTCAGATTCTTACATAAAGAGAGAATTGAGAATTTGATTCCAGAGGCAGGAACTGTAATTTTTGACAGTTCTAGAAGTCCAGACAAGAGATGATAAGGGACATAAAAGAAATGCTAATAAGGAAGGACAGATAGGATTTGGCAATTGACTAGATAGCTATGAGAGAAGAATGTAGGCCAGTGTGGGGGCTCCTGATGCAGAAATCTAAATGGGACCATTCTCCAAGAAGATACAGAAGAGCTGAGAGTTGATTCAGCAGTCACAAGCGCTTGTTACTCTAGTAGAATACCTGGGTTTGATTACAAGTCCAGTTTCAGGGGATCCCACATCCTCTTCTGACTTCTGGGGGCACTTAATTCACGTGGTGCATAGACTTTCACACACAGAAAATAAAATAAATACATCTAAAATTGTTTAAGGAAAAGAATATACAGAAGAAGCAAGCTCACAAAAAACAGGTACATTTTGGATATGTTAGTACAATAGGCTATTGGATGGATAGCTGAGAGATGCCCCTTTACAGCTGGTGAGAAAATGGATTCTGAGCTAAGGAAAATGACTTGGATAGTAATATAGGTTAGAGGACCATGAAGTTATGAATTTAGCACTCAAGCCTATATTTTCCTTTTTATTTGGTTCTTTTCTTTCTTCCCTAATGTTTTGGTACACTTTATTTCAGGTAATGGATATCTAGAGAGGCCATATCCTTCATGCTAACCTTCTTGCCTCAGTGATGTGCCACCTCCAGCATGGCTTCAGGGACAGACCTGTCTGGTGAGGCGAGGGAGTGAAGAAATCACCAACATAGAGACACATAGACACACAGTAAATCTGGGATCTGGTAGACTAGGTTATCTGATTGAGAAGCCATTGCACACCAGAAGCTCAGTGTGTGTGTGTGTGTGTGTGTGTGTGTGTGTGTGTGTGTGTGTGTATGTGTGTATGTATGTGTGTATGTATACAATTGAACAGAGAGGTGAGGTTATTGCATACAGCTGGACAGTCACAAGGAGACAGGTTTAAGCTAATCTCAGTAGGAGCAGTCTCTATAGGTGGGCAGCCTTCAGATTGTAAACATCCAGGGAGAGAGAACTATGGTGGACATTTTCTACACACACTATCAACATCTTCACATGGTCAAGAGGAAGACTTTTCTATCCCTCTGAAATGGTGTTGCCATTTTCCCATAGGTCTGAGGCTAAGGTCCTTGCCATGGCTGCCTCATGTCAACAACACACAATCACTTGGGACTTCAAACATTTAAAGCCTCCTCCACTCCCAACATTGATGAGCTTCGGTTTCCAGATACAAAGCCACAGTGGTTTTTAGGCATTCCTGGTTTTGCTCTGACAGGCCCCAGTCTGCTCTATACTTTGCATGAGCCCAGTTGTTGTGGGAAGTGCTTTTCAAGAGGTGTCTCCATGAGAACCCCATGAGTTGGTTGGCTGTTTTTCATTTGTAAATGGTGACTAGTGGGAGTCTGGTGATGGCCTACCAGTATGGTAGTACCATATCTTCATGACTGTGGAGACCTGTCCATCCCTACTGTCCTGAGTTGCCTCTATGTCTGTGGTGTTCTGCCTTGAATACAAGTATTTTTTTTTTATTTTTTCATTTTGGTGGGGGGCAAATAAGCAACCTCTTTTTTTATAAAGCCTAGAATATAAATGTGTGTGTGTGTGTGTGTGTGTGTGTGTGTGTGTGTACGTGTACATTGATAGATTGATAGTGATTATCTCTGCCTGATGAACTGATGCATGGTTTTCCTGAAAGCTCACAGATCCTATCTGCCCCAATAGGAGGGGTGTGTGCTACTGCATCATGGTCTCAGGGAGGTGGGTTCTTCATTCCCCTCAACTTCCCATGGCACACAGTTGAACTACAGAGATGTCAAGTATGTGCGGCAGGGTGGACAAAAGCTTCTGACATAGCTGGGAATCACTGGAGATTTGGGGACACTGTTCTTAAGGAGCAATGCAAAGGTGGAGCCTGAGCATCTTCATCTCAAAACTACTGTTTCTCTCTCACACAGACAGGTACAGTGGCCTTCTCATTTGCTGCTCAGTTATTTATGGCACATAATTCTTGGATTTTCAGTAATGTAGTCCTGAAGAAGATTAAAGAATGACCTTTAAAGGAAACACAATGGGGCTGAGAAGACGGCTCGGGTGTAAAATGCTTACTGTGCCAGACTGAGGACCTGAGTTTGCATCCCCAGCACCCAGATGGGCATGGCAACCTGTATCTGAAACTCCAGTGTTGTAGGGAAGACAAGTGGATCCCCAGAACCCAGTGGCTAGTCAGTCTTTCCACACTGATGTGTTCCCGGTACAGGGAAAACCCTATGTCAAAAAATAAGGGGTGGAGAGGTCAAATAAGACACATAACATATATGAGCGTCTGGCCTTCACAAACATACACATGCATGCACACACATGTGCTTGTGCACATGTACATGAATACACCCACATCAACATGCACATATAACATACACATATATGCATGCAAAAATTTTCAAAGGGACTGGGGAGATGATTGGTGGTTAAAGTGCTTTCTGAACAAACATGAGTGCTGACTGGAGTTTGGATTTCTAGAACCCACATAAATGTCAGATGGATGTGGCAGCCTGCCTGTAATCCAGCCTTAGAAAGCAAAGACAGGATCCTAGAGCAAGCTGACTGGGGAGACTAGGCAGATCGGTGAGTTAAGGGTTTCACTGAGAGAGAACTGCTTCAATGAATAGGATGGAAGTGGGATGCAGGATGATTCCAAACATTAATGCTGAGCCTCCCTTATACATACACACCTATGTACACACCCACCCACAAGCATGCATGTGCTTACACACAGGCAAACACATATGCTGAAATGGAAGAAAATAAAAATAAAAAAATAACAAAAACAACATTGGGGGGAACATAAATTGGGTTAGTAGGGAGATGGGAAGGATCTAGGAGAAGTGAGAGAAAACATTATCAAATTATATTGTATAAAAAGAAAAAAGAACAGTTATTTAAAACCCCTCATTAAAATAATTGTCTAAATTATCTACACTTTTGAAGTGGACTGCTTTTAAGTCATGGGCTTATAATTGGAAGAAATCCAGAATGAGTGCTGAAAGTTAGAAAGACCCCTGGTGAAGTGTGTTCAGTTACCATTCCATATCCAGTTCATGCTTTCTTCACTTGCTGTATGCCCATCACCTTTGCACTATGGGTGTTTCTGCTCCTGCCCACTCTCCTCTTTGTGCCATGATGCTGGCCACCGAATCAGATGATGCCGGCCACCGAATCAGATGATGCCGGCCACCGAATCAGATGATGCCGGCCACCGAATCAGATGATGCCGGCCACCGAACCAGATGATGCCGGCCACCGAACCAGATGATGCCGGCCACCGAATCAGATGATGCCGGCCACCGAATCAGATGATGCTGGCCACTGAACCAGATGATGCTGGCCACCGAATCAGATGATGCTGGCCACTGAACCAGATGATGCTGGCCACTGAACCAGATGATGCTGGCCACTGAATCAGATGATGCTGGCCACCGAATCAGATGATGCTGGCCACTGAACCAGATGATGCTGGCCACTGAATCAGATGATGCCGGCCACTGAATCAGAATCCTGCCACCCCTGCAATGGTTGCAAAGCAGGCTTTGGAAGAACAGCAGAGTAATGCTGTGTGACACCAAAATATTTTTCAGGGCTCCAAATTGATGAACTTGCTTCAAAGATGTACTCCATCCCACAGACGTGTCCTGAAGTGCACACTAGAATCTCCTCTTCTTTCCTGCCAGCCTAGTACTTACCAATCCTAAGAAGTAAACTTTGAAGGACAATTTTAAGTATACTTGAAAAGCTAGTCCTGTAGCTTCTATATTCCTTTGATAAAATGTGAATAAGAAGTCAGGCTATTTTTGAGTGAAAAGCATGAGCGAATCCTCAGATGTTTGCATTGTAGTGGACTTCAGTGGTCATCTGTTTCGATAAATAGCATTTGGAAGATAAGCATTTAGTCCTTTAAAACTTGATGGCAAATAGACCTATCGAGAATCTTATAGTTGGGGCTCCCCTTCCTTGCCCCACCATATCAGTGAAGTTTCATCAGAGGTTTTTTTGTTTGTTTGTTTGTTTTTTCAGTAGATTGTGGTTAACACAGAGAACCACAACTGGTTGGCATAAAGAGAATTAAGATACTGTGAAGTGCTCAGCCCTAAATGGGACATATCATACCCCTCCTTTAAAGTTAATGATCATCGTGGAAGAGGTGGAGGACATGTTGTAAGAGCCTGAGTGGTGGATTTCTGTAGTGACACAGTATGTCATTGACATTGCTGGACATGACAGGGCTGTTACACATATGAATCCTCAGCTCAGCAGCTGTGACTGCATGCATAAGACCTGGGCAAGATCAAACCAGCTAAAATCCCATCATGGAAAGGAACGGGGCTCATGAAGTCCCACCCTTAACTGAGGCACAACCGGAAACTATTGACTGCTAGGGGAAGAGGATTCAGTTTTCTTTATGAGTATGGCCCCTAAGAGGCAACCATGCTCCTGGAGGTTTTCCTACACCCAAGCAGATATAGGCAGCACTAAGTGGACTCTGATTTTTAAAAAAATGGAACATGTGAACTTGTGGTATATATGATCCCATAATATTTGAGCATTTAAATGAGTATCAGATTTTTAAAATACTCATTTAAACTGGCAATTATCATGAAATTATATATATAATAATAGGATAAATATTGTTAGACTTTTTAATAGTCTTAGAAAACTAGGAAAAGGAAATATGTCATGTTTAAATAAATAGGTCTGTGGAATAAATGGATGTCTCATAGTATCCTCAAGTCCTGCTCTTATAGAACACTGCCCACATATTAATGACAATGAAGTAAGAGTGAAGGGAATCTAATACACTATTATTCTTATTCTACTTAAGTAGGCAAGCTTTCCATTAACACATGTATGTACCACCCTGGCTCTCACAGGAGCACAGTAAAGGAGTTCCTGGGGGCTACAGCTTTATGGATATAATTTCCTAGAATCCTGACTGTATGTTTGAGAGCATGGCTTCAGAAACTTAGGGAATAAGTAGGAGGAATATTACTGGTGTTCTGAATGTTCAAGGCTAACAAAACAAGGTCCATGTTTAGGGGGATTTGATATATATTCAAGACATGAGTCTTTTCTTTGAGATTAACTCATTTGCTAAGATGTACATGTAAATTTTGTCTTTTAATTCCATTAAGACGGGATGAGTTGTTTTTATGTACAGACATAAAGAGACTGAAGTTTCAGAAACAATGCAAAGTCAGCGTGTCTTTGGGTTTGTACTTAATCCTCAATCCCCACTTAACTGCTCTTGTATTACCTTTAGGAGACAAAGAGCTAAACTGCAGGCCTGTTGAAACAATGATTGTCCTTGTATAGTCAGGGTTCTCTAGAAGATAGATAGAACTGATAGAGTGTGTGTGTGTGTGTGTGTGTGTGTGTGTGTGTGTGTGTTTACACAGGGGATTTATTAGAATGACTTACAGGCTGTGGTCCAGCGAGTCCAACAATGGCTGTTTACGGATAGAAAGTCCCAGATTCCAATAGTTGTTCACTCCATGAGCCTGGGTGTCTCAGCTGGTCTTCAGTATGCAACGGAATCCTGAGGAAGTAGTCTCTGATGCCAATGAAGGGTGAAGGGAGAGTAAAGGCAAGCAGGCAAAAATCAAAAGCTTCTTTTTTCTTGTCCTCCATAAAGGCTGCCATGAGAGGGTGTGGCCCATATTTAAGGCGTTGAAGGAGGGGTATGATATAGATGTCCAATTTCAAATTAACTAAAAATTCCTCACAAGTGCGTCCAGCAGCCTGGATATTTAGTTAATTCCAGATGTAGTCAAGCTGACAACTAAGAATACCCATCATAGTCTTTATTGGTAAGGACTTCCAAATGCTTCCAAAAAGTTGCAAAGTAGCATTTCAGCCAGCAAAAACCAGGATGCCCTTTCAGGAAATCCCCTTTTAAAGACCTCTTTAAGAAGATGGGTTTAGGGCCTGAAGAAATGGCTTAGTAGTTAAGAGAACTCTGCTCTTCCAGAGGACCAGGGTTCAGTTCCCAGCACCCACACAGCAGCTCACAACTGTAACTCCAGTTCCAAGGGATCCCTCATACAGACATGCATGCAGGCAAAACACCAATGCACATAATATAAAAATAAATAAGTTATTTTAAAAAGAATGTAGGTTTGAGGGATAAGAAAAACTTAAAGCCTTATAATTGGTAGGGTAGGGGGATGTCCTTAATATTAATGCCCCCACTACCTGTTATGAAAATAGTGGTGAGTGGACCTAATTTCTTGCCTGTTCTATGTGGATTCCTAAGAGGATTTTTTTATGTTTTTTTTTTTTTTTTTTTTTGGCACCCAGGAACTAAATAGCTTTAATTACTTGGATCTGTACAGACTTGCTGACCTCTTTCACCTCACTTTGTTGGAGAAGGCAGTGATTGATTTCCTAGTGAAGCATCTCTCGGAGCTCCTGAAGAGCCGCCCAGAGGATGTTCTCACGCTACCCTACTGCCTGCTTCAGGAGGTGCTGAAGAGCGACCGCCTGACCTCCCTGAGCGAGGAGCAGATCTGGCAGGTAAGGGCATGCTGCCTGGCCTTGGAGAGGCGTGCCATGATTAGAAAGGGAAGGATTCAGGTGCAACAACCACTGTTTGATGAGGCTTGGCTGCCAGATGTACTGAAGTCCTGCTCCTGCGGTGGGCAAGTCACTGGTGGACACCTGCCAGTCTGAAGCCCATCATGGAATGAGACCAGCACTGCGGCTTCCTCAAACCTAGGTAAATCAGAAAAGGGAAGGGATTTTCCCTTGAAACCAAAAGCATTTCTTAAGCTGAATATGAGCAGAATAGATTGTGAAATAATTTAATGCATGTTTAAGCTGCTGAAACAAAAGGAATTTGGAGTTTTGGGGAAAACCATTCATAAATATTTCTTTTAAAAATTATTTTCATGAGAAAAACTTAGAAATAGCTTTTAGTATTTCAAATAAACTTTTTCATTTGAGTTTTTAACTAATTTATAGATAACTTATTAGTTAATGAGGTTTGAAGTTTGCTAATTTTTATGCTTTAAGTTTGGGTAAAGGACTTGTCTACAAGTCAATAATATGAAAGTGAACAGATAAATTAATACAAGTGGTCATAAGTAAACACAAGTGTTCAAACATGGTTGTACTCTGGAATCTTCGGCATTTTTAAAATATTTGGCTTGGAGTCTATTCCAAAAATTCCTAAGAGTATAGTGTGCATGTCTAGGGAATTTGGATTTTTTTTGAAAGTTGTTTCTTTTATTTTTAAGACTGTACTATAATTACATTATTTCTCTCTTCCCTTTCCTCTCTCCAAACCTTCTCATATACCCCCTTGCTCTCTTTCTAATCCATGGTCTTTTTTCCCCCACTAATTGTTGTTACATGAATATAAGTATATGTATATACATATATACTTCTAAATACAACCTGCTTGCTCTGTAAATTGTTACCTGTATTGTGTTTTCAGGGCTGACCATTTGGTACTGAAAAACCAGTGGGTGTGCTCTTCCCTGGAGAAGACTATTTCTCTGCTCTCAGCATTCTTTCGTTGACTGTAGTTCCTGTTGTTAGGTTGAGGCCTTGTGGGTTCTCCCTCCCTCCATGTGGACATGTGTATTGTCACCTTTCTTTGGGTGGTAACGTGGGTGAGACTTTAGGGTGTAGCTTCTGATGTCACTAAGAGGTATAATTGCACAGCAAGCTTCCTGATCCTCTGGCTCTTACAGTCTTTCTGCCTCCTTTTCCAAACTGTTCTCTGAACCTCAGGTGTGGCAGTGTTTGGGTTTTGTTTTGTTTTATAGCCTGGCTAGAGGAAGTGTGTATGAGTTGGGCTTGTTCTCAGCTTGTGTTCTGTTTCCTGCTCCTGCCGCCATGACTTTGCTCTACCATCTTGAAGTCTATGTAACCATAAGCCCCAATAACCATTTCCCTAGTTGCCTTGGTCATGGTGTTTCATTTTTGCTATAGAAAAGAAACATACATAATTCTTTCACTATTTGGCTATGCATATTCCAAGATAATTTATTTTTATTTTAATTTTTTAAAGATTTTTTTTTTTGCCTTCATTAAGAAATTCCCAGCACCCACATGGCAGCTCACAACTGTCTGTAACTCCTGATCCAGAGGATCCAGTACCCTCACACAGGCAAACCTGCAGGCAAAATGTCAATGTACATAAAATAAAAATAAATAAATTTTTAGAACAACTAAAAATAATTCAGCTGTATTTATTTTTGACCGCTTGCACAGCCTTGATGCAGGGATCGGGTGCTTGGACCTGCCTCAACTTAATGTACCAGGCTTGCAGACTCCCCATGGGAGGCCTTACCTTGCGGGGAGGGAGGTGGGAGGAGAGGGAGGAGGGAAGACAGGGGGATCTGTGGTTGGTATATAATGTGGGAGTATCCATTGAGACTGGACTACCCAGTCTGCATTTTGATTGGTTGTGGTTTTCTGTAGTGGTCTCTGTCTGTTGTAAATAGAAGTTTCTTTGATGAGGGGTCAGGAATACATGTATCTGTGGGTATAAGAAAAAATATTTAGAATGTAGTTAGGGATTATGTTGGTTTAGTAAAGTGGTGGTTGGAGGTTCACCTTCAAGATCCATGAGTTTACTAATATTGGGTAGTTGGCTTGGTCTCCAGTACTAGGCATGACTTTCCTGTTGTTGAGTGAATCTTAAGTCCAATTGGAGAGTTCTTGGTTACTATCAAGGAATGTGTCCATAACTGCATCCTTCAGGTTAACTTGCCACGCCGGCCGTTGTGTGGTTCATAAGTGTCATAGCTGCAGTACTATTGGTTGCTTCCCTCCTTTGGAAGTTTGTGTAGCGCCTTCTGGTACCATGAAAATTGGTCCTTAAGGAGGAGGCATTCAAATTAGCTCCTGCTCAGGGGACTCTGGTCTCTGTGTTTGAAGTGCATGGTGTCTTTAGCAATAGGGGCCTTAACCATCCACATCTGGGGGCAACCAAGAGCATTAGAAACACCCTGTAAGTTTGGGGAGTCTCTTGGACAATTCTGATCAACCTCTCCAAAGAGGGCTTCTTATGCTTGTTGTCAGGGTTTCTGTTAGATGCTCTTTGGCTCTGGGAGGGAGCATTGTCAGCCTAAATAAGAAAATTTCTTTTAAACTATATATGTATATACATAGATTTATGTGCATAATAGTTTTTTTTAGACTGATAACAGTATGATTCCTTATGGCTTTTTCTGACATCCTTACAGTTATTTTACCTCCTCCTTCCTTTGCATTTATCTCTTACTCCTATTTCCTGGATCAGATCACTTATACCCCGCTATTCCCCTCTCTGTTGCTCCCCCAACCCCTCCACCAACCCTATCCCTTTTCACTTTCAGAAATATTTCCTTATTGCAATAGATGGATGTTGAGACCTCAAATGAAACCAAGTTCTTCTTACACTCCAGTGGGAAAAAAACCATCTCCCTCTTTAGTTCATTATGCATTCGCTGCTGCCTTCACAAGCCCTTCCTTTCCCCTGACTACAGAGTCTTTTCACATCCTGTCACTGCTTTGTCCAGGGGACGGGGAGGATGTTTTTTGTTTGAAAGTTGATTATTCAATTTAAATCCTCTTCTGCTCATCCCTAGTGACTGTCCTTGGATACTGTACCTGAAGTCTTGGGGATACACAGCCCATTTCCCCCTCTCCCTTCACTGTCTACCTCATTCTGCAGCACTGTCTACGCATCTTGAAACTTGGAATGCTGTGCCTGCAGGATGATATGAAAAGTGGCTATCGTGCCCAAGTCCTAGGAAGAGTTCAGTGTTCTATTGGCGGAGGAAGCAGTAAGCGCCTATCTTACCAGGCATATTCCGGGAGTTATGTTTTGTTTGTTTGTTTGTTTTACCCCTGGTCAAAATGTGTCCTGAACACTTGATTCTATTGATGTATAACTTTCCTGATACCTTGCTTCTTCTCTGAACTTTAATCAGCAGCTGTCTTTCTTTTTATTGAAAATAGTTAGTGATAAGGGCCAGCCGGGTCGCAGATATTTCAAACTTTATTGACTTATCAGCACGAGAGGCCTGAGGAGTGGCTCTCTCCGTCCCCGTCTCTTCACAAGCAGAGTGAAGGCTCTGTACTTGGCTCCAGTTTACAGAGCAGAGCTGCCTTCAAATCCAAGTCTGTTGATACCAACCACATCTCTCCGCTAGTCCACAGCCTTGATTTAAAAAGAAGTTACAAGTGTTGGCTGCTTCGTGGGCATTTCTGGGAATGTGTATTCAGGCAGTGGTTCCAAGTGTTGGTGAGGATATGGTCTGGCGGGGATTCCAATCATCCGATGCTCTTTTCTGTCATATAAAACCTCAGGAGTTACTATGGCCAGCTCAGAGTATGAAGTAGCCAAATTCTTTTTACTTCATTAAGGGGAAAAAACAGACTAGATTGTGTACTTTTCTAACGAGATTGAGAGTTGAGGCCACCCATTCCTGTGGCATCTGTCTGTCATTGTGGCATGGTTGAAGGCATTGCCAGAGGTAGACACAGTAATGTGCAGATATCTGAATATCAGAAAAATTTCACTCTGTCTGCTTAGAAGCTATCTTATTTGCCCCTTTCAAGGCTGCTAGTATTACAAAGTAGAATTTTAGAAACAGGTTTCTGCAGGCAGTAAGATAGTTTTTCAGACCTGATCACCAAAAAGGAATTAAAAGACTCCCATAAATATTATCAATTTAGGCAATAAGAAATTGTTTTTGCTTTATCTTAGTAAGTAAGTAATTCCCTCATACTCAATAGAGGAAAATCAAATCAGGCCAACTCTAGTGCCTCAAGTATAGTTAAGTTCATCATTTTTTGCTGAGGTTATACTAGTAATGCAATATACCATGGAAGAATCTAATATTCAGCCCAGGGTAAAGATTGGGTCTGCCAGAGGATTAGTGTCAGGGTGCTTTATAGAAGTGAGACTTGACGGACAGGCTGGAGACAGATCTACAGAATCTCATTAAACTGCTGAATTGTTCATTACAGAACGTTCTCACTGTAATAAAGTGCTCATTGACTTTGACAAATCCCCATCCCATGTCTTAAAGAACAGTGAAGAAGGGATGCTGAGGAAGAGAAAGGAAATTGGCACAAAGTAGGGCGAGTAATGGAAATGCGGATGAGGGATAGTGCCGTGTGATTAATATGTGTAGCATAGCTAGGTGAGCCACAGTCAACACGCACGAGTTTACCCAGGTGGCTGTCTTACTACATACTGATAATGTAATCTGGGACAATCCCTTCTTCAGAGAAAGGTCTAATTTTCATTATTTACCAGTTTGGCTCTGAAGACCTGTCATAAGAACCATTAAATTATTCCCACTGCACAAACTAATTTATTTACCTTTTCCTTTTTCTGTCCCTCCCCTTGATAAAGTATGCTACAACCTACAGTGACCATTTCGTGGATCCATGAGCCTCCTAACATTATTCCTTGTTTCTGCATTTTCTTTGTCCATTTGAGTTTTTGGGGGGTTGGGGGAAGGGACTATGTGTCCTCAGCTGGCCTGGAACTCACTCTATAGACGAGGCTAGCCTTGACCTCACAGATACCATTTTCCTCTACCTCCAGAGTGTGAAGATTAAGGGCGTTCACCACCATCCTCAGACCGTTTGATCTTTTTACACTTTAAGTCTCTTCTTGGTCTGTCCCAGACAGTTTTTCCTTCCTTTGGCCAATCGTTACTTGGTCTGTTGGTTAACTTCATTGTCTTTTCCAAGGAAACAGAGATATTTGAATCACAGTTGTATCTCAGATGTTTTATGACCTAACAGGACTTTCAATATATATTGTTTGAAATCCTCCTCAGTATAGCTCAACAATTTGGTTTTATGTTTTGAAGAAAATGGTTTCTCAAGCTCCAATGAAAACCACCAAACTATTTGCTTCAAAGAAAGAGGAACCACAACTGGCAAAAAATGAACTAGTGAGCATAGAGGACCTAAGGGCACAAGGTCTCTCGCTGTGTTACCTGGCAAATCTCTACCAGTTCAATTTTGCTCTCAGGCCACTGAGAGCTTTTAGTACTAACTTCAGATTTTGTTGCAGTAGAATACTGTTAAATATCTCCTACTGGACTCAACCTTAGGGTCCTAAGCAGGTGTCCTGCCAAAGAAGGTGCTGGTTAGAAGGTTCAAAACTTATCACAAACAAATTCTGAGGATTGGATGTCCTACTTGGGTGGCTGTGAATATGCTAATTAGACTATAGTGATCATTATGCAATGTTTGTGTGTGTCAGGTCACCATGTTGTCTACTTGTAATATACTCAATGCGTAGTTGTCAAAGAAATGGTGTTAAACAAATAAAGCCAAACATGGAAAGAAGCTTGTTTGTTTTCTAATGAGACAGAGCAAAACAGATGCCGATTTGGGTAGATGGGGAGTTGGTGGGAGGAAAACCATGATTAGAATATGTTGTATGAAAAAAATCTATTTTCAATTTTAAAAAAAAGAAAAAGAGCTTAGAATGAAATAGTTCTATGCCCTTCCTACAGGGGGGCTACTTATCTCTTTCTTCTCAAAAAGATCCATTTCCTGCTTGTTGGGCCACAGATTCGATTTTCCTAGATTGAGAGTGAGGTCAATCTATTCTACAGGACAATTGATAGGAAAAGTTCCAGATGGCCCAAGTTCCTAGAGAAGCTAACCAGTAATGCAGTCTCTCTTCTCAGTGTGAATTGAGCAGCTGAGACCTCTGAGGTCACTGAAGGTGGAGACAGAGCACAGGTTTGTTTTAAACTGTAAACACAGCTCTTAGAATTAGAACTTCGTCTCTAAAATAGTAGCAACAGAAAGGATATCTTCTAAATAAATCAAGATAGCTTGGGGAAATAAATTGAATATTTTTGTCACTGTTTTATGTGTTAGACATAGTGTTAGGAATTAGATGCCTAAAAACAGAATTTATGACAAATTTTGAGTGATTTTTTTCTCCTCGAATTTCTGAAAATACTTATTTCATTGTAATCTTTGCATTTGGAGAATTTTTATTTCCTTTAATAACTTACTAACACTTGCTACATATTCTCTAATGATAGTACTTTTTATTTTTTTGTTGACAGTGGGTTGGAGGCACTTCCTACCTACTCCTCAAGTGTCAATGTTATCTCTTTGGGGTTGGCTGTTCCCATCCGTCTGCGATTCTACACTTCAAGAGGCAGAGGCTGTGCCTGCAATGTTCACATTGTTCATGCCATGTTGTTCTCTTGTATCCCATAAATAATAAATAATGACAATAATTAGAGCCTTCGTAGTAAAATTGAATGGATGATAAGATATGCTTCTGGTCCTATATAAAGCTATATGTATTTTAGGAAACATGTTATAGAAAATGAGTTTGGTCTCTTAAAAATCCATACTTCCTTGTATTTTATTGGAAATTTGTGTCTCTATCAGTGCCAGTTACACACTGTTTAGGGTGATCAACGGCCCTCAATGCAGTGTCAGTTACACACTGTTTAGGGTGATCAACGGCCTTCAATGCAGTGTCAGTTACACACTGTTTAGGGTGGTCAACAGCCTTCAATGCAGGGCCAGTTACACACTGGTTAGGGTGGTCAACAGCCCTCAGTGCAGGGCTAGTTTTGGTTTTTGTTTTTGACAAGCTCTTCTTCAGCTCTCGTCTGCACCACAGAACCAGTGCATTGCATTTTAGTTTAATCATTTTCCTTAAAAGTCATCCCAGAAGGTAAACCCACTACCCTTTCATAGTTAGTGAGTGGAGGATGTGGAGGACTTCTGTGGGCTCCATCTTGCATCTCTTAGATGATAAATTGACCCAAATATACTTCTAGTCGGGGATCAGTAAGGACCTCAAACACTGCAGTAGCTGAAACAACACACCACTGTGCTTCTAATTTACCCAGTGAATCACAAATTTGAGAATGCTTCTGCATTCATGGCTTTTTGGTTGTTCCAGTGATATGAATGGGAAATTTCAGAATAAAGCTGCAAATCCATGTCCTCTAATTTTTGAACTCTATCCACTTTGGCCAATAGCATAAAGTTATTAAGAAGTGATAAACATCAAGATTCATCAAATTATCCCTTTGGCTTTAAACAAAATTAGGAAAACGTGGGTGGGTGCAATGGTAAAGTTCTTGTTGTTATGCATGAGGCTCTGTGTCCCATCTCCAGTACTAAAGAAATAGAAACCTAAGAAGAAATTCTTGGCCATTCCAGTTCTCTGTGTAGCAGTGTCCACAGTACATGGAGCATGGCTGCTCTTCCTGCCCTGTGCCTGTAATCTTGCTAATTCTTCTTCTGTGTTCTATGACACGTGCTTCACTCATCCTTTCGTTCATGACAACCAGGTACTGAGGACCAGCTCTGTCAGGCTAGATCCTATTGAACACTCTTTTTCCCTGCAGTAGCGTGGGTGCTAAATTCTTGTTAGCAGAAAGGACTGGTAGGCCCTGCTTTCCTGGGTGCTGTTGGCTCTGGTGTGGATGTTTCTGCTTCTCTCTTGGGGTGTGTTGAAATGATCTGGCTTCAAGGGAAAGTGCAGTGCTATTATTTGGACATTCCACACCACCTGTTCCTTTCCTGTTACCCCAATGACTTGCTCATTTTTGACTCCTGTTCATGCTCACACATCTTTGAAAAGATCTTCTGGTCTCTGGTTCCATCCTAGTCAAACAAATCAGGGTGTGCGTGTGACTATATAATCCAGAAATTCCTCAAATAGAGTTCACATTTTAAATACATATTTTGGTAAATCAAAGTGGAGTCAGATTCTGAGGTCTGGGAATTTTACCCCCAAAGTATAATCTTTCATTGCACCCCTGTCCATCCTTGTGCATGAGTTGTAGTATTATCGTATTGCTATTTTTTCCCAGCTAGACATTTGCAGGGTATATTCACGCATTGATTTCCATATGTATTTTTGTTCACCGATCCCTAAGCTAATCAAATTTGCACCACTTCTCAATTTTCTTCCTGAAACCGCCTACCGTTCCACCCAGCTACATACAGTCGTCTACATTCTATTAAATGTTAGTAAAGAGAATAAACAGCAGCTCCTCTGCATCCCAAATAGTGCAGCCCTGAGGATGCGTCTTCTTTTATGGGCCCCCAGCTGGACACTGAGTAATGCTGATATTTCCAGGCTTGGTGCTTGAAGATGCTACTGTGTATTTAGTCATTCCTCCGGATCTACGTGCTGCTAATTCTCTGTGAGGGTTCATTCCCAGTAGCTTGACAAGTGGCTTTGCTGTTGTTTGTCTGGGCTTTATGCCTTTGTGAGACACATGACACCACCGTTTCAGAGGAACTTCACTGCAGCTGATTCCCAGCACCAGAGCTCTGTATTGTCAAGTAGCTGTAAGGGGTAGGTGATTATCAGAAATTACAAGAAAGCCAACTTGTATTCATGTGCTGCTGGTCCCATGAGTTAATGGTTTTTTTTTTTCTTTCTTTTTTCTTTTTTAAGAATTGAGTGCAAGAGAACAAGAAGGTGATTTATGAGATATGACATATTTATGTTTTCTGCTTCTAATTTTCATTGTGATTCATGTTGTTTCCAGACTGATATTTTTGTTGCTGCTATGAGAAGGAAAAAGATGACTGGAGAATATTACTTATGCATTGGTGGCCTGCAGTAATATTGCTGCTACCTGGGTTATCAGGGATTTAAAAATAAAACCCAACCATAAGCTGTATATGAGGTAGAAACCCCGAGGGCAGGCACAGAAGTCCATCAATAATAACAACAATAATAATTCTTACAAGCCTAGAGAGCTTCATATTTTAATGAATTTTTACACATAATTTCATCTGACTCTCTCCTTAGACTTGTTATGGTAGATGAGGCAAGTTTTATCCAAATTTTAACTAGTGAGAAAACCACAGTCTAAGCATGAGATTCAGTGATTAACTAATTCACTTTACAGTTTGTTTCAATGGAGATCTCACTGTGTTCTCCTGAAATACACCAAGTCCCCACCACCACCACCACCTCCAAAAAAGAACCTCAAAGTAGCTCCTCCATCTTCCATGTCCTATCTTACTCTGTAATGAATGAAATCGCAGCTGGAGGTATTTCTAGTAACTGGCCAGCTTTCCTTTTTACTTCTTGTACAACTTTGTGGGAAGCAGCAAAAATGACTCTGATAAAAGTAGTAAAGGAGAGTGTTGCTGAGGGTGTTGCCAGAAAATTGGGTCTTGAGATGGGTCAGTTAAGAAGAATGGACAGATACTCAAAGAAGTACCTTCCTGTCTTCAGAATATGAGATGGTGAAATACAGTGCAGGAGCAGACAGCTGATCAGGACTCATTTGAAGATCCTATGAGGAAATTTCAGAGTCAGAGAACTCTGAGTTGCATTATTTCTGCTGCAACCATGAAGACTGTGTGGGAGATGTCTGTAGGCTGTGGTGTCTACCTGGGACTAGAAACTGCACGGAAAGAATGGAAATGATGAAGTATTACATCTTCGTTTTATGCTCAGTATATTGAAACTTTAGAAATGTATGTGACAGAAATTGACAGTTGGATGACTGCTTAGTTACAGGGTTTAAGAGAAAGAAAGTATGAATCTATCAGTATTGACAAGTATTAGTCTCTTTCCAATACACGTGAACTCATGGGCCCACATTCTACAATCTGAGGCCAGTCGAGTGGCTGTGAAATTCATGAAAGTTGGTCATGCCAGACCACTGTGGTTTCCTGGTCCTGGCATTCTAAGAGAGGGCATCAAAACAACTCTGTTGAGTGTCCCAGAAGCTCGGAAACATTAAATGAGACGTCTGAAAGAGTATAGTTGCTTAATACTGATATCCTTATGTGCTGTGTCCTTCACTCCTACCCCTGTGACTTTTGATAAAATCAAAAGACTAAGATTTGGATTGAGTTCTAGTGCAGTGGTAGGTCCTTACCTAGGGTGCACGAGTTCTGTAGGCCATCTCTACCATGTAGGAAGGGGGAGCATTCAGACTCAACATACCTGGAAAGGTGGCTATTCTGAGATCATAGTCAGAGTAAGAACCCATAGGGAGAAATAGTTCTGAGGTTCCCTCTGTGCCCATAATGCAAGGCTGTGTATTCTCTATGGTGATATTCTCCATCTTGGTCCAGCCACCTCTACTGTGGGAATGTCACAATAAGGACTTCAAATGAATCCCAATATCCTGGTAGGAAAAACACACACATAACCAGAAATATAATCCCTTTTAGGGAGAATTAAAAGGACCTTCATGTTTTCTAAAGGTAGCTATCAGAATTGTCTCACACTCTTCCCATTTGTTTATAAAAAAAACATTGCAAGTCAGTATTGGGAAGAGGCACTGGTATGATATGCTGTTCAAGGGCAAGCTAAAAGAGCCCCTCACACTGGAGCCTGAGACACATGTCTGCCTAGTGTGCATTCCTGTTGTTGTGAAATGTCCACACACTACTGTCTCTGGCCACACAAGGAAATCAGATAATTAAAGGAGTGATGGATGATATGCCTAAGTTTAAATGTTTTAGGAAGACCCATCTTATTAACACTTTAAAACAAGTGAGCATAATATCATTAATTTTGATTAATTCATTTGCTCTTAATATAGCTTTTAATTTGAAATTCTATGTGAATTACAATGTAATTTGGCTTTAATTATCCTAAATTGACTATAAGCCAGCCAATCACAATGGGAAATTTCTCACAGTTGAAAGTAAAACTAAACCCTGCATTCTGAAAGGCTGCTGCTTAGGTAAGAGGTCAACACAAGTAAGTGTCCCTCTCATTGGGTATGAGGTTGACGCTAGCTATGAGGACTGGAGGGGATTCCTCATTCTGCCCACTATAGATACTCTGTGGAAGGAGTTCATGCATATCAAAAAAAAAAAAAAAAAGAATAAACAATAGAGTCAATTCACCAGGTTTGACAGGGCTCCTAAAGAGTATGTTTTGCTTTTCTTGTCCTGTGCAAGACGTGGGTGTTGTAAAGGGGCTGTATGATGTTTTAGTATCATTCCATATTCCTCCAGTTCTGGGACTTAGAAATGTACTTAATCGAATTGGCTTGCCCTTTATCTACATGCTTTTTGAACCCACAAGGAAGTGTTAGTTTCAACCTGATAAGCAATTATTATTCCCAAATTATCCGTATTTGGCCTGTACAAAAAATGCTTTCTCTTGAGAAGAACATTATAGCTTAAAATCCAGTCTCACACTGAGAGAATCAGCTTCTTGGGACCTTTGGTAAAACTCACTGTGGTGCCTGTGCGCCCAAGTGAGGGGACATGCTAAAGACGCTGAGTCCCTGAGAAAGTACATGAGAGCAAGGATGGACTCGGAAGATACATTTTTGAACTATTTGCTATATATGTTCCTTTGAAACTTATCTTCAAAACACCAGAGCAGTTTTGTCCCCGAATGTCCTAAGATCAGGGCTCTTTCCTTGAAGTCCTTCTATATATAGGTTGAACTTGGTGAATTTTGTGTGTTCAGGGTACATTTGTAGACAGCAGATGACCTCAAAATGAAGTCTATCTAGATTTCAGGGGAGTTTTATTTTTGCTAATTATAGGGTAGAAAAGTCAAGCCTGTTGTTCTAATCATTCTCTCTTTTACTTTGTGAACTGCGTGTCTTTATGCTGTCATGGCAGTGAGCAGTTTGGCTAATAAAATAGTCTATATTTTATGTAAAACTACTTACTTAAGATGTTCAAAACTAACCTGACAGCTGAGGCCCAGCTGCCTTCTGTCACCTTCCAGTAGTGCTGATCACAGTCTGAAGAGATGCAGTCGAGAGAGGTAGAGTCCGGAATGCTGAAATGCTAAAAACTAAAATCCTCCCAAGTCTATACCACACATACACACACACACACACACACACACACACACACACACGAATATATATATATATATATATATATATATATATATATATATATATATGTACTTGTGCACATGCAAATAATACACACAACTTTTACAACTGAAAGATTTTCCTTTGCTTTGTAGCTTTGAATTAAAGCATGGCACTCCCATGATCCCATGACTAGTCACTAGCTGATTGTAAACTTAGGGAAGAAAACAGGAGCTAGAGGCTTGTTTTTGCTATTCCATTTATCACTCAATTTTAACGGATGTTAATATCTATAGCTTGTTAATACAAGAAACCTTAATAACTGTAACTTTATACTGTTAAATTTCTCCAAATCCGTTTAATGCGCCATTTAGCTGACCCTGTCATAGAACTTCCATTCTTCTCTCAGGACATCTTTTTGATCTCAGTTTTGGATTTGCGGTTCTGGTCTCTTCCATGCCACTTGTGGTTCCCCGGGGGAGCTTCAGGTTCTTCACCCCAGTGGATTCTATCTGCTGCGCACCCCCTGATGAATGAAGCCTTTGCAGCTCTTAATGTTCTTGTCTGTTCTCAGAGAACAAAAAGGATCGGGGCAGAGTAACCAGTACTGTGGAGCCGATGAAAACACCCACAGAGCATGCGTGCTCTCAGTGTTCTCTCCCGAGCATTTGCAATGCCAGCAGAGCAGACGGGTCTTTATCAAACTGCACCGAGAGGTTAGGTCATTGGAAGCCTTTTTAGTCATTTTGTGCTTTTCAAGAGTGAATTTGTTAGAATTATGCTGAATACCCACTTAAAGCCTCAGCTGATAACCCTACCTGTGTTTTATAACTCTGCACTGTCAGAACTCATAATAAGTCAAACATTCTTCCAGTGGTGCTCATAAGGGAGGGGAAAAAAAACCTCACAAATTTAAGAGTAATTTCAGATTGTAAATGAAAAGGAGAGGCACGACTGTTCATTTGCACCAATCATGCCTTCCTTTCATCTGCCCTGATTAGGGCTGGTGCGGTTTCATCAGACTTCTCCATCATCGAGCTGTCACTCCAGCCGGCTGTTGATTGAAAACAATCAAGGCTCTGATGGCACAATTATTCTGACCCTTTAACTAGAGGCTGCTGTGATAATGAAAGGTTGATTATGATAGTTTGTGCCTCTTTCAGTTTGCCAAGAAGGTTAATTTGGGCATCAGACGGATGTTTAATGGGCGCTTGCTGGCTACACTGAGGTAAATGAGAACGTGCAGTCTTGGATATTGCACGGATATAGTTTGGCTGTCAATCATTGTCATTTGGAGTTTGTGCCTCACACTCTGGAAATCACATTTTATTTTTTCCTTGGGATTTAATTTATTCTGTGCCCCGAGGAAGTTCTTTCACTCAGTGACCTTCACAGCAGCTTTCTCTGCCTTTTTCCCCCCCTTTTTTTCAAATGGAGCTCAAAGGCACAACACATCTAGAAGAGCATTTTTCTTTCATTTTCACTTAAAAATGGAAACTTTAAAAATCCATCCTTATCACTCCCTTCCAATAGAGCAAATGTTTCCATTCTGATTGTGCAGAGGGGAAGGCGGAGTGACAGGGACGCTCTGGCTGCTCTGCAGCAGTCTGTGTGGTTCTGCATCTTGTAGGAGAAGCAGCGGATCCAGTGAAGTCAAAATGGTCGCAGAGCTGGAGCTGGCGTCTCCGTTTTCCTCACAGTTCCCCCAACAGCCTGTCTCACACCAGTTTGTCAAATTCCCGCTTCGAAGCCTGCATCTTACTCTGCTTCCTTCCTGGGAAGTACAGGGAGGGTTTAACACAGGAAGACTGAATTGCTAAGGTTATTAAAAAAGCGGATTGTATCTGTGTGAGTGTGTGTGTGTGTGGGGGGGGGTCAGAGAACAACCTCAAGCGTTGTTCTTCAGGTACTGTTCCCCCTTTTCCAGACAGTTTCTCATTGACTAGGTCAGGCTGACCAGTATGCCCAGAGATCCACCGTCTACACCTCTCCAGCAATGAGATGACCAGTGAGTGCCATCATGCTCCATGCTTATTTGTTTCACATAGGTTCTAGGAGTTGAACTCAGCGTCCTCAGGCTTGGGTGACAAGGCCTTGACCAGCTGAGCTATCTCCGCAAGCCCTAAGAACTTACAATTTCTAATTTGTGTAGATCTTGTACCTGGTTGATGTCCAGTGTAAAAATTTACACCAGCATTTAGTAATGCTCATATTTATCTTTGCAGCTCATATCATAATGAGCTTTATGCAGACCCTTTACAAAGAAAAATATAGAAGGGAAAAAACAAAAACAAAAAAACAACAAAACACCCCCCCCAAAAAAAAAGAGGGGAGAAAACCCCTTCCTTCTATTTCCAGGCTGTGCTTGGCAGCCCGACACAGCAGGGGTCTGAGATAGTCTTGTGTGGTCACATCTCTCCACTACCCAAGCTCAGCTGTAGTTATAGTTAGTCCTGAACAGTGTTTCCTGATGTGACAATGGTAACGCAATTATGGCTGTGGGTGTTAAAATGCCAGCACAAGAGTGGTTATAACTTCAGTTAGGTGTTCTCTTTACACAATATTTATTTCCGGGTTTTATGTACTTATTTTCTTTTAGCAAATAACTATTATAGAAACTCAATTTACTTTTCCAGTATTGAGCTCCATTATATTTATCATATATTAAGTTGTATATTTGAGAATTTCATAAAATATATTTTGATTGTATTATATATTCTTGGCTTTTTAAAAATGTAGTTGTGTTTGAATGGTAAAGAAAGTCCTTAGGTAATAATTCAGTCTCGTCTGAGGTTCCAAAATGAAGACAGACATTGAATCCTATTATGATTTTAATACAGCCCTTTCTTAAGTGACAGTGCTGTTTAGAACGTGTATTTAAAGAGACATGAGGAAAGGATTGTTTATATATGAAGAACCAAATCTTCATCACATTCAACCACAAAGATAACTTTCTTTCATTCAGTGAACTACATGGATAAAATAGCCCTCAGGGATGCTTCACAGAATTTCTGATTAGTTATGTCTTGTTTTTAAGCAATAGAAAATAAAAGATAATTAGGAGAGAAATGCGTCAACCAAGCCAATCAATATTTTGTTTGTTTGTTTTTGTATTTCGAAAAGTGGAATGAGGTTTAATTGTAGTATTACCTTGTGGTGTCTGTGAAAATGAGTCATTTTCTTCTGTAGACTGCCTTTGTTACTTTGCTGTTGCTGTGATAAAACACATGACCAAGACAACTTAGAGAAGGAAGAGTTTATTAGGGCTTATGATTCCAAAGGGATAAGAATTTAACACAGTCGGGCTGGTGAGATGGCTCAGAGGTTAAGAGCACTGACTGCTCTTCTAGAGGTCCTGAGTTCAATTCCCAGCAACCACATGGTGCCTCACAACCATCTATAATGAGATCTGGTGCCCTCTTCTGGTGTACAGGGATACATGCAGGCAGAGCATTGTATACATAATAAAGAAATAAATCTTTAAAAAAAAAAAAAAAGAATTTAACACAGTCACTTGGGGAAGCTTTGCATCAGTCATTGGGCATTGCGCAGGAGCAGCTGAGAGCTTGCATCTTCAACCACAAGCATCAACAGAGTGAGGGAACTGCAAATGGCCCTTGGCTTTTGAAACCTCAAAGCGTGCCTCTGGGGACATACTTTTCCAACAGGCCAACCTTCCAATCCTCCTTGAACAGCCACCAACTGGGGACAAGGCATTCGAATACCAAAGACTGGGGGGGGGGGGCACGTGCGCGGGATATTCATCATTCAAACCACCACATAGAGCCACCGGATTTGCAAACTAATGAGACTCAAGCCATAACCACTTGTTTTTTTCTTTTCTGTTGGTTTCTGTTTTTGTTTTCCAAGACAGGGTTGTTCTGTGTAGCCCTGGCTGTCCTGGAACTCACTCTGTAGAACATGGTGGCCCGGAACTCACAGAGATCCACCTGCCTCTGCCTCCCAAGTGCTGGGTGGGATTAAAGGTGTGCACCACTACCACCTGGCTCCATAATCATTTCTTATTCCAAGAAATAGAAATCATGATTGCAAATTGGTATTAGCCTAAGACCTCCTGGGCTCTAAACTTCCCCGAAACATTGTCCTCTTTATTTTGAAATGTGGAAAACTTATCTCCAAAACAGGAGGCATATTTTATATTCTCAAAAGCCCTGTGTGAACTTCATACCACTGTGTCCACATGCTGACTTAGCCCACTGTATACAGATGTACTTCTCCAAAGGTCCTACCAACATTCTACACCTCATTGCCTGACTTGTGCTGACAATTACTCTGCCTCCAGGACTGGGTTCAGTTACTGGGTCATGTTTCTTTTTCCTCTTTATTCCTCTACGCTACCCCCCTACTCTTCATCTTCATTTTATGGAGAAGGCATAGGTCTATGATGCCCCAGAGTGACTCCTGGTTCTCTCATTTGGCAAATACCTATGGGTTGCCCCTGGAGTTAAGTCTAGCCCTGTCTCACATATCCTATGGATGAGCACTTGGAATAGCCACTGTCTCACGGCCACTCCTTCAGGAGCTCTAGTCCCCTTGCCATCACGTGTCTTCAGAAAGCACCAAGCTATGGTTCTCCCGATGAAGGGTCATTTCTTCACACATCATTTTCCTCACATGAGCACTACAGATGGGCCATCGCAGGCCATCTCCACCCAAACTTAGCCATTTTCTCTGAAGTAAAATTGTAACCATTATGATTCTTGCATGCTTGAATCCTTATTTGAGACTTGTTGGACAGTCACTTGTTTTAAGGATCCGTTCAGTACCCCTAAGCCCTTTTTTTTTTTTTACCAACTATTTGTTGAATCAAATATCTGAAATTCTATCTTTGTTTTAAAAATCTATGATAAATTATAGTGGAAACTGTATCTTTTTGCATAACACAAGTGTTACAATGTGGGAAAGAGGGCTTTATCTTCTCTTAGGTATTTATAGTATACAGAGGATAAGTTAAAGAATAGCATGTGAAATAATGCTGTTTAAGTATCAGTAGTGAATCTGAAATTCAGAGGTGAAGGCAGTCACTGGATGACCTTTGTAATGCATTGGCAGCTTAGTTCATGTCTCCCCTTCCCTTGGTCTGTCAGATGTTACGGTGTCTGCTTCATGACCCAACACCCTAAGAGTGGATGCTGGCTCCTCACAGTGTACAGTCCTGTGCAACTTACAAACTTCTTGTGTATCATTTCATCATAGCATCACTACTTGAAGAAGCTGACTATCTCTGTGTCCATGACTTTAGTTGGATGCTTGAGTCTGTGAGGTTCATTTGGCCATGCTATTACAGATTTGATTTTAGTTGGGGAGTATGAGTGCCCAGTGAATCTTCTGTTGGACCGTTATTTATGAACCAAACTACAAAGAGGGATTCAAAGGCTTGATGCTCTCAGGATGCTCTAAGGCATATTTACAGATTAAACAGTTTTGTTAGCCATAAAATATATAAATTCCCCAGCAACATTAAAACACCAATGAAATAGCAGCATAGAAAGATGGTCCATACTTGCAGCTGGATCTCTGTCTCCAAACACTAACTCCCAGATCTTTAAGATCTGCCACCTCCATTCCAGTTGCATGAGTACATAATGCAGAGATTCAGGATACTTGGCTTGATATCTTGATATGGTGCTAGTAGACTTGGAATTGAATGGCAAGTAAGAGTTCATGTATGTGTAATCATCAGAATCTTTTTCATTGAGCACATTCTCGGCACATAGTGAACTCTCAAGAAACTGAGGAATGGATAAGTTAAAAAAAAACTGAAGGAAAGATTCATGGTTATATCATTATATCATTTATCCACAGAAGGACAAAAAGAAGATAAGTAGTCAGCTTAGACAATCATCCGTTATTTTAATTTTCAGCAACTCTTGAGGTAGTCTGTATGTGTTTTTCCTTATCCCTAAGTTAAGTGAGATGAAATTCAAAGAGACTCATATGGACAAGAACTCAAATATAACTAAAACAGGATACCAAAGCCAAGGGGAAAAAATAAGTATTATTCAGAAACCACTCAAGAATCTTTCTCTCCCTTGCTTTTTATCTGTTTGCTCATGCTTTTATGGCTGTATATTCCACAAAGTCACACAACTTAAATTACTGCAATGGAATTCCTGAGTCATTTGTGGAGATAGGACCATCAAAAGGCGTAGTCTGTTGCACTGTTATGCTTTAATATTGTTTTAAGGAAACATTTAATATAGTGTTGTTTTGTTTTGTTTTGTTTTTCGAGACAGGGTTTCTCTGTGTAGTTTTGGTGCCTGTCCAGGATCTCGCTCTGTGGACCAGGCTGGCCTCAAACTCACAGAGATCCGCCTGGCTCTGCCTTCCGAGTGCTGGGATTAAAGGCATGCACCACCACTGCCCAGCTATACAGTGTTTCTTATAATCTACAATTATCCTAAAAGTTTATGTCAACACCATTCAATATTGTGTCATATAAAAGATAGTCTGAATGTGATGACTTTCTCTTGAACTTAAAATAATATTTACATTAATGTCTCCATCCCTTGGTTGCCATGACATTTGTTATACATATTGTCTAACTGTTATAATTTACCAAGCATTTTCACATGTTATCTCACTCCTAATCTTCTTGAGAACCTGATGACATATGAAATATCATCCTGGTGTGCAGATGCTGAAACTATGTTGGTGTTTTTCCTAAATGCACTGTTACATTGTTACAGAACTAGTTGAGTGTGTATGTGTTTTATGTGTGTGTGTGGGGGGGGGGGGTCTCTAATCCTCACATATTTGAGATAAGCTCCAATTTATCTGAGGTTCAGCCTCATGCTGGAAATAGGTTTTTGTCCTCATGTCCTGCTTCTTGGATATCTTGCCACATTTATCTCACAGGATGTATGCCAAATAGTGATGGGAAAAAACAAACAAACAAACAAGATTCCCTGTGATGTTACCTTGATAATGTCCTCACTGCATGCCTGGGAGAGAATGTAAATGGGGGCCATATAGGACACTCCATTTCTTGTTTTCCAGTGGGACACAGTAGGGTTTTTCTCTTGTTTTCCAGGATTATTCCAGCAGTATAGGCTTATTTCTGATTGGTCATATGCAAAGTTCCTTTAGAGTCCAATAGGATATGCTATGTAGATATACACTAGCATCTTATGTAGACATTTCATGTCATCAGTTGGTGTCATATAATACCCTGAAACAATCCCCAGTGTCATTGACTAGATGAATGCCTATTGTCTTCCTGCTCACTGTTATAAAAATACTGAAGGTCAATTATAGGACGTTACTTCTATAATTATTCATTTGTTTTGGTCAAATGTGAGATGAGGAAGAACGAGTTTTATTTTTCTTGAGTGTTGTGTTGGGTGATGTTGGCATGGGTGATGTTGGTTGTATTTTATTGTCTTGCCATCAAAAATGTTTGTCAGTCTGGAGGCAAAATTTATGTACAAAGCATACTAAATATTTTACTTTCATGCAGTACCTGATTCTTGAATTCTATGTAAGTAGCATTTTGAAGTAGTCACCTTGAAATTTTAAGATGTCTTTGGTTCTTCAGTCGAGATTATTTAATTTGTATAAGAGATATAGCTATTAGTACATTAATATATTAGATTATATATTCTGATCAAAGCTCTCCGCAGGGATTGAAAATCCTCATAAAGCCGTGTTATAAACCGGTTTTCTGCATAGTCTTCTGTGTACGTATGCTTTCACATGCATATATGCTGGGCAGGTTAGTTTTTGTTGACTTGACACAAACTAGGGTCACCCAGGAAAAAGAACCCCAGTTGAAGAATTGCTGCCATCAGATTGACCTGTGGGCATGTCTGTGAGGCATTTTCTCTATTTCTGATTGAGGTAGAAGGCCTGCCCATTGTGAGCAGTCCCATGCCTGGGCACGTGGGCCTGGACTGAGTAAGAAAGATGGTAGCACAAGCCAGGAGAAGTAAGCCTTTAAGCGGATTTCCCCCACGGCCTCTGCCTTAGCTCCTGCCTTGCCTTCCTTTGATGATGGCCTGTAACCTGTAAGCCAAGCAAACCCTCTCTTCGCCCACGTTTGGGCAGTGTTTTATCACAGTCACAGACATAGACTAGGACACAGGCAGATGTCTGGCTGAGTACAGGATTAGAGAAAAAAAAGTCTCACTTCGTTTTTCTGAAAACAAATCAATGAAAACTATTCAGGCTTTGGAAACCCATGGCTTGAATACCAGGTACAGTGGTTAGGTCTAGTTGCCTATCTCACATATGGGAGTTTTGGAGAATTCCATTTTAAAAATATTTTTGATACACAGGTGATAGTTACCCAGAGGAAGAAAAGACTGTTAACAACTTACTCATTTATAAATGAGAAGAAATGGCTCACTGTCAGCTGCAGCTTTTCATACATTATATTTTTAACTTGGTGACAGGATACCAGTTTCCATATGGCTTTTTCATACCCCCTTTATTTTAGTTAGCTCTCTCTCCCACCCTTGGTCTCTTTCATCCCCTCTTCTCTCTTCAGACCTTTCCCCCGGGTATTTTGCACCTGCGACCTTCATCTTACCAACCATCTACATTTCCTCTCCTTTAAGGCCTCTCTCAGTGGTCTCTCCCTGGTTTTCTGGCTTCCATAAAAACTCCAGGTCCAACACACAAAATTAGATATTTGAAGCTAAGACCCATATATGAGGGAGGGAGAACATTGGGCATTTGCTTTTCTGTGCCATAGGTTGCCTCACTGGATATATCTTTTTCCAGTTTCCTCTATTTTCCTGTTTTAAAAAAAATCAGTTTTATTTATGGCTGAATAAAATTTCATTGTGTATATGTACTACATATTCATTATCCATTATTAGTTGATGGACATCTAGTCTGATTCCATTTCCTAGCTCTTATGACTAAAACAGCAATGAACATGGATGAGCAAGCAACTCTGTTGTAGAAGTAGAGTCCTTTGGAAATGTGCCCAGGAGTGGTATCGTTGGATCACATGCTAGAGAAACTCTGTAGTAGAATGTAGAGTCCTTTGGAAATATGCCCAGGAGTGGCATTGTTGGATCATATGCTAGAGAAACTCTGTAGTAGAATGTAGAGTCCTTTGGAAACGTGCCCAGGAGTGGTATCGTTGGATCACATGCTAGACGCACTTCTCACTTCTTGTTGAATCTCCACACTAATCTCCGCAGCGGCTCCACTATTCTGTACTCTCGCCCACAGTGCTTCCTCTCCCCACATCCTGTACGCCTACACTGTCATTTCATTTCCTGATATAGACATTCTGGCAGTGGTGGGGTAGAATCTCATTTTTTATTTAATTTTCCTTTCTCCAATGGCTAATGATATTGAACCTTTTAAAAAGCCACTCACATTTCTTCTTTTGTAAATTCTCTGTTAAGATCCATAGCCTTTTTTTTAAAGTGGTTTGCTTTCGCATTTTGTTTTTTAATTTTTTTTTTGTACATTCTAGAGACTAATACTCTGTTGGATAAATAGGTGGCTAAGATGTCTTCTGTTCTGTAGGCAGCCTCTCCACTCAATTGTTTCCATTGCTGTACAGAAACTTCTTAGTTTCATGACTTCCAGTTTGCCAGTTGTTAGCCTCATTTCTCTAGCAACCAAAGTCGTCCCAGTTTAGAAAGTCCTTACATACATGTAAATGTTGTAGTGTACTCTCTACCTTCTCTTGTAGCAGTTTCAGGTTTTGTGCTGAGGTCTTCGATCTATTTGGAGCTGATGTTTGTGTTGACTGAGAGATAAAGGTTTCCTTATATACGTGGATGTATATAGATGCCCAGTTTTCCAGCATGATTGGTTGAAGATAGAGTCTTTCCTCCATGACGATCCGCTGGGCGGTGGTGGCGCACGCCTTTAATCCCAGCACTAGGGAGGCAGAGCCAGGCGGATCTCTGTGAGTTCGAGGCCAGCCTGGGCTACCAAGTGAGTCCCAGGAAAGGCACAAAGCTACACAGAGAAACCCTGTCTCGAAAAATCAAAAAAAAAACAAAAAAAAAAACCCTCCATGACGATCCTACCAAAAGCAATTTACAGATTCAATGCACTTCCAAACCAAATCCCCATGCTGTGCTTTACAGAAATACAAAAACATCATTCATATAGACATACAGAAATCCTTGGATGGTCAAAGCAATCCTGAGCAAAAAGAGCAGTGCTGGAAACATCACCATACCCAATCTCAAGTTATTCTACAGAGCCACACTAATAAAGACAGCATGATAGCACCACAAAAACAGACATGGAGATTGGAGGAATAGAATAAAGGAGCCAGATTGAAGTTCACACAATTATAGTCTGACACAGCTTTATGATGCTCTTTACAATTGGCTTTTCAAAAGATCAGCTCAAAATGGTTGCCAGTTCTAGAACAATAAATACTAACTGTTGCTCTCTCTCTCATTTGAATGTTCTCTTGGTCTCTATATGTAAACTGCTTTTTAAAATACCCTATTGTGTGCCTGGCAGTGGTGGCGCACGCCTTTAATCCCAGCACTCAGGAGGCAGAGCCAGGTGGATCTCTGTGAGTTCGAGGCCAGCCTGGTCTCCAAAGCGAGTTCCAGGAAAGGCCCAAAGCTACACAGAGAAACCCTGTCTCGGAAAAAAAAAAAAAAAAAAAAAAACCTATTGTGTTATGAGACTAAACCAAAGAGCAGCTTTCATCCCTTGTGGTTTGTACTCCTGACTCTGTGAACTGCGGATGTGTGGCCTTGGGGAAGGCCCGGGGTGGTTTCCATCACACCCCTGTAGCCTGTGTCTGTATCCTCCTCTGTAGGTAAGACTCACGCTTTATGTCAAGGGCTCTTGCTTTTGAAGCCTTGGTGCATGCATAAAGATGGTTATTGGAGCACACATTTGATGTAAAAGGTGAAAATAAAAGCATTTATCAATGTCTCAACTTCATAAAATTTTAAATGGACAATGAAAGAATACGTTATCATCACATCTGCTAAGCTGAATCTTTGTTTTAAACCTGCCAGAGTTTTCCTTCCTACAGCCTATGATCCTGGGGCCTCGTAAGATTTGATTCCACTGAAATATGTTTCTTAGAGGAAAAATCGCCTGTGTGTCATGTGTCTGCAGTCAGCTACAATGGTTAATGTGCAACCTTCCTTGAAAAATCTGTTTTACAAGCAAAATGTTGACACAGTTTTAATTATAGCCCTCGAGTGAGCACTGTTGTAATTTTTAATACTCCTCCATGGTGACATTGTCACTGTTCTAATAGAGGAAACACACTGATCTGGCATCCCTAGTTCCACTGCTTTGGGGTTTTGTGGGAATGCTGTGCTTTTTTTTTTTTAGTTGAAATTTTTCGTTTGGTCTTAAAGAAAAGAGAGTGACTGAAGGTTTGGTGTTTTTATTTATTAATATAAGCATTCTCTGTGACAGTCATTATTCTGATTTAATGTGTCACCATGTGGACCTCATATGACTCATATTAAGGAGGTAGCTTCTGTAATACAGCATGGAAAATCTAGACACCTGCTTACTTTCATTGCAGAAACTTTCCACATTTTTTTTACCTAAATAAACCTTATCAATATTAAAATTGTATTATATAGGATTTGTGTTTTCCAGAAATAAAGGTCCATTAAAAATAGTATCTAAAATAATGTGCTTTAATGTAGTAACAATCACTGAACTCTCTTTTGTGGTCATGACTAGAAGACAGTGTGCTTAATTGTCTGCACGGCTGTTCATCACATGCTGTTCTGGCTTTCCGCTCACTGTCCAGGTCTGCTCTTTAACATACCTGGCTCTTTGGGAGGCTCGTGAATGTCAGCAGCTTGGTTGGTTCTTGTGTTCTTCCTTACCTCTTTCTGAGGTGGCACCATGTGGTTTATGATACCTCTTGGGTTCCAAGGAGAGCCAGGCGCTCTGGCCTGTCTGAATGGGAGAGACAGAGTCACATGTGCCTTCCAGCATGGCCTCCGAAAAGGAAGGCTCAGTGCATCCTCAGCAAGGCTGTCTACAGCCAAGCTTAGGCCAGGGCAGACAGAGTAAAGGCTGAAAACAACAGTACCAGGCACTGCTTACTCGGCGCTGGCTGATTACTTCTGTGAGGAGAATACCTTTCTCAGTGAAAAGACTATGTGTGGATCAAGACCAATACCTACCATTTTTAAATGCTGTGATAGTATTTTTTCTTTTTTTAGTGTTAAGATGTGATCACTTATCTTGTGAAAACCTGCTTTTTCATGTCTTAAAGACATTTTAAACGTATTAATTGTATACTAAAAGCTTCATTATATTTTCATCCATAAATGATATTTTCATATTATGTTCACCCAATCACTCCACCTTATTGCCTTTCCACTCCATTAATCTTCTTGCTCTTCCTTCAACTAGTCCCTCTTCTGGTTTCATTTCTTCATGTCTTGTGTGTGGTTCAATTCATTTCATTGGGGTTCCTTGCATGAGTGTGGATGAGGAGTTATTTACAGGAACATGGGCAAGTAACCCGTGGCTACACCACTGGGAAAAGTGCCTCCTCCTCTCCCAACAGCCATTAACTGCCATGAGAAACCTAGGGAGGGAGGGGCCTCATGAACACCCCTCCTAAGAACCTTCATTTTAAGGGCATGTGTTCCTCACACCTGTTACGTGTAAAATACTTCTCTCTGTGCAAGAGCACACCGATGTGTCTTTTGGAGTTGGGGATGACTTTATAATTAATAAATTTTCTAGACTTCTGAGACTAAGAATTTGTACTTTTTTTATTGCTTTGGGATCAAATTTTATAATACACACACACACATTCTAGTGTATATAAGTAGAGTTAGGCTTCAAACATCTACTTTTTTTTAAAGGACCAAGAATATTAGATTTCAACATTGCAGCTTCTGAGTGTGTCCAACATGAGCAGTAAAGGGCATAACTCGAGGACTTGATGTTAGGAATAGAACATTTGTTCATGTGATATACTTCTGATATATATGTGAGCAAACCGCAGAAATTAATTTAAAACAAAATATATAGAGTTTAAAATTATATACTATTGAATTTAGCATTGTGTGTGTACATATGTCCTATATTCTACTCCCTAAAGTAGCACTCAGCAGAGAAATGCTGAGGAAAACAGAGGGAAAGGATTCCATTTCCACCTATCTTTGATCTCAGTTGAGTTCACAAGGAATGACTCAACATTAAAAAATATATATTTCTGTAAGAATGTGGAACAATATAGGCACAAAGCATGTCCTATCCCTGAGTGTTTGCTCTTCACCTGCAAAATCTTCAATTGGTACCTTTAAGTGTATGTTGTTTATTTTTGAAGGAACTCATGAGATTTACTGAAAATACTGTCAACATGTTCTGGAGCAAAGTATAGTTATTTTACAAGTATACTTTATTTTTCTTGTCTGTAGTGTTCGTAGTCATTTGAATTACATATTATATAGTGCATGTTTGTTTGGGTTCTATTCTAAAGTTATTGATGAGAAAATAATGACAAGTAATATAATAGGCAGATACATGGTGTAATTTGAACAGTGGATTTCTAGTTTCGATGTTTGTGCTAAGTATTTAAAAGGTTTCAGTTTACATCTGTCTGGATTCAGTTTATACCTGTAAAATTAAGACACTGAAACCAAAAACTTATTCTCGCCTGAAAGTTTCATTATTAATTTGAAAGCTTAAAAGATTGTAGTGTTCATTGCTCTGTCAAGAACCTCAGATACCAGTGTTCAGCATCCAGCATGCAAGGAGCGGGGCAAAGGCTTTATACATCCAACATGCATGTACCATGTGCTGCAAGGTGGAATTTTCAGAGCTTGTAGAGGCCTTATAGGAAAGCCAGAAAGGTAAGATAATAAAATATCAATGGAAGCCTGTAGTAGATAGATAAATTAAATAAATATAAAGGAATAAAGGACTGATAATGACAAAGAAAACTAGAAAAAACACTAAAAACAGCTGTTAATGAAATTCTGTCCATATAGCAAATATTCATAGCACCATGAACCAGTCACTGTCCTTATCAAAGACCCAAGATAAGGACAGATTAGCTGAGGTTGAACTAAGCTCCTAGTGGTTTTAGATGGGACAATTCCTGATAGAGTTGTTTGAACAGAGGTAGGTAGAATGCACACAGGAGAATGCCCCATTATTCCTGGGCATGATAATGCATGATGCCAGAAGGTTTTGGCAAAATCTTGCCTATTGGTCATTTTTCCTAAGCACTATTGATAGTGAGTTCCCAAAGTGAATCTATAGTTTCTTTTATACATGTTGGCTCTCTAAACAAAATGATGAGAGAGAAGACTATGGTTATATGCTCCATTTTCTTCTGCTTTAATACTGGAGGTTACAGTGATAAGGATGTTGGCAGGCTATACGAAATAAGAGTAGGGTTCTAGCCTCCCAAGACCTGTACTTTCTCAATGCCATGTCATCTTGAAAGCTGCCAGTTTCCAGGATAACCTTCTTTTACATATAGCCTATAAAATATGCACCACAGCTAAGTGGGGTCTTACTCTGTTTTGCTTCAGAGATGCTTACTATGGTCTCTCAGCTCTCTAAACAAGTTTCAAGATCCCTCCATGATCCTCCCTTTACTCAGCATTGCAAGGAACAGTGTTCTCCTGAGGCTTACAGCATAGCTGTGATTTTGTGGTGGCTTATTGTTTTGTCTTTCCCAGGTCTCCCATTATTTAGCTAACCATGAATTATCGCTTGTTTCAGTGGGATTTTCTTTTTTACATTTTTGAATAGAAAATAAAGACAGCAGAGTCACGGTTATGGTTTGATGTGAAGTATCCTCTGCAGACTCATGTTTGAAGACTTGGTCACCAGCTGGTGATTTAGGAGGCTGTGGAATATTTAGAGGTGGACCTGCTCCCAGAGGTAGTTCACTGGGAGTGGATTTTTGAAGACTATCAACTACCACTTCTGGTCTCAGGCTCAGCTTTCTGACTGGCTACCACACTGTGCCTCGCAGCCTCCTGCTATCACCATAGAGGCCACTGTTTCCCTGCTCTGCTTTCCAGTCTTCATGGACTATGATCTTCTAAGACTGTGAGCCAAAGTGAATCCCTCTTCCTTTAAGTTGCTTCTGACAGGTATTTTATCAGAGTGAAAAAAATGTAACAGGTACAGTGGCATTGGCCTGTGTGGCATCTAGACAAGTACAGAGGCATTGACCTATGTGGCATCTAGATAGAGATAGTGGCTTTGGCCTGTGCAGCATCTAGATAGAGACAGTGGTGTTGGCCTGTGCAGCATCTAGGGTCTGTTAGAAAGGTAGATGCCTGATCCCACCACTCTATCTAGTAAGACAGAATCTACATTTGAACCAGAAAACTGGGTAATTTATTTGCAAGTGAGGTTTGAAGTCGACAGCAGAAGAGTTATTGTATATTACATTTCCTTTTGATCTAGATGAACTCATGGACAGCAAGCTTGTACATTCTGAAAATGTCAATATACTATAGATGTGTAAAAATGATATCCAGAAATAAAAATAATCTCAAAACCAAACTAATATAGGTGCACAGACTACTGTATAGTATTAATATATAGTATTGGGGAATGGAAAGCTTCAGAAGATAATATAACATGGCATGGGAAGGGAAAGCCAGTGACCATTGGTTCGTTGCCAGTTTGAATTGAGAGTTCCTAAAAGCCAAGCAGAACTGAAGCTTGCGTACCTCTCATGCCAATAGTGACATCATGTCCTGGAAAGAGAAAGATAAACTGTGTGTTTGGAGGTGACATGGAAGACTGATTGTGGCTTAGGAAAAACTGACTTATGGAGAGAGAAATAACTAATTAAGTAGGCAATGCCATGCTGAAAACGAGGCTTTGGAGACTTGAACACTTACCTAGTGTGTGCCCAGTGCCGTTTCCTGTAGTTTCTATACAAGGCATGCAGCACTGGATGGATGCTGAGAAACTGGTTCACAGCAAAACCCCGTCAACTGCAGCTACTCATATCAGGAGAAGTAGGTTGTGTGTCAGAAAACATACTTGGTGCCTGAGAAACAACTTTCAGTAGGGTGACGTTACTTCTGAGAATGTTTGAAAGCTCTGTGAGCAACAAACAAAAAGCCATTTATGAGTTACTGAGTTACCTCCATATGGGGATAATTGGAGGACCCATCTCTCAAAACTTCTAAAACTGAGGTGGAGAGGAAATAGGATGCCACATATGAAAATGTTCTTCATACTAGCCGAGACTGGGTGAAAGATAAGGTATGTGTTTCTCTTGCAACTTTGATTAGTGCCGATGCTACCATACAAAAATGTTTCTCTGATGTCTTATTTAAATAAAAATGCACTCTTCTATTAAAAAAAAATCTATAGAGTGTTATCTATCTTCCCTCGCTGGTCTCTGCCTCATTGGTACCCAATGGGGTTCTTTTTTCATTTCATTTAATTACACAGTAGTTAATTAAGAGAGGCACTCATTGTATAACAGAAGTAGCTCCTCTTCCCCCGTTTACTTTTCCCAGGTGAGTGGACAAGCCCACAGTGCACTTCACCTTTTGGAGCCCTTTGTCAAGTGGATAAAGAAACCCTGGCATTCTGGAATCCTCCAGTGCCTAGGAGACTTTGTGAGAATTCTTTATACCAGTTCAAGCCCAGTTCATTTCATCAGGGAGTAATGGTCTGAGGGTGGCACACCTCCTCCTTTGTCCTTCTGTAAATCATGCATCACCTAAACAGGAAAGAACCATACTGCAGTTCTATGAGACAGAAAGCAAACAAGCAGTTAAATCCAGTATTCAGATTCATTCCTTTCCCCTGCCAAGTCCTTTAGTTCCAGTTTCATACTTTCTAGGAGACTTGGTTTCATACGGGTACTGCTAGGAATTTTCAATGTCAGATATGTCAACTGGATATACTCAGTATACTAGTTTATGTTAGTGTGTAGGATGTTTAACACACCCAAATATCAAGTCACATTTGGTTAAAAAAAAAAAAAAAAAGAAAAGAAAGAAAGAAAAAAATTAGCATTGCATTCTGCTTTTGTCTCCATAATACAAAGATAAAGTCTCCTGTCTCCTGTTTGTGGAAATGGTTCTTAACCAACCACCAGCATCTTACATTGCAAATGACAATGGTCATGGTGAAAAGTAAGAGTGAGGGAAAAAATTATGTAAGTTGCACTGTTCCTTTATTCTTGCTTCCTCCAGATTGCTGTATCTGCCAAAGCAGTGGAGGCGGGGGGAGAGGGGCTTTTTCTTTTTTTCTAAATCATTCTTCTAGCGGCATATTGATTTTCTCTCAAGATCATCCGGTGCTCTCAGGTGATCACCTGTTTTCTCACGTTACTCATATTGACAGCGCACCTTCGTTGGTGGTTGACACACATTAGTTGAGCTATGATGGCACCACTGCCCACCATGGGTTTCTCCTGGTGGCTAGGTGACAGGGCTTCAGTGCAGATGAAGGGCTGTTTCACAGTATTTTTGTCCTTTGAAAAGCAATTATTGTTCATCCTAAAAGTTGTCATAAGCTCTGAGAGTGCTACTTAACACTCTCTCTCTCTCACTCCAACAGCGCAGCCTTGAGCTCCTTTGTGTCTCTGCTGGTACAGAAAAAGGAAAAAAAAAAAATTCCTCACCTAGGCACCAAAATATTCCAGTGTTCTGCTGTGTAGGAGAGAATTTAGATGCTGTCTGAAAGAATAACAGTGACTTGCGTGTTACCTTGTGCCTTCTCTCATCCCACTTCCTTCTGTTTCAGCTAGCTGTGAGGTGGCTGGAACACAACTGCCATTACCAGCATTTGGACGAGCTCCTGCAGTACATCCGCTTTGGCCTAATGGATGTGGATACCCTCCACACGGTTGCCCTGTCCCACCCCCTGGTCCAGGCAAGTGAGACCGCAACTGCCCTTGTCAATGAGGCCCTGGAGTATCACCAAAGCATCTATGCACAGCCTGTGTGGCAGACTCGCAGGACCAAACCGCGGTTCCAGTCAGACACTCTCTACATCATTGGTGGGAAAAAGCGGGAGGTCTGCAAAGTCAAGGAACTTCGGTACTTCAATCCCGTGGATCAGGAGAACGCTCTCATAGCCGCCATTGCCAACTGGAGTGAGCTGGCTCCCATGCCGGTGGGAAGGAGCCATCACTGTGTGGCAGTCATGGGGGACTTCCTGTTCGTAGCAGGAGGGGAAGTGGAGCATCCCAGCGGGCGGACATGTGCAGTGAGGACTGCCTGTCGCTACGACCCTCGCAGTAATTCCTGGGCAGAGATAGCACCCATGAAAAACTGCCGGGAGCATTTTGTGCTGGGTGCCATGGATGAATTCCTCTATGCAGTAGGGGGCAGAAATGAACTGCGCCAGGTTCTGCCGACAGTGGAGCGATACTGCCCCAAGAAGAACAAGTGGACTTTTGTGCAGTCTTTTGACCGATCCCTTTCGTGTCATGCTGGATATGTGGCTGATGGTCTTCTTTGGATATCAGGTAGAGCGTGCCTCCTATACTGTGTTTATTGAAAAGCACTTTTGTTCTAGCTTAAATTTAAAAGTCATCTTCTGGAGAGTGACCCCCAAGTAGTTGAACGATTGAGCTAAGAATTTTCGTTTTTGCTAACTAGCCACCATTTATTGAACACTTGCTCTTTAGAAAACAATATAAAGTGGAAATAATTGACCTTTCTGTGATTTTTTTTTTTCCGAGTGATGAGTATTGTAAGCATTCAGGATGAAAGTTACACCTGTTTTTCTACCAAGCGTCTATTGTTGGCATTGTCAGCTCTTGATTATCTGTGGGGTGAATTGCACAACTAGTGTCTTACCCAAGATCTTTGCTTTTCCTTATGCTCTAGGCTGCCCAGCTGGGGGCCATTTTGTTGGGAGCAAGAAAAACAAAAGCCTAGTAAATCCATTTTGTTGAGTATAACAAGAGACTCTCATCCAGGGATTAGCTATGCTGTGTATTGGAGGAAGGGATTAAGTTAATGAAAAAAGCTTTTGTGTTATCTGTAACTAACTGTTAGTTAGTGGTGTCATCCATTTCCAGTTTATTCTCCCATTCTTACCGACTATTTGAAGGAAATTTAAGTTCTGTTTAGATTTACTCTTTTCACTTATGCTTATGGAAAAAGTTGGAGAAACTAGTATAGTGAACAGGGTATAGCAAAACATAGTCAAGCCATGTACCAAAACCAGTCACTCATTACTGATCTTTTTTATCCACCCTGGCTTTCTTCAACCTCCTTCTGGCAGCCATGTTGTTTGTACAGAAGTCTAGGAGGCGTATGTTTTCAGTCCCACGATACCAACCTGTATTTTCTGTCCTCAGGGGAGACATTGCCTTGTCTCTCAGTTGGAGGATACCCATTTTGTAACCCAAATAGAAGAAGTTGGGTTTCTTTTTCACCAAGGACACATAACAATAATAGATAGATCCTTAGGTTAAATATTGAAGGGCAACCCTGATGTTCTGACTTAGAAGAGACAACTACGTTAGGAAGTGAAGGCTTCTTAGATTTCCCCAGTTGCCATTTCCAGTTTTTAAACATCAATTTTGAAAAAAATATGCCTAGATTAAATTAGTTTGGGCTCTGCTCATTTTTCCTTCTACTATCTTCAATAACCCAGGAGACAGTCAGAAGCTCAGATTCTCTGGCTGAGGCCTCAGCTATTTTCATTGATGGAACCTATCTCATATTAGAGTTTAAGTAGTTAATGGACTAATGCATAAAATAAGGACTAAGAATATGCAAAGAGAATAAATGAGAACCCACTGTTTACTGGTCCCATCTATATACCAAATAAAAACATTAGAAATTAGCATATATGTAGATACATTTAAATACAATTCTTAATTTATAGCAACTTCTTTCCTTTCCTTTAAATATGTATCTCAACTACTAAACAAGCCACCAGGACTGTGGTTGGCTTTGCTGAAGAAACTTCAAAATGGCTGCAATGGAGTCTTTGCTAATAGCAGGAACTGGCCCGGACTTCCCTGGACACAGAGCCATGATAGGTTTATGAAATCAATGCAGTTTGTGTTTCCTCCCAATTTACATTTCCTCCATTGACTCCTTTGGTTTCATGTGTGGTTAATGCAGTCTATTCTTAAATTTTGCAATGTGCTTTCTAAATTTTGTATGAATTTCACATAAATATTTTAATAAGTATGTCATATTTGGCACCACAACACTAGCTTTTAAAATATCCTTGATTTTCCCCTCACATAGTCATAAGGCCATGACTATTTTTGCTCCTTTCAGTGAGGCTTAGGGGAGCAGAAGCTCAAAAACCTGGCCAGACCTACCATCCTGGGATCAAGTGAACTTCCCTTTCAGTAAAGGTCTATGTGTTTCCCTTTCCATCTTATTAAATCTATCACCTTACTGTATATCTTATTACCATCTCATTTTGCTTAACTCCTACTGTGAAGGGAAATACATTTTCTTTGTTCCTTGTACTAACGTCTGCTGCCTGTGTTAACCATATTTAATGAAAACAATCAGAATTTTCTCAGGCTTCTTTCTCCCTACTGTGCACTTGAGATGAGACGCTCACTTTCCTGTGTAGAGTATGATACCTTTAATTGGGAAGAAGAGGAAATCACCAGTGACATTTCTAATACCTTCAGTTGTCTGCCTCTTTCCTCAGGCCTAGCTTATAATAAATCAATTGTGAATTTAACCATGAATGGGGAGGGCTGGCTGGATTTGCTCATGGGCCCCTTTAAAAGAAGACAGGAATATTTCATCTTCCTGACTCTGATTTGGAAATGTTAACTTGGCTCCTTGGAACAGATGAAAATGTGTGAAGCTATTTCTTAATGTTGACCAACTAATGAAGTATTTCCAAATGATAGAAGGTTGAGTCACTGGCCTCCTCCTGGTACTTTGCAAGTTTTGTCTGAGGTAGGAGTGGTGTGGATTATAGAGTGTGGATCTTAAAGGCTTAGTTCTGTTTCATAGAACACAGAATGAATGCGTCTTCAGAGACTTGGTATTTATAGCATGCTCACTCTCTGTCTGTTCCCCTCCCATTCTGCCCATTTGGGGGTCAAGGAATTTTGAAAACTGTCCATGGCTTGTCAGTATGACAACCAGAGAATTCAAGAATCTAGGTTGGATGAATATGCCCATTAGCATTTAATTTAAGATGTTAGAGACAGTCAAAATTTAAAGGCTTCTGTAGCATTTGACACTGTGACCCAGTTCACAAATGCTCTATCCCATTTTGATTTGAAATCCACATTTGTGAAGTAAAATAAGCATTAAATGTCCTGTAGCTGTGTTTTAAAATACATGCCCTCTGTTGTACAGGATAGCATGTGAACTACTAAAAAGATTCTTTTGTGTGTGTATGTGAAGGAAAATGAATCTGAGCCCATCGTACAGAACTTACCTGTTTATTTTTATCAGGTGGCAGCAAGATAATGAGATGCTGACCATGAAATGAGAGCTTGAAAACAAGACAAATGATACTGCAGCTACTCAAGAGCATTACCTCATGCTTTCTTGATTCTCTTAGTAAATACTGTATCGTAACTACTGTGCAGCTGTGCCATGCGCCATAGATAAATATGATTGTTTAGTAAATGCACCTCCTGCCCTCTAGAAGCTGACAATCAACATTTTTTGTCTTTGTTGGTTTTATTTTGTTTTTAAATATATCACCAACAAAAGAAGCTTTGTTGACATTTCTTTAATTTCCTAACAACTGTGCTTGTTTTCATCTTAGTTGGGTTTAGATGAAGCTTGTGTTGTCCCATTTTAAGTCACTTTAATTTATTCAAGTCTACTGAAAGAACTTTGGGTTTTGTATTATCTACTAAAATTAGAACAAGGTAATTTTAAGTAATGTTAAAATACCATAGCTTGGGCATTTCTCTATCTGCAACAGATCTTGTTTTGTTTACATTTAAAATATTGGCAATTAGGAACAGGCATGGCTGTGGTTGGGGTGTGAAATATTGAAACAATGGAGTACAGTTACTGACAGGTGTGAAACTCGCCTCACTTATCATTCATGAGATGTGAAGCAAGGTTCCTGGCTTCTCTACGTCCTGTTCTGGCTTCATGCTAGAACAACAGTATTGAGTCTAGTAGGCAGTTGCAGTGTGTGATGATGTGGTGCTGTGAGGATTTCCAGGATACAGAAGTAATATGAACAGCAGAAGCTAATTTCAAGGGGGCATGCAAAGGAGCATCTTGGTTCCAACTGGCCCAGCCCCTGCTGCTTCCTGTCATTCATTCCTCCTCCCTGACTTTCCTCTTGAGCATCATCACATCATCACTTCAGGAATTCCCTTGTCTTTTAAGAAATGCCATACTGGACACACCTGGCTTTCCACTTTGCTTGTATAGTTCTCCTTCAGTAACCACTGGGGTTGGCTCAAGAAAACACACGCATGCACACAGTTACATACCCTGCTGATAGAAAAGTTCTCAGAGGGAAGATAGGGGTTTCAGGGAAGAGAGAGAGAGAGGGAAGAAATTATGTAATCAGGTTATAATCTCAAAAAAAAAAAAAAGAAAAATGAGGAGTTGGGAATCCCTCATATGCTCAAGTTCCTTATTTAAGATGGCATAATATTATTTACATAAATCCCATGTGTAGCTGGAGAGCTTCTCTCCAGGTCCTGCCAAACCCCGGCATTCCAACAGCCCACTTATAAAATAAACACACAGACGCTTATATTATTTAAACTGTTTGGCCTAATGGCTCAAGCTTCTTGCTAACTGTTCTTATATCTTAAATTAACCCATTTCTATTAATCTATAAGTAGCCACGTGGTTCGTGGCTTACCGGTACCTTACATCTCGCTTGTCATGGCGGTGGCTCGCTGGTCTCTCTCCTTCCAGTCCTTTTCCTCTCTCCTCTCTGCTAGTCCCGCCTATACTTCCTGCCTGGCTACTGGTCAATCAATGCTTTATTTATACAGAGCGATATCCACAGCACCCATACATGCTGTCCCACATACCATAATGTAGATGCTAAGCAAATAGTTGGTATGGTGTGTTGTCCAGACAACAATGACATGGAAATCTGTATAGGTTTGGTACCAGCACAGTTTTTATGTCAAATGTTTTGAAGGCACATTGAATCTGTAAATGCAAAAACCATGGATACAAAGGGTTGACAGCTGCAGTCAGTTGCGATTGTAGGACCCTTATTGGAAGACTTGATGGGGCATCTTCTCAGTTCTCCAAGCACGTGACACTTCTCAGCTTTCTGTTCCACAGTAGCCCTCTTTACTACTCTCCTTCACGGGCTTTAACTTGCCTCCATTCCTTAAGACCCCTCCCTTTGACTTAGACAAAGAACCTTGTCTTCTGTTTTTCAGAGCAAGTACAAGATCACAGACTGAATGATGACTACAGAGAGGAGATAGATGGGCAGTGGGCAAGACATGGTCTGGAAAGGGCCCAAGGGTACCATGTTAGGAAACACTAGTAAGGAGGATGCTGGGTGGGCCCTCTGAAAGCATGAGGTACCCAGGGTCAGTGAGGGAGAGGATTTTGAAGCAACCAGGGCCCAAACAGAAGCCTACAGTGAGTGAGACTTGTCTGGTACTAGAGAAGTACCACAGTCCAAAATACCTGTCCTACATTTTTCTGTTGCAAACATGTCAGTGAAAGGTATTTCAGATGAATGGAAGATGGAGAGAAGAAGCAGAGTACTCTAGTTAAGGTGTAATGAGAAAGTGAGGTAGAAACTACAGGTGCACACTACACTGGCTGCTTTACTGTAATTCCTGTGGACACTGTATCATTGAAATTTCATCCCTGAGTCAGAGCTCATCAGACAATGTTCCAGGTATTGTCTGGCTTCCCCTGTATTCCTACCTATGGGAAAAGATTGTACGTTTCTGGGGCATATATAATTCAGTCCTTGTGACAGCAATATTTTTTCCCTTTCATTATAAATAGCTTTTGACTTTAAGAAGGGAAAAGGAGATTAAAAGGATAAAAAGGAAAGCAAAAGGAAATTTATCTTAGAAAAAAGTATAGTTAAAAAAGAAAATCCAGATCAACAGAGGGACTTTTCTTTTTTAAAAAGGATGTAAGTGAATTAAATAAATTTGTTAGGAAGGAGAGATATAGGAAAGAGAGGCCTCCATTTGCCTGGGAAAACCTGAGAGCAATTCCCCAGTACCAGGAATGAGAATCCTGGGTCCTGACAGCAGATGTAGAGTTCTGAACAGGCAAGAGATCCTGGGACAGTGAAGAAGAAAGAGGTTCTCTAACACTAAGCCCAAAGAAGGGAAATGATGGGTGTAGGTCTAGGTACCAGTGGAGGGAGATGATAACTATGGGCCCAGGTACCAGTTCAGAGAGATGATGGGTGTGGTTTCTGGGTACCAGTGGTGAGGAGCAAAAGCCAGGAGTTTCCTTGTTGATAGATCCAAGTGAGATTTTGATGAAAACTTCTGTGAGATTGTGCCTTATCCAAGCTGGAGGGCCCAAGGAGAGGACCTTGGGAAAAGCTCTGAGAAAAAACAACAACAACAAAAAAAAAACAGCAAACTGACAGGTTTTTAAAAATGAAGCTTTCAAAACCTATACCAAGTTGGAAAGCCTTTTGTTCTGTTTTGGTAGTGTATACAGAGGCATACCAATGCATCCACTGATGATAAAAGGTTCCCAGGCTAGGAATAGCTCAGGGGCTCCTTCAGGAATGAATTTAGCAGCTAGCACCCTGGCTAGTCCAATCAGGGGCAGGGCTTGTTGCCCTGGACTCCAGGAAGCATCTGTCACACAAGGAGCCACATAGGTGGGAACTTCATAACTTGAATGTCAGCTTGAAAGTTCCCAGTGAACTGGAATAGCCACCAAGAATTAAATCTGTGTTGTCTTAGAATGTGCAGTCCCAGTCATTATGTCTCCTTCTCTTCTACCCAAGCTGAAAGAAATTAAAGCAAACCTTGCTATTGAACTGAGATGGAGGCCAAAGAGAAATGAGTTACCCACAATGCTTACAAAAAAACAAAACAAAACAAAAAACAAAACAAAAAACAAAAAAACTAAGTGGTTTAAAGGAAGGAAAGCATTGAGATCTCCTGCATCTTGAAGAACCAGTGAAAGCTTTATCCCTACCTCACTTAGCTGTGTCCTGAAGAGTAGCTTGTTCATCTTTATATTGCTGTCCAGAAAATGCAGCATAAAGAGATCCAATGGCTCCCTGGTCAGAGAGCTAATATTTGACAGGGTTTAAAAACAAGGTTTTCCCTTTAAACAAGTGGTTCTCAATCTGTGAGTCGCAACCCTTGTAGTATTAGATTTTTTCTATATCAGACATTTACATTATGATTCATAACAGTAGCAAAATTACAGTTATGAACTAGCAACTGAATAATTTCATAATTGGGAGTCACCACACATAAGGGACTGTATTAAATGGTCACAGCATTAGGAAGGTTGAGAACTACTGACCATATAGTCACAAGTTGTTTTTCATTTTTAGAGAAGGTCTGAGAAATACACACTTGAATTATTCTTTTTAATTAATTAATTAATTAGTTAATTTTCCCAGTTCGATCACAGTTTCCTCTTCCTCCCTCCTCTCCTCCTAGTCCATCCCGCCCCCATCCACTCCTCTCTCTTCCCTTCAGAAAAGTGCAGGTCTTCCACATATATCAGCCAGCCATGGGATATCAAGTTGCCCCAAGACTAGGCACCTCCTCTCCTATTAAGGCTGGATGAGGCAACCCAGCAGGAGGAAAGGGTCCCAAGAGCAGGCAACAGAATCAGAGACAGCCCCCACTCCCTCTGCCATGAGTCCCACAAGAAGACCAAGCCACACACTGCAGCACATGCGCAGAGGGCCCAGGTCAGATTCTCTGGTTGGTGGTTCGGTCTCCATGAGCTCCCATGAGCCCAGGACAGTTGACTCTGTGCCCGCCACCCTATGGTGTCCTTGGTCCCTCTGGCTCCCATAATCCTTCCTCCTCCTCTTCCACAGGATTTCCTGAGGTCTGCCTAATATTTCGCTGCACATACTTAAATTATAAATAGAACTTCTCCATAACATATCCCCTAAAAGTAAATGATACACAGAAAAATAATGATGTCCTGGAATGCTGATATTTGTTATTGTTCATTCCCTAAAATCATGCTTTTAAGTTGAAAACTCCAGGGTTTTTCTCACCGAAAGAACAGCCTTTTGGTTTGATGATCTCTCGAGTCTCTGCCCTAGAGAGTCAGAACTAGTGAAAGAAGCTGAGTGGATGGGACCACTCTAAGAACTTGAGAGATGTAAGATGCTGAAAGCTACATCATAACAAGTGGCTGAAGAACCTGGCTGATGAGAGAGCAATTAAAGACCCAGTAAGAACCCAGCAAAGCCACTGAGGACTGCTACAGAGAGGTTGTGACTTGAGACTGGAACCCTGCTGACAATGTGCAGAATCTTTGGAGGCAGGATTCCGACTTTCAACAGATTGAGCAAAGGGAGTTACAGTGAATTTTTAATTAGATCTTAAATGGCAGGTTCCCCTAGTTGACATAGCATTTGGTAGATTTCACTTAGTTAAAAATAACATATGATAGGCACTTTACCTATTTCTAGGTTAGAAATTTGTCCTTGTTCACTCTAGATGACATAAACATCATTTACATTTTCAATGGTAGCAATCTTTATAGATTACCAAGTTGTAAGTTTGAGACTCTCCTTCTTATAGGTTTTAGTGTGATAGTTACACACTCATTTGTGTGAGCTTTTTAAGTGTGACAAAAATCATAGGGATACTTGTTTTAATTTAATACATGGTTAAATGTATTTTCAACATGCCAATGTAGTATAAAGACACCTGGCTATAATTCTTTATACAGCATTATAAGCATCATGAAAATATAGACCATTTTGTGGCTTGTAAAAACAGATAATAGAAATGTTTTGTTTAGCTGGGTATGGAGTCTCACACTGGTAACCCCAACACTTGCACAAAGGAGGATGACCTAGAAGGGTTGTTATGAGTTCAAGGCCAACTTACATAGTATGTTCTAGGTTAGCCTGAACTAGGGAATGAAATCCTGTCTCAAAATAAAAGTGTTGTTTTTTTTTTAACTTATTTGTATCTATTCCCACTGTGCCACTTTTCTCAAAGGATAATAGTGAGCTTAGTTCTATAAAAATAATTAATATGAGCTCATACTTAATGTCGCCATTTTTAGGGTAATTAAACTATGAGTATGAAATTAGAATATGTTTAAATAAGAGGAAATTGAAACTATTAAAGAAGAAAAAGGCCAAGTACAGTAGCCAATTATTCTCCTTATTAAAAAAAGAACTGTAGGGCCTGGGTAGATAGCTCAGTGGGTAAGATGCTTGGGAGGGCCTGACTCCCATCATCAGAATCCAAGGAAAAGTAAGCCAGGCCCAGGGGTAGGCACTTGTCATTCAGTGGTGAAGAGGTAAAGATGGTCAGATCTTTGGTGTTGCTGGCCAGACCCTAGCCTATCTAGTGTTCTCCAAGTCAATGAGAGAACCTGTCTCCAAAAAAAAAAAAAAAAAAAGAAAGAAAAGAATTGCTGGATGGTGGTGGTGCATACCTTTAATCCCAGCACTCAGCACTCAGGGAGGCAGAGACAGGAGGATCTCTGTGAGTTCGAGACCAACCTGATCTACAAAGCCAGTTCTAGGACAGCCAGAGCTGTTACACATAGAAACACTGTCTTGAAAAACCAAAAATAAATAAACAAAGAAAGAAAAATAAAGTGGGTAGTACCAGAGTAATGACACCCAAGGTTGTCCCCTGGCTTCCACACACTTGTGCAAGCGTACCTTCACACACATGCATACACATATCCATACAAAGGAAAACAAATGGTACTACAGGAAATTGCATTCAGAGTGCAAAATACATTCAGTAATTTAATGTCTTTTACATGGAAATGGTAAGAAATTTTGATACAATGGCTACGGAATTGTAGCAAATGTCCCCTTCTGGACTGCTTTTATGGCCTGTGTGCTAGTCATCTAAGCCCCTGAGGGAGATCAGAATCGTCATTTTCCTTATGGGGAACCTGAGGTGAGCTGTGGTACATGGCTCCTCAAAGATAGACTCTTTTTCCTGTTCTTTCTACCCTTCCCTTAGGTAGATGTGAGAGTGGCACTGTGAGCATGAAAGAGAGCGTCAGAAAAGTCAAGCTAGTTCCCCTCAATCCTCAGTTTGCAGGCAGAATCTTCCACCTTTGGAGGATGGAAGTGAACAGCTCTTAGATCTTGCTTTCAGTCATGCCATAACATTGTCAGTGTTAGGAACCACCGGCCTCTCCTCCTCGAATTTAAGCATAGGATCATTTACTCGTCAAAGACGTGTTTCCTGGTTGTTGCTGTTGTTGTTGTTTTCTTTTTTTTAAAAAGCAGGACCTGTGAGATGACTCAGTTGGTAAAGGTGCCCGATCAAGCCTAATGGCTGAAGTTTGGTCACTGAGCCCTCACACAGTGGAAGGAGAGAACCTATTCCAGCAAATTGTTCTCTGACCTCCATGCGTGCACCCTGGCACACATGCATGCCTCTCTCCCCAGTCAACCAGTAAATAAATGCAATTTGAAAGAGAAAAAAAAAATAGCATCAGAGGAGGACCTACTCTAGCCAGAGCATGAGAAGAGCTTTTCTAAGCCACTGCTTTGTAGAAGCTGTCAGTGTGGCGCTATTGTTGCCCTGCACACTGTGTGAGTGTTTAGCATTTCTTGGTAGCAGAGACAAAGGCTGTTTGGCAGTCACCTGTCACCGTCTCCGGTATGCATTCATCCATTTGACACAAGTTTTGTGGAGAGCTGTACAGGGAAGCGTAAGAAAAATGCTTTCCTCTTGTCTTGATGATAGAATGCGCTTCTCACTCGTGGTAGCATGGTAGTAACTTTTCATTCCTCCTGGCAGTTTTTAAAGACTTATTTGACTTTGGGGAACCTGCAGTATATCTTTAAGGTACAGTTCAAAAGTATAAGGCAAGGTTGCTCATTTTCAATTTTGGCTGAGAAGTCTTAACTTTGACTATGACACTTCAAAGTTAGAGAAAACTTGGTTTTAAAAAATGGATGCTGATATGAGATGGCATATTTAATGACAGCTGTATCTATGGAAAGCTGTTAAGATGCAGATTATCCCTCCTGGGGTGGGGGAGAGAGATCAAACTGCCAATCTATAAAATATACTCGATAGAAGAAGGCATGGAATCTATCTTTGCAAGTGCTTTGATTGCAGGGGACAGTACAGCAGCATGTGGCATCATAACCCAGAGCAGACAAATCAGCTTGATGACTTTCAAAGCCAGGAATACTGCTGCAGGCAAGGGTACTCCAGAGCAGGAGAAATTAAAACATATAGAGACTGTTATTAATTTCATATCTATTTTTGTATAGTCAAATCTGTATGCAAATCCTTAGCATCTCATTTCGGCAGATTAATCTAAAGTGAAGAGTTGTATGTGAAGGGAATGTAATGATGAAGCTCTTTGGAATAAATGTGGGCTGAAAACTTGGATGCTTTCTGTAAAATTTATTTTTTTGTACTGTGAAGAAATGGATTTGTTTATGTGCTCATTTGTAAATTACTTCAAAAGGAAAAGCAATCGAGGCAATTCCCCAGTTTCCCTTTGCAATCCCAACTTGGCAAAAGTTACAGCACGAGTCTGTCAGGCACCTCCTGTGTCTTCACATTCTAGAGGTAATCATGCAGATAACTAACTGGGACTTGCATTTTTATTCCCAACTAGTGATCTAATATCTCATTTCTAAACAGCATCATATGAGCAAAACTTTTTGTGTAATGCTAAGGAATCTAATTATTGAGTGCAGATTAATAAAAATCATATTATGGATGTGTCTGTGAAAGTGAATAAATAATGATTCTGAAGAATAATTCTGAAGAGCATGGAGATCAGTTGTGTACCCCATGTAGCTGAGGGGGTGTGGTAGCTGCACTGTAATTCACCAATTGTATATGTAGTCTGTGGTGGGCAGACCCTGATATACATAGTTCGACAAATATGTTCAATATTGTCATAAAATGGGTAGTTTACTGCAGTAGATCTTAATTCTGATCCATATTTCTAAAACAAGTAGAGATGCTTTAGAGTTTCATAGTAAGAACTAGGCATTTGGCCTCCTGCTTGCTTTCTGTTAAGAGAAGTGATCAGAGGGGACCTGGACATTAATCTGGTGGTTATGGCCCGAATCACAAGCGCTGGTAATCATTCTGACCTCGAGCACATGTGTGGTCTCAGTAGATTCATTTATTCTTATGTGGTTATTCTGAGAGAGAATTCTTCAACATTCCATTTTAGTCAGAGAGGAAGCAGAGATCAGGAGTAAAAGGAAATATGGCTCTCTGTTTGTTTTGATGTACAACTTGATTCTGTGTTGGGATTTCACCTTTATGTTTCTTAAATGTGGTTTCTTTTACTTTGGCCCCATTTTAGAAATGAGACATTCAGTAAATCCAAAGAAAGCTTTCTTTAAGAACAGGGATCTCCTTCCTCTCTGTTCTCTGTAGATAAAGCTTTTGTTGATTGTAAAAGTGGCACCTTCCTTTGTATAACTAATATGTGCTTTAAAGGTGATTGAAGGCTACAGAATTTTTTAAAAATATAACTTTACAGTTAACACTGGCCACTATTAATTACTTGGAGTATCCAGTCTTTTTACCAGGGCTTGGGGAAATGATTGTCCTGGACCAGTGACCATCTTTATGTATCTAGTAGTATTGATACTAATAGATTGTTTTAAGTTACGTATTAATCCTCTGAATTCCGGAGTTGGAGTTGATGCTAGAGACCTACTCAGAGCACTTAGACTGTCAGAACAAAAAACAAATTGCTGGGTAACAAACGACATTGAAAGGAGACAGAGGTGAGAGTTCAGAATCAGTTCTATGGAAACACAGGTTTTCTTCAGCACCAGAGAGAGCAAATGAAGGACTTTGGAGGAAGGCTACTCAGTGGATGCAGCAAGCACATGCAGTTGTTCCTTAGTTTGCAGCCTTTTCCCCTGTAATGAGGCCATTTGAATTTGCTAGTTGGTGCCAATCAAAACTAGACTCCTTTCCTCTCCTAAAAACCGAGGACAAGGACATCACTCTCCTCGATGATATTTCAAAGAGATCTAGGTCCTTAAAAAAGATATTCTTGTTTGCTAAAAGTGGCAAGTGTCTTAAAATAATTGACATTTCAAAGAGACAGAGAAAGTCATTACAGCTATACCTAATCTAAAGTAAATGGTTTTTAAAAAGCAGTGATGGGGTCCTAGCATCAGAAAGCAGCCTAAGGTAAGAGAGTGCTAAAGCCTTGTGCTCAGTCTTAGAGCTACCTGTATCTTCCAAATTAGGAAAGTCCTGCAGGAACATCTTTTCCACCTGACCCAAGTTGGAATCTATATTTAAGAATCGGGACTTTCTGATTCTTACTAAGAATACTCTTTTACACTAGTATGTGTAACTACTTATGGGTGGTATTTATAAAGATGGGTTATAGAGTCCTCATATTCCCATTATTACATGGCTTAAAATATCTCTCACTTTTTGATTTATGTGATCTCCCTTAGAGTTTTTTCACCTGGTAGAAAAGATTAAACTAGAATTTAAAATGTCTTGATTTTATGGGGTTCACCGTACAGCACAAACATGAAAAGAAGCATGTAAGAGCTGAGCATCCCTTGTCCAAAACGCTTGGAACTAGAAGTGTTTGGACACATTCAGATCTCCAGATTTTCTGATATTTGTATATATATGATCAAATGTCTTAGGGATGGCAACCATTTTTTAACATAAAATTCATTTAACCTCATGCACAGAATCATGAGATAATTTCATACAAACTTTTAGTGTTCCTGTGTTTTTACTGTGGCATCTTACTTGAGGTCATCTGTGAGATTGTCTACTTGTGTTAATATGTCTGCATTCAAAAAGTTTCAGATTTGGGTGATTTTTAGGCTTTAGAACTTTAGATTAAGTATCCTCAACCTCTGTGGGGACAGGTAGAAAAAACAGTTAAAAGTACTGACTTTTATAGTTTCTAGTTAAGCAGAAAGTCTGGTCTCTTAGATAGAAGCACTGTAAAGAGAATTTTTAAGTTGACTGAAGCGATTGCACTGGCGAAGTTTAGCGTGTGCTGTCCCATTTGGTGCCCAGGGGCCACTAGCTCCACTTGTCACAGTCAGTGTTTGGAATGTGACTTAGCTGTGCCGTATCCGCTGCACCCTGGATTTTGAAGATTTTGTGTGGAAAAAAAAACTCAGTACATTTTATATGGATTTCATATTGAGATAACATTTTCAGCAAACTGAAAATGTATTATTAAATATGACTTCTGTATTTTTCTCTGTGGCACATTCGTGGATATTGTTGTTTCCTCCTACACAGTTCTGGCCCTAACTATCTTGATAGATAATGCCTTTTGCTATATGTGGTTCTTCCAAAGAAATACGAAGCTATCACCCTGCTAATGCACAGGGCTTAGAGCTCTAACATTGCTAACATAGCTAGGGACAGGGACAGTCTGTGCAACTCTGTCCCTAGAATAAATTCTATAGAGAGAAACTTACTCTGTGTGCGCTGTACCACCTCACCCCTTTGCCCCTGTGTCTGGCCATGCAGAGCAGCTTGCTGTTATTAGCGACTACTCACTGCTTGCTCTCAAGCAGATTGCTACCACAATACTTGTGGAAGAGGAATCTGCTTCTTCTACAATAAGTTTCTTTCTCTTACTTATTCATATCTCATACAATACATCCCAACTGCAGTTTCCCTTCCCTCCATGCCTCCTAGTTCCCTCCCCCACCCTCTACCCTGCCCCAGAGCTTCTTCTCTGTTTCCCTTCAGAAAAGAGCAGGCCTCCCAGGGATATCAACCGAGTACAGCATAGCATGACAAGTTATGATAAGATTTGGCACAAAAAAAAAAAAAAAAAAAAAGATTTGGCACAAACCCTCGTATCAAGGCTAGATGAGGCAACCCAGTAGGAGGAAAAGAGTCCCCAAAACAGGAAAAAGAGTCAGAGACACTCCCTATTGCCACTGTTGGGAGTCCCATAAGAACACCAAACTGCACACCCATAACATAGATGCTGAGGATCTAATGCAGACCCATACAAGCTCCTGCCGCTTCAGTCTCTGTGAGCCCCTGTGAGTTCTGCTTAGTTGATTCTGTGAGCTGTGTTCTTGTAGTGCCCTTGACAACTCTGGCTCCTACAATCCTTCCTCCCTCTTCTGTGTGGGTTTCCCAAGCTCACTGCCTAATGTTTGTCTGTGGGTCTCTGCATCTGCTTCCGTCAGTTGCTGGATGAAGTCTCTCTGACAATGATTGGACTAGGCTTTGTACTATGAGTACAGCAGAATATCATTAGGAATCGTTTCACTGACTTTTTTTTCCCCTTTGGCTAATTGTGTTTACTCTATCTTACATTTTTGGCTATCCAGCCTCTGGTTCCTGGCCATCCAGGCAATGTTGGGTATGGGCTCTCTCTTGTGTTATGGGCCTCAAGTGAGACCAGTCATTGGTTGGCCACTCCCACAAGCTCTGCACCACCATTACTTCAGCACATCTTGGAGGCAGGACAGATTGTAGGTCGAAGATTTTGGGGTTGGGTTGTTATCCCAGTTACAGTGCAGGCTTCATATCCTCCATTACTAGGAATCACCCTCATAGATTTCAGGGAGGTTCCACTGCACTAGGTTTCCACACCACCTCCCAAATGTCTCCCAACTCCAGTCATCTCTGCCTACACTCTCTCCTCTCATCCCACACCCCCCTCCACAATAAACTTCTTAAAATTATGTCATGGGTTTTCTTTGATAGCATACAAAGATGCTCAACAGTAGCTGATTGTCCTTTAATTGTAGCTCCTACTTATTTTGGAAAGGTCTAACCTGTGCTACTCCATTACAGGTGGGGTAACTAACACGGCACAGTATCAGAACAGACTGATGGTGTATGAACCCAACCAGGTAAGAACTTCATAAGAAGTCATTACCTTAATTAAAATGCATTTACAAAAGATTTCCACGGGAAGTATTCATTGGAATGCCACACAAATGCACCTTAAGCTACACGGGGAGAAGAAAGCATCTAGGGGAATACTTTTGGTTCCTCATTATTATTGCAAAAGTTCAGCTCCTGCAGTTGCATGCTACACATAACGACACAGAGCTTTGCATTCTGTAGAGAGGATTTGGTTTGCACCTATGTCCTTCTGGAAGGGATGCCATTTGGGGCAGGAAACATCACGATGACTTTGTCATTCTCAAGTCAAATACTGTCATTTGACTTACCGTAGCCAACAGTGTTCTGGAATAGTACAGATCAGAAGTGTCTGAAAGAGTCTAGGAATGGTATGCCTCTAACAGACGGTCCTTTCCCTGTACTTTTGGTGCACACTTAATTCCCCTTTTCCCTTAAAATGAGACATGTTTTTAATTCTCTTTTCCTTCTATCAAATGGGCAAAATCTTAGGAATTTTACATTTACAGGATTGGGATATCTAAATATTTCTTGATTGTAACAGTATTCCAAAATGGTGTGACGTGGAGGTTTAATATCCACCAGCTAGCAATATTTGGATGTGAAACCACAGGTTGACTTACTTTGGCAGGCTGCGTCTGGTAAGGTCCTACAAGTGTGTGCATAGCGCCCCTGGTGTTCCTGCTGGATTTTTTATAATGACTTGACTGAGGAGGGCATTTCTCTTTTTACAAGTGTGTCTCCTGATACTATTAAAAGTCGTAGATTGCAGAGAAAGAACGTTCGTGGGTCAGCTGTCTCACGAGGGACCACTAATTGCGGAAGCCTGAGTTTGGTGCACACATGGTTAAGGAGGAAGACGGCATTAGCATTGCTTAAATGAGTTCGGTTTCGTGTTTGTACACACATGCTCTTTTTTAAAAATTCTGCTGGCATATTGTTTACAGTGGGTACTGGCAAACATCACATCTGCTTGCATCTTGCTCAGAATCTCAATAACTCTATCATTCAGCCCTGGTGCTGATTTCTCTTCTAGGCCTTTGTGGAGAGTCGATAATGCCTGCCATCTGCCACAGAGCACATCGCTACCTGCCAACAGGCAGGCTGGGGTGACCTCTGCTTCCCACCACTGATTAGTATTCACACGCTAGCTTATTAGGAATGACCCCACCAGGCCTCTCTGCTTCTTTGCCTTTGCAGCGGGTGGCGGCTCACCTGGCAGGCATTGCCGTGAAGGAAGCTAAAGATATAATCAGGGGATGTAGGCAGGCTTTGCAAACCAGATGGCATCTACAGTCTTGTGGCAGGGGACTGGACTGCTAATGCAAACACTGATTCCTAATACTGTAATAGGTTATCGCATAGAGAGCACCCAAGATAAGCATCGTCAGAATTTTAAAATTCACTCAAGCATAATGCATTAAAGATATTTCTTAGCAAAATGTCTGAAATCTAGCTTTGACTATTTATTAAAGACTGTATTTGATTGGGGAGATTCTGTGTTCAGAGGGACCAGACAATATAAGTCTCTCAAACTAAACAACTTCTTTTTTTCTGCAGTATACCATAAGAAATTAGAAATGAGCAAATACATGCCTGTAACAAATAAATGCCATAGGGTGTGTGCCTGTAGTGAGTAAATGCCACAGTGTGTGTGCCTATAGTGAACAGATGTCACAGTGTGTGTGCCTATAGTGAATAGATGTCAGTGTGTGTGCCTATAGTGAATAGATGTCACAGTGTGTGTGCCTATAGTGAATAGATGTTACAGTGTGTGTGTGCCTATAGTGAATAGATGTCACAGTGTGTGTGCCTATAGTGAATAGATGTCACAGTGTGTGTGTGCCTATAGTGAATAGATGTCACAGTGTGTGTGCCTATAGTGTATAGAAGTGCCTATAGTATATAGTATATATGCCAATGTTTATACAAGCATGTTTATGCTTGTAGATTGCTTTTTTCTTACAGCTTTGTGAACTGGTGAAATTCTGTGCATGCAAAACATCATATGATTTTTCTGGTTCATTTCCAATTTTGTCTTGGCAGAAAGGAAATGAGGTTCTTCCTATACGTTGAGTGTCTATGAGGAAGGAAGTGGTTAGGTTTATTTACTGATCTATCATTCAGTTTTCTTGTCTGTCAATTGGTTAGTTGAAATTTAAATTCAAAGCCATGGTTGATTCTCAGATAATTTTAAAATTTGTATTGCATTTTAAATAGGAATCTTATGTTAAGATGGCTGATCTTACAATCCTTATTATTGAGGATAATCTAGAGCCAAATATTAAAGACTTCTCCATTCCTTAACATTGTCATATAAAGCTTGGCCTTCTACCAATATAAATAAATATGTCTAGACCTAACGCTATCCTAGTTGGCAAAAGACATAATTTTATATGTGTTAAAGTGTGGGAGGATTCAGGTACAAAGGAAACAGTAAGTTTGTAAATCTTAGCTTGTCCTCTGGTCTCAGGTTAATTTTGGAAAGAACAGGAAAGTTACTTTTACCCTAACTTACCTGGGGCCTTGTTTCCTTGATGTTTATATACCCCTACCCCTTTATTGAGACACAATCTCACTATGTAGCACTGTCTGGCCCGAAATTCAATATGTAGACCAGGTTGGCTTTAAACTCACAGAGATCCACCTGCCTCTGCCTCCTGAGTGCTGGAATTAAAGGCATGCACCACCATACATGTCCTCAAATGCTGTATTTTTAAAACAGTGAGCATGTACTAGACATTTATTACATGTGAGGCATTTTCTACATCATAACTGGATATCATGCAGGTTTTATTATCCCCAGTGCGTAGATGAGGAGATGAGCACAGGGGGGTAAGGGGTGGGGTCAGTGGATTGCTTAAGACTGCACATGAATTATGGCTTACATAGTTTCGATCTAGACTGTTTTGATTATTACAGTATATTCTACACTGTACCTGGCCATGTGCTTAAACCTAAGTAATTTCCATGAGCTAAGCATCATGAAATTTTAAAGTTGCATTATAAAATGCAAAATGCCCTATAAAAGGCAAAATGTAAGCCATAAGCTAGGATTATGTAGTTCTTTTTTGTTTTCACGTACACAACCCATACCTTTCAACACATAAATAATATGCCAATAAGATGCAAGTTGACATTGGTGTTCTCATTGCTAGTGAGGCACCACTGCCTTTGCTATTTGTGGGGTCTTTTTAAACCGGTGCACCTGATTCTCTCTCTCTCTCTCTCTCTCTCTCTCTCTCTCTCTCTCTCTCTCTCTTTTCAGAATAAGTGGATAACCCGCAGCCCCATGCTACAGAGAAGGGTCTACCACTCCATGGCTGCTGTCCAGAGAAAACTTTATGTTCTTGGAGGCAATGACCTAGACTACAATAATGATCGGATTCTTGTGCGCCATATAGATTCTTACAACATTGACACTGACCAGTGGACACGCTGCAATTTCAACTTGTTAACCGGCAAGTATCTTTGGTTAAGCAATTTAAAAACAAAAATAGGGGCTGGAGGGATGACCAAGTAGTTACAAGTACTGGTTGCTCTTCTGTAGGCCCCGGGTTGGACACCCAGCACCCTGAGAGCAGCTTACAACTGTTTGTAATTCCAGTCCCAGGAGATCTTAAGCCCCCTTTTGGCCTCCAAGGCTATCAGGAACACATGTAGTAAGTACACAGATACACACACAGACAAAACACACATAAAAATAAAATTAAAAAATATTTTTAAATGTCTACAAATAAAGACCAAAACAAAAACTAGAATAGAGATTCAAAACATCCCCAAACTTGTTTCTTAGACATCTAGAGTACATCTCCAAATATGTGAACAGTGGGTCATACAAATTGTTTTCTTTATCCAGGAAGACATGCATGATTTATAGCTAGAGACTGGGCTCCTTCAGGTGGCTGGGAATCTAGTTTCTATTTTGCCTTTGTGTACATTCTCAAATGGTAAAGAGAAGCATATCAACTTGCTTTTCCTCAATGGATATTCATGTGAAAACTTTGATATGTGTAGGAGGAAAAAGGCACCCAAAGAGTTAATAATTATTTTTTCCTTTTTTGAAAAAATCAGGATCTCACGCATATCAGAATGGCTTCAAAGACCTTCTGATCCTCTTCTATCCTCCTCCATTTTTACTGGGGTTACATCTGTGTTCTACCATGTCAACTTGTATATAGTGCTGGGGATTGAACCCAAGTACATGCTAGGCAAGCACTCTACCAACTAAGCCACATCCCCAGCCCCGAGAAGTTCAACTTCTCACTGCCTCGTCCTCTTTTATCTCTTGGGAGTTTAGGAAAATGGTGGTCTTCAATTTTTGTCACTGCCGTGTATTATTTCTGTGTGTAGTCCGGAAATGAGAGTTTCGAGCAGCTTTGTTCAATTTGAGCCTTTCTGGCCACGCATCCCTACCTATGCATCTCTGCAGAGCAATCAGACATGTGGATCCTACTCATCACACAAAGGAATAGAGTGAACGTAGTAATAATGCGCTTACCCCGATGTCCTAGATGGAGCTGACAACTCTGTCTCTCTTATCAGCTCCTGTGATTAACAGCCACCAATGGTAGGATCCTTGCAGGGCTGCTTTAAATCAGGAAAATCACCAACTGTAAATGGTGGGCTTGAACAGTTCTTGAAAACATTTAAAATGCAGAGTGAGCATTCAGTCACTCACAGAGGCTATTGGGAGGCCGCACTGGGAACACAACCAGGGATTTGCATGCTTCATATCAAGCTCCTCTTTCGGTGAAATGATTTGTAGGCCTCTTGTAAGTTCTGATCTCTCAGGTAGAGTGGCGTCTTAGATCCTAGATCCCTGGATCTGGGATTCTGCCTCCAACTTATTTATTACTCCAGTCAATCCTGTGTCAGCTCATCAATAAAAAGAGACTTTCACTCTCTGATTGCCTGCGGGGAAGAATGTGTGCTAGTGAGTTCTTCTGTCTTCTCTTTTGAAATGGGAGGGGAATCCTTTCATCATTTTGGTGTGTCAGTATCTAGGGATGATGTAGACTGGTCTCAGCTTGGGAACGTTAATATAATCTTAGAGCTGTTGACGATGTAAAGGAAGAAGGGTCGCACCTTCATCTGCCTTGTTGGCCGTTTGTCTTCATGTGAGGCATGGGGTGGGGGCGGGGCTGTTATTACGCCTTGGGGTTGCACTTGTCACTTTATAAAGGCAAGCACGTGTCTATATTTGTTGGCACAAATGCTACATGGAGCACAATGGATGTCTTACACATCTAAAATATCCCTTGTTTCCACCACCATAAACTAATGACATCGAGAATAATATGGAATTATTGGTTCTACGTAACTTACTATTACTCTATGAAGTGCTACATTTAGTAAGGTTTGGTTAATAGATATTTTGGCCTGGTCCTAACTCGACACAGATTCACTCTTTGAGAAGTACTGGCTAATTTAGTGTAGTTCTGGAGACAGTGATTAATTGAGGCAAAATTCCTGTGGAGTACACAAACATGCCGCGGGGGAAATTGTATCCCTCGGTGGCAAAAGGGTTAATTAAAGCATGTAAGAAACGGAATTTTTTTTCTTTTTATTCAATTCTCTTTACTTTAGGCCAGAATGAATCTGGAGTTGCTGTCCATAATGGGAGAATATATTTAGTTGGTGGATATTCAATTTGGACAAATGAGCCTCTGGCTTGTATCCAGGTGAGTGGTTGAAGTTCCCTTTGAAGTTTATGCGAGTGGTTCAGCGAGGTTATGTTTTGCAATTCAGCTGCAGAAGGAGCTATTTAATGTGCAGAAAGAGGCTCAAGGTCCCTTTCTTTGTATAGCCACTGCAGCCTGTATCTTATATCCTAGAAATGATGCCTACTAAATGATTGAGACCTTTTAAAAAATTATGATGTGGACAAACTTTAAAATATCTATAAAATATAGTAGAAATGGAGAACGTTGGATAGCTTACCCCCTTTTTTGATACTTAAAAAGGAGAGAAACTTTGGCAATAGTACTTTGTGCTCCACCCAGTTTAAAGATACCCCAGCTTCATGCATTTTGTATATGACATTTTCTTCATTTTCATAATTGTCACCTGCAGAGGCGTTCTTCCTCCCTGGCAGAGGTTCCTAGCAATAGTGGTTTATGGGTAGTCTATGACAGCACAGCTTCTACCCCAAGGAACAGCCCTAGCATTTCACAAGTGAACCAGGCAAGCTTACCTTGGCAGGATGCCAGCTGAGTCTCTCAAAGCAGAAACACATACTTTGTTGTTACATGTAGCTCCTAGTGCTCTTTGTAATTCTTACCCATTTTCTTTTTCACATGTTCTCTAGTAAAATCTTGATGTGTCTTAGCCCTGACTTACCTAACATATCCTTATAACAACTCATATTTTTAAACCTAATCTTTGTGGGAAGACTTTTGAAAATTGTTTTAATATTTTTAATGGTTACAGAATGATTCTAGCTAGCATCATCATCATTATCATCATCATCATCATCATCATCATCATCACCATCACTACTATTACTATTATTTTGAGACAGTATACAGCCTCACTATACAGTCCTGGCTTGCCTAAAACTCATCATGTAGACCAGGGTGGCTTCAAACTCTAGAGATCTGGCAGTCTGTCGCCAGAGTGCTGGGATTAAAGGTATGCACCACCACACCTGACAATTCCAACTTTTTGCTTTTCAGTCATATCTCCTAAGGGATACCCCATGTATCAAATATGCACAGTATGTGGTTGTTAAGGAGCTTCTCCATGTTGTCTGCTAATGCCTACTTGCTGTATTATGTTAGTTATAGTTCTCCTCTATTTTCATGCTATCGTTTATCTTTTCTCCTTGTGATTTGTCTCACCACAGATTTTCTTGAGGATCTTACGTATTTCTGTTACTCTCAGAGATCCAGTAGATATGGAAAGTGTGATTGCCATCTTTGGTTGAATAGGCCTGAGTTTTACAGTGAATAGCTAGAACTCATTTTTCTTAGCACACAGGGAAACGTTCATAAAACTCAGTCATGCTTTACATAAAGCTAAGTGGAGAGATCTAAAAAATTGTCTTATGTATTGCTAATACAATGCAGGTAAATTTGAGCTTAACAAAATGCAAAATTAAACCTCTCCATAGCTGGAAATCATAAAGCATACTGCCAGAAAAGTGAGTTGAAAGTCATAATGAAAGAACCTTAGGACTTTGTAATAATAAAAGCAATATGCAGCAAAATGTGGGACAAATGTAGCTTAACAAGCTAGAAAATGAACTTAGAAATAAACTCAAAGTAGAAGATAATAAAAACAAGAGCAAGGTAGTCACTAGGAAACACTAACACCGTAGACAAAGGTGAGCCCAAGCAGCAGCCGGCTCTAACACACGAGCACCATTCTCTCCCGAGGAGGGGCTTGGCTTCACCCAAGCATGTGTTTTGCAGTATTCAGTACTTTGGGTCTTCGTTCCCACTTTACAGAACTGTGAAGACACTGGATTGGGCAGGAGTGTTCCATGGTGCCAGAATGCTGTGTTGTAAGTGGCCTACGAAATGTCATTAGATTATTTCTACAGTGGAATTAGGTTTGCATTTTCATTAAGTTGCCAAAGTCAAGACATGATTATATTTCTACTAACAGTAATGCTGGATTGACTCTATGAATAAGAGATAAATTAATACTTTAAGAGAAAAACAAGAAAATCTTCCAACATGTCAACTTTAGGAGAGCACAATGTGGTCATACCTCAAAACTTTTTCAAGTCTCCTATTTCGGCAAGTTAATGTGTAAGACAGAACATTTTAAAAACAAACCAAACCAAAAGCCAGTTCATAGTGATATAATTTGTTTTATCCCCAAATATTAAGTGGCTCACTAACCTTGTACACTAAACTTTTTAAAACTTTTTAATTATTTATTTGTGGGCACGAGTGTTTTGCCTGCATATATGTCTGGGTACCACATGCATGCAGTTCCAACAGAAGCCAGAAGAGAGCATCAGATCCCCCTGGGAATCAAACCTGGGTCTTCCGCAAGAGCAGCAAGTGCTCTTGACATCAACATGAAGCCATCCTGCTTGTCCACTGATTCATTATTAGTAATGTCTGGTTATTCCAGCACAAATTTTATTCAAGAAATGCAGGTGTGCAAGTATGTTTTAAACCACTGAGGACATGATATTCCAGAGTTTCCTCAGTATTAAGGTAATACTAAAAAAACAGATTTTTGAAGTTTTAATAAGTGCTTGTGTAAATGGAATGAATTTTACCTTTAAGATCACATAATGAAATATATCAGTATATTTATTTTTTTTTTAAAAAAAAAGGTAATTCTGTACTTCAGAAGTCATACTGATAAACAGAATCTAGTCTCTGGGCAACTCTGTCTATCCCTGTGGCCAGCACTCTGATTTTACAAAGTCTAGAAAAACTCGAGAAAAAGTTTTCTCTTTCTTTAATAATTTTTTACATTTCTGTATGTATGTTAGAGGCACGGTCACTTGCCAGCCATGGTATCCATGTGGAGGTCAGATGACAACCTGCCGAGTTGATCCTCTTTGACCATGTAGGTGCAGGGCGTCTGGCTTGGCAGCAAGCATTGGCACCACTAAACCATCTCACCAGTCCTGCTTTCACTTTTCACATGGCTGTGTGCTTGTGTGGTGGGGATGTGCATAAGCACACATGCTCGCACGTGTATAGGGCACATGTGTATGGGTATACTTGCATATGGAGCCCTGTAGTTGCTTGCAGGTATCTTCCTCCATTGTATTTGACTTTATTTATGGAGACAAGATCTCTCACTAAACTTGGAATTCTAGTTAGGACTACTCCAGCTAGCAACCCAGCTCATGGGCAGGTCCTGTCTCTGCCTCCCAAGTGCTGGAATTAGAACTGACCACTATACCAGTCTGAATTTTACATGGGTTCCGGGGATCTGAACTTTGATCTTCATGCTTTCAGGCCAAGTCCTTTATCCACGGAGCCATGTCTCTAGCCCAATAGACATTTATAAGAACCCTTACAATTAATAGATGTGCCCATATCAGCATATAGCTTATCACTTAGAGAGATGTTTGTAAAGCAAGTCTTCATGGATAATAGCATTTTTAAAGATTCATTTTTAAATGATGTGTATGTATGTATGTGCCTCTGAGCATGTGAGTGCATGTGTTTACAGAAGCTAGAGGTGTTGGATTAACCTGAAGCTAGAATTAGAAATAGTTATGAGTTCCCCATCATGGGTGCTGGGAACTGAACTCTGCTCCTCTGCAACAGCAGTGTGCACTCTAAACCTCTGAGCCATCTCTTGAGCCCCAACAAATAGCCTTCTAGATCATGCATCGTGCATTCCAGCTATTGGCAACTAATTGCTGGGTATCTTTTCCTCTTAACTAAGGCTCCCAAATCTTTGCTTTGTTGTTGACTGCAGATCTGTTTATTTTTATGTACCAACAATACCTATTAATGGCTAGAGAGAGCAGCTGAGTGTTTAAAAGCAGGCCACTTCCCTAGCATGATTAGAACCTGCTGGGAGAATAACCAATAGAGAAGCAAGACCATGGAAGGTGGGAATGGTGACCACGAGAAAAGGTTGGTTAGACAGTACAAGTTTCTAATTATAGAACATGTGGAAAATTACAGAGAGGTGGTGAGAATCACATACACTAAAACTATCAAAGCTTAAATTTTTGTCACCAACCACAATGATTCATAATCCAAGATTAACTTAGAAACCAGTTGTCTAATAGCTGGGCTGATTAATGAAGACCATAGTTAAATGGTTCAGAGATTCTCTCATTAATACCCAGGACTAATTTTTTTTTCCTTTGAAAATACCAGCCAATACTCTTGTCTCAACAGACTGCTCCTCTGGCTTCTAATCCAGGTTAATTTAACACTCATTTGTGGGGTCAGCTACCTGGGGTGACACATGAGAAGCCATTTCAACTACTACCAAGTTAGTATATGCTGCTCCATTCACTGTAAGGACAGCGCAGACTGAGGAAAGCTGAGAAGCTCTTACATTAATATTTGTCTAAATATGAAGGTTTAGAACCACTAGTAATACAATTACTGGATATAGATCCTGCAAAAAAACCAAACAAAACAACAATGAAGGCACTCTTATTAATTTTGTGGGCATGAAGGTGGATGTCTGGCATGTAGCCTGACTCTAATCTGGTGTGCCTGGGGTGACTAGTACATATGGGCAGCTGTGAGTATGCAGGTGATTCGTCTGTTTCCAGATTATTCTACTGTTGTTCTCCTTTCCTATCACTTCCTCGTGGCTGGAGGATATGCTGCCAATCTGGCACGGCTGTTTCCCACACGTCTTCTTCCTGCCAGTTTACAGGGGAGTGCTTTGGAGAAAATCTGCCAAAAGCTTTCTTTTTCCTTCCCAGATTAAATACATTACATCTGCCTAACATATGCAGTCGCTGTTGGCCCAGGGAACCACACAAAAAGCTCTCAGGGTGATTACCTCACTGTTATTTTGACTTCTATAAATGTATTCTTTGGTGGGGGGGAAGGAAATAATTATTGTCCTTGCTCTTCTGGGCTACCTCCTTGGATTAAAATAATGGCTAGGTCCACCATTTACAGCCAAGTTACCTTGAGAAAGTCACTTAATTTTTGTTTTTCTCTGTAAATTGAAGGCTGTACTTAACCTTTGTATGGTTTTGATAAATGGTTGGCAAGGAACCACAAAGGGAGTGATTCCAGAACAGCACAGGCGTTATTCAGGCAAAGGCCTGCAGAGGGGGCTCTAGAGCAAGAACCAGAGCCAGCAATCCACTTCCGGGCTGGGCTAGTTGTGCGGCCCAAAAGGGAAAGGAGAAGAGGACTGAAATGTTTCCATGCTCAGCCTGAGGCTGGCCAATGTTAGGGAGGTGGCATAAAGGAGGGCAGGTGACCAGTACACCTGTGGTAGCCGCTATTTCTGGGGAATCCATAGGCAGGGAGCGCTAGAATCTAAAGAAATTATTTTACTTCATGAATTGTCATTGTTTAATCCAAATGGTAGAGCCTCACAAAACGACATGGCTATTGTTAACATTTCGGAGATAGGCATAGTTGTTGCTCTTGTAACTTGTTGCTAGGAATTTTGGAGGATGCTGTTGACATGCCTTTTGGTGATGACCTTGATAAAAGAATTCAGTTTCTTAGATACAAAATAGGCTTGGAAACTAAGAAGGCAGGGCCCAAAGACTACCAGGATGAGGGACGAGCCAGCCAGGGCAGCCAGCTTCCCCAGCTGGGTACTGTCCCCTAGAGTTGGAATGTCAGCAGAGCTCAGATGCTAAGGCTGGGGGCGGGGGGTCGTCTGCGTTTCCCACCACTCTAGACTGGTTCACATAGAAGTAGCGCTCTTCCTGGAGAAGAGAGGCTCCTCCTTTCTTGGTAATAAGGAGGGAGGCACAGAACTCCGCAGTTTTAGAGAACACCTACACATAAGTCCATTTGGTTTAAGAGGACTGTAATTGTTGTGTGATACTATTCCCAAGGAGATGTGAGCAAATGTCTACTCACTCCACACAGGGAACTAATGACAGACCAAAGTTTGGATAACACCCAAGTCCAGTTTGGTGAACCAGCGAGTTTTATTGGAGTTGCAGGAATGTGGGTGAGGGGTTACTTACAGGAGCAGAAATGAGTCAAAGACAACTGTGTCACCTAAGCCCACCCCAGCATGGGTGATAGTTCCCAAAAGCTGGGAACCTGGTGCTCACCACACAGACTTCCGGTACCTCAACAGGTTGGATAGTGTCCTTTCAGAGGGCCTCAGGTGGTCTGAGACTCTGCCAGGCAGTTGGTCTCTCTTTCTTTCTTTCAGGCTGCTGGGGCTGAGTCTCTCCTTGATGCTCAGCTTGTGTGCGTATCTGTGAAGCCTAGCTTGGCCAAGAGGGACTCTCATTGGTCTTTATTGTTTCTATACTTTTTGGGGAAGGAGAGGATTAATGAATCAGATCAGTTTCAGGGACTTCCTGAAGCCATTTGGAGTTGTTTACTTCCTGTTTTAAGGAGCTTCCTTTCAGGATGGAAGTGTTTCACCTCCTTTTAGAACATCCCCTTGTCTCACCTCCATGCATACATCCTGTCCTAAAATACCCTGTTGTTTTACTTCCCTTTTACATTCTGTGTCTTAACAAGTTTCCCTCCAAGATGGAGGGTTTTAACCCTGGAGGGAACTGCTAGGCAATGGACAGCTATTTTCAATTAGGCTATCTGAAAAAGAGGTTGGAAACAGACCGGAAGAGGGCATGCTGGCTATGTTTATTTTGATGGCAGAAAAAACATCCAAGCCTTCAAGGAGAGGAAGTAGGTGAGGGGATCCCTTAGGATGAGCAGTTGAAACCAACAAGGACATTGAAGCAAAGCAAAAAGGAGAACAATCATGGTTTGGTTATTGAGAAGGAGTTCATATTTTCATATGGTCAATTGTCTTAGACACAGAGGTGAGTTGATATTCTGGGGGTTGGGGGGTGGGGGAAGAACCCAAGGAGTTGAGACAGAAGAGGTATGAGCAGGTGTTTCGTCTTGTCAACTTGACACAAGCTAGAGTTATCTGAGAAGAGGGAACCTCCATTGAGAAAATGCCTCCATAAGGCTGGCCTGTAGGCTAGTCCATTAAGCATTTTCTTAATTAGTGATTGATATGGGAGGGCCCAGGCCATTCAGGGTGGTGCCACCCCTGGGCTAGTGGTCCTGGAGTACATAAGAAAGCAGCATGAGCAAGCCATAGGAGCAAGCAAGCCAGCAAGTAGTATTCCTCCACAACTTCTGCTCATTTCCCCATTTCAGATTCATAGCCTAACTTCACTTAGTGATGGGAGTGTGACCTAGGAGTTGTAAGCTGAAATCAACCTTTTCCTCCCCAGATTGCTTTTGGTCATAGTGTTGTGTTTTTTTTGTTTTTTGTTTTTTTTTTAATTTTGCAATACAATTCAGTTCTACATGTCAGCCATGGATTCCCTTGTTCTCCCCACTCCCGACCCCCTCACCTTCCCCCCAGCCCACCCCCCATTCCCACCTCCTCCAGGGCAAAGCCTCCCCCGTGTGGACTGAGATCAACCTGGTAGACTCAGTCCAGGTAGGTCCAGTCCCCTCCTTCCAGGCCGAGCCAAGCGACCCTGCATAGGCCCCAGGTTTCAAACAGCCAACTCATGCGATGAGCACAGGACCCAGTCCCATTGCCTGGATGCCTCCCAAACAGATCAGGCCATTCATAGTGTTTTATCACAGCTAGAGAAACCCTAAGACAGAGATCAGGACTAGTGCAGGGGATATTGCTGTGACAGACCTGGCCATGTGTTTTCAGGAGAAATGTGGTATTTAAACTTTGGGCTGGAAAAGGCATTGACTATTTTCCAGAGCTTACTATATTCAGAGCTTAGAGATCTGTTATGGGAGGTAAGAAGAGAAACCTGAGAGCAGGGTAGATGATGGAGGCCTGGCTTGTGAAGTTTCAGAGGGAAGTTTGAGAGTCCCTAAAAGACCCTATCAAGTCATTAAATATTTTGAATTAAGAATCCATGGTTCTGGTTAGCTGGGGTTGAAGATTAACAAAAGACCGGAACCAGTAAAGTGAACCTTTGCTTTTTGGGAACAATTGATCCTGGTTAGCTGGAGCTGAGAAATTAGTGCTGACTAAAGAAGAGGCCAGCATCAGCACCACAAAGGTGAAATCTTCCAAGAAGTGTTTCCTCAAAGTCAGCAAACAGAAGCTGTAGTCCAGAGGCAGGAAGGAGATGGCTATATCTCATACTGGCAGCTGAACTTGGTAATGTATAAATGTTTCTCAGGTGGTACTGGCGTTGAAGGCATGAAAGGGTCATTGAGAGGAGGTGAGGTTTTACCGTGAGAGGACAGGATAGGAGGACAGTGGTAAAGGTACAGCCTCAGTTGCAGGAGAAGCCCCAGGACTGGAGGGGTAGCTGACAGTAGTAAGACCTGACACCATGTGGCAGAGTCCGAGTCCCTTAAAAGAGCACAGAAGGGGCTCCTGGTGAAGGTGCAGCCCAAGTACAGTGGAGATTCCAGTATTTTGGAGATGCTGGTACCATGAGATGTCTGCTGAGAGCAGCAGCAACTGTAGGGTGGAGGCAGCCTGAGCCTAGGAGCAAGCTGCGTGTGCTGCAAACATCAGTTAGAGAAACGAATACAGAGCCCAGAAGATTTCGAGTCCCAGATGTCAGACATTAAGCTGTTTACATTGCTGGACTTTGGTTCTGCTATGATTCGGATGTGACTGTGCCCTGGTTCTTCCCTTGGAGTAAGAAAGTGTTCAAGTTGTGTTCTGATTTTACAGGAGCCCCATTTAGAAGCTTTGGGTATTTTAAGGAGGTTTTGAACTGAGTTTTTTAAAATTCATTTATTTATTTTACATCCTGACCACAGTTGCCTCCCAGTCCTTCTCCCCCATTCTCCCAACCCCCAATCCAGGAAAGGGCAGGTCTCCTATTAGTATCAATAAATCATGGCATATCAAATTGCAGTAAGACTGAGCATTTCCCCATGTATTAAGGCTGGGCAAGGCGACCCAGTATGAGAAGTAGGGTCCCAAAATCTAGTAAAGGAGTCGGAGACACCCCGCTGTTAGGAGTTCCATAAGAGGACCAAGCTACACAACTGTAACATATATGCAGAATGCCTAGGTCAGTCCCATGGAGGCTCCCTGATTGTTGGATCAGTCTCTGCGAGCCCCTATGAGCCCAGCTTAGTTGATTGTGTGAGCCTTCCCATGGTGTCCTTGACCCTCTGGCTCCTACATTCCTTTCTCCTTCTCTTCCACAGGATTCCTGAACCCCACCTACTGTTTGGCTGTGGGTCTCTGCTCTGCCTCCATCAGCTGCTGCATGATGCCTCCCTGATGATAATTGGGCCAGGCACCAATCTGGTCACAGATGAGACGGCCAGTTTCAGGCTACTTACTCACTATTGCTAGGAGTCTAAGCTGGGCCCTCCTCATCGACTCCAGGGAGATTCCCCTGTGCCAGGCTTCTGCCTGACCCCAAAATGCCCCATCCCTCTCAACAGTCCCCCTCCCCCTCATCACTCTTCTCTGTGCCCCACCCCAACCTGATCACTCATGTTCCCATTCCCACCTGCCCTCAGTCCACTTACAAAATCTCTTCTATTTCCCCTTCCCAGGGAGATCTGGGTGTCCCCCCATGAACTCTCCTTGTTGCCTAGAAATTGAACTTTCAAAGTGTTTGAATTTTTAAAGACTGTGGGACTCTAAAAGTTTGGAATGTGTTTTTTATTGAGATATTGGTATTAATAGGAGATCTCGTGGATGAACAAGGAAGGAAGTATTATAGTTGAATAGTGATATGTTTTTGTGTCAAGTTGAAAAAGGGTCAGTTCTATTTTGTTTTTGTTTTTCCTGTCAACTTAAAAATAAACTAAAATTATCTTAGAAGAGGAACCACAATGCAAAATTATCTCCATAAGATTGGTCTATAGGCAAGTCTGTGTGGCATATTGGTCATGATTGCTCTTGGTCATATTTTATCACAGAAACAAAAAAGTAACTAATATACCCAGAGAGAAAAATAGTAATGGCTAAGGTGCTCTCTTTCATGCATGTGCATTTTTGAGTAATCCTTCCCCTCTTTTGGTGCAGGTACTGGATGTAAGCAGAGAAGGCAAAGAAGAGGTATTCTATGGACCTACACTTCCCTTTGCTTCAAATGGAATAGCAGCATGCTTCCTTCCGGCTCCATATTTCACATGCCCTAACCTTCAGACTCTTCAGGTGCCTCATCACAGGATTGGCACAATTTGAAAAGCCAGCACTCTGTCAGACCGCATCAACAGGAGACCGAATGAGAGCTTGACATTGGATATGGGGCATGAACATCCTCCGTGCTCAATGCTTCCTTGTCTTGTTTTACAGGTCTAAACTTGTGATAAATACTAGCAAAAAAACAAAACAAAACAAAACAACAACAACAAAAGAACACTTTTCTAAAACATATTGAGAATCCTGTCACTTCTTTTCAGTGTATGTTAACATACAATATGTATAACTTTTGTTGTGGTGCAGCTTAATGCCATCTTACTGGCACATTATTGTTTCATGGATCTTTAAAACATTCCTTGTACCCTGTTCTAATCAGCGCCATCCAGGATCATGTAACACTGTTAGTAAGGTACCTTTTCCACATGGCATCAGTTTTCTCATATCTTCTGTACTTCTGCCTTTTACTACTTAAACATCAGAGTGTGACTTCTTAAAGCTTAACGTGCTGCAGCTCTGCTCAGAAGAGGTTCAGCAGGTGACATCTTAAGCTCTAAGTGCCATATCTTATTCAAGGTGATAGGAGCAATGGACTTGGAAAAGTTACATTTCCAACCCTGCTTACTCTGACCTGTGTCAGACCTTTACAGGCTTAGGTTTCTTTGGAACCTTGTAACTGAACCACATCTTGTGGATAAATGAGTCTGAGAATATCAGAAAGACACTACCTATCCTAAGTAGGAACACCAAAGATCTCTAAACTTGTACTAATTCTTGCCTGAAAGAATTCTCTTAAATGCCTCATCTAGCCATACTACCCATGGCATCACAGAAGGCTGTGACCTAAGTCTGAAGTGAGAGCTGGCAGTTCTAATGGACATTTTCCAAGTTATTAAAGGCTATGTCAATCTTGAGGACTTGTGGGATTCTCCACCACTGCCAATACATTTTTTTATTACCACCACTTTTAATAATGCATAGTTCTTTTTTTAGTCTAGATTTTTGGGTTTACTTTATCTACAACTACAAATAAATAAATCATCTTAATAATCACATTTTAAGCTAAACTCTACACGTTTGTTTTTTTCTAGTCTTGCGGAGACTTCAGGTCATTTTTATTAAAGAGTTGCTTTCTCGCAGCTGCGCAGTCATGTCAGCAGTGCTTATGTTGGAGAACTTGTCTGTTTTACTCATGGAACCACTTTTAAAAAATCATCATAAGTAAATGAAAAAATAATCCTTTTCTTTTTGTTCAGGGTGGCTTTGATTGGCTATGTGGCTATGCTGGCCTCCAACTCATGATCCTCCCAAATAAAACAATCTCTTTACCTTAGCAAATCACTAACTTTAAGCACTGTAGTGAGATACCTAGAGCACTGTTCTAAAAATGTAAATGATCTGGTTCCTGGGTTAAAGAACAGGAATTGATAGAAAGGGTGAGGAGGAAAGGGAACAAACACGAGTCCAGACAGAGCAGGGACAGCGGGGGCAGATGAAGGAGAGAACACTTTTAAAGGCTGCCTATGAGCCTTCAGAAGTCAACTTAGTCCTGTCAGGAAAGTGCATTCCTTTCCTCCTGAATTCTTGCAACACAGACCTTAATAACAGGTGTTTTAGACTTACTGACCTTTCTACTTGATATATGAGTCTTCCCTCTAGCAGTTTTTCCTTGTAAAACCATTAAATAATGTTACAGTAAATAAATAAATAGTTATGTTCCCAGTCCAATATCCTGAATGAAAGGAAATGGCTTAAAAAAAAAGCTTGCCCGACTGACAACCTTAGACTTTCTGTATTCATTTCTAACCATTAAGCCAGCATAAACTACCAATTTCTCCTTGATGGTCTTCATGGTACACTTTTTGCAGAGTGTGAGAATATTCCTCACATCTATAATCAAAGAACAGCATCAAAACTATCACACTCCTTTACTAACATGAAAAAGCACCCAGATCGCACAATTGGATCCTTTCCTCAAAATTATCTACAATGAGAAAAAAAATCTATGAAATTATATTTTGTGTATTAAGCAAGTCCCACCCGAAATACTCTACTATATACCTATCTACTATTCCAGTGTAGTTTCCTATAGTAATTTGTCCTCTATTTTCAATCCTCAGAATTATTTTATTATTGTATTTTATTTTCCATATAAGACCAAAAGACTTTGAAGTATTTAAACATCATTTGAGGATTTTACTTTAAAACATAAAACAAGTTTCAACACTCATTCTGTTGTGAGAGGAAAAGCTAGGAAAGACATGGTTCTCTGTCTACAATATAAGATGCAACAAGCCCCCTAATCTTTACAATGTCAACTGAATTACAGTTATGGCACTTTCTTTACCTTCTTGTTTTCCTCACACCTAAAGGACATGTGTAACATCCCCTGCAGCTACTGCAGAAGTGGAAACCTTCAATTGTTTTCCCATAAATTATAAATGCAATAGGGACAAAACAGACACTGTACTCTAGGTAACATGGCTTATCTTTATTTTCATTGTGTAATCACTGACACGACGTAAGTCAAATGCATACATTAAATTTTACCTACCTATCTTTCATCTTCATTATATGCAAACAACCTACAAACTTCACATAAAATAATACTATAACATGTAAGGAACTGGGCCACTATCGGCACAACGGAGTTCTAAGGAAGGACTGTGGATGTAAACCAGTGGGTAGAGTGCTTGCCTCGCTGCAGGAAGCCTGACTTTCCATCTCCAGTACTACAGCTGTGGTGGCTCAGGCCTGTAATCCCAGTTTGCTTGGGAAGTGAAGGTCAGAGGATCCGAATTCAAGGTCACTCTTGGCTACCAAGAGTTCAAAGAAGCCAGCCTGAAGCAGAGATTCTGCCCCTGTCTTTCACAAATAAATACACAAATAAAATAATAAAATTGGTCAATTATAACCAGGTGGTACCGAACTAGGTAACCTTGCCATACAGATGAAAACACAACTCTTGTATTTAATCAATACAGGAAAGAATATGCTGTTTTGCTAGAATCCTAGACTGGTTGATTGTCTTAACCAAATAAAGCACACTGTTTTTACTGGAATTTTATACTCTTGCTTGAGTAGGCAATACATTTGACTCTAAGAAGGGTAGGCATTTGGTTTTGCTCAGTGCAGAAAAGATGTAGGATGTAGAGAGAGCAGATTTCCTCAAGGGTTTCCCAAACTGCAGAAACATACAAATTTTTATATAAAATCTCAACTGCCAAAGGTCCTGTGAGAACTGAGTGTGGTTATTCTGATGATGTTCACCTTTCACTCCATCACTCCAGTACTTGGTGGGAGGCTGAGGCAGGAGGATTGTGTGTTTAAGGCTGGCCTGGGATACATGGCAGGACACTCAAAAAAGAAAAGAACCAACAACAAAACCTAACAGGAGAAAAAAAAAAAAGATGTTTAGTGAGAATACCTGGAAATAAGCCCATATATTATTTAAGGAGAAAATATCTTAACAAGGAGAAAGGGCACGGCACACACAGATGCTCCTCGCCAGGCTTGTAGACCTGCATTAGAGCCCTGGGACCCACATGGCAGAAGAGAACTGAAATCTTTCTTTTAAAAAGTGAAGCCAGTGTGTCAATCCTACCACTTGGATGCCTAAGGCAAGGATTCTAAGTTTGAGTGTGGCCTGAGCTACATGGTGAGCCAGAACTCACACAATGAGCCCCTGTCTCAACAAAACATCCTACTAAACAAAAACCCACCAACCTTGAGGAAAGGTCTGATAGAAGCCACAGGATAATACACATCAATTAGTCCAAGACATGAACACGCTATTTTCTTAAATAAATGTTGAGGTGGTAAAACGAATCAAATGCAGTCATCCATTGCTTAGTGGCTGGGATGTATTCTGAGAAATGCAGCCTTAGGCAAAAATCAGTGTACTAACGCAATAGGTGGTAGTCGTTCACTACTTGTGGCCTCTGGAAGCTATCCAGACATGTGGTGCTGGTGTGACAAGGCATACTGTTGGAGAGTAAGTTTTGCTGAGTACTTTTATACTGTAGGCGTATAATCCAAAACAAACAGGGGGAATAAATACGCAAAGCACCAAGTCGTCTGTTGTGAAGTAGTATGTACTGTGCATAGTTGTATGTGCTATATATAGTTCTGTGTCTGGCAGGGCTGTGGGCTCACCTGTCCCAGCCTCACTACTATATTGACTATATTACACTGTGATGTTACAATGACTATGTACCTAGGTGTTGGGGATGTTGTAGATCTGCCATAATCTCATGGGATTACCTTGGTGTGTGAGGCCCATCACTGAAACATCATGCACCATATGATTTTACTTAAGAAAAAAAATGATATATAGATATTTAAAGTTATGAAATCCTAGTGCAAATGAACTCAATACTGATAGATTTTTGCAGATGATCCTCCAAATTTTTCTTGCCCATGGAAACCATCTAGTTAGATGTTAATTAAATTGAAGTTTAAATCAAAACCAAATCTTAATGTCTAATAAAACATTTTCATCACTCTGTTGCCCTTCAATCATCTTTTATACCTATCCCATCTGGTGCTTTATAGGTATTTGACTGGAATGCTCAAATATCCAATATGTACATTTTTCTTCCTGTTTAACTGCTTTAAGTTAATGAAATTTATTAATTTTCGGCTTTATGAAAAAGGATGATACACCACACCGGCCAGCTGAATGAACCCGAGTGCAGAATGAACAGTGTTCAGAGAAAGCTGGTGAGTCCTGAGAAAAGAAACTTGAAAGAAACTGTCAATTTCATGGCTGTCTGAATTTGTGTTTTTACATCTGTGATGTACACCATGACCAAAAACAACTTGGGAGGGGAAAAGTTTATTTCAGCTTATACTGGTAGTCCCTTGTTAAGGGAAGGGCAGGAGCTCAAGGCAGGAACTGAAGCAGAGGCCATGGAAGAACACTGCTTACTGACTTGCTCACCTTACTTTCTTATACTACCCTGAGCCACCTACTAAGAGGTGGCACGGTTCCCAGTGGATTGGACCCTTCTCTATCAATTAGTAATCCAAAAAATGCCCTCCAGACTTGCATACAGGCAATCTGATGGAGGCATTAGCTCAACCGAGTTTTCTCTTCCTGGAAAACTCTGACTTGTGACAAGTTGGCAATAAGCCAATCAGGACACTGGCTACTGTGAACAGAGCAGCAGAGAATATGGCTGAGCGACTATCTCTGTTGTAGGACACAGAGTCCTTTGGGTGTGTGCCCAGAGGTGGTATAGCCGTGTCTTATCATAGTCCTACTGTCAACCTTTTAAGGTCTACTGATTTCCACTGTGGACTACATCAGTTTGCACTCTCTCTAGTGGTTTGAATGAAAATGGCCCCAATTGGTCCATAGAAGTGACACTATTAAGAGGTGTGGCCTTGTTGGAAGAAGTGCATCACTGCGAGTGGCCTTTGAGGTCTCAAATGCTCAAGGCAGGCCCAGTGTCTCACTCTTTCCCTGCTGACTGCTGATCTGGATGTGGAACTCTCGGAACCTCTCCAGCACCATGTCTACCTGTGTGTGGCCGTGCTTCCCACCACGATAATGGACTAAACCTCTGAACTGTAAGCCAGTTCCAATTAAATGTTTCCTTCCAAGAGTTGCTGTGGTCACAGTGTCTCTTCACAGCAACAGAAACCCTAAGACATACTCTAATAGTGAGTAGGTCTCCCCTTCCCCTCACATCTTAGCCAGCATTTGCTTTCTTGATAAATGGCATTCTAACTGGGGTAAGATGTTTTAATTTGCATTTCCGGGATTGCTAAGGATGTTGTATACTTTTAAAACTATCTCCCCACTACTTATTTTAAAAGATATTTTTAATTTATGTTTGTAAGTGTTTGCTACATGTGGTGTGCGGGTGCCTGCAGAGGCCAAAAGAGGGCGTCAGATTTCCTGAAGCTGGAGGACAGGTGATTATGAGATTCCTGATGTGGCTGCCTGAAACTAAAAGTGCTCCTGCTCCTTCCCTTTAGCCAGCCTTTTCCTTTTAGTTATTTACTTTTGAGAGTTTCATGTGTGAGTACGGTATTTACAGCATTTCTCCTTCCATCTCTTTTTTGCAACATCTCCCATGTCCCTCCCGCCACTCCTCAAATTCATCACCTCTGCTCTTTTTTCTGTCTACATACACACACCGTGCAGTCTGATGACCTGAGTTAGATCCCTGGGTCCTCCCAAAATAGGCTAATGCCTTTGGCTGTCTTCTGGAACTTGAGGTGAATTCCTACTGTGAAAGGCACTGCACTTTGGTCACAGGACTTGGAGAAATCCAGCGGATACTGTCCTGGAAAAGTTCCTTCCCAGTGGCCACCTTCCACGGTGTTGAAAGGTGGGTGCTATGCAGGCTGCTGGCGGAGAAGGGTAGCACAGTGCTACCCAACTGTGAACCTTGAGAACTACAATCATGACCAGCCTGACGATACAGACCCAGTGGTCAATGTAGCAACTATGGGGGTAACTAACAGGTGTATGATTGGATTTAAATAAGAGAAAACTCATGCCTTGAACTGTAAACCTGGCCAAGAACCCTCGGCTAAAGGGGTCACAGACCCCAGAGGAGAACCTCCTACCATTTTAACAAACTGATATAGTATCCAAATGTCTTCTAAGTATCTACCCTTTTCCCATAGAATGTGGTTTTCAACCTTCATCAGGGAGGCCAAAGATCATGAGAAATGAGAACATATTTGGATGCAATAGAGGACAATGGCTTCCTCCATAGGTGGAGGAGGCAGCCTCAAGGAAAAGGGGCTTGGTTACTCTTCTATTCCTATGAGGCGACACCATGACCAAGGCAACATTAGGAATAAAGCATTTAATTGGGGACTTGCTTCCAGTTTCAGAAGCTTCATCCATGACCATCACACTGCAGGCAGAGACAGCATCAGAATGGGCCTGACCTCAGAGTCCACCCACAGTGACACATCTCCTCCAAAAAGTCACCCTTCCTAATCCTTCCCAAACAGTTCTACTAAATGGGGACCCAGCCTTCAAACACAGGAAGGAGCCTATGGGGGCCATTCTCATTTAAACTACCATGGGCTTTAATGGAAGCAGGCATCAAGTAAAGTTTGGCAATGCAAGGAGACATAAGTACAATACCAAGTGAAGAAGGGTCACTGAAGATTTTACAGGGAAGGGGACACAACTCCCCAGCAGGGGAAGAAAAATATCTTGAAACAAGCAAACCCAACCTCTTTAAAATAGAAAACATTTCCTGTGTGTGGTATTGTATTCACATAGCATGTGTGTGTGAAGACCAGAGGCTGGTGGATGCCTTCTTCAACAAGGCTCTCCACCTTCATTTGTGAGTCTCTCGCTGAACCTACAGCTCTGAGCTCCAGGGATCTGATCCCATCCCTGCTCCACCCCACCCCCATTGGCTTCATGCTCCCAGGCCCTCTTCTTACTCAGACCTCACATCTGTGGGATGAGCACTTTTCCTGGAGTCATCACTTGTTACTTAGTTTCAAGAACAAATCTTAACTATCTTTAGCACCTATGCTCTAAATATATAGTAGCTAAGCAGCAGCTTCTCATATCCCCCAAGTTTCTGACTCTTAAGCCACAGGCTCAAAAACATAGCCCCTTGCCTTTTCTCTTTGGTTTTGAGACAGGTTCTCACTCTAGCTCAGACTGGTTGAGAACTGGTGACAATCCTCCTGAACAAGCTTCCCCAGTTCTGTAACTATAGGCATGAGTCACCGGTGATACCTGATCTGTGAAATACCTTTGTAAATTACTCTGAGAAAAGGAGATCTCTCTTGCTCTCTCTCTGACATGCCATGTTATGTTACATTATGTTTATATATGTACACACACACACACACACACACACACACACACACACACACACAGAGTATATGTGTGCTGGGGACTGAACCCAGTTCCCCATATATACCACTCTTGCACTAAGCTTTATTCCCAGCCTCTTTAAGAGCCTTTCTGAGTTGCCTTAGAGAAATGAGAACTCCTGAGCTATAGAGATGGCTCAGTTTAAATGCTGGGTTTACAACCAGGACAAGAAGTCAAAGCGCTTTAGCTGCTGAAGCCAACAGTGCGACACAGCATTAGCCCAGTTAGTCACTAACACATTGAAAGGAAATTCCTTGCTATGTAGTTTTTCACAGCCTTGAATCCATTTGTTGGAAGTAATGACAATTGATTTGGGGAGAAAAATAGACCATTGGACAATTATATAAGTAACATACACATTTGGATTTCAGAGATTAGAATTAGGAAAGCACTAGAGAATGCTCATTACATTTTAAAAAACTTCCTAATTTTTTTAAACATCATTACTTTTTTTTATAATTTTGGGATCCAGTCCAGTGTTCTACAACTGAGCTACATCCTCAGTATTTCCTTTTGAGTTAGGATGAAGTGTTTTCTTAAGGGAACACTAGAACAATAATAAAAAAACAAGTTACTTCAAAGTTAAAACATGTAAAAAGTAACAACAAAGAAAACACACAGCCTTGTATCGTGATACTCACTTTCCCTTCAACAGTCAAACAAAATAGGCCAGTAATGTAACTTGGGGAAAAAAAAAAAAGAAAGAGTATGAACACAAAGGATATGAAAGTCAACAGAACAAACCAGCAACTAAACAGGTGACCAGTACGAACTGGATAATACTCATTCACAGAGAGCTGTTCTGGTTTGAAAAGTCTTTAATTTAGTTAAAAATCTCTCCAAGATAGAGCAGTTTCACAACGTTCCAGGATCCTATTATACAGTCACCAATCAGCCTCTGTTCCTTATTTATATATTTTATACACGCAGTAAAAAGGAAATTATTCATGATACATTACACAATGAATTAAAGTGCCAGCTGGAGTGGCACAGAGCAGCTTGAGAGACATCGAAGCCAGGAAGTCTGCAGCAGCATCATGTTCTGTCACTTTCCAGTCTCCTCTTCTCATCCTGTCCCACCTGTCCTAGGTGGGACAGAAGTTTGCTATATGCTTCCCTGTTTAAGAAAAAAAAAAATCATTTAAGTATTTATAAATGTCTATTAACCCATCTAGCAGATTTGGCACAACACTTTTTTTTTTCTTTATTAAGAAATTTTCTACTCACTCCACATACTATCCACAGATCCCCCTCCTCCCTCCTCCTACCCCCCAGCCCTCTTTCCCAAGCCACCCTGCATCCCCACATCCCCCAAATCGAGGTCTCCCATGGGGAGTCAGCAGAGCCCGGCACATTTAGCCCAGGCAGGTCCAAGCCCCTTCCCACTGCACCAAAGCTGTTGGCACAACACTTAAAAACTCAAGTGCGAGAATTCATTCAGTCCTTAGTAGGACTTATATGTACAAAATGAAGGTTAAATGATGTGAAAGCTTATTAACCATTTCAAATAATATAACGGCCATCTATACAGAACGTGCTACGGCACACTGCTTAAGGATAATGATGGCATGATTACAACAGGGAGATGCTTCATCAACAAAACATGGAACAGTAAATGTTACAACCAGAACAGAGATCAGGGCCACAACACCGGCACATGTCCTATATTCTCTTTACCTTCTCCTTACTTGAATAGCAGTTTGAAAAGAAAATGCTATTTCTAATATTCTGTAGTACTTCTTGTATTTGAGATTTACTTTTTCTTTACAGAAAGGAAAGGGTTTATGTAGGTAGAGACACAGGTAAGCCATGCTTCTCCTGTGGCCTGGCTCCAGCAGTGCAAGAAGGGAGAGAAGGCTGAGGCAGGGGTCTACAGTGACCAAATTCTATGGTTCATTATCATAGTACTCACCACCTGAAAGGCTTTAAGAAAGATTCTGCCATGAAATTCTTTCATTAGTCTAAATACCTATGGGACTCTGAATCTCTAGAAGGAATCCTTTTGTGAACATGCATGGCCACAAAGAGTAGCACATTAGCAAAGGCTGCCCCAGTAGTCACTGGGTGGAGTTCACATAGACTCCAGTCTTTTCATGAAGAGCTCAGGAGCTAGCTGTCAGCAGTGTCTGCAAGAGTACGCATTTTCATTGACTGTACTGCAAAGATGGACTCCACTAGTTACCTAGTGTTATGATCAATATGGGTTCTGTAAGACCAGTCACCTGAAGCTTTGAAATCCATCTCTCCCTAAGGACATCGCTTTGAAAATATAAGCACCATGAAGGTGTGCAGCTTTGAGGGAGCCATGTCTGCATGAGCACAGAAATGACATGTGACCCCTGCAAAGCCACACCACTGTCCACTCAGGCAGGCATCACACAACTGACAACAGTCACAGCATTGAAGCATTTTTCATCTCAAAAGAAAATATCCTGTTTTCCTAAATGAGAAACAAGCCATTTTAATCAAAAGAGAAAATGTGGATTGTATGATACTCAAAATAGTATCATTATCAAACATACCTTTGTGTGATATTCCTGCCAAGGCCCCATTTCAGCTCTGAATCCTTCAGAGACTGAGTGAGGGTAGGAATCAAGTGGATGACAACGTGCTGATCCAGGGTTGCTACTGTCTCTAGGATGCTATACACGTGATAACTGTACTGCATGCCATAGTCCTGGATGAACTGCCTGAAAGTAAAACAGGCAATTTGAGAATCAATTTGAGGCAATTCCTTGGGCCTCTTCTATACATTATAATCACTTTTAACCTGAACACAAGGATCATTTCATCAAGGTTGAGGAAAGAGTCTACATGCAGACTACTGGTAAGGCTTTTTTATTTGTTTGTTTCTTAACTTTTGGAGGTAGAGTAGTTTTATGTTGTCTGGCTTGACCTTGAACTCATTATCCTCTTGTCTCAGTCACCTAGAATGCTGGGATTACAGGTGTATGCCACCATGCCCAGCTTGGCAAAACTTAGCAGAAAAATGACTGGAGGGAGAATCAGGAGGAGGAAAAAAATCTAATTTCAGGGACTTTTCATGATATCCTCCACTTCAAGCTGGGACAGGAGGAGTGTGAAAGGCAACACTAGAGGTCAAGTTTCCTAGTTATTTTTCAGCGTATCGTATGTCTATATTAGTCAATATAGTCATAAGGACAGAAAGTTATTCACTACATATATTTCATATTTTAAATGAGCAAGAGACTTTATAAGTAAGAATTCTTTATAAATAAAAAAACATATTTTACCATTAAAATTTCCACACTCCTCAATCAATATAATAAAAGCCAAGTAGCTTAAAAAATTATATATAACAAAGATTTGATCTTTTCTTTCCTTCCAATGTTTTGGAATTTTCATGAACACACTAACATAAAGTGATCATAACTGAAATAAACTAGAAAGAGCAGACAAGTGCCAATTATGTGATGAGAGGGAAGAAACAAGAAACTAAATATGCAACACAGAATAAAAGAAACACACCTCAAATCACATGTCGAGTGGTGGCAAGGTGGGATATGTGATGTAAAAGCAAGCTGGTAGAGACCCTGAGAAACAAATGGCACAAAGAAACTGCCCTAATAGAAGACTTCACAAGGGCAAAGCCGGGCCCTGGGAATGTGGCTGGGCATATCCTCTACTCCAGAGTCCATGCTTCCCAATTGAGCTTTCTGAAGCTTCAGTGTTAAATCAAGTCAAAAGACCAGGGAAAGGCATTTTTACAGAGCATCCTGAAGACCAGGTCTAAACAAGTTCTGAAAAAGCCTATACACCTGTTTTGGGGACTTTAATGTCTCACTTTTTCTTCTTAATGACATTGAAGATTCTTTCTCAAGGAAGACACAAGTAATTTCAAGTCAGTTAACTTACTCTTTTCCTTGGCCCTTTGATTTTTCAATAAAGCCACACAATGTAACAAACCCACTGCCCCAAATACTATAATTGAAACACTGTAAACAAGTAGTAACACATTATGTTTTGGATAATTAGTTATTTAAAAAGCATGTTGACTGTCAAATGGCTGGCAACCATCTCCTTGCCAGTTGGCATATTTTCCAGTTACCTAAACAGAGAAGTCAGCTGGGTGGCAGGTTCTCCTTCTGACCCCACTTGGCAGGTTTTTACCATGCATTGCAGGTTCTCTGTGGCCAGCTTTTTAACTAGGAGAAAAAGATAGCATTATACAGTGTGTCTAAACTGACCATCTGGATCATCATTTTTAACACTCTTGATTTAGAAAAATACGCTGTTTTCTTCAAATAGGTACATGCTTTTTGTAAGTTTTCAAAATGAAAGTTATGAGTTTGTTTTGTTCTGAAGAGTATCTATTTTGAGTCCCAAAGCTGAAATAATACATAAGAAGATATGTTCTCCCTTCAGAAACGTATCCATATTAAAAAACCCTTCCCATCATAATGCTTCCCACCTTAATCTTACAAACAGATACATACAGACAAGAGAGCCTTTTAAAAGACATGGATTTGAAGACAGGCATATTGATTTTATTTTTAAATTCATAGGCGCATACCTTCCACCCCTTACAAATCTTTAAGTAGCAAACTAGACCAACCATTGATGTTCCTTTGCTTAAAATTAGCCCAATATTTGTATTAATTATTTATTTAAACAAATTCTTAAAACCATGTGCCTGTACATACAGTACAAAAATACTGCTGCCATTTGGAACTTAACTGTGCTCCAGGCTCATGAGTTCAATGCTGGCTTGCCAGCCCAAGGTGCTATGGAGGAGCGTGTGTCCTTCCTCTTCCTCCACTGTTTCCACTGCTGCAGGCGAGCAGTTTCTGCCTTCAGGTGTTCCCACCCTGATCACTGCCTCACCATGAACTCCTACGCGGAGGGGCATCAACTGAGCATGTATAGAAGCTTTCAAAACAGAGGCAAGCCAACCTTCCCCCACTTTAAGTTCATTTGTTAAGGTAATGTGAAGTTGACTAACACAGACATGAGCAAAGTCTGTGGAAAACTTAGCACGTTCCTAATGCTATAAAATTCTTGTTTTAGGCCTACTAAATGTAAATGTCTTCAAACTGAGTAGTCGTATTTGTTTTAAACTAACACCTTGACTGTCCCAGTTTACATGATTCAGTGTGTGGAAGTAGATGCTCACATACAGTGCAGGGATTTTCAGTATTGTCAGAGCTGTGCAAGTATAACCAGAGTCAGGTTCATACTACTTTTGTTATCTCAAAAAGAAACCCTACCCTGTAGCTATCATCTGCTTTCCCATAGGTAAGGAAGCTTATCTACTTCTGTCTCAGAGACATATTTTCTGAGAGCTGGTGGAATTCAATCTGGATAAAGCTACTCAGAATGGCACACAATTTAAAACTTATGAACTGTAACTTCCAGAATTTTCCAGTTAGAGCTGTTGACCTGCTGTTAGTAACATGCAGGTGAAACCTCAGGAAACCAAACCATGGCTACATGACAACTACCATGCTGTCTGCTCTGAATAAGAAAATCTTAAACGATGAAGTGTAAGGCTTTCACTGCACTTTACCATGTCCAAGTTAACAAGGGCAAGGTTTCTAAAGAGCCGGTTCTCTCTGGAACCACCACAGGGCATGTCCTCCTGCCAAGTGATAGTACAACACGGAAATGTAACAAATCACTCTTCGAAGACTCGGACTGGGACAAGAATGTTATAAGCACTGATATAAATGTAGATGAGAAAATACCACACATTTTTGAGAAAAGACCAAAGATGTCAGAGGTCAATGAGCTTTCCACCACCATTTGGGCCCTGCCCCTGGATTCCTCAGAGTCCACTCCACACTCATCTTAGTAGTTAAAAGGTAGTCCCATTGTAACAACAACACACACACACACACACACACACACACACACACACACACACACGTCTGCACAAAAACAAGGGACAAAGGGCAAACTGCCTATCAAGGAGTCAAGATAGAGCTGTGACTCCTGTTCTGCATTCTCAACAAGCGTATTAAAGCATGTTACAGTGGGGATCAGAGATCACACGTCAAAGTGATCAACCAAGGGGAGCCTGATGAGATTCAAAGGAAATGGGCTCAACTTCAAGGAGCCTCCCAGGTTTGACTCAATTAGCGTGGATACACAGGCAGAAAACTCCAGAGAAGAAATCACACTGACCTCCCATCTCCTGGTACTTGACAAGCCTCATGTGACATCAGAGTAAGTCAACACAGTTTTTTTTTTGAGAAGCTAAAAAGCCTAATCAAAGGAAGTACCCCATAAATAAACTACTTGCCTCAAGGAGTGGGGGATTGCAAAAACAAAAATCCCCCAACTAAAATAGACTGAAATTTGCCAGTATTTGATTGTTTTTCCCTACCTGACCCCAGCTCTTGTTTGGTATTTGATTCTTTAGCCATGAAACATACCAAAGGATGGAAAACAGTCACGTACCTTTACCATGGGAAAGAATAGTTGCTTAACCTGTACACAGAAAATGCTGACAAAATCAAGACTGAGCCAACTAACCTTGGGGTTCACTGACCAACACCAGACATTTTAAGATGCCAGGAAGGAGTAGCTCAAGGTCACAAACAGCCATGCTGGTGTCCTTGAAGAGCTGGAGGATGAAGGCCAATGTAGACGCTAATCGAGGAGGGGGTGAGGACCCTTTAAACTCAAGATAGGATTTCCTGAAAAGAAGAAAATTCTATTTTACTTTTCTTCTATTTCAAGCTTCAACTGAGCAGAATCAAATGCCATGTATGTTAAAGATACTGGAAAAATTTATTCCCTAAATAAAGTATAGTTTTAAAAGAATGTATACTTGCCATGATAACTTTAAAGATCATTTTGTTGTGCTGTGTGCTCTAAAACCTAGTACAGACATACAATTTAAAGCAAACTGGCTTAAAAATGAACTTACCAAACCTAATTGCTAACTTGTTTTCTCCCTTTCCCATGGATGTCTCATATCCCTTATCGGTTTTGCCAGGAATCAACATTTCCTCTAATGTCAAATTTGCATAAATAAATCTCTTCTCACATTTATTTACTTAGAATTTAGGAGGGGTCTCATGCTTCTAAATAAATAAAAGGACTATCCTAGGAATTAGCTTCCAGTTTTAGCTTTATCTTTCCTCCACTAGGAAATTTAAAGAACTAACTTAGGATTGAGTATCATCTCTCAGGGCAGGATAAACTGTAGCATTAAAATTCCACAGAGATTGTAAGGATAACAACCTCCTTGACTCATCTCCCACTCAACCACTTAGAACCGGTCCTGGTCACTGTTCAAAAATCTAGACAATATGAAAATTGGCCAAAAATTACTTAGCACTTCCCCATTGGGTTTTTAATTTTACTGGTGCCTGAGATGAACTTAAAACCTTGTACATGGTAGGTACCACTGAGGTACATTCCAGCCCCAGATACTACTCAATCAAAACACACATATTTATTTGAAGACTAATACTATACATAAGGAGATACAAAAAACACTAGAACTTACCAACTCATTTAAGGAGCTACATAAATCACTCTGTTCCACAGACACAGTGATCCCCACAAATTTAACATCCTAAATACAACCACTATCGAAGGCAGGGTTTGTTTTGGTGTGTTCTGTGCACTGCTGAATTACTAATGCCCCAAATTTTAACATTAAACATTTATTTGGTACATACTGAACATCAGGAAGAAATGTAAAAGTAAGCATATACAATTAAGTAAAAAAGAACAAACAACAGACACATCTCAGCTAGTGGAGAATTTAGATGTGAAAAAAATGGGCAATTTTAATATATGGGACTGGTGTTTTGTCAAAGAATTGTCACAGAATTGTCAGAAGTTCTGAGAAAGAAGTCCTAACTCAAAAGGATCTCACAGTAGAAAGGCAGAGAATGGAAGGAGCCACAGGAGTCCAACTCGATTGATGCTAAACATAGAAACAAAACCCCACACACCCTTCTAGTCAGCTAGAACCTAACGCATAAAGAAGAATAAAAACCATCCTTAACAAGACATGATGTAGAACAGAAAGCTGAGAAGACAGCTGGGATACTAACCAAGGGGCTTAACTTGGCTTTAGGAATTTGAATTCACCTCTCCATTTGTCATGGAGTTTATATTAAAATCAGGCAATGTCTCAAATACCATAACAGATTACTATAATCTTGCTGAAAATGCAGATCCAACTAAGGAAAAATTATTCTGAACCTAAAAATTGGGTCAAAAAGATACATGTTACCCTGTGGTATTAGGCACAGGTTTTTATAAAGGACACATGGGATTTAGCTCAGAGGGATAACATCGTAATGAAGAGACTGGCATGGACCAAGCTTTAATGTAGGGAAGGATAAAGCATCTTGAAGAGCAATATCCAAACCAGGGTCAGTGGGGTATACACAGGACAGGGACACCATCAATAGAAAAGATGAGTAAGTACATCACATGACACAGACAAAAGCGAGCCAATGAAGGTTTGGGGGCAGGGAAGTGTTGAAACTAATCTGGCTGGACTGGTGGCACACACCTTTAATCCTGGCCCTTAGGAGGCAGAAACTAGTGGACCTTTGTGAGTTCCAGGCCAGGCAGGGTGACACTATGAGAACCTGCACTAAAAAGAAAAAGAAACAGAAAATAGAAAAAAAACAAGGGGGGGGGGTCATTTGTTTTAGAAGGAAGACGAGACACAGGGATGGCCATGATATAATGTGATAAGAGAAATGTGAAATGAACAAAGACAATAAAGCTTCCAGCCCAAGTAACATGACTCTAGGAATATAAGAGAAACAGAATTCTACAGTTACATCAGATCATTAAAAAGATCGAGTCAAGGCTGGGGAGATGGCTCAGTCAGTAAAGTACTTGCCTTGTAATCACAAGGGTCTGAGTTCAGTTCCCATAAAACTCAGGCATGGCTGTTTGTACTTGTAATCTCAGCACTACAGAGGGACAGCCAGGCAGACCTGGGGGTGACCACCAACACAGCTGCTGTGCAAACCTATGTCAGTGGTATACTGTGTCTCAAAAACAAGGTGGATGACACCAAAAGAATGACCTCAGAGGTTGTCCTCCGGCCCTCCCATGAAAAAGAGCCTCCACTCACCCACTTACTCACCAGAAAGTAGGAGAGAGAGAGACAGAGACAAGAGAGAACAAAGTGAAGGCATTTCAACACAGAAACTTACTTAATACTAGATACCAATAATCTATTCCCAGAGACTCTCAAAAGTTTAACAAATAGTATCATAATGTTAAACACTGCATGAAGACAAAGGAAGATAATTTCTATTACTGATTCTTCTAATGTTATGGCTAATGGATATAGAGGTTAGTTAAAAAATAAAACAAGCAAACAAACAAACAAAAATAATCGTAAGCAGTTAAGGCTGGAGAGGCAGCCCAGCAGGTAAGAGCGCCTGTTGCTTTTGCACAGACACTGAGTTTGGCTCTGTGCCCACATGGCAGCTCTCTCAGTTCCATGGGATCTGAAGCACTCTTTTAGCTTCTACAGGCACCAGGCATGCATGTGGTGCAATTCCATACATGCAGGCAAAACACTAATACACATATGTGACATAAAATAAACAGTTCTTTTAAAAAAACAAGAAATTTATTAAATTTGCTTAAAAATGAATTAAAGGTAAGGACTGAATGTTATTAAACCACCCCAACCCCTGCATTATTTCAAGTGGAATAATACATAACTCCATCTGTCCTACACGTAGGCCAAGTTTGATGACACCATACCTTCCTCATCACTTCAAGGATCCCAAATCAAGAAAACATACCACCAAACATTGCCCAGAATATTCTAGAAATTACTAGAAATAGAATATTCTAGAAATATTCTTCAAATATCTTCTCAGTAAAACTTAACTTTATCCTCAAGACAACTAAAGTTATTTTATCTAGCAAATATGACAATTCCTTTCATTGAATGCAGGTCCTCTAAAGTAATTCAAAATGATCTGATGTATGTTTATCTTCCATCTCAGTAAAATCCTCCTGTTTTCTTCAGAACAGTCATTTATAAAGGAAAATCAATCTGTCCACACCAGTCCCTTAGGTTATGCAGCTGGGAATCATATATTGCACCTGTAGGTCACTGAGAGTAAGAGTGAAGAAAGATAGTCTTATGTTTTGGTAACTGCCAAGAAAACTCCACATATTTGCCAGTGTTAAGTGCTGAGGAGCTGGAGAATACTGAGTAGCAGCGAATTCTCTAATCATGAGCCCCTTTTCACTATTTTTAATACAAAGTAAGGGCCTATAACCTGATGTTAACATGTATGGGACACTAAATTGCTGCATCAGATATTCTATAAACGACAGTATAGAGGAAGGCCTAGTCTACAAGGAGGGAAAGTCATGACTAAAATATGTATTTGCTGAAATACCCCAAAGTAGAAGGTATCTCGCATGACCAACCTTAGAGACACCCAAGGAACCTACATGAAGAATGGAAATGATCAGGACTCAAATTAGTCTGCTGCTAAGCTGGTCTTCCTGTTGCTGTTTGAGCTAAAACAGCTTTTATGAGAAGGAAGTGACAGCTAGGTCCACAGTGAGCTTCTGGTGAACCTCTGTCTCCAAGTACTTTCTGAGCTCACTATGTCAACATTAGCATTCCTGAAAAGAAACAGTGCTCAACGCTCACAGGGAGAGAGAGGGGAGTGGACCTCTAGGTGGATAAGGCCATACTTGATAGCAGATATTTTACAGAAAATATTAATACAAGATGGGAAATAAAAGAATTGAGATAAATAGTAAATTAATAACCTAAGAGTTCATATCACTCATCAACATTCATATTTTCAGTTATCTCTCATAAAGTAATTGCTACATACATAGAAAATACAGTTTCTATTGTGATGAAAACCATAAAAATCTATCTTTTCAAAAAAATAACTTTTGCCGGGCGGTGGTGGCGCACGCCTTTAGTCCCAGCACTCGGGAGGCAGAGGCAGGCGGATCTCTGTGAGTTTGAGGCCAGCCTGGGCTACCAAGTGAGTCCCAGGAAAGGCGCAAAGCTACACAGGAAAAAAAACAAAAAACAAAAAATAAACAAACAAAAAAAACCTTTTTTCTTTTTTTTTTTAATTTTAATTTTTATTTCATGTACACTGGTGTTTTGCCTGCATTTGTTCTGTGTGAGGTTATCAGATCCACTGGTACTGGAGTTGTTGGCAGTTGTGAGCTGTCATGTCGGTGCTGGGAATTGAACCTGGGTCCTCTGGAAGAGCAGACAGTGCTCTTAACCATTTAGTCATCTCTCCAGCCCATAAAAATGTATCTTTAGGGAGGTATAGAAGGAAAGTACAAGCTACACAGTGAAACTGACAGAATTTTAAAAGCAAATACAATTTTAAGATATAATTCTTTTGTTTAATCTGAAAGTACACAGGAGCTATCAAAACCATTCTGGTGGAGTCAACTATGTAACTGTCACAGTGAACAGCAGTCACTCATCCCAGAGAAATGATAACGTATGTCCACATAAGACTTTATAAATGCTACACAGGCTTTATTCCTAGAAGTGCAGATAATGAAACTAGGAAAAGAAAGAGATGTCTCTTCAGTAGAAAAACAAGCAAGTAGTTATAGCCATGCTGTGGAACACTGCTAGATGGTGGTAAACTTTTAAATACATCTTTATTGAAATTAAGATATAATTACATTGTTTTCTTCCTTCCTGGTCCAACAAATTCTCAATGTTTCCTGGGAACATTGGGAAAATGTTTCTAAGCTACCACAATGCTGAGAAATATTAATATTTCTGAGATACTATGAATTATTTTTGATGAGATTAATAGCTTCTATATATGCCTCTCTGTAATAACGGTATTACCGTACGGTGTGGACAATGTGCTTCCTTAGGGGCGTCATCACTGGAAGAGACGCTGGGCTTCTCAGTGCCAAAAGAACAGGATGCTGTCCAAGATCTGAAATACACGGTGAGGTGGGGAGAAACCGCCCAATATACTGCTCAATGACATTCCTTAGCAACTGATTCAAGTAGGCATTTGGATTTTGAGACTGACAGCATACAATACTTATGCCCTATAGAAAGAAAAATAAGAAAAAAGAGAAACGTCAAAAGGCAAAGTTTCAAATAGTGTTTAGGAACTTACTAATATGTTCTCAAGCACTGATATTTATGGCAGAATTTGTACCTTCTCACCATCAAATAGGACTTCTGGTATCATGAATAAGTAAGGCACATACAGCCCTTCTAGAGTTGAGTTTGGTTAATACATATGTGGTGGAATCTAACCAACCATGTGTATTTTAGAGGCATGATCAAAGGAAATAAGGTAAGCAAGCATTCCAGAAGAGAAAGGGAATGTGTTTCTTCCTCTCTTCTTCCTGCACAGAACACTTGACTACCATGATCATCAACTACATAGTCATGTCATTACTAAGTTATAAAACACATGTGTCATCAGTCTTTTTTAAAGTGTTTAAATCAAAGCTCAGTGTATCATCAAGCAGAAAGATAAAAGAGTAAAGGCCCACCCCTCAGAGTAGGGACCACTAACCCACAGAGGCACAGATGGGTGGAGGGGAGTTATCACTTAGTCATTTCGGCTAAGAACATAACACTTACCCTAAAAATTAGCCATGTAAAGAAACAGAATCATAGAATCATTTCTTTAACAACTCGTAATGGGAGAGGAATGCAGCTGCTTGGACTGAAAATAAACATCTTAGAAATTTTTCTATGTGCTATTGTACCAAGTGCTTTATATTCATTATTTCATTTCAATTTCTAGAACAAAGGAGTTAATATCATATTCCATTTTACAGTTAAGGAAACTGAGGTTCAAAGAAATTAAGAGCTTAATAGAAGTCACAAGAATTCATTATAAGATCTTGCTGCATGTGTCATAACAATATTTAATACTTACAAGTGATTAAACTCACTCCCTCAGAAAAAGAAATTTTCTGTATGTTTACTAGGACTCCATTGTAGCTATAGTTGGATGTTTATTCAGCAAAACGTTCTAGAAGTTCATTTCTAGTGAAAAATAGTGTAGAGCTATTGAAATACTAGCAAGAACACAGCTAAAATGAACACCAGTGGAGCCTGTCCACTCAGTCTTGTGTGCTTTAGGGAAAGGCACAGCAAGAAGACAGTGGCAGACAGAATCCACACATCTAAAGACAGCAGAGCACCGTTAAAAACTAAAGACGCAGTTTCCTGACAGTTCTGCCAAATGGATAATTCAACAACAACAACAACAACAACAACAACAACAAAAATCTCACTTTATTACATAAGAAATGTCTACTTATAGGTAAACTAGTTCTAAGAGGACCACACAGAACACACATCCAGACTTCTCTGGTACGCTCAACTCCATCTATACATTTGTTCTTCCATGCGATTGACTGCCAGGTGATGCTCTGTTCCTATTCTATCATTCTGCTTGATGACACACTAAACTCTGACATAAATACCAACATGAACACATAAGTAGAATCAACTTAGAATCTCTCAGTAATCTCAAAACTCTGCTAAAAAAAAAAAAAAAATCCACCATGGAAGACTGTGTGTTAACTATCAAAATCTGCCCCCAAGCTGAGTGGTGGTGGCGCACGCCTTTAATCCCAGCACTCAGGAGGCAGAGGCAGGTGGATCTCTGTGAGTTCGAGGCCAGCCTGGTCCACAGAGTGAGATCCAGGACAGGCTCCAAAGCTACACAGAGAAACCCTGTCTTGAAAAACAAAACAAAACAAAACAAAACAAAACAAAACAAAACAAACAAAAAAAAAATCTGCACCCTTCTGCCTCACCTTCTTTAGGGAACCTCACATTTAGAAAGGTCTAACTCTCAGTATCACACACTAATGAAAGAGATCAATATTTTAGACGCCCAGAGGATGTCATTATTTATTTACACATTTTATATCACTTCAAACTAAAGCTAATAAAAACCCAACCTTTTCTCTATGTATCCAGGGCTATCCAGGAACTCACGATCCTCCTGCCTCAGCCTCCTGGATCCTGGCACTACAGGTAGATGTCACCATGTCTAGCAGCACTTTCTAGTCTCTACCAGTCTAGTCTAGGAAACATTCATTTCTGTTTCTCTACCACATTTAGTAATGTATTTTTAATCAGAGTTCATCAACATTTCTGATATCTGCACAGGGTCTAATCTTACTGCCTTAGTTTAAACCTTCTAGTAACGTATGGAGTATTTCAATGAATTAGTCAGTGCCTCACAGGTCTTAAATCTAACTCCCACACCAAGGTTATTTTTTCCAAACAGAAGCACAACTCACACTTCTTTGTTCAAAATCTACCAATGTTGTGTATGTATGAGATGGAGTCCAAATTTTTGGCACTGAATATAAAGCCCTCCATTACATGTCTCTTTCTATATGAATTTCCAGCCACACAAGAACTATCTGCCTTTCCCCACTACGCTAGATTTTTCTTAAAGCGTTTGCCCTCGTCTAGGTTACTGACTCCTAGGCATTCTGCCCTTCACACCCAGAGTTCCCTGTGGTGCTGCCTCTCCTGCCCCTTTCAGCCCAGTCTGGCTCTCATAGAACTAAGCTCTCCAAGGAAAACCCAGAGTGAGCTTCTGAAAAATTTTGAGCTCCTTGCCTTCATTCCCAATTCAAGCTTCTTGAAAATTTGCCTCTCTCACTTTTGTTTACAAAGCCAAAAGGCATCCAAATCTTTTTCATGGATGTGCTGTATGCAAACATGCACTTTTGAGATTACAATGTCTGGCCTTTACATGTGCATTTTTTTTTTTTTTTTTTTTTTTGGTTTTTCGAGACAGGGTTTCTCTGTGTAGCTTTGCGCCTTTCCTGAAACTCACTTGGTAGCCCAGGCTGGCCTTGAACTCACAGAGATCCACCTGGCTCTGCCTCCCGAGTGCTGGGATTAAAGGCGTGCGCCACCACCGCCTGGCCTTACGTGTGCATTTTAAACTATACTTTGAGGCAGTTTCCACGGTGGGTATACCTGGAGATACAGAGGAAGACTCTTCTGAATCGCAGTCAGCATCGGTGCAGGCAGCTCCTTCTCCTGCTGTAACACCGTATGCGGCAGCAGTAAACAATCTATGATCCGAAACAGTAACTTCTGTGCTTTAGAGGTGGCAAAGATTTGTGCCCATGATTTAACAAGAATTCCTAATAAAGAAAAGTAGCTTCAGTTGCAATTATCTCCTAATCAGAATATTTTGTTACTCTATGTAAAAAATGTATTTTAATCACAGAAACAAATTCAAATAGACAGCAGGAAGAAACATATGCCAGGAGTGAGAAGACTTACATTAAGGCACCCAAACACTCTTCATTAAAAGAGGACAAATGGAATGAAATGGCATGTCAAAGACAAAGTCTACCTGGAATGTAGCAAAAGTGGGAACTACAGGGATGGGCACTGAAGGGTCATCTGTAGAATATCAACCAAGGAAAAGGGGGCAGAAAGAACAGACAGGGATGGTGAAATGCAGGTCATGGGCAAAGAAAACTATGAGATACAATGAATGAGAAATCTACATGAAACCAAAACCAAGTTTCTCCTATCTACTCCCACCCTCAGAAATACAATGGGAAGGAGAATTAGTGGGAGTACTGATGTATCAATTTCTCTTTTTCAGAAATCACTCAACTATAATTACGGTCCCAGATACTCTTAAGCTGAAATGCAGCTAGCAGCCTTGTAAAGAAACAGCAGAAGTATCCTGGCAAGCTCACAAGCCACGAGTTCAGTGGCTCCGCCCCTTCCCATGGCTATGGTATCCCAAACCTAACACTGGCTCAAACTCTTAATTAAGCCTTTATACTTGCTCTTTCTCCATTTTGTTAAGTCTTTTATGCAAAGAAAACAGCAAGTTACTTGTTCTAATTTCTAATGAATAAATGAGTAATTTATTAGCTATGTAATCCATTCTCACCCTCTGAGACCTAGGCAAATGGAAAGAATCTAGTACTATCTTTTTTCAAAAAAAAAAAAAAAATCTAGGGAAAAACAACAAAGAAACCCTCAATTTTTCATGAGCAAAATTTTGCCCCAAATCCACACATGATCAATCCACAAGGGATTCTGTGATTCTTGATACAGCAATAATGTACTCTGTAAAGACATACTCTGTAATCATCCATTTACATTGGCAAAAACTAAATCTGGAAATGTCAGACAACTTTCTTAGAGACTAATAAATCATAAGCTTGAGGTGCTAAAATAATAATATAAATATTACTGTTGAATTGGTAATAAATCTCCACTTTTTTTTCTAAAATTAAGTAATCTGAATTGCAAGTACTGCTTTCAGTACCTTCTACATTATCCACATTTCCACAGCTTCACATTTTCCTTTATCTTTCACAACAAAGATAAAAGGTTTCAGACAGCCCAAATAAGGTTTATTTATACATTCTCAAGATTAAAGGGAATAGATACAAGGTTTGGGCCATGGAGAAATAAAAAAAAATCCAAAACTTAATTCTATATAAAACTTCTAAGGAAATATTTCTCATTTCCTTTTATTCCGTTCCTATTTTTGGTTAGCAACATGGTTTTAGTCAACAAAGATATTCAAATTACTGACTTCTTAAAGGAATATGAACCCCATCTTTATAGAACAAGCACAAGAGGATTTCTTTTTGAAAAGGGAAAACAGAGTTTGTGAAGAGTAAGAGTTGAAGCATCAATATCATTGGCATTCTACTAAGTGTGCTCTTTGGCACTCCTTCTCCATGCATAGAAGACCACAAACAATGAAAGAAAGTGATGGCTTTCTGGTGCTTGAACTTCTACCCAAATGTAGGCAAATATTAACAAAAGGCTCGTTTTAGAGGTGTGGGTATTATAATGTGACTGAAATGGACTATCAGCAGCAGGTAGTTTGGATATATCTCCTGTTATTATTATAATTAATATTAGTATCAACAAGAGCACAGCAAATAATGAGGGCCAGCACGAATTATTTTTAGCAAACCACTCTATTTCATGTATTTCTTATGCCTGCTCATAGAGTTAAGTGATTTGGCATATATAACTCTTTCCACTTGGGTCCTAATGGCTCAAGTTAAGGAAATGTTTCTAGCAAAAACATGTCAAAAATACATACCCATAATCCCGTAAGTCAGCTGCAACCCTGCACTGGAAATTTTTTTTCCCAAATAAGGCTTTATGTATTTTAATACTTCACCAAGATATTCTAAGGACTTTGTGACCAGGGCAGATTTATCAGAAAATGTCTGGAGAGACCCGTAAGTCATACCAACAGCCTATAAATAAAGGAAAACATGCTATAACTTTCCAAATCTTATATAATACAAACCTTGAAAAACTAATTTTTTTCTTTTTCCCTCACTACACGCATATCTCATACTTAGGCCTTCATCGTTAGATTTCCAATAAAGGTTCACAGCAATTAAAACTTTTAATGAAAAGAATTAAGTTTTGTCTTTTATAATTAAAGGTCAAAGGAAGAATTTTTTAAAAATTAATTCTTTAGTAATTATTTACAGAACATCTGATTCAGCAAAATCACTAGTGAGAAGAAACATCTGCTATACAAGAAGCCGGTAATCAAATAAAGCTTTTTACACAGATTGGCTCACAATTCATGACTGGAAATCTCCAAATTCCTACAGGAAAGAGTTGCAAGTAGCATTACCATTTTTTGTTTTTCGAGACAGGGTTTCTTTGTGTAGCTTTGGAGACTGTCCTAGATCTTGCTCTGTAGATCAGGCTGGCCTTGAATTTACAGAGATTCGCCTGCTTCCCGAGTGCTGGGATTAAAGGCAATCGTCACCGCTGCCCAGCTACATTACCAAATTCTTACAAATAAAATCTCTTAATTAAACTCTCTGATACAAACTGGTGTCCCTCCAAAATTTCCAGCTCAAAGAATATTCTTTATGAGCCATCAGCTAGCTAGCTTAATGCTCTTAGTGGAAGTGAAGGAAAATGTGGCTGAGAGGCTAAAGATGGATCAACCAAGAGGTGGTTAACAGAAACTTGAGGTGACACAGCAAGAAAAAGAGATAAGAACGCCGGGCGGTGATGGCGCACGCCTTTAATCCCAGCACTCGGGAGGCAGCGCCAGGCGGATCTCTGTGAGTTCGAGGCCAGCCTGGACTACCAAATGAGTTCCAGAAAAGGCGCAAAGCTACACAGAGAAACCCTGTCTCGAAAAACCAAAAAAAAAAAAAAAAAAAAGAGAGAGAGAGAGAGATAAGAAACCCAATAAACTTTTGAGGAAGGTGAGAGTAAGCAGGCCGTAAGAAGCTATAAAAGAATCAAAAAAGAAAGTTCACGGAAGTTTTCCCAGCAATCTGAGAACTCACAAAGGATTTCAAGGTCTCCATTGGGACCATAAACGGCACAACAGTTACGTGACTCTTCGTACAGCTCCTAGTGGACACCAGAGGACAAAGCAAGGGCTGTGTTGTCTCAGGATAAGCGCACAGTAAAGGGCATAGGTGCTGAAAGCACCGTTAGAGTTGTTGACGAAAGCTCCAAGAGGTCTGACTAAGTTGGAGAAGAGGAAGCACAGGCTTGAGAGCCTAACTGGAAGTAAGTCACGTGGGATGAACAAAAGGGAAGAAATTCAGTCAAGTGGGCAAATGAGAAGAGATAGAGTTTATTAATTGACTCTTCTTTTCTATTTAGCTTTCTCTGCTTTAAACATTTCATTCTTCAGAAGTTCACAAACTTTTGATCTCAGTTCCCTTAAACACATGCTAAGCATGAGTGCCTTGAAAAACTTTTATTGTTTAGGTCATGAGAGTCACTAACTGGGAAGCCAGACTTCTCATGTATGACATGCAAGGAGAAAGAAGAAGGTGCTAGCAGGCTAGCGGGAGCAGGACTAATGAAGAAATCCAACCTCACAAGTACACATAGCTAGAAAAAGTGTTTTGAGAGATGTTTCGAATAACTAGGAAGCTTTTTTTGCTATTATGCCAAAGTTTTCAAGAGCTATTTCTTAAAGGACAGTAGTAACTAAATTGGAGACTTTCATTGACTCTAAAACCACGTAAGAAAACAGGAGTTCAGTAACTTTGAATAAACCTTTTATCCATGAATGCTTATTAAAATGTACTTGGAAATTTGGTAAAGTTCATGAATGATACTGTTTCCCAATACTGGTATTTCCATCCAGGAAAAAAAAAACGATACACATTGATACTGTCCCTTTCCCACACAAGTCTTTAAATATCAGGCGCTCTCAGCTCAGGAAGGTTCATGTAAATTTCCTAAATTCTAATTTTCTTGAAAAGCTGAACTGCACTATTAGCAACAGATACTGTCAGTTGTTTTCTTTGAAGTGATAGGCTTACTTACTTCATTTCTGAAAAAAAGAAATGTCTGCCAAATGCCCAAGTCTGAATAATCACATTTTGTCAGTTTTCTTTCAAGATAAAAGCAGTCAGCTCAGCTTGTGACTCAAGTGCTCACAGGCTCTTTCTTTAGACAATGCACTGCTTTGGCACACTCAAGTCCTTCGCTTGCACTCTGCATTTTCATTTGGAGAATGTAAGGATTGAAATTGGATGAAATTTTAAATTTTGCTCCCTAATTAAGGCTGAACTAGCTTTACTTTTCTGTGAGTACATAAAGTATAAATTCTAATGGATACTATTATAATCTGAGGTCATAGGATTGGTTCATGCTAACTCATTCACAGAATTTGTGCAAATGTCAGTATACTTTTGAGATAGAGAACATCTTTTTTTTTTTTTTTTTTTTGAGACAGGGTTTCTCTGTGTAGCTTTGGAGCCTGTCCTGGAACTTACTCTGTAGACCAGGCTGGCCTCAAACTTACAGAGATCCGCCTGCCTCTGCCTCATGAGTGCTGGGATTAAAGGTGTGTGCCACCACTACCCAGAGAGATATAGAATATCTTGAAAAGGTTCAATAACTCCCAGCAGTCTATGAACCACATTTGAGTATTTCAAATATAATATATATGAAATATATATTATATAATTTATATTATAGATATATATTAATTTTAATGTGTCCACAGAGACCAAAAGAGCACAGTGAATCCCCTATAACTGAAATTACCTGGTTGTTAGCTGCCATGTGGGTGCTAAGAATTAAACCTGGGTCCTTAATAAGAGCAACAAGTGATCTTATCCAATGAACCATCTCTCCAGTACCATAATGTGTTTCTTAGTACTTTGATAATAATTTCTTATATACATATCATACTATCATTTCCATGCAGAAAAATGCACATTAAGCCAAACACTGGTACTTTATATAAAAAAGCCTACTTCTAAGAATGGACCTTAATTGGTGTTTGGGGTTTTAGATTTTTGGAGGACTTCACACTGTGATTCTCTAATAAAAATAGCCTTACCTTAACCCTACAATATCCATGCAATCAATAGGATTTATATTGGATACTTGCCTTCACTCTCCAAGTCGAGAATTCACCAAAGGGAGTGTATGTAACAAGCCATGGACACTGAGTGCTAAGGAGTTTTCCTGATCAACAAAATCTGATGTTTTGTCACAAACTGTTGCTGCAGAATTAACTATGTCCTGTCTAACTTCATTGGGAAAAGACTCACAGAAGCTTTCTCTCTCTTTCTGTGTGTGTGTGTGTGTGTGTGTGTGTGTGTGTGTGTGTGTGTGCCGTGCCCATTCAGATTTCATCCCATGTACCTTTCCCTGTACTTTGTACTTTTTGATCCTTTTTCTATAACAAGTCCTAGTGTCTATATGCTGAGTCCCACGAGAACTAGAAGAAACTGGATATCTACCCAAAGGAGTAATATTCTCAGCTTTTAATTCCTCCTAAATTAGTACCATAATCTACATTACTTTGCTAATTTTTACAAAGTCACATGGTCAAATCAGACTCACTTAAAAAACTTTATGCTCTTCATAGGATAAATTCTAAATACTTTACACCAAGACACTCTGACTCTTTCCTAGTGATGAATCTACTGACAGATTGGCATTAAGTATCATTATTTTAACCTTTGTGTATCTTAAATTTTCAGATCAGTAAAGTTCCTCTTAGATCAAAGACCACTTTAGGTTTTCCAAACCCCTAAGGAGTCTAGAAATGCTATCTAGCATTTTGCAAAAACCTATCATTGATTTATTGATAAAAAGAAAATTCATTTAGGCTGGATTAAATTAGAGGAGACCTAATTGCTAATGGAAAGCCTGCCGTCTACCTCCTTTGTTACCCAAAAACTCACTTAACAGTCATATAAAATACTCAACAAAAATTTGTATTTCACATCTGTATATTACTACATTGTTATTACCAATCGTTAGGATTTACAGACATCTCTTACTTGTCATAAAATTGTATTTAACTTACTAGAAATCAAAGGAATTAACTGAGCTAACAATATGGAAATAGCTTATTGGTTGTAATTATTTTCATACAATTAGAATGATATTTTCATGTAGTTAATATCAACATGCTGTAAATCTACTTTCATTGTGAATAATTTACCAAAGACAGTAGTCCAAACATCAACAGTTTCGGCTAGGCTGATAAAATAAACACTATCCCATGTTACATTCCTTTCAATTAGTAACCAAAACTAAAATTTTGAATGGGACTTAATATGAAGAAAAATCAAAATTGATGTATTAGATTTTCAAGTTCTGATCATACTAAGAACTAGTTGGTGCCTATACTTACAGCATCACTGTAGGGCAGTAAATACTCAGTTGGAACCATCATAGACTCCACACAAGTAAAGGTAGTACCTGTATTGTTACCAACAATAGCAACAAAAGATATTCTTTCATTTCAGTTGGCCTTGGAACAAAGCGTCCATGTAGTCTTCTTCATTAAGTATGAATTTCCTGCTCTCTTTCGTGTGAATCCTACTGTACCTTAGAGAAACACTTCCTTTCCTTCAGAATTTTATAATAAAAGACAACTAATAATATGACTCAAGTTAAATTTCTACAGGAAAAAAGTTGAGTAATACTTCAAGATTTTCTGGAAACAACAACAACAAAAACAAAGCAAAATCCAAAAACCTATAATTGATTACTTGGAAGATTACACTAATAAATGAAAAATACCTCCAGAAACTGAGTAAGTGCTTGTTTGGGGTCTTCTGGGCTAGGCAAATGTTCAATTTGAGCCTTTGAGAAGATATTCTTTACTTCTGAGAGTTTAAATATTAACCTTGTCATTTCAGCCAGCTGTTCCATGTACTCTTTTTCTATTAAAACAAGACAATGATCATGCTTATTATATAAATATGCAATAAAATATAAGTTGTACATACACATGTGCTGGAAATACATCCTTCATTTTTGAAATATGTTATAAAAACCCAAATTTTCATCAAGTTAAAAACTGAATTAAGGTTTTTACAATCAACCTAATCCAGAAAGTTATTTAGGTCAAACAACTACACAAGATATAAGAAAAAAAGTACAACCTTTTCAGCCAGCCTGAGTGAAACTTAGAAGAAGAGGTTAAAATAATAGCTTTAAAAAAGGCATATTCCAGCCGGGCAGTGGTGGCGCACGCCTTTAATCCCAGCACTCGGGAGGCAGAGCCAGGCGGATCTCTGTGAGTTCGAGGCCAGCCTGGGCTACCAAGTGAGTCCCAGGAAAGGAGCAAAATTACACAGAGAAACCCTGTCTCGAAAAACCAAAAAAAAAAAAAAAAAAAAAAAAAAAAAAAAAAGGCATATTCCACACAAAACAGAAGAGTATGGGAACTCTAAAATGCACAAATATCTTCAGTGACTAATAGTAAAACAGACATGCAAATTATATCATAAAAATGGTGCAAATATTCCTAGCTGGGTATTCTTTTTAAGGTACTCAGTATGTACTTCAGTCATATATGTGACTAGCTTCTTCTGAGCGGCAAGTTTTGGTTCTTAGCTTGAAGGAAACTAATTCTTTTAGCTTTGTAGCAGTGGTATTTGCCATATGTAGTAAAAATAAAGTATCAGTAAAAAGAAACAGACTGCAAAAGTATATTTTATGTATATTCATAGCTAATTATAACTATATTTTGAATATTTGATATTAGTTTATTTAATCCATATATACTCCCCGCATGCCTTATATGACACTTACCCACTGCCTGTTCAGAATTCATATCAATTAGCAAATCTGATTCAGAGAGGTGTTTTATGTGCATTTGTAAAACACAACGGATCCATGATCTTATAGTTAAGGATTGAAAAGATACACAGCTTGACTGAGAAAGTGCTTCACATACTGTGCTGTAAAAACAAAAGCAAAATGGGATATATAGAGAACAGAGATTATAATGAAACACACTCTAGCAACTCCCTTGGTGTGGGGGCCCACAGAGGCTCCCTAGTAAGGCCTTACTCAAGGTCAGAGTCTGAGCTTGTTTTGCCCAGCAAGGTTCCATTATAGAATGATTTGGCCAAGGGCGTGGTTACCAGGTGTTTTGAAGGGTCTATACTTGTTGGTACTTTGATCTTGCAAGAGGGAGGTCTTTTGCTTCTCCCCTTGCTAGTATGTAAAAAGCCCATTAGCAATAAACTCGAGGTGACTGGGTATTGACCCAGGGCCCTCCCAAATCTATCCTGTGTCTCTGTCTTTCTTGTTGTCTCTGTCTATATTTTATCTAATACTTCCTCATTCCACATTTCTCCCCGCAAGAACCCTTTGACAGGTCACAGCTGGACTATGACACCTTAGCTTTATTGACTTCAGATGAATATAGTACTTCAGACATGCTGGAAACGAATACTAAAGATATACATGAAAAGATACATTAAACATCTTTGCTTTCATTTCTAACATTCTAATTTTTAATTTTGCCTTTTTCTGGTGGCTTATCTGTAGATTTATGCCAAGAGAAAAATTTAGAAAAATTTACCTATTATATTATTATAATAGATAAGCAGAAATGCACACAAACAATAAAAACAAAAATTGCAATATCAGTAGCAATTAAACAGAAAAGGTCATGATTAAAAGCTGTCAAAGAACAATATGTCTCTACATATGTCTCTTGACTGACCAATCATATTTCCATCCTTTTCTTTTCCCTTCATTAAGTACTCATCATCAAAGATTACCACATACAAAATTCCAAAATACTACCTTCTACGGAATAAAAAAAAAAATCCTTTCTCTTAAGCCAAATATATAGCTGAGTTTAACTTCTAATCTATGAGGGGCTGCTGGGAATAAAAATGATAGGCATAGTTTTATCTTTAACATAGCATTATACAAAGTCAAATCAAATTTTTCTTCCCATTTTGTTTTGATAGATGTGCATGTATAGAACCAAGCTTTGGTTGGGATGTTTTCCGTTATTGCTTTTCCACATTGTATTTTGAGACAGATTCTGTCACCTGGAGCACAAGGGATGGCCAGCAAGCTCCTATGGTCTGCCTGCTTATATATCCTAGCACTCAGGTAAATCGAAGTTCATTTTTCCAAGTACTTGGGATCCAAACTTATGCCATCATTTTTGTACAACTAACACCTTATCTATTAAGCCATCTCCTCAACCCATAAAACAATGTTTAATTAATGAATTTTAAGGCAGAGTCTTACTATGTAGCTCTGGCTGTCTTGGAACTTACTATGCAGACCAGGTTGGCTTCAAACTCAGAGATCCATCTGAGATCTGCCTCCTGAGTATTAGGGTTAATGCCTGGTTTAAAACCATTTTTAAATGCACATAAATAAGAGTTTTAAAAGTATTTTAAAAATTTGAATAGAAGTTTTCCTTAAAAAGTATATAATACAGAAACACAAGTTGGTCATTTACTACCTTTATAACTTTCTTAAAGCTAGCAACTTTGTGTTTCAGTTTCTTCAGCTATTACTAATAAACATTATTTTAGAAATAAATATTAGTGTAAATACATATACACACCGGGCAGTGGTGACACACACCTTTAAACCTGGCACTCAGGAGGCAGAGGAAGGCAGATTCTCTTAAGTTGGAGATCAACCTGGTCTACAAAGTGAGTTCCAAGACAGCCAGGGCACAAGAAAAACACCACACACACACACAAACACACACACACACACACACACACACACACACCAATAACAAAAAAATAAAACATTAAAAAAAAAACCACATACATGTGTACACGCACACGCACACACACACACACACACACACACACACACACACACATACATGCACGCACGCACGCACTGTTTTTTGCTCCCCAAAGTCTGAGCCTTGCATCTCCAAGGTGGAACTCATGTCTCCAAATGAATACATTGAATTACACTGTAAATGCTATGACTATCATTTGGATTGCCATGAGAAAAGAGAGAGGCTCATAAATGTTCAAGGAAGGCAAAAAATAAGGGGTGGATCTGAGGCCTAAGCCCTACCTTAAGCAGTGCCATGCTGAGCAAAAACCAATGAAGAAGACTATCAGGGTGCATGAAAGAGAAACCTCCAGAGAGAAGGACAGCCCCCAGCCCAAAGTTCATGCCCAAGGAGAACAGGACAATGAAATACTAAACATCAAAGACAAAGGAAAGAAAGCCTGAAAGAGGAAGGTCAGAGTCTGCTTTGCTAGTAATGGCTTTAGGAGAACATCACCTACTTATGAAAGGTTCTTTAGGACAATGGACCTACTTCTTAAGAAGGCCCATGTTACACATTTGAGCTGAGACCAATACTTGTGTGAAGAAAAAAAACCCATCATCTCCACAACACACAACTCTGGGTGTAAGTATCAAAGCTATAGTTACTGAAGTCAAAGTGAGAGAGTTGGGGCTTTTGACACAAGGATGCAAGCTCATTTGGAGGAAATATGCCCAAGTCACCAATAATCCTGGAAACAACAGATGCTCAAACGTGGTCTTGCAGTTTCATATATTACTCATTAAGGTTACAAAAGACAGAAAAATGTCATCACTGTTAAGTTTCTTTTTTTTGTTTTTGTTTTTTCAAGACAGGGTTTCTCGAGTAGCTTTGGCTGTCCTCAAGTTTCTGAATAACACCACACAGCCTTATGTATGTGTAGTCATCAAGAGGAGTAACCATTCATTGTATATTTTTTAAAAGGCTGAGTTTTACAAACTGGTCTTTACTTTGGGGCCTAAGAGCTTCTTTGCTAATAAAATTGAGTGATTCATGAGCAATAAATGAATAAACATTCATTATTACTAAAGAATTCTCATACTAGAAGAAATTCTAAAAGCAATCCAACTGATGCTTAATTCTCTTACTTTGTAACAAAGCCCAATGAGAAAACATAAACTTAATGATGCTGACTAATCTCCTTAGAAAACAACTGACTACGTCACTCTTCACTCATTGCCTGGCAGCTGATACAAGAACTACTCAGCCTCTCAGGCCTCGGTGATGATTTCATCCTCTTAGTCTTGATGCTTTTATGAAGTTCCCATATTGTGCAACACTATTTCTATGGTAACTTTATCTCATTTCCTTCATATATCTGTCTCTATATATTACTGAGGTTGTTCCTTATAGCTTCTGCATGACAAGGCAGGAGATACAGACAGATTAAACAACAACTGCTACATGATTTAAGTGAAGTGCCTTGTTCATGATCTCATAAGAGTCAAATCTTTAGTTATCATTTAGTCTAAATCTGCAATAATATAACCATGTTTTATTGACTCAACAATAATACCCATACAATTTTTTCTCTCTAGGAAATACAGAAAGGCCACTTTAAGATAATGAAGCAGGCTTATAAGATTGAGAACTTGCAACAGTCACACACACACACACACACACACACACACACACACACACACACACGTATAAATCAAACTACCTAATTAGGTTTCATACTACCTGCTATTATACTGGTAAAATGTTGCCTACCAAATGAGAGGATACAGATTAGTTTTCTTTAGAAAAATCCTTCCAGGATACTGAAGTATCAGAGTGTGGACTAAGGAGTATGCCTGAAATAAGAAGGGTACATACCTATTTTGTAGCAAATGACTTAGATATCTTGCTACAACTTGAGGCCAAATGATGTCATCCCAACCAAAAAGCTGAATTATTGATATAACTGGCTGAGGCTGAAGCTCTGATGGTGCTGTGTTTGGCATGTCCACTGCGAGCAAAGTAAAATCTAGATTCAAGAGGAAAGTTCTGGTCAGACGTTTTCAAAGCTTCCCCTCACCTCTAATTACAAGGATTTCAAAAGTCCCAAATAAAATATAACATTCAGAAATGTAATTTAAGCTTAAGCAACTAAATTCACGTTGTCAAATGTGTCTAACAGCATTTTGATCTCTCAAAGGTCTAAAAGCATCTAGCTTAGTGTGATATAGACATTGCTCCCTCAAGTCAAGCCAGTGGGTTTTATAAGTATGCCTCCACTATCCATAGAACCAGTTACAAGCATTCCCAGCACCTGCTCTTCTTTGACCAGGTGCTTGCCACCTGCCACAGGTGTTAATGCTCATTGTAAATACTAACCTTTCTCTTCTATTAAATAGTGGTCTCCTTTGATCAAAGATACCCACTTTCTTCAGAACCCACAATCTAGAAACTAGAATTCTTTAGATATTTTTTAATTTTTTTCCTAAGAATCCATCAACTCAATCTGTACCTATGGTAGCAAATCAACTATTCAGAAGCACTGACTCCTAGGAAGCTCTCTCTAATGGTGGCTGTTCATCTTTCCTTCACCTCTTACAACTGAACTCATGGACAGACAGGGTATTTTTATACTTCTTGTTCTATCTACATTGCTACTTGTAGACCATTCTCACTTCTTCCTCCCTAAAATGTCTACCTTTAAATTTCATATACATCATCAATTATAACAGCAATGAACTCTTCCTGTTATATGCCCTACAGTTTTCTAGGCTCAAAATCTCCCCAACAGTGATTCTGCCATGATCTCTTATTTATTTAGAATTCCTCTATTCCAATGATCTATCCTGTTATACTTAAAATACTCCCATGTTGATATCCAAAGTGGGCATTATCAATTATAGCTTCTATAAAATTTCATTTTTAAGGACTCCACTTCAATAGATTTGCTTCTCAGCTACCCTCTTCTAGGACTCAAACTCTTCATAATTCTTTGCTAATAACAAATCCACAATCAACTGACTGTATAACTTTTCCCTATCTCTCTTCTGCTTTCATATCTTCTTCTCCCTCTTTGGGAAGTTTTGTGGCTTATACACTATTTTCCTTTAACAGTTACATTACTTCAATCATCTTCAATTAGTTCACTGATTCTCTGACATAAAAAACCCACTCTTCAGAACTGGGAGGATGACTTAGTGTGGAAAGTACTTGCTTTATAATCACGACGTCTTCAGTTCTACTCTTGAACACCCACATGAAAGCAGGGCATGGCCTTGCATGCCTACAATCCTGGTGTTAGGGTGTAGTAACAGGTGGATCCTTGGAACTCTCTGGCCAACTGGCTTCCACTTCAGCTAGATACTATGCTTTTATAAGGCAGAGAACTATAGAGGAAGTCACCTGACTCCATATGTACAGGAGCATCCCCCTGCCAAGCAAAACCAAAACCAAAACCACTCTTCAGCTTACTTACTTGACCATCCTGTTAAAGTCAATGATTGATTCTCAGGTTGGTTTGCCTCTTACCTGTACTCCGTTACTGTGTTTCTCCTTAGCCCAAAAATCTCAACAGAAATATGCTGTGAACTGATCCACAATCGTTTCTCTTCATCCATTCTTACACTCATGAAGGTCTTAGCCAGTTTCTTGGCTTTAAAGACTATTATCCATGGATGGTTTACAAATAAACCTCCATCTCAGAGCTCTTCTAGAAAGCCTAACTTATTATATTTAGTTCTCATTTAATGTAGTTGACTTTAATGGATAACCTAAAAACTTAAGAATCGTCAATTTTCTGACATTTCATAATTTTCTAATCTCAGCAAATTGCTAGTTATTCTTGACTACTCTCATGAACTATTCTGATTACCTTACTTTATTTGCTTAGCAAGTTCTGTCAGGTCTACCTTCAAAATACCTTTCCTTCCATTAGATCTGACCATTTCTGACTATCTATACCACAACTTCAGTCCAAGCTGGTTTGGGTTGTTTGAATAATTTCCAACTGCCTTATTTCCCTTTGTTTCCCTTTATCTGATCACCCAGAAGGATTACGTTTCCTGTTTTGAAAAAATACCAAGAGCTTCTAATCTCAAAGTGAAAGTGGAAGTCTTTACAATGGCTTATTAGGCAGAGCAGATACCCTCCACTACTACTTACTCACATCTCAGCCTCTCACCCTTTCCTGCTCCACTCAGGTCTGTCTCTCTTCTCTCTAGTTCCCTAAACATTCTTCTTTCCCTCTCTCTCCTTCAAGCCATTGCCTCCCTGAGGACGCTATTTAAAACTGCAGCCCACCTTTTATCCCTCCCTCCCATTTTGGTTTGTTTTTGCTGGATATGGTTTTGTTGTTCATTGGTAATCCAGTTTTGGGAAGCTGAGTCAGCAGGATCAAAGTTCCACCAGCCTGGGCTACAGAGCAGGACTCATAGAAACAATGGCAACAAATTATCTTTGGCCCCATCACCCCCTAGATCATAATCTCTGTGAGAACAGGGTGTTCTTGTTTGTGGTACCTCCTACACTGGTATATCCCCAGTACCTACAAAAGCAACTTTTTCTTAAATAAAGGAAACCATTTCCTCTCAACCTGAGTCTACTTTAAATCAGAAATCTACACCTTTGACTTTGGATTTTTTTTTTAAGTTTTATTTATTTATTATGTATACAGCATATATGACTGCAGGCCAGAAGAGGGCACCAGATCTCATTACAGATGGTTGTGAGCCACCATGTGGTTGTTGGGAATTGAACTCAGGATCTCTGGAAGAGCAGTCAGTGCTCTTAACCTCTGAGCCATCTTTCCAGCCCTTGACTTTGGATTTATTGGCCGTTTCTTTCAGAACCTAGGACAGTGCCGACTAAACTGAGGTAATAGGACTTTTATTGATGGCCTAGCACTCTGGATGACGGAATACAGTTCAACTTACTGCATACTAATGTGTATTGTCTCAGACACCACACTAGTTGGAAACTATGACCCTGACATATTTGTAGAAAGTTTCCATGTACTTTGTATGAAGTCTGAACTGCTACAAGATTTCAACTTCTTATCTATTTTTATCATTCATTCCACCATTAATGGACTTTTTAGCTCATCTTTCATCATCCATCCATGAATAAAATAAATGCTGATTTAGACCATCGGGATTTTCTGTTACTGTTGCTTCTTCAAAGCATTACATTTAAATACATAAAATACTTCCAAATGAACTTTCTTTAAATACATGCAGTAATGATACAAATCTCTTGCCCATTCTAGAACTTCTAACATTATTATCGGCACAATAGCTCTTTGGAAAAAAAAAATATAATGACCTCTTCTCAGTAAACTGCAAATATGTCCATATATTTAAAATCTTGCCTAAATGTATATTATTCAGAGTCCCTGAAAGCCTAAGGACTTGTCTTTGTGCCAATAGTCATTTTAAATAAAAACAGCAGTCTAAATAAAATCTAGGGTAAGTTAGGGCACTAACATTCAAGCATTTCATTCTATCCTGATCTTATCCTCTCGGTATTGAAGGGCTGTTCTTCCCAACCCCCTTGGTCTTCATACAAATTATCTTATATTTAGATAATTGCTTAGAGAATATGAAAGCATACTGTTTGAACTAGATATAATCAAATGCTACCTTACTTTGCAAATAGTTGTGAGTGTAAGAAAAGTTTACAAGCATTCAATGTTTACGTCTGAAAATTACTTTTTCCTTTTAATGAATTAGCATTAATTTTTAATGATACATAAGCCAGAGACACACAATTTAAACATGTCATTTGTTTCATCATTGGTCTGTCCCAATGTTTGTTATAAAGCAAGAGACTGTCACAGCAAACACAGGAAACTACTGACTCAAGTATGCAGAAGGAGAAAGCAATTAGCAATGAACAATTAATGCTGACCTGCCGCGGCGTCTGCAAGTTGGGAGAAAGGCACAAAGTGTGTCATTCTTTGACTCTTCAGAAATGAAAAGAAATGCCTCCACAGTGCACTGGCCACTGCAGCAAGGTGGCGCTCTTTAGCCAATAATGAAGATTGCACAGTTAGGTCCACATTCTCCCTTTGAAGTTCCTGACACAATTGCTGATGAACACTCCTAAAAAGAAAGAAAACTATAGATCACAACTCAAGAAATTAAAACAAAAAATTTTCCAAGACATTTTATTCTTTTTCACATTTATATCTTAAGAAAACTGAAGGAGCATTTGTAACTAAAATCTTTATGCCAAGGCATAATGCATTTCTTGTTATTTGAAGGATGAATGATGGCATATTAAACACCATAAAGTTAATGTTAATTACTAATGTCAACCATTAATTATATGCTTTTTAATATGTCAGATCCAAATGAGAAACAGCTAGCTTCAGAATGAGGGTCTGCATTTCACAATTTACATATGACAAGTGATTTTACATAGACATGAAAATAATTTTTTAAACCATTTTCTCTTGAGGTTTTAGGGCACATATATTGGGAGGAAGGTAAAAACATCTGGCTCGTGTGGTATTTTAAATTGAACATTTTTCTTTGTATAGAAAAGCAGCAGACCTTGGTGCCAGTATACAAAGCTGTGGGAGCAGCCTTGGTTACTGGACCCAAAGTGTACAAAATCATTTTCACAGAGTAGACGACAAAATATTCTGTTCATTAACACAGCATAATTCAATACTGCCTTAAATTCTGATTTATCATTAATTACTTTTTGGTTAGCTAAACTTGAATTTTGAAACATCTTGTGGACCCTAACAGAAACACAGGTGCAGAAAATTGAGGTTACCAAACTATGCAGAGGAAGAACTATGAGACTTCTCAATGATTGGGAAGAGAGGCATTTAAAAAGGAATCCATCCAGAAACTAATAAAATGTCATGTTAAATGTGGAGTGAGGCTCTTTTGTTTACATCATTGCCATACCAACTTAAAGGAGAGAAGAAGTAACCATGTGCATTAACAGCCTCCTATTTGTTCTCTGTAGTTATATAGGAAGCAATGAGATGCAAAAACACAAAGAGCCCGAGGCCTCCTTTGACAGAAATTGTTTTCAACTAAGGAACATAATCAGTACTTTAAAAATAATTAATTCAAATGTAGTTTTTCTTGATGTTTTAAGCAATTTATTTAGAACATGAAACTAAAGTAATTCTACAAAGTGGTTATAAGACCACATCTTGTCACGTAACTATATGCCATGGACCAAAATATCCAAGTATGAAATATAATAATATCAGGAGCTTCTGCCTCTTTACATCAGATTTCTGCACAATCATGAGACACTACTTAATCTTACTTTAAGTATGGAAAAAATATACAAATGCCTTGGGAAGGAATATATAGCAAGCTATTCTATAGAAAACAACAACAAAAAACTAGCTAAGTATCTGATGTGTTCTCTGTGTACAAATCTGCCCAAGATGCTCTAAATTAGAGGCTAGAGACCAGTTTAGATCCTGTAGGTGAGAACACAATGAATGATACCCTACTAGCATTTTTTCCTGGTAACACAGAAAAGATCAGGAAGACTTTCTGCACACTAAAGTCCAACCAAAACAGTGACTATTTCCTCTGGTTTTTAGTAGTTTTCAGGTATACTGATTTTAGAGGATAATAAATAATGTATTATTCACTATTTCTATATAAGCCATTTCGTTTTTCACTAAAACCTACTCCCTAGGAATGATTAACATTTCTGATCAGTTTCTATTTGCAAGAAACACTCTCACTCACGATGTTAAGCATCTCATCTGCTGGGCTTGCACTCAGAAGCAGAGGAACCATGAGTTTGGAGCTATTTTGGCTACAATGCAAGATCCTACCTCAAAACATGGGGAGTGAGTAAGGGGATCAGTCATCCAGTCCTCACAGGCAATAAAATAAACTCAGAGTGAATTAAAGATTTACATATGAGACCTGGAACAAACTACTGGAAGAAACACTTCAGGACATTGGATAGCCAAGGAGCTTTTGGGTAAGACCCCCCCAGAACACAGAAAGAAAATACAAAAATAGACAAATGGAATATTAAACTAAAATGCTTCTGTATCACAAAGGAAACAATCAACTTAAAGCAATTAAAATTGGAGAAAATATTTACAAACTGCACATCTAACAGGGTTCAATATGCAGAACAAAGTCCAAAATCTCATTATTAACAAAACAACTTTAAAATATTTCAGACATGTCTCAAAAGACGACATATATACAAATAGCTAACAGGCATATGAAAAATATTCAATATAAAACTTAAAACCACAGTGAGATATTGTGAGAGAATTTCACTCTAGTTAGGAATGATTATTAACAGGGAGTAATTGTAGGTGAAGAAATGTAGGGTAGATTTGATCAAAATACATTTATGCATGTATGAAATTCTCAAACAATAAAAAAGCCTTTAAAATTTCTATTTGTAAAGGTATCTCATTTTCTGCCATTAACTTTTAAAATGGGAAAATGTTAATAAGTCTGTTCAGCAAGATTCACTTTTTGTTCTTTTTTTCTTTTTACTGGACCCTTATATCTCAACAAGAGAGATGTAAACTATCTATTAGTTTTGTTTGCTTTGTTTTTTGAGACAGGGTTTCACTGTGTTATGTAGCCCTGGCTGTCCTGGATCTCTTTGTAGACTATGCTGGCCTTGAACTCAGAGATTTATCTGCCTTGTCTTCTGAGTGCTGTAATTAAAGGTGTGTGCCACCACCGTCCCCCTCCCCCGCAGTATCTATTGTTTTTACTAAATATGCACTCTGGTTTAAAAAGTGGTGGTTGAAATATTATATAAAAGGTAAACTAGTGCTGGTGAGAATGTAGAGAAAAGGGAACCTTCTTACACTGTTGGCAGGGGATTTATTATAAATTATTTTTGTCATTATAGGGGTTCCTCAAAAAATTAAAACTGAAATGCCATGAGTCAGCAACACTACGCCTGGGCATGAATCCGAAGGCAATGAAGTCAGTATGTCAAAGAGACATCTGCACTCCCATGTTTACTGCAGCATTACTTACTAAACCCAAGAAATGGAAACAACCCTATCTGTCCATCAAGTATGAATGAAGAGAAAGTGTGATAAACATATGAGAGAATATTACTTAGTCATAAAAGAAAGAAATTCTGAGGCTGCAAGACGGTTTGGCTGGTAAAATGCTTGCCAAGTGTCCCAGTTAGTTTTGATTGCTGTAATAAAAAACCATGACCAAAAGCAAGTTGGGAGGGAAAAGGTTTATTGGGCTTATACTTCCACACCGTGGTATATCACTGAAGGAAGTCAGGCCAGGAACTCAAAGAGGGCAGGAGCCTAGATGAAGGAGCTGATGCAGAGGCTATGGAGGCCCATATCTAAAGTCAGCACGGGGAAGGGTGAGACAGGATGATCCCTTGGGGCTTGCTGTCTTAATAATTAAAATGGAGAGCAACTGAAGACAACTAACACTGACCTCAAGCCTTCACACATGTGAATATTCATGTGCTGCTACCTACCCACCTAGTTCGTCCCTCCCTCAAAAATAATGAAATATTCTGACACGTGGAGATCACATTAAGTGAAATAAACCAGGTACACAAAGTTCTGCTGTATTATGCAAAGTAAGCAAGTATGGAAAATAATTATGTGTTGCATATTACAAACATTAGAGGCTGGGGATACAGCTCAGTAGTAGAGGCCTTGCTTAACATGCACACTGCCCTAGGGTTAACCCCTATTGGTAAACACAAAAAAAATTTTTTTATTGAAAGTCTACTATAAATTAGAAGTACTCCGGAAATTTTGAAGTACCACAAACAAGGGATGAATGTCTGAAGAACTAGATATGCTTGAGCTGACTTGACCACTACACAGCATATACAAGCATCACAATATGTTACCCCACAAGATGAACAAATGTTTGTTTTGACACGTCAACTAAATAAAGAAAACCCAAGGCCCATGAGATGACTCGAAGATGAAGCTGATAGCAGAAAAGTTAAATAATACATCCAAAGCTCACAAAGCTGAGGGCTGACCCTGAAGGTGAGACACTTCCTTTCTACTCCAACTCACAACATACGGGTATTTTAAAGATTAAACATTAATTGTTATTTTCTCATCTTCTGTGGACAAAATTCAGTGAGGCAGGAAGGACCTGGAGAGACAAGGGTGGCCCTGTGTTTTGAAAAGCCAAGGACTATAGCAGAATTCCTTATTAGTTAAGACTAGAGAAAGATATAAACATGGATACTCAAGGCAATATTGAAAGGGACAACAAATAATATGCCCCACCTTTTACTTTTCCAGTAAAAAGTGATGACACAGTAGGAGTGTCTCCTGGTAACCTCGGGGATATGATTCAGATATCTGAATACATAGCAGTAAAACACCAACCATTATGTAAATATCTGACACTGCCAGAGTGTATTCCTTTCAAGGCAGACTGAGCAGGGGAAAGACAGGGTCTAATTAAAGCTGAGACAATGACCCCAAACTAAGTGTGTCTGAGAAATGTGCACCATTGAGTATTGCAGACTGGGAAAGCTGCATACCCAGAACATGCAAATGCTCCCACTCGGATCTCCAATGTTCAAACTTCGTAAGTCTGTTGCATTCAGGGTAAATTAAGACTCGGTCACAATTTCTCTATCCCTGAAGAAATAAGTGAAAAAGAAGAAATGACAAGCACCAGCCATTTCGGAGGCTAACTATGTCTGCATACAGCCACCAGTTAAAGATACCCATTCAGTCTCAGGTAATTTTTAATATCCAAGTTTCTGGAAAGGAAAACTAATTCTAAAGGACTAGTAAAAAAGGGTGCATTACAAAGTGCTGGCAGTTAAGGAAGCACCATCATTAGGGACACAACTGTGAAAGAAAACACACAAGAAACATTAGTATAACTCTAGATGCCGCAGATATTTTCAGAGATACGTTCTACCTTCTTGAATAATCAGTGGAAAAACAAGAAAAGAGATTTGCTGCATAAAAGGTAAAATCAAAACAAAAATATATATAAATTTCCCCAACACTTGGAAATTGCTTTAAGTAAAGACAACTTTCATGCAGGTTAAAGTAATTCTGATACACACATGTAGACGTATATATAATAACCAGGCCATCTTAGATTATAAACGATGAAATACAGTAACAGACAATAAATTTGCCAAATGTCAAGTTACTCAAATTGCAGCTTTCATAGTATACATAATACCAACACACAGCATTAGTATTTACTATGAGCCTGATGTCAATTATTTCATATGTATTATTTCTCATCCTGTGAGGTAGAAACAATTATTATTCAAATCTTACAAATAAAGAATTGATACAAGAAAAGAATGTGCAATGTAGCTAGTTATAGTAAAGGTAGCTGAACTGTGTGACCTTGGAAGAAAGGACTTTCCTGTTCTCCTGAGTCAGGAATGGTGGCTATGGTTGTTAAAACTACCTAACAGGGTTTTTGTGAAAAGCACATAAAAGTCTTCAGGAGTATTCATAAGTCCATGATTACACCCAGACTCTTTCTAGCCCACTATTCACATGCCTTATGGCTATAAATTTAGTTCTACTGTCCCAACTCCTGTTTTTCATTATACTCAAGGGATTTCTCGATTTGTCTATTCAGTTCCCCCTGTCCCATTTTCTTGTTTTCATTTGTCTTGATTCCACATGTTCACTGATTTATCCCCCACCTCACCCCAACCACGCTGTAGTGGCAACAGAATCTGTGGTTCTTCTCTGCACTGCTGTTCTTCCCTGGTAACTTCACAGCCCTCTGCTGCTATAGGTAAAGTCTGCACATGATGAACTGGTCAACTTATAGGTTACTTTTCTGGCATACATAGATGGATGCATCTCTTGATGAATCTTGTACTATACAGGACAAACATGACACAGTATATGTGACTGGCAGGAATTGACAGAGAACGGCAAACACTGAATGATTCTTTCAGTTCTATTCTAAACATACTGACTTCAAAACTTCGCATTAGTTTAAAAAAGTTTCAAATCACTGTGAATGAATAGATACTGGTAAACAGAGAGAGGGGGGGTGCTCTACAAGCGAAAGCCTTGCAGGCTTCTCCTTGCTGGTCCACATCTGTAAAATAGAACTGTTGTCTGCTTCACTATACAAATATAACATATAACCCAAGTCCCAATGTTTTAAAGCTGGAAACTACTTTAAAAACTACCTAATACAATTCTGTCCTTAAGAAGAACTATAAAAAGAAACTGGAAAGTAGGAAGAGGGAAACAACCTGAAATGCCTCTAGGTAAAAAGAAACTTTCACAGCATCTGCAAATGAGGTAACACAGATTCAGTTCTGTTCAGATCACTGAGCAGGCCCAAGTTATAAGGAACGAGTGATAAGCACAAGAAAGCAGGCTGACAACCACAATCCTGGCATACTTTGCACATGTGTGCATGTGTGTGTGGAGCTGGGGTTGGGTGGGTGGTGAGAAAAGCAGAAATGTGACTGTTGTAGAATATTATTTTAAGGTGTGTTATTTTTGTTTATGTTGCATTTGTTTAACTCTGTGAAGTTGTGTTAATTGTGCCTGTATAAATAAAGAACTGGCCAATATCAAGGAAGGAGAAAGGACAGGCAGGGCTGGCAGACAGAGAATAAATAGGAGAAAAATGGGAGGAGAGTAGAAGGAAAAAGGAAGAAGTAGCCAGAGAAGGAGGAGGACATCGGAGGCCATCCATCCAACTACATAGTAAGCTACGAAGAGTTAAAGTAAGATAGACAGGAGAAAGGGGAAAAGCCCACAGGCAAAAGGTAGGCAGGATAATTTCAGTTAAAGAAAGCTGGCAAGAAACAAGCCAAGCTATTTAATTATGAAAGTGGGCATTCATAATTAAAAATAAGCCTCTGTGTGTGACTTATTTGGGAGCTGCTGTGGGTTGTCTTTCTGTACGCTGTGAATATGTGTTGCTCTGATTGGTTCCTAAATAAAGCTGCATTGGCCTATGGCAGGGCAGGATAAGGTTAGGTAGTACATTCAAATTAAAGACAATATGAAGAAAGGTGCAGCTGGGAGATATGCCAGCCAGCTGCTCAAGGAGTAACAACATACCAGCAGACTAATAATGCCATGGCTATGTGGCAACTTATAGATTAATAGAAATGGGTTGAGTTAAGTTATAAGAGCTAGCTAACAAGAAGCTTGACCCAGAGACCATATAGTTTATAAAGAATATAAACCTCTGTGTGTTTATTTGGGACCAAGCAGCTGCAGTTCGTCCCGACTGCTGGGACAGGCAGGACTGGAGAAACTTCCAGGCTACAGGGAACTAACTGGGTGGCAGGCCCCTCAAAAGAATAATAAAAAAGCCAACAACATGTGACTGCTTTGAGCAGATTCTACAGATAAGCAGTGCCAACTATGATGCTCACAGTCACATACAACACATGACCTGGGGTGAAATAAAGGGAGCTCTTCAGTATGCGAGGAAAATTATATAAGCAAACACTTCTCTAGGAAAGAGAATGGCTTATGACCTGGAAAACTTGGGACTTGGCTTTTCATCTATTAGATGGGAATAGAAAGTCTCATTTTCCTCTACAGAGCTGGTAACCCATCAAGCAAGTGAAAATACTGTAAAATATAAGGCAAGACAGTATGCAGTTCAGGCCTAACTCCAATGCTTCAAATCCTGGTAAATGTGATTTACAGGCAGGAGATCATCAGTAGAATATATAGGTCTGGAGACAGGCATGCCAGAGTATGGCCATTTCCTTATTCCTTGTAAGCATTAAATAAATCCTACTCAAAAACTGAAATTAAGCAGACTTTTTTTTTTTATTTGTTTCTTAGCCACTTGAAGTAGGCATAGAGCTTGGGTCTGGTTAACTTTATTTGTAAGTTCTTTATAATAAAGTTTAAATTAAAAAACAAAAAATTGAGAAACTATTACTATTAGCCATCAAATTCTAGATTACTTATAATCTTTGCACTAGCCCAGGTTTAACCATGTGTTGTAGTTACTATAATTTTAAAGACAAGAATTACTGTTATTTGTCATTTTATAGACAAGAAATCTAGACAAAGTGTAGCAGAGCAGACCATTCTGCCCATGTGAAAAAGAGCCAGGATTAGGACCTAAGCACCCAGAACAAATCAATGTCCCAACTAAGAATCACTGTTTGATAGTTGTCTCAAATACCATTTTAGGACCTAAATAAACAACACATGTTTCAGGTGTTATACTGCTGTATTTATTTATTTGTATACAAAACTATTAAAAGTAGCTATGGGCTGGAGAGATGGTTCAGCTGTTTAAAGCATAGGCTCACAATCAAAAAGTAGCTACAAAGTGGCATATGAGCCAATCCCAGCTAGACATCAGATACAACATACTAAAATTTTAATATTCCTATGGAGTGTAAAGATCTTTTAAAAGGATCTTAAAGGTCAATGATAATTGATATTTAAACTTTTGCTAGGACCATATGAATTAATTTGCAAGGGTGGAAACAACAATAACAAAAAGAATTAGGAACCCAGAAGGGCAGTGGTGGCAAATGCTTTTAATCCCAGCACTCAGGAGGCAGAGCCAGGTAGATCTCTTTGAGTTCAAGGCCAGCCTGGTCTACAGAGTGAGAGCCAGAACAGGCACCACAACTACATAGAGAAACCCTGTCTCAAAAAACAACAACAAAAACAAACAAACAAACAAAAAGAATTAGTAACCCAATGATAAACAATGAATCAAGCACATTTGTGTTTCTGTAAACTATGGGCTCAATGGTTCAATGGGTACAGTCCATGACTGCTTGACCCTGTTGCTTTGGTCTGAGGTGGCATACCATGTCATAGGAGGAATAAAGGACAGAGGAGGTCTGTTTTCATTGTGGTCAAAAGCAAAGAGAGACAGAGAGGTTACAAAAAGAAAAGAAAGGAGAGGGAGGAGTACGGGGGAGGAGGAGGAGGAGGAGGAGGAGGAGGAGGAGGAGGAGGAGGAGAAGAAGAAGAAGAAGAAGAAGAAGAAGAAGAAGAAGAAGGAAGGGTATGTCCTAATGACCCAACTTCCTTCTAAAGATTTCTTTCCTCTTAGGGGCTCCAATACCTCCCAACAGTAGTAAATGGTGGGGAACTAAAACTCTAGCACATGGCCTTTGGGGGACACTTCAGATCTAAACTTCAGTACATCACTATGGTAATATGCCCTAAGATTTCATATAGCAACAGTGGCCAAGTACTTAAAAGGATACTTAACCCTCTCCCAAAAATAACAGCTACTGTTCAATGAAAACAAGCAATAAAAAAACTAGCATTCTTAGAGATCATTCTTTTAACAGTTTCACACTTATAGTTGATTACGGCTCTTGTTTTCAGTTGCATTTTATGGGTGTACTCAGAACATGGACCTTTCTGCCTCAGTTGCACCTACTCTTGAGTCAGAATCATGTTGAGTTTTTCACAAACTACTGATGTCCTTATCTCACTAAATGAAAAAGATCTTTTTATACCTTCAATACTGGGGCCTGTACCCTTTAAATATGCAGTATTTCCTCAAGGTCTATGTGGTAAAGGACTAGTTTACTCAATGAGGTGGGAGGTGTTGGAAGCCAGCTTTAAGGGAGGGGGTGTCTGAATGATCATCGGGAACATATCCTTAAAAGGGATTAACAAGACCCTGTCTCTCCTTTTCTGTTTCTTAGCCATGAGGTGAACAGACTACTTCCAACACATGCTTTTGCCACAATTATGTGATGTACTGTTTTGTCCCAGGCCCAAAGCAATGAGGCCATATGATTAGTGACGAGAACCTTCAAAGTATAAGGCAGAATAAACATTGTTTTTCTTTACACATTGATTATCTCTGGTGCTTGTTACATTAACTAAAGTTCACACATGGCCTAAGTTTATTACTCATTTTTAAATTCTGCCTCAATAGGTGTGGACAGAGTCCTCAAAGGTTGCACTTCCATCAAGTAGATGTTGTTAGGCCACAGACGGTTCCTATCTTTCCTCAATCTTTAAACTGGGAACAGTAAGAGTACCTTCAGGAATAAACTGGTTAATAAAGTCCAAATACCTAGAGTCACTGTGAATGAGCGAGTGTGTGTGCGTATGTGTGTGTGTGTGTGTGTGTGTGTGTGTGTGTGTGTACTGAATATCCTTGATTCTATGAAATACAGTAATTATTCCATTATTGAGAACACTCTGTAATTACCACCACAGATGAGGAAATGGCTTTGCAACTAGTAGCAGCATGGATCACACTAACTGGCAAAGTCATACTTCTGAGCAGTAAGCTGGTTGGGTTTCATTCCTCTATGTTTGTACATATGAAAAACAAATTATAATTTGTTCAAAGAGTTGTCTCATCTACTCATTAAGCACACATGTAAGTCTGATTTACTAGTGTACATAGAGAAGACATGTAAGGTCTACTTAGACGAAAATGAAGAAAGGAGGAAGGCATACAAAGTCTACTCAACTCTAATTCAAAACACACTGCAAGCATTCTTAGGAGGAGGGAAACAAAGCTAACAGGACACAGTCTCTAGACTGCTAGAATTTACAGTTTGTTGAGACAGAGGAGTGACACAAACTAATATTCAACTACGACGAAGAGACACATCTCTGGAAAGTTGACATTAAACAAAACACCCAAATGAGTAATGGGGTGGGGGGTGGGGGAGTCATGGCTACACAGAGAAGAACATGCTGAAAGAAGAAGGCCAGCACTGAGGTGCCGAGGCTGGCATAGCTAGACAGTCAGAAACAAGGGGACAAAGTGGCTGAAGCACAGCAGACACTGGGTCAGGATCATAAGTAACAGTAAGGTCTTACACGTAACAGTAAGACTCTTATATAAGTTAAAGCACATAATAAGCCACAAATGTGGACGTGTAGTTTATATCTTAAAAAGGACACGTAAAACAGCACAGAGTTTGGAGAGAAAAACAACCATTTGACTATAATGGAGAGGTTTTATAGTAACATTAGCAGGCAATAAAGTAAATAGAAGTGGGGTCTCATTTGTTCACTCATATTTTCTTCATTAATTTTATAAGAAGTTACCCAGTGCCAATCACTGTCTGAAATCAGAAACAGAAAAAAAATGGTTAAGGTAAACCCTACTGTTAAAAACAAAGGCAAGTCCTTCATTCTGTTGGTCTGGCATCATAGAAAGCTCTGAATGGAGAATGGTAGAATAAAGACAACACTTGGGAAAGACTGATGTGGGAAAGCCAAGACTGAATGGAGCGAGGAGAGACCCATGAGGCATTAATGTGTAATTTGACTTATGTTATGAAGGAAAAGAAGGCCAACAGTAATTATCTAGCAGTATACAGAAGAGGATATCGGAGCTTGTGTTACTGCCAAGTTTTGGTGAAAAAACAAACAAACAAAACAAAACAAAACACAGAAGTTGGGAGGGATAGTTAATTACTACAGGAGGGAGGTATAGCTTGGTTTAAAATCAATGTTTAAGTGCAAACACCTACAATCTTCTAGAGTGGAAGAGTAAATTTAAACCCCAGAACCACTCAGTCCAGCAGCTGAGCTCACAAGAACATGTCGAGATCTAGTTACAAAGCACTTTACGAGGTGCTAACCACCAGCCACAGTGTGTGCATTCAAAGAATGTACTGCAAGACTATGACCTGAAAAAAAATTTAAAAAATTAGGGGCACCATGACTACTCTGTGGAAAAAACACACCAGCACCATCACAAAAGTTGTATTAACTGAAAAAAATACCACAGGAAAGTTCAAGAAATTGAAAAATATGAATAAAGCATAGCAACATGAAATTGTATACTGTCTAGAACACTGGTTCTCAACCTTCCTAATGCTGTGACTCTTAATATAGTTCCTCATGTGGTGGTGACGCCCCCCACAACTATACAGTTATTTCGTTGCTACTTCATAGTTGTAATTTTGCTAATCGTAATGGAAATATGTGATATGCAGGATATCTGACATATAACCCCCAGAGTGATCATGCCCCACAAGTTTGAGAACCAGTGTTTTAGAGAATTACCAACCATTTGGTACTATCATATGACAAATGGCAATAGTGAATGACAGAAGAATCAACTAGAATATTAATGGAGTCCAGTGTGCACTCCAGTTGCATTATGTAACATCAGATTTGGGTTTGTCTGCTAACAAAATACTATGTGGTTAAGATTATGAAGGCAGAAAGCAATCAAAAGATCACTTCTATGAATTATTCTGTAATTGAATGCATGTATCCTTACAAAAATAGATATAATTGTCAACAACATACTTGGGATTTCAAGTTTGTATTCACAAAAGCTGGAATTATAAGTAAACAAGTCATCAAGGTCAAGAAAATCAATCCAGACAAAACCACCATAAACAGCCAACATAACACTGTACACCAGGATCTATACATTTGGACATCCTGCTAAATGCAAAGGCTAATTTTGCAATATTAACTGTCTTGGAAACATTTTCATCAAATAACCCAGCTTGATGAGTATGTACATATGTGACTTTATGCACAGACAAATAAATACTCAAACTATCCATCACAATAGTCTCTCATGCAGGAATGAACAGCACACATGTCACAACACGGCACCAGTACCATTTGCAGGACACAAGGCAAGCAGCACATAATGGGTGATCTATACTATATGGTCCTGAGTTGAATGAATACATTTCTCTATTATGATCAGATTTCTGTCTTTGTGGTAACAGTTCAATTTATGCTTGTAACAAAGAACCAAGGAAAAAGTTTATGCTACATGTTAAGGTTTCAATTTTATTATACTTTAAGATGCTTCAAGCAATTGTTATGAATTAAGGCCACAATGGAAGGTTAGCTGATGTTCTATGAAATTACAAATGTAAGAAACTGTTAGGGATTGTGACATTATGATTTAGGATAGCTAAAAGGAAACCCCCAAACAATCATCACCAGTATATGACAATTCATTTCTAAGTGCTTTAAACTGCTTTTATTCAACAAGGAATCCAATTTCTAAGAACTCATTCTCTAAACTTAACATCTAGTAAGGGAATAGATGAAAATGGCAGAGGAGTAAGACAACAGCCTTCAATATGAAACATCAGTTTTCAAGTTCATCTGCTACTAGAATATATTATAAATATCATCAGTGAAGAAGAACGAGGATCTTTGTTCTTGTGGTTAAAAGGCAAAGTAAGACCATTTCTGTGAAAGAATATTAACTATTATTATATGTAGGTGCAGGGGTGTGCTATGGGCAAACATGATATAAGGCATATGTGGAGGTCAGAGATCAACTTTGTGGAATTCATTCTTTCCTTCCACCTTTATGTGGATTCTAGGATCAAATTCTAGTTGCCAGGCTTGTGTGCTGAGCCATCTCACTTGCCCTTTGTGAAGGATTTAAAACACTCACACACACATCCTTTTTTTTAAAGAATTTTTTGTTATTATTATCATTTTTTTAAGGTATGTTGGTGTTTTTGCCTGCAGGTATGCCTATGTGAGGGTGTCAGAGCCCCTGGAATTAGAGTTACAGACAGTTCATGTGGGTGCTGGGAATTGAACCCGGGTCATCTGGGAAAGCAGTCAGTGCTCTTAACCACTGAGCCATCTCTCCAGACCCAACACACACCTTTAATAGTACATCTAAAACTTAAAAGGGGGCTTTCAGAAGAAGTCTAATGATGTGTAGGATTCTGTGCCACAGAATAAATGCATTGGCTGTACAGATGCTAAGGAAATGGAGGATGCCGAGGGGCTGAGGTAGTTCCAGTCTCAAGTCAGGACAAAGAGTATGGGAAACTGGCTGGAGAAAAATGAAGCACTAGATTCCTTTTGATCATGTGATCACTGGTGATTTCAATGAAATCATCTAAGGAACCAAATTAGGTAAGTATCCCTTCTGGCCTCACTAGCCAATTGAGAATTTAAAATTGAGTTCAGGAGGAGGCTTTGGGTAGACCAGCTGTCTTATAAAAAATAAATAGGAATGTGCTTTATTACCCTCTAATGACAGCTGTGATCATTCCACTACATCTTTAGCTGACATGCCAGGATGAGGAGGCATGCTTTGTTTCATAAAAATTCAGGAGTCATTTTTATGTTTAAAAATGTAAACATTCAAATATTTTTGGGTCAACTATTATACAAGTAAACTAAAACTAAATTCTATTTCTGAGACTTTTCTTAATTGGCGGAAATACATTTCTAAAAAGAAAAGGATCTAATGGTAATGTCAACTGATTCTAAACTATGTCAACTAAAATGGCCCCGTCACAGTAAAATTTGCTCTATAATTTATCTTAATGGATTGGGTATATCAATAAATATTGAAAATGTCTGGTTTCTTTTTCCTCCCTCCATTTAAATCAAATCCAATTCCATGTCAACAGATTGTGTCGATGTATAATTACAATATCTAATGCAATGAGGAAAGCAATGTTCTTTGATAAATAATTTTCTAAAACCTCTAAAACATTCGGCATCCTCAGTACTTCTCTCAGACTCAAGAAAACCAGTAAATTATACAAGACACAACTGGCCACTGCCAATTTTTAATGGATTTAAAAACTCTATCATCAGATCCAACAGTGACAAGTGGTTTGGATTACAAAAGTCAGCCAAGTAGGAGTCAAAGAGAACATAGTGATGCTTCTGAAAGAAGTTTTTGTATCAAAAGTGTAGCCAAATACTAATGGAAAAAACAATAATGTCACCAGGATGATATAGTGCACAGCTAGGGTATAAGCTTATAAATCTACATTCTATATTCTCTACAGATTATGTAGTTCTATATGTGCATAAATGTATATAGCTCTTGTCCCTCTTCTACCTTCTAAGCACAAGGCAAATAATTCCTCTTATTTTTCCAGTCCAATTTCTCTTATCCCTTGTCTTTACTTCTCTAGAGTACCTACTATCCCCAGAAACCCATCTGTAACTTCAATGTACAAAATACATGAATTTAAAAGGACTATTTAAAATGAGTCCTGTACAGAAAAAGATATGATAAATCAATGTATAAAACCAATTATAAAAAAGCAGTTCAGACTGACTTAGAACAAATCTATATTTAATAGTAAAGAATCTTCATGATTTTAAATTATAATTATTCTAGATACTTAGTTAAACAAACACTCCTCTACAGAGATGCTACTGAATACTTTTACTATAGCCCTTTACAAGGAAGGAAAAGACGGAGAAAGTTTTCCTAAAAGATTATCCATTAAGTCAATGTGCTGTGAGGTTTATTATAAAGCTCTGGTATTAGAGTTGAGAGCCTCAACGACTTTTATCATAACACTAATTTCTTTTTATAAGTCTTCAGCAAATGAACCTTTTATCTGGTTCTGAAGGCTTGGGGTTTGACATATGCTATTTGTACATGGCAGTTGTCATCTGTATAGAACCAATGAAAACATGAATTTGTAATTTTAAAAAGCCCATTTCATGATGTAATATATATCATGCATATACTGGGATGAGAATTATTGAAGTGGCTAGGCATGGTGGCTCACATCTTTAATCTTAGCACTGGGGAGGCAGAGGCAGAGGCAGGCAGATCTGTGAGTTTGAGGCCAGACTGGCTATAGGTTCCATGTTAATCAGGGCTACACAGAGAAACAGTCTCAAACAACAACAACAACAACAACAACAACAAAAAACGGGGGGGGGGGGGAATGAAGTGTGAAGTAAAAGATCTGTGATAAATAGAAAAAACTGCAAGATGACCAATTGTGAATGAATGCGTAACAGCACTTTAAGAGAAGATATAAGACAAAAGAGATGGAACTGGATTCTTTCTAATAAGAATACAGTAGTATTCAGGCTTTGTTAACATCCTATAAATATTACCTAAAAATAGAAAAATCTAATCTTCCTGCAAACAACAAAATTTACTCTTGTGAGAGGAAACTGTTTACAGTGACTTGCTGTCCACCACTTTTGATAAAGCTTTAAACATTTGGAGGAAAGTAACTTTAGCAAACACAGAATTATGTAAATAGCAAGTGAATGATAAGGCATTTCCAAGGGATGATATAAAACATCCTTTGGAGAAAAATCACCAGTTGTCTTTGTGAAGAAAGTAAACATCAAATTAATAGTTTGTTCTTGTAATTCACTGTCTTGCAGAACACGAGGTTACATTAGGCTCCAGTCACCCCTACTTTTAGTCTTCCCAGCATTGGGTAATATAGACAGTGGAGCTAATTTTCTGTCATTCTAGAAGAATTGTTGGATTGCTAAACTTATCATCACCTCTGAAACACAGTAAAAATCACTGTTAGAACCAATGGTTTATTAGATCGAACTCACCATCAACAATGTCAACTCTGCCTGGTTGTGTTAACAGGAAAATGTTTTACGAGTTCCACTACTGGGCATCAATTTAACTCTAGCACCAGCTATGCTGTAAACTGTGAGTGTAATTTATATGGTGACCCGTGTGTAGGGGAAGCAGTATCTAGGTGAAACTTCTCACAGCCTGACAAAATGCTTTGATTTGCACCATTCAGATGATTGAGCAAAAAGAGTTTAAGCAATCACCACCAATGGCTTTTATCTTCAAATGCACTAAAAATTTATTACCGAATGAGTGCAACCTATTGCTTTGGAGCCTAGCTTGATAGAACAAAAAAGATTGGATAAATATTACATTTTCAGCTAGTACACATCTTGCCCATTAGGTTTAAATATTGGACAAGCTATGTGTTTAAGATAAGTATCAGTCTTAGCTGATTCCATCACATAGTACATTTAGAAAGTCTCCAAATGTTTCCATAGTAACATTTTTTAGCGTACATGTAGGTGAGGATACATTTTCCTTACCAATTAGGAGAAAGAAAACCTAGGAACCACTGTCCTCTTCTTAAACAGTCTATTTTGTCTTTTACTTAGCACTTGGAGTTATCAGTATTTACCATCTGCTGCTGCCTATGAAAGAGTCAAATATCCACTCAAACTGTTTGAAAGGACAAAGAGCTTATCCATATATCCTACATAGAAGTTTATTTTCTGGCCTTCCTAAGCATTTTAAACTACAGTTGAGTCTCTCAATTGTAACACTTTGGGTCAGAACTGATCGGGATTTTAGAATAACTAAGTATGTTCGGCCTGGGACCCATGTTGAAACATCAAACTTGCTAGTCCTGTATACAGCTTTCACACATAGTCTGAAGATAATTTTTATATACTTTTAAGGTGCCTCTGTTTAACTGCAACCTGTCAGATGAGTTAGATGTGAAACTTCCCACTTCAGGAGTCATGTCAGTGATCAAAAGTTTTGAGCTGTGCTGTATTTTACATTTTTTGGTAGTGACAGTCAAGTCATGGCATAAATTTCACACTTGCAGCTTTCCCCTTACTTACTATTGAGTACTGGGAAAAGTATTTTTGTGGCAACTTCTGTTTCCACCTGAGAACACACACCTTTAAAGGTAGCAATGGAAGGGGTGCTGGAGAGATATGCTGTACAAACATGAAGCCCTGAGTTCTATTCTCAGCACCAATGTAAAAAAGCCAGGCACAGTGGCTTGAACTTATAACGCAAGTGCTCAGTGTGTGGAGACAGAAGGAATTCTGGGTCTTGCTGACCAACTAGCCTGCCTAACCAGTGGTCCACTAGGAGACCTTGTCTCAAAAAAGTCAAGGTGCATGATTCCCAAGCACAATTCCTGAAAGTTGGTACCGGCTTCCACATGTTTCCATGTTCATATGTACGTACGTACACATACACACACACACACACACACACACACACACACACACACACACACACACACCAATGGATGACTGTAATCTATAGTCACTGAATAGTTGCTAGGATTGCTAATATGTAACTTTTAAATACCATTTTTAACATGAGGGGAAAGATCCTATACATATAATCTTCAATGCCTTTGGGCTCCTGATCAACTACAGTAGCCTTGACTAAACTGATTAATTAATTCAGTGTTACTTTCTACTATTTCCTAATTTAGTTGGATTAAATTCTGCAGGGTAAATATTATTTCTGGTTTGGTGATTAAAAAAAATACACTCCAACCGTTAAATAACTTGACGAGTAAGAAATGGCAACCCAGTATAAAGCAATGGGCCCAATGTTTTATCATCTAGGATAAAACATCTTTGTTCAAGATCCAACTAAGTTAATTAAAATCTTACATGTAAAAATTTTAAAATACCTGACAAAACAGCAAAATAAGACTTGATTATTTATTGAAGTTTATCTTTACAATACCCAAATCATCAGCCTGTACTTATTAGAAAAACATACTACCAACCAAAATACCACCAGAAAAAATAATTAGTTATTCATGATGAGTTTTCCTTAATGAAAGTTTCCAGCCTGGTTAGTAATACAGCAAAATAATTATTTTATGCAAAATGGATATAAAGTAAAAAGTTTTATTTAGCTACTTCACGTTCAATATACAAAGCCATTTGTTATACAACACCACTAGAAGACACTTAAGTATTTAACTTTCAATGCCTAGCAAGATCTCTTAAGCTATTTTTCTTATCTTGTTCTTTAAAATTCAAAACTAAAAAAAAAAAAAAATCCCACTTGACTAAAAAGGCAAAAAGGAAGGCTGTCCCTTCTAGGGTTAACAGATGCTTTTTGTAAGATTTTAGGTGAGATTAACCTTTTGCTCACAATAGGAATGGTTATTGGTTTTATTTTTTTTCACTGTCTTTAACTCAGGTAAAAATCAATATAGAGCGAGACAAAGGGCTCTAGAGGGTCTGGCAATACCAGCTTTTGGTTTGGCTCCTGCACAATTCTACAGCATGCTGAGGCTGGGAAGGATTAGCCTGCTTGTGTTGAGTAAACCGATGATACTCAATAAACAGTTTCTGTTGTAAACCCCTTAGGACGTGCAAAGCCACACTAGTTGGCAATAGACCAGATAAGCAGCAGAACCAGCTGTAATCTCATTTAGACCTGAGCTGATCCTCCTGTCCTTTCATTCCACAGGATCAAAGCAAACCACTGAGGAGGCAGCTGTATTACAGCAGCCCAGCCTGCCGGATGCGGCAAACATTTCATAAATTCCACTCCTTCAAGCAAGTCTCTACTAATCTACCCAGAGCTGGGACAATCAATGAATTTCTGAATTCATTAGACTGGTCATTACAGGATAACCACTTTCTCTTTGGAGAAAACTGTGCATCAACTTTACACAGAAGCTGCTACTTCTGTGTAAAAAAAAAAAAAATCTGGACATGCCTAAATGTGCCTCTATTCTATCAAACACATAGTTTAAAACTACTTAGTTCGATACTTTCAATACATATTAACAAGCAAAGAACATACGACGCTAAATTCCTCTCTATATAGCTGACTACCACTCAAATATGCCGAAATCATAACAGCACCTCTTTTGCTTAAGGACACAGGGAATGCCAAACCCTACTGATACTGACCCAAATGTGATCAGGAAAATTCATAGGAAAAGGTATTACAGTTCATTAGAGACTGTTATTGAACAGTCTTATAATTCTTCCATAAAACAGAACACAACTTTAATGCATTCTTAAAAATTGAAGTGTTAAATGTTTCACATTAATTCAAGTGTTTCATTACTCTACCCCTTTCAACAGAACTGATGCTTTAGTATTTCATTTGACTGGAATTTCTTTTTTAAAAGAAAAATGTAAATTTCAAGCTATGGACCTTTAAGAAGCACTCACCAATTTCAAATCCAAGAGAACACTAACTGGATGTAAAGGGGCACTACAGAGACAGATGCTAGCCAGTTCACAAGTCACTCTACATAGTAAAGAAAGGAGCACTGTGCTAGGACACAAACAGCAGCACTTTACAAGAACTAAGTTCAACTAAGTGCTGAACTCAATGGTTCAAAGAACTGCAAAGTATCCAGTGAGCGAGCTGGAAAGCTTGGGAGTTCTGTGAGCATTTCTGTTCTGAATACCACATCTTGTTTTAATTGTGGTTACAAATATTCAGATTCTTAAGTTCAAAACAAATAGGCCATGGTCCAGATTTGGCTACCAGTGACTTAGCCTGTTCCTTCTAGTCCAGACTATTCATTTACAAAAGACAAAACACTTGACCACGTCAGCAATAGGATTCAAATTCCCACGTTGTGCTTTAGTGGTTCCTACGGACTCATCTTGCTGCTATAAACAAATGGTATAGTGATAAGGCTTCTATAAGAAAATGGAATGAGGACTCTTAGTTCAGAAGCATCTGAAAATGGCAAGAATGCATGGTACATGTCAATGTAGACAGCACCCCAAAGTAACTATGTATTTATAGATCTTTTTATGCTAACAAGCCTTACATTTAGTCAGCCAACTTCTCTTCCTCCATTCTTCAGATGTAAAAGAGCACCACTTAATATGATCACATAACAGTAAAAGTGAAAAATATCAAACCTTAACTCTTCTAATATTTGCAAAATCCAGATCTTTGTAGTAATAACACCACGATAGGAAACTGCAAAACTGTGTAATTATACTTTAATTGTATTGTGAGGCATGCATTAATCACAAAGTTTAAGTACTAAGCATAGAATTATAATAATTCTGTAAAACAAATTTAAGCTAGCTAAGTAGGTCAGAACCACTAACATGCAACAGGAGACCTCTGGGAATTTATCAGTTAATGGCTATTTATGTGCAAATGAGTGCCCTCCAACCCTCCAAAATCCTGTGTAGCTGAAGGGTATTTCTGTTAACCAGGAGCACTGCTTAACTGCAGAAGCATAAATTAAACCATTTTATTGGAACCATCTTTAATTCTTCTACTTTCCTTTTCCACATTCCCCCTCTTTCTAGAAGCACAATTTACAGAACATGCTTAACAACAAAAGGTTGATGAGCAGTTTTCAAAACTGATCTCCAATTTTTATTCTGCAGGACTTAAAAAATTCAATAGAATTTCTATCTATAATAATTTGTCTTAATAGCCATTTACCTATCAAAGGTAACTGAGAAGAAGGCAAACATTTTGGTTAATAGCATTTAGTGCCACAGTTTGATTTCTTTTAAAACAGAACTAAGGATTAGCTGTTTTCTGAAGGGTGTGTGTTGCGATTAGGCATGAGTGTCTTGTGAACACTTGCTTCCTGACTGCTGGTGCTACTGCGAAGAGATGGGCTATCTTTATGAGGCAAGGCTACTGGAAGAAAGCTGTGTCACTGGTAGTGTGCTTTCCAAAGCTATTTGGGAACTCCAAGTCATTTGTTCACTTCCTGACCACCATAAAGTGAGCAGCTTTATTGTCATGCCCCTCTTCTTTACCACAGGCTCAAAACAAGGAGGCCATGGACAGAAACTTAAGCAGCTCTCTCTAGATGGGTGTTTACCCCAAGCATTTCGTCAGCAACATAAAGCCAACATAGGACAACAGAAAGGATAAAATTTTCAATCTGATACAAATACGATCAAGAGACCTGTAAGGGCCATTATCTAGAGTGTATCTAGATTATCTAGATAATTAGTACAGAAATGACAGAAAAAAGAAACTGGTTGTGTCTTTTAGGTTTTAAATGGAGCAACTTTACCAAAAATTAGTTTTAAAAGATTTAATATTGTGACAAATTATGTTTCAAATTGTGTTAATACTTCCTTTGTGCACTTTTTCTCCACCGTTTACTCAAAAATAGAAAATAACCTAATGCTAAATTAAAGACCAAGCCAAGAGACAGCTTTAAAATTATATTTCACAAAACAACACAACTTCAGCTTTTCAAGATAAAGTTTAAAAAGGAAATATTTGTGGAAACACTTCTCACTAAGACTTCAGGCAAGATAAGTCTGCAATACACTACAAAGAGATGAGGGAAAAAAGTTCCAATCATTTTTCCATAACTGAACGTTCCACAGTTGTAAGTAAATTAGAGCAGAGGAAATGACTGTCAAGTCAACTTTGGAAACAAATCACTAGTGGCTTCAGAGGGCAAACATGGCTGGTGCCAAGTGCTGTAATGGACAATGGTTTTTATATAAGAAAGAGAAAGCAGAACTCTCTGGTCTAAATGCTGTGTGTTCAGTTTAAATGATACACATATGAATTAAGATGCATTGCTGTCCCCCAAACATATTACAAGTGCCTACTTTAGAAAGGAAAATATTAACTACAAAAAGTAACTTGCCACACAAATAAAACCATCGATAAAGGACCATCACCCTATCTCAAAAGGTGATAGAGACCACATGGGCTCATGTGAGGATCTCCTTTCCCTTTGGCTTAGAACTACATGGTTGCCTCAGTTTTCCAGTAACAGGCTGATTTTTAGTCACACCTCTATGCATCAAGCACTGCCCTAAGGCTTAATTAATCCTGCTAAGAAATAAACAGGACCTGTACTTATTGAAGAAACAACAGATACACAGCTTGATAAAGTAGTACCAAAGTTATGAAGTATATTCGACTATCTCCTTAAAAAATGTGTGTTATCTAAAGAAGAGAAATATGTGAGCATATGAGTCAATGGATTACAACCTCTTCATGTGTACAGATAAAAGAAGAGAATGACATGTTTAGGATAATGAAGCTGAGACAATCAGTGAGAGATTCCTAGAGCACAGGAAAACAGAATGATTTATCAGTCGTTAAATATACCTAAGAAGCATATTTAAGTATAAAGATTCATAGTTACAGCAAGTGTTGTTGTGCCCATCTTTAATCCCAGCATTCAGGAGGCAGAGACAGGTGGAATTCTGTGAGTTTGAGGCCTGTCTGGTCTACACATCAAGTTCCAGTTCAAAACTTGATGAGACATGCCTTAAAAAAATTATAGTTATATCTAAAAATTTCCATAATTATTCAAAACACTTCTTAAACATCATTGTAGACTATAGGGAACTAGCCAGAATAATTAGAACATCTTTTTCCTTTATTACTTGGGCCTAGTTACAACTTCAAAACTATCTTTTTGCAGTTTTTAAAAAAATACATTTTTATATGACTTGTCTTGATTACCACAGAGGTTTCCTACCATGTCCCTCGTCTATAGGTCTCTCTCAGTTCTTTGTGGACAAGAAGATCAAGAACGGCATTATTTCTCCCCTCAAGGAACATAGGCTTCAGTGGGGTGGCAAGAGCACAAGGTGCTTTTAAGGGACTTTTAAATCCCATAGTCCTTTGTTTTTTCTCATTAAGCTTATAATACCCCACCAATTCTTTTAAAGATTTATTCTTATTTTTATGTACCTCTGTGTGGTGTGTGTGTGTGTGTCCTGTGCATGGTGGGTGCCCACAGACACCAGAGGAGCCATCAGATCCCTTGGAACTAGACTTACAGGTGGTTGTGACATGCCTGGTATCTGTTCTGGAATCCAAACTCAGGTCCTCTGGAAAAGCAGCAAGTGCTCATAAGCACTGAGCTCTCTGTAGCCCTATATGGTATCTCTTCAACAGTGAGTCCATACAGCTTTCAACACACCTGTCTTCCCACTACCTTTCACCAGTCAACCTACCTAGTTACAATTTAAATTGTGTCTTCAAACCTCTTTCCCCCAAAGCAAAGGAAAATGAGAACTCACACTGCCTCAAGTCTCTGATACACAAGAGGCCTAAGCAAATAAGCTGGTTACTAATGAACTATGACACCACCAATGTCTCTATCTAAAAGCATCCTGCAAAAGTAGCTGCTCCAATACTCCTTAAGTATATCACTCAATATTTCATAATAACTAAATACTAACTTATGTAAAAATGCTTGATGATATCTGGAATACTACTTGTCTTTAAGGCTTTCCCATATCATTCTCTCCTGTACTTTTATTTTATAGAAGCTGTATAAAATGGGAAAACAGTTACACACAAGAAGAAGACAAACTAAATCTGAGTTGAAATGCATCACAGTGGCAGTGTAAATCATACTGTATTCACCAACTGTAAAAGGAAAAGAAAAACTTCAAATAGTAAAGCATTCGATATAAAACTAGTTATCAGCTCCTCATCCTTGATAGACAGGGGAAATATGAGAAATGGCCTGAGGCGCCATGGTATAAAGTAGGCACAAAGAATCACTGTATATCCTACCTCAATTTGCTTCTTCATATAAATTTAACTTAGCCTTAAGCCAGTAGCCTCTCTTTCCTAAAATAAATGTAAATACTGTATTAATAGCTACTTGAGCAGATGAAGAAAGTATTTAATATCAAAGACCATAGCTAATATGAACAGGCAGCAATTTTAACCTATTTCTTTCACTTTGATTCTTTATATTAGAAGTAGAAAAGCTGAAATACGAGTTTGAATAAAGAATTTTCTAACTTTAGTGATTCAAACGAAATGTCATAAAAGAAAATATGAGAAAATGTGTATATGAAAATTTAAAAGAATCTTTATCAATCATTATTCCAATGGAAATAAATACATCCACTTTTCTAAGCAAGTCATCTGCATATTAAAATGACATCTACTTTTCTAGATGATAAACTCAGAATATTATTTAAAAGATAAGACTTTATGGGTCCATACAAAATGATGAATAGATTAAAACAGGTTTAATTTCTACACAAGTTTAAGCTTCCCTTGGGAGAAAGCAGAGATATTGTGGTTACTAATAACACAGAAACAGACATGTGGCATTGCTAAACCACTAGAAACACAGTATGTGGCATTTACTACAGAAATTCTAGAGACTACCTATCGTTTTATTTTAGTGGTCTTCAGCATGTAGGAAATTACAGGTATTGGACAGAATCCATGGTCCAACTATTTTAGAATTCAGAAAAGAACAATGAAAGAGACACAGATTTTCAGAGGCATTAAATGGCTGCTCTTTACTACTCCATAAGCTCTACTAGTCCAAAAAGTATTTTCACATATACCACAGCTTAGAAACATACATATGGGGGAAAAAAAAATCAAGAAATATTTACTAAATAACATTGTACTTCCCCATAGGAAACCAACAATTAAACAATTAACATCTCAAAAGTAAATATACATTAGCTGTTACATAAGTGTACACAATTTTACCACTACGATATTTATATACATAAAGCCTTCAAAGCTTAAAAAATGACTCATGTGTATGTGCTTCGCCTGTGTAAGTTTATGTGCATGCATGTGTCGGTGCATACAGAAGCCAGAAGGTATTAGATCCCACTGAGCTGGAGTTACAGGCATGGCTGTCAGCCACCTGATGTGTACCAACCCTGGATACTTCTCAAGAGCAGTAGACACTCTTAACTGGTAAGTCATTTTACGAGCTTCCCTTAAAATCTGTAAACATCAAAAAAAATATGACTGAGTTATTACCAGGATAAATTTTCAGGGATACACTTTTGACAGCTAAAGAATTTAATAATAAAATAGCTTTCATCACCCTAGAAACTAAAAGTTTTAACTTCCTTACTTTTTCATGTCTTCCTTCCATTTCTGCCATCACTCTATTTCAGTGAGGAGCAGTAGTTGCCCCAGGTGGTGTCTATCTCCTGTTCCTTCATTATTTGTGCTGGACTCTCCATTCCCAGGAACTAGTATTTCTTATTCTTGGTTTAATCTGTCATTTCTCAGATATGTACACCCTCTAGAAATATGCATCAGTAGAATCAAGTTAAAATAAAAAAGCAAGTGGCAGTCTTCCTGGTTCAATAATCTATATACTTTTTAAATGCATAAAGCAGTATTGTGTTGTTTTGGATTATATTTTTTCACAATAAAATATTAAAGTATCTGTGTTCAAAAGACTAAGAATTTGCAGCATGTTTTGGGGGAGGGGCATGCTACAGTGTCAGAGAACAGAACAGAAAAAAAATGGGTATCAGAGAAACTGTGGAAAAGTGCATTCATAACAAAATACCACAATGACAATTTACAACAATTCCATGTATGGAAGTAGCTAATTATTTTCATTAAAGGAACCTGCCAAAGATATCAAGAACAGTTTAGAAAACCTTCTGAATTTGTATCTACATAAGGATAAGAGTCTAGCTTCTAGATAGTTCAGTGTCTCCCTTCTAATGTGTGCCAGCTATGTGATACAGCAGGATTGACTTACTGCCACATAATCACATCCATTATTTGGTACAGGGCAATCTCAGAGAAAATTCCGTAATGGATGTAGAAGTCTGAAGAAGATATCTTCAGCATCTGTCTATTATTCTATCAATCACAGTGTCTTTCATTTATTTACATGTCTACTTCCCTAGGTGGCAGGGCACCGAGAGCAGTAGCCTGCTTGTATATATCTGTTCTCCCAATGGGGCACAAAGTTCCATAGCAGCTATCTGATGGGCACCTGATCAAAATGAGTTCACTGAAAAGACTAATTTCTGTTTCATGCATAATTATACAACTAAAAGCAAAATTATCTGTTAGATACTAAGAAAAATAAGAGATCTGAGTAATAAGAAAATTTGTTATGAATTTACCTAAAATATGAATAGTATTTTTTCAAGGAGTATCACTGAAGTGATTCAGAATGGAACTACAAATCTTAAAGTAGGAAACTTTAAAATAGACTTGGGATGTGACATGCATTCCCTTCACTTCTCTGAAACCAGTGGATGGACATTAATGACAATAAAAGCAAGTGGCATTATGTATTCAGTAGCCATGTATTCTCTCTCTTATTCTTCAAGGCAGCTCTTTAGTGTGTAATTATGTTCATTTTAAAATTAGAAAAAAAAAAGGCTTGGGGAAGTAGTATGACTTGTTGAAGATTATGAGTGGCAGAAAAAATACTCAAATCTGTATTTGTAACCTTTAAAAAATAAATAGAATTTTTTATTATAAATAGAAGACCCTTTATATGATTCAAATATAATTGACATAAATAGAAATTTGTTCCACTGCTTTTTCAGATATTGGATATTTCAAGAAGTCATAAAAATAAACTACTTTAATATTCTGTTAATAAGCAGCCCACATTTTCAAGCAAATGGGATCTTGAAAAATAAAACAAGCACAAGAATAAAGGCAATTTAGTACATAGCTCTTAAATGCTCACTGGGTTAAGTAAATGGAAGCTTACACAATATGTTGCCTTAACATGTACATACGTATGTAGAGAGATGTTTTTAATATCTGTCTCAGTTAAAAAAAAAAATGGAGCCAGGAGTAGTGGTGTACCTTTAATCCCAGCACTTGGGAGGCAGAGGCAGGTGGATCTCTGTGAGTTTGACACCAGCCTGATATACATAGTGAGTTCAGAACAGCCAGAGATAAAGAGACCATCTCAAAAAAAGAAACCAAAAAAAACAAAAAAACAAAAAAAAACAAATGAAGTTGCTAAAATTTTGTAGTATAATTTTTAAGTATGATTCTCACCTGCAAGAGTTGTTGGGGGAAAAATATATATATAAAGTCTATGGCTTAAAGCAGCAGCAAGAGCAGTTAAGAAGCTGGTTGTTCTTGCAGAGAATCCAAATTCAGTTCCCAGGACCCAAGTTGGGCAGATCATAAATGCCACTAAATCCAGGGCACCCAAACCCTCTTCTGGCCTCTGTGGGCACCTGAACACATGTGGCACACACAAATATACATTTTAAAAAGGTGATAATCTCCAAGGTATTGTTAGTGGTTCCCCCTGGAGGAGGGCAGTATAAGAGGAGATATGATTTTGCTACTATTATTAATACACTTCTTTATTATTTAGTCTTTCTAAGATACATAAATTTTGATAATAGAAAAATGTAAAGCGCAATCATTAAAATCTCTCTAGAGCATTCAAATGTCCCAAGTTCTATTACTTAGTTGTCTACACAGCTAAATGTAGCTCTCACTCTTCATCGAAGATGCTTCCCTTTGCAGCAGAGGGAGACCATAACAGAAAACCATTAACTGGCCAAAACACCAAGATCAACGGGTATTGGAGTGCTCTGCCCTAAAGAAAACATCTGCAACACAACTTCTGCACCTAAGACTCAGGAAACATCACTGAAGGTTAGAAAGACTGTTAAGAGCCACAGGACCAAGTCTGCTGTGAGACTGTGTCTTGTAGAAATGACTGGGAAGCTTCACCCATGATACCATAATACTGGAACAATATGGCTGCCTATACAAGCCATAAACAATGATAACAACAGACAAGCTAATGTGCAGCTGGATAAGCTCATGGGGCTCAATCGCTAGACAAAGAATTGTAGGCAACCAATGACTGCTGAGAAAGAACTTAGCCTTCCGAGCCTCTTAATTGGTTACACCATACCAAGTGGTCAGCTTGAAATGATGTATATACAAGCAATGCTAAACAGACTCAGCAGGTGTGATTTATATATTTGCATTTATACAGACATGTAACAATAATAATTAAAGAAAAAGAGGCCATGAATTTGAAAGGAGTGGGGGCACACTCCATGTGCTAGAGGGAGAAGCCATGGGAGACCTAGAGGAATGAAACGGAAGGGGAGAAATGAAGTAATTATATTGTAATTAAAACTTTAAAAGTTCAAGTTATGTTAAAAACTATTTTATATGACAGTTATAGAAAGATAATAATCTCAAGAAAAATAGTTGGGTACATTAATTAACAGGTAAAGAAACAAAATTTAACTCTTGGAAATGTTAATAATTTACTGTCCCTTTTATAGTCATATCACCACATTTTCTAAAGCTTACCATTTACTATTACTAAAGTTTTCTTCTTATAAACAAACTGGAATAAGTATTATTTTAAACTTTACTCTATGCTTCCCTATGTAGTAAAAAAAAAAATTGGAGGATGTATATACAGTTATTTGTGTAAGCACATGCATATGTATAAACCTTGAGTTTAATTAAATTGTGGCTCCCAGTAATATTTTAGAATTACACATAAGGTTCTATATTTTAAATTATGTAAAAATATCTTCCACATACAATCAAACGAGTCAGTGCCTGTCAAAGCCTTATTTGCAATGCTTTATGAATGACACCCATGGAGTTGTATAGTAACTGCACAGTAGAAAGAGTATGTCTAGACACAAGATACTGTCCATACATCTTTGCATCAAATTAGTGAAAAACCAAACAAAGCATTAACTTTTCACAAATAAGAACAAGTTTTCTCTTTCATCCCTCCAAAGCTTCCATGTCCTCTCCCTCCACCATATCCTCTCCTACTCCCTTTCAAACTCATAGCTTCTTTTCCTGTAAAACTGCTACAAGTGTATATATACACATAAAAATACAAATAACATCGGCTGAGTCTGCTTAGTGGTGCTTGCGTGTACTTGACTGACTACTATGGTATGTATATCTATGTAATAAAATGTAATTATGATATCAAAAATAAAGTAAATGCCATTGATATGGAAAGCTGTTAATGGTTATGTATATTTAAAAGCCACTAATTTGGTCATATTGAATCTATTTGTGTTAACATACATATGAACTGGAAAAGTATGATTGTCTCTGACAAAACAAGAGTAATATTCTTATGTGACAGATAGCTTTTCGAGTTAATCTCCATTTTCTGGATTAATATCACAAACATAAGTCCTGACACTGACTTATTTTTTAAAGTCATAACTGAAGAAGTAAAATTAAAGAAAGCAGTCTTAATATGAGATTTTGATGGTTTTGCTTTTTAAACAATTTAGCTTATAGGAGAAACATTTGTCTTCCATCCCACCCCTCCCTTAGAGGCAGATTTATGCAGCATACTCTACATAATCAGGGCATTTTTTTACTTTGTATTTTTATCAGGTACATTTCAAACTGTGCTAACACTGTGGTTGGTAGTCTGCTGTTAAGATTCTGAAGATTACTTGTTAGTAAAGTGCTGTTATTGATAAAAATACATAATTGAGAAATCAACCCACCCACCTGAGGTCTCCTGAAAGAATAGTATTTCAGGATGGATGTAAGGGGGATCCCTGCCCTGTATTTGGAGTACTTTCCTTTTATAAACCTATTAACCCTTGTTTTACTAGAATATTCTAGAACAACCAATTTCCCCCTATTGATGCTTTTTACATGATTTATTGTATCAAACAGACTTTAAGTCTACCCTCCACACCACTTTTTATATTCTTCTACTAGCAGTTTTTTACCACCAAAAGCACACCAGATTTCTGGAAATCAAGAGAGAAAGCTTTCTCTTCATTATCTTTTCCTGGTTTCCAGGAAAATGGCCAGTAGGAGGCAGCAATGCCTGCCTGTGGCAACAGCAGTAGCTCTGCTCTGCACAGTAGTTAGCTGCTCGCTTCATTCTTCTGTCATTATATAAGCAAGATGACACTGTTCTCTAATCCAGCCAAAGCTGATAAGTACCATCAACCTGTCACTTCCTACATTTCAAATTCTAACATCACAGCATCAAAGAGTTTTTACATTTCGATTTCTTTTGCTGGCAGCAGCCGGTAGCCTCTCATTCTCCCACGGTGTTCTAATGCTGCATTTGCACACCGGGGTTACTCCCAGACTGAATAGCAGGTCATCCCCTGCTCACTGAGCTCATCTGTGGCCCATGTGCTAGGCAATTTAGATCCAATCAGCCCTTATTTAGCTCAAGAGTAATGAGCAGCATAGTGACACAGACTTAAGCCTGACCCTCAGGACACTGCTCATCAAGCAGTAAAACTGTGACAAAATCATTCATCTTCCACCCGCTGGCAAGAAATAATACTCGCACTCACTGTATTACTTTTCAAGATAAAAAAAAAAAAAAAGTCCTGAATTTTCATGATGTGAGACATTAATTTGCAGAAAGCTGAATTCCCTTAAACCCCCCTGTTGCTATGAGCTCACCAGGGGGAAATAGGCCTTAGGAGACTGAAATGGAATAAAGAAAATTGCTCCAGCTTTCTTTTCATTTTAAATAAGCCTTAAATCTGACAAGAGACATCCTAAAGAGAGAAAAATATGTATCTTGTAAGGTAAAGAAGAAACAATTGAAATTAAGAGTTTCAAATGCTAGTTTCACTCCCTATTTGTTCTCAATTTTGTTAAAATGTTAATAAATAAAATTTAAAAAAGCAATTACTCACCCTTCTTTACAAGGCAGATGGGGGAAGATAAGGCAATAGCCTTATCTTAGAAACAATATGGTGGCACAAGTAAACCCGTATGCCCGAACAAAATGTGCTCAGATGTTGTCTGTAAAACACATGTTAAAGAAAACAGCTGTGGAGGGGTAACAGAAACTAGTGAGGCTAGCCAGGTATATTGAAAGTACTGTTTTTTGTATATTTAAAACTACAATGAATAGTTTTTGTGATTTAGTGCCTTCTGAGGCTCTATTAATCCAAAACTAATTAGGGGAATAATGAAGACATTGGCTTCCTTCCCTCACTGATATCACACCATTGCATCAGTGAAAACAATATATCTATAGCACTTACTTGCTTTCACTAAATACTTCCCTTGTAGAACCAAGTCACAATGCCAGTGTAACTCGCCGAATCTGTCTGGGTTTAGTCCATTTAATAAAGTCACAATTTTAATTAATTTCTATTTATCCCACAATTGAAGAGCTAATTTTAGCAAACCTGTCACAAAAAGGATTCATTGGTCTTCAATATATTTATTATGACAACACGTCTTTCATTGAAGAATTAGCATGGCATGGTGCCATGTAAGTAAAGTGAAGATGTCTTCCCATGAGCTCAGTGCTGACTTTCATCTAAAGTTTCAAGGATCTGGGAGGGGTAAAGCCTAAAGTGAACCTTCGAGTTCAGACAAAAAATGTGGTAATGCTTTCACCTCACCTCAACATCTTCTAATTTATTACCACTGACTCCTGAGAAAAACTCCAGTGGGTACAGAAGTACTCACAATATCCTTCTTCCTCCACAACTGAGCAGGAACCAAGTGGCCTCTTTACAAAGTGCAGTTCTTTTGCCTCTGTCCCAATGAATGCTCTTGATCTAGTGTGTGTGTCCTTTCCTACCCTTTTCTTTTCTCTTTTCCTCTGCCACCATGAAAAGCACATTTTCTATATTTCACCCCACTTTCCCCATCATAATTTTGGTAACTTTATAAACTTTATGCAGCAGAAAACAACAACAAACCCAAAATTTCATAAAGGTTCACTTCTCTATTTCCTGAATGGACAATGTTGAAAATATCAATCGAATGTCCCATTCACATACTCACAAAATTGTAATGAACTAGGAATTGGAATCAAATATGAAATATGACCTATATTATAACTAGACATTTCAAAAGCAAAGTAACTGTAAAATACCCGACTAATAATGGAGAAGAATTCATGAAGCTTTCATGTTTTTTCTTGGAAAGGATACAGACTCTAAATTTCACATCTGATCCCTGTTGCCATCCTGTTTTCTTACATTGTACTTGAGTAACCAAGCTTTTCAACATAGAATCTCCAGTTCTGGAAAATTTTCTTAAATTACATTTAACAGATTATTTTCTTTATTCTATTTTTTCAGTACTCTTCTCCAAGTATCTTGCTTCTCATCCAATCCCAACACAAACCATTTCTACTTTTAGGATGAACAGTTCTTTAGACTCAGCTCCAACAGGGTAGTTCTCAAACATTTCAAAGGCAAAGTAAGAAGAGCCCCCTTACTCTACCTGCTTCCTTATGTCAGTATTAGAATAGTCTGATGATACTTACTGAATAGGAAAACAAAAATAAAAATGATCACAAAAAACTCAGCTGCATACAATAAGCATGGTGAGCTTTGCTTTTCAACAGCACCAAAACCTTGCAATGTATTAGGAAGAATGTATTTCCTAGAATCTTTTGGAAGTCCTTTCTGCTCATAGATGTTTAGGCCGCAAACAGATGAATTTTAGATTTCTACATTAAACCCACATCCTAACTATACCAACATTAATGTCTGCTTTCCTGTAGATACTGACAAGATCTGTTACATAAACAGGAAATACTAAGAAATACAAACGATTACCTATTAAAATGATGACTAAAATAACAGAATATAAATGGTTATGATTAAATAAACACCTAAGTTTCTAACTCCTATCAGTCTATCATTCATGTAATAAACATCAACAAATATTATATAGATTTCATCTAACTGGATCACATCAAACGTATTACTTGAATTTGTTAAACACCTTTTAGCATTAATATATGTCCTCTGCAGAAAAATAATTATATCATAAAATTGAAAGCAAATATGACATCAGAGCAATTCAAATGAAACGATTTACATACACAGGTAGGTGTAAATTTCAGAGACACTTGAGTGAAGGATAACACTGTTCACACAATAATAAAAAAATAAAATCATCACATATTGCATGTATGAAGAGATTATTACAACCCTTGTTTTGGATAGGTATAAGACATAAGTCAGTGCTGTCCAACCACTTTTCTGCCATTTTAAGAAAAGGTTTTATATGTATGAAGTTATGCCTGCACATGCCTGGTGCTCACAGAGGTCAGAAGAAAGTGTCAGATCCTCTGGAACTGAGTTAGGTATGGTTTTTGAATCACGTTTATTCTGGGAACCCATCCCAGGTCCTCTGCAAGAGCAACAAGTATGCTTAATCACTGAGCCATCTCTGCAGCCCCGTTTTTCTGCTCTTAGCTGCAGTAACCACTGCCCAGAAGTCCTTTCCTAAGACTGTATTGTTAATAAGAGTGGAGAGGGTTTATGAACGGTTAAGCCCTCAACTTTATAGTATGTACTCCCTGCAGCAACTATCAAGCATGCTAGAATTTTCACAAGCAGAAGCAATAGGCACATATCTGTTGCCTGCCTGGAATACTGACTGATACCTTCCATACTTAAGACTCTCTGACTCCCATCTACAGCTCACATGTACTAATTTGTAAAATCACCTTTCTATTACCCTCAAATCCCTCTAAATGGCTTATTTTCCTCCTGTCTCTGTTGCCCTGCGTGTATGCCCCTCGTGAGGGGCACTGCCTATTCCTGACGTCCAGTTTTAACAATTACATTCTTGGATTTAATCCTTTCAAAGGCATGCTTCTCACGTGGTGTCATCTGGTTCAGTGCAGATTCATTCTATTGCCTTGGCCATGTTTTGGTCTAAACATTCAACAAGTTTTGATAGAAAAATATATGTAAAGATAGTTTCAATTGATTAAATAAAGGGGGATTCACAAAAAGACTTGATGTCAGGAAAGCCAGATTGTGGATAGCTTTGAAGACCACAAGAGATATATTAATTCTCCTTCTATGCCCACCAGAGTATCACTAAGGTTAAAATCATACAAGCAGACTCCTTCAAGAAGGTAAGGGCAACAAGAGAATAGGAAATATAAGCTACAACAACAAAACACAGGTCTTTATCAAAAATATAAGCTTTTATACTACAAAGGACAACAGCAAGAAGGTCAATCCAAAGGAGAAAATATTTGTAGACCATACATTTCATGGGTCTTATATCTAGACTATATAAACAGCTCATATAACTCAATAACAAAATATTTTAAAATGAGCTAAAGGTCATTTTAATCCAAAATCCATATATTTATCCAAAGACATAACAGTAATAATCACACGAAAATATGTCCAGCATCATTAGTTTCCAGAGAACTGCAGACAGCATCACAGTGAGACGGCACCTAACAACCACCAAGATCACAATAGAAAAGTCATGTAGCAGCTGTGATCTGTTGGTGTTATGACACATCTTGCTTATATGGAAGGAAGAAATATGAAATGGTATAGTTTTGCATTTTTTCAAAAAGTTAAGCAGCATGATTCAACAATTCCACTCTTATACATATACTCAAAAGAAATAACTATTTAATCCTTCATTTATAAACCTCTGCCAATAAAGATATGGGTATGTAATATTTTTCTCTTACATAATCTTTTATTCTGATGCAGGAAAATGCATTATCTATACAGCAAACCTCATTGACAATTCAACAAATGATCCAGACATTAATACCTATATATGAAAAAATAATCTATTTCAGCAAAATACAAAAAAGTAAGCAAATACTGCTAAGCTAATAGAATGTAGTTTGTGTTACTACATGAATTTACAAAATATGTACATCAAATATACTGTAGAATTCTAGTCCCATTAAGTATGTATATGATCAAAATACTAATTTATAGTATTTATAACTCAGCTGCGAGAGGTATGAAATACTTAATGACATAAAAATGTATTTATGTGGTTTATATTTTGTAAATTCACTAAATACTAACTAATTTTATATTACATTCCCTCTGAGATACCTGTGCCACTTCTGAAGCAACCAAAGCTGCCAGGCAGATGGCTCACTTGAGTAAGCAACATATCTTGACTTAATTTCTCACAGACTGGCAATATATTTTTCTGTGGAGCATTCTTCATTGCCCTCCCCCAAATTATTACAATACTACCCTCAAATTTACGTAGAGGCATTTTGGGCAAATTGGAATATAAGCAAACAAAAAATGACTTAGTTTATTTTAAAAGTTCTACCTAATCAGATTTACTTGTAGTAAACTATTTTTCAGTAATTACAGCTGCAGTCCATCCTCAGGAATAGAACATGCAATAAATGATAAGAAGCCTGTATGCTGTCCAGAGTGTTCATCCTACTTCCCCTGAAATAGCATGCACAGTATACGGCATAGCAGACCCTCAGGAGAGTACCTCCTCTTGTACTACCTACTTTCCGAATCAGGCAGCCCCAGTTTTCTCCCCAAAGCAAAGAAAAAGAAAACTTTTGCTTATAATAAATGTTATCACACCAGTAAAAGTATTAAGCACGGAAAATATTTGAGGAAAATAACAAGTATATATCTGAATTCGCATGTGTGGGTGACACACGCACACACACACACACACACACACACACACACACACACACACACACTCCTCCTCTAATACCAAGACAGTTAAACAACAAACAGATGACCTCTAACCTCATGGGGAGAAGTAGGGAAAGGAGGACTTAAAAGTAAGTCTATTTTCAAAATGTATTTTCAGGCCAGGGAAAAGAGGCTTAATCTTCTAGGGAGTTATACACAAACCATATCACAAAAACTGTAATCACCTCTTTTGAGCTATATACTTTAGTCTCAACATTTAGCATTATAGGCAAACTCTCTAATACCTTTACACTTTGAAACTAGGCTCTTGTTTAATACAAAATAGGATGTCAGCTGATCAATATCCATTTGGCTTAAATTCGTTAAGTCCACAACTTCCCTTAAGTGTTAGAACAAACAAGTACAAAGCCTAAAAATTTATTGTTTCTTTTTTAACTCAAAATGATATTTGTAGGTGCCAAAAGGCATTTTGAAACCACTCACCCTTACATCAGTAAAAATGAAAAAGGGGGATGGGGAGGAGGAACAATCCCATGAGGCCTTATATGTCAAGTTTTTGCCCAGAGCTAATTTTCATAGCTATGTTATAAAACCTGAAAATAGAGGTTTATAATGGAAATGCTGACAGACCCTTAACTATAGCAGGCCCGAATGGATATAATTAAAGAAAAGCTTTCAGCTATACCTACTCACAAATGAAAGGCTGCCATTTTTATATTAACCTCAAATAACAGCAAGAGAAAACTAGAAATGTGATCATAAAAGAAATGTAAAATACTAAGATGACCGATAGAACTATTTGACTTTTAGAGTTTTAAACAGAGGCATTTAGTTAACATAACCAAGTCAGTATTTTTGCAGTACTACTTAATCAGCAATAAAGATTGCTCTGGTGAGCCATCAGCTTCAGTTAGCAGAAAGTGGCATATGAAGTTATTATTGCTTTAACAGCCTAGAGGGAGCTGCTTCTCCCTTTAATCAGTAATCTTAATTCTATAATTTCTGTCATACAGTTATTAAAGTTACCTAGTCAACACACACACACACACACACACACACACACACACACACACCCCTGCACATACATTTATGCAAGGGCTGGTACCTTATTCCCATCTGAATTTGAAAACAGAGGAGATTGTTAAGGTAAAGTACTTCATCCTTTCCCTTGGCCAGGGATGCAGCCAAGAATAAATATCATCAATCTATGTAATCCATCTTCCTTACCTAAATCAAAAGTCAAAGAATTTAGCTTTGTTCTCAGCTCTAAAGCAGGAAGAGCAGGTGCCTATCCTCTAATTTTTAAAAACTATCCAAAATGTTCTGAGCTTTTCTATGGTATTTTTAGTAGACAGAGTAATTCAAGTATGGCTACAAAATGTTCTTCAACAAAATTATAGACTTTGTATTAAGAAATCAGGAACAAATCTCCATGTTCAGATAACCAAAGGACTTTTAAAAAATGTGCCCTGCCCTTTCTTTTTAAAGTAAATAATTACACATGATTTGGGGGACTTACACCAAATATTCCAAAGAAAATGCTTGTCTATACTGCCAATATCGATCTTGAAAGTGTTAAAGTGAAAATATCCATGTCACAGTCTTTTATATATGCTATGATTAGTTTAATTGCAGATGTGCACAAATTACTATCCAGGATTCAGAAATGTACAAGTTAACAGACCTACAGTGTAACAGCAGTATGGCCACCCTGTTCACCCACTAACCTCAGACTCCTTTCAAAGCTCTTCCATTTCTGACATCAGTTTTATATGACTTTTAAGTTCTTTATGGCATTCGTTTTCAGTTACAGTTATAACACAGTGGTTAAGATTGCTTCCCAGAGGGTGCAAGCTCACAACTGCCTGTTAGCTCCAGCTCAGGCCTCTGCTAAATGTGCATTGATATGTACATACACATATTTTTTTTAAAAAGGAATTTTACAAAAAAAGTAAAAAAAAAAATACATGTTTATGAGAAATTAATTTTTACCAATGAAGACATCTATGTCTTTTTCATAGGCTGGTCTAAAAAGCAAACAGCATACATATGCACACACATACAGACAGGCACACATCTTGCTCCAGAGTACAGCAAACCTACAACTCAATCCAGAACCAATTAAGAACAATTACTATCATCAATGTAACTCTGCTTCACCTCATCTATAATCCATACTGTGTTTGGGTTTGCTTTTTCCCTGCATCCCTTACAGTCTTCTCTGGGTTGCAGAACAGTACTCCCAGTTAAGAGACATTAACAGCTCATAAGGTGTAATGGTATTTGCTCTGCCCATGACCTTGGGCTATAGGGCCTGAAGGAGGTGGTGCTTCTTGCCTTTGTAGGTGACCTCTTAAAAGGTAAGGGAGAAGGTCACAGGGTCCTGTTCTGTATTCGTTGAGTGTATTTCCTCAATTTACCCTAATAAATTTCCCTAACACTCCTTAACCAGACTCTTGTGGGTTTATCACATTAATAAGGTACTTTTAAAAGTAGTATTTTTATAATTCTTACAATAGTTTGGCTTTAATGCTAAAATAATTTACTCATTTCAATTTTAAAGAACAGAATTTTGTTTCAGTCACAAAAAGGAAATTGAGGTTTTTGATGTGGCCCCAATAAATCAGACAAATGATTTGTTAAATGTACTTTACATGTCTCCATGCTTCATTTTACTAATTCATAAACTGCAAAATTATTAAAACAAGACAATCAAATGTCTCCAGTAAGCAACTATTCTTTATTCATTAGCGAAAAAAAGTAAGATGTATACACACAATGGTAATTTCAGGTTTGCATACAGTATACAGACTTTCCTTATGACAGTACTTTCCATTGCTAAACAATACACAAGTGATGCCAATAGTATGGCTGTGTGAGTAAGGGAATACAGCATAAGAAGACAGCTAGTGCAGTGCAAGACATCAGTCTTCATTCTGAAATTTAATAGGATAAACATGTCTGCAATTCTATTTTATCTATAACTAGAAATGGAAGAGTTAATAAAAAAGATAGTGTTTATAATTGGAAATCTTTAAAAGATACAGGAATTACTTTGTATTCCTATTACTTTATTTTTTTTATGGCTTATTTGTATGAGTGTTTTGCCTGCATATGTCTGTGTACCATGTATGTGCCTGATGTCCACGTATGTCAGAAGAGAGCATCTGATCACTTGGACTGTAGTACAGATGGTTGTGAGCCAACATGTGGATGCTGGAAATTGAATCCAGGTCCTCTCCAAGGGAACAAGTACTCTTAACTGCTAAGAAATCTCTCCAGCCTACCCAGTGTATTTTTACAGAATTACCAAGAAAAATTTCAGTAAGGGGATTTAAATAAATGTTAATGGATAACTATCAAGTAGAGAAAAGAAAAATCATTTAAAAAATTTTTAGCTTCCTGCAAATTCCATTTTTGAAGTCTCTCCAAACTTCAAAGTAAGCTTTGTTTCCCTTCTTTTGTGTTTCCTCTAAATTCAGAGTTTTATTTCTATCTTAGAAACATTTTCTATGCAATCTTCTACAGTGATCTAAACATGAAAATGAAGAAAACTCAATAATACCCATTCACATATAAAACACTCACATAGCAACTCAGTCTTAGAAGTTAATTTGCAGATACACTTCAAGTACACAGATGCATGCATATATAAAAAGGTTAAATAAAAAGTGCTATGATAATAACACAGCATGGTAAATATAAATTTCATCACAGGGACGGGCGAATAAAGCATGCTACATCTGTATAATGAAACACTAAGTAGTCTTTAAAAAGAATTAGGTAGATCTCCACACATCAACATAAAAAGTTGCCCAGAAAGTACTATTCAAAGAGAAAAAAGGAAGTTTTTAAACAAAGATCATAAATGCTTCAAATGTGTAACTAGCAGAAACCCCCTGAAACGTCCTCAGGAATCAGAACTAAAGCAGTGTTCTGCAGCCTCAGTACTGCTGAGTTCTGCTGTGGGATTTTCTTGGTGAACTGCTAGAACTTTAGTAGCATGGCGGCCTCTACCCACTAAATGTGAGTGGCAGCTTCCTAGCTGTGATAACTAAAAATGTTTGCAGACATTATCAAATATCCCCTGAAAGACAAACTCAATCCTGGTTGAGAACCACTTAACTAGAGTAAAGGAGATTTAACACATTTTACCACATCCTGTTCACAATGCAAAGATAATTTCTACAACACAAGTAAAATTGCTAGAGTAAGAGTATTTACAGGTTACGAACCTTTACTTAAAAACTATGTAAAGCCAGGCACGGCAGCACACACCTGTCATCCCGGCATTTGGAAAGAGTTAGAGGAGTTAGAGGAATAAAATGACGATCCAGGCCAGTTTGAGGTCATCCCAGCCTAGACTCTGTCTTAATCCCTCAAAACACCTCCCTCAAATCTATTCAAAATAAAATTATTTAGGATTAAAAGGTACTTAGTCATCTTACACAGAAAAGCAGAAAAATAAATTGATTATGCTACTTTCTTTCTTTGACTGCTTCTTCAAGATGCTGCACAACTCTTCCCTTCCTTCTTACTCCTATGTTTTTAAATCTTACAAGGACAGCAGTTCCCAACTACCAATACAGTTCAGAATAGTCTCCTCCTCTTGTTTGTTTGTTTTTTACATTAGACAAGCATATTTAGACAAACTAAAACTAGAATGAGAAAGAATTTTTCCAGTCAAGCTAGAAAGCACAGGTAAAATGCCACTCACTATTTATTAAAAAAATGAATAAATAAAATGAAATTATAGTCTTTGTTTAGATAAAACAAAATCTATTGAATATATTCTGCGACCCCAAAAACATTTCTATGCAAAAATCCATAATTAAAGGTTTTTGTTATGAAAATGGTTATTAATTTACTTATCTGTCTATCCACACATCAAAGTATCTGAAAATTTTTTTAACATTCTTGCTTGAATATTCTTAACACTGGTGAGGTAAGGAAATAACTACTGATGAAAACCTCTGGTTAAGCACAAACATATAAAAACTAGTGGCAATTAAAAACTTATATAAATCAGGATAAAGAAAATCAAGGAAGCTACAAACTGGTACTGCATGTTTGAAATTTTTTAAACTGACCTTCTAAGAGTAACATTAGGAAGAAGGCCATTTCTACACTATCTGCAGATACGACCTCAAATAAAATTATACATATTAATTAGGTGTATTTCTGTTTATTTGTTTGGGGATATGTGCACATGTGAGTGCAGGTGCCAGAGATGTCCAGGAGAGGGTATAAGAGCCCGTGGATCTGTGCTTACAGTTGTCTCTAGTCCTCTGCAAAAGTAATATGTGCTCTCAACTAAGCCATCTCTCTAGCCACTAAAACCATATTTCTACATACAAGTTCTAGCCAACTTTTCAGCAACAGTGACCACACAGTGATAAATTTAACTTATTGAGAACACATACTCAGCTGAGTGTGGTGGCTCACACCTTTAATCGCAGCACTTGGGAGACAGAGGGAGGCCTATCTCTGAGTTTGAGGCCAGCCTGGTCTACAGAACGAGTTCCAGGACAGCCAGAGATACACAGAGAAATAAATACTGTCTTGAAAAACCAAAAATAAAACAAACCAAAAAAAGACACAAACAACAACAAAAAAACCCCACACACTCGAAAAGTAAAACTTACAAAATGACATAAATGCAACAAATATTAAAACTTTAGTTTGTATCCATCATTAAGTTGTGTTCTGAGCATATCTGTAAATTAATATATCTGGACAATTTGTATGGACCTAGAAACATAAGCCTTGTGTAAGTTATTTCTATTGAAAAACAACATGTTAATTTCAGAATATGCACTCAGAAGGAAATATTTGAGGCAGTTTTGAGACTACAAATAATCTTTCAGATACAACTTAAAGACATTGTTTTTAAAAAAAGAGTACAATGTGGGAGGTAGAGAGATGGCTAGGAGGTAAAAGTCTTTACTGTGCAAACCCGATAATCTGAATTTGATCCCCAGATTCTCTAGTGGAAGGACCATTTAAAGTTGTGCTGTGACCTCCCATATACACACCACGGAATGTGCATGCTTCCTCATCCACTCTCTCTCTCTAATAATAATAATAATAATAATAATAATAAATATTAAATTAAATAAAATAGTACACTATAGCACAAGCTATATCAGGATTCTATAAAAATCACTCAAGGTCTTGCTCAGACTAGCACACCTCTTTTGGTAATGAAAAACTTTTCATCCTCAGAAGGGAGGTCTAAATGTAAGGCTCTAGAATCACACCAGGGCTGCTCTCAGTTCCCTTTCATTGCCTGTGTCTCATAAAAGCTTTCTTGCAAAGAACTACTGTTTGAAAACTAATGATTTATGGCAATGTAGTAGAAAAATAAGTTCTTTCGTCTACACTTGCATGTAGGTATGTCAAAAGTGAAGCTTATCAGCACTCTGTTAGAAAACATACCTGATTCTGGCCAGAACAGCTTGCAGAAAGCATAGCACGGTCCTAAGTTCACATTCCCGACAGGCTCGCAGTAACATGCTAAATCCATCATTGAGAAGATGCTCATGAGAAGGATATAAGCAACAGCTGGTCTCAAATACTTCTTGAACACCATCAATATAGATGGAAAGAAGAGTCCATAGAGTATGTCTCTGCACCATTTCATCATTCTTAGATACCAAGAATTCCTTCGCTTTCTCTTGGAACTCACATGACAATTTCTCAGCCCAAACACCAATGTCCAGATTTTTCTGTGCATACATCAGGAGGAACGCCATCTGACCCTTCCAAACAAGGGCTCTATGAGATGCTGTGGAGGCAGGCCTGAGGAAACGAAGGAGCTCTAAAACATGGCTTGCTACATCTTCTATCTCTGCAACAGCTGCTAACAGTAGGAAAAGACTGAAAAAATTCTGGAGGCCAACTTCAGTTAGTTCTTCCATCCTTTTTTGATGAAATTTAGAATATATTCTATAAAACATGAAAATTAATATGATTATTTCTTTAACTAAAATCTACCATTTAAAAATATTTTCCTCCAATATTCATGACACAGTATTATTATAAGTTACACCTAACTTTATGTGTGTGGTGCATGCATGTGTTCATGCATATGGGCACACGTGTATACAGTTGCTTGTTCACACATACAAATGGAGGCCTGAGGTAAGCATCGGAAGCTTTCCTTAATTCGACCCCACTTTGAGACATTGCCTCTCATTGAACAGTTTATATTTTCTGCTAGTCTAGCTAGCCAGCTTGCCCCAGGATCCACTGTATGTACTACCTCTCTCTTTTTTTTTTTTTTAAAGATTTATTTATTTATTATGTATACAGTGTTCTGCTTGCATGTATGCCCGCAGGACAGAAGAGGGCACCAGACCTCATTACAGATGGTTGTGAGCCATCATGTGGTTGCTGGGAATTGAACTCAGGACTCTGGAAGAGTAACCAGTGCTCTTAACCGCTGAGCCATCTCTCCAGCCCATGTACTACCTCTCAAGGGCTAAGATTGTGTGTCAGCCTCTGCATCTACCCAGTGTTCACACAGATGCCAGAGATTCTAATTCCTATCCTTTATCCATTGAGCCTCTTCACCTTGATGTTGCCCTGTCACTGTTTCTACTTCTCACTGCCCACTGACATAGCAAACTATCATAGATTCAGCTTTTCCCAAAAACAGTAGAAATGCTCTTTGCCTATGATACATAGCTTTTCTGTTTGATTTCCATCATTTCCTTACTTCCTGGCAAATAAGACAGAATATATGCATGTTATAGCTTGGATTTCAAAATGTCCACAAAGGTCTGAGTTTGTTCAGTAGTGAAGTGCACTAAGGTAGTTGCATCTTAAGGAGAGAGGCTAAAAGGAATTGGGGCACTTACTGAGACACCAGCCTCCTGTCACTCTTTAATATCTGTTCCCTGACAACAAGGTAAATGGTTTGGGCTCTGCCATGTAATCTCAGTAGGATGTGCTGTCTCAACCAACGCAACAGAGTTAATGGATCATGGACTGAAACTCTAAAACCAAGAGCCAAAACAAACCTTTCCTATTTAAAAAACAATTCCCTCAGGCACTTGTCACAGCAACAGAAAACTAAGATACGAAAATACACTTTCATACGCTCTTACAGAAATTTTAACTGAACAATATTTCAGAACTTTTCTTAAGTATTTTCCCTCCACCCTCCAGAAAAAGCTGGTTTTATTTTGTACCTTGGAAAATTCAAGGAGGTAGGTTATTTTTACCCACATTAAAAAAATTATGAGTGCTCAAATATCTAAGCCAGCCATTAAGAAATGTAATCTTTTATCAAAGCTACTTAATATAACCTAATAGCTTATATACATTTCCCTCAACACTCAAGGGCTTAGAATTAGAAAGCAATTCATCCTCACTTCCTACTCATGGATTGCTAAAGTTTTGCAGTTTCTCTACTTGGTTGTTAAGGACATAAGATAATTAACGCACACAGAGATTGACTGTTCATTTACAATGTAACTACATAAGAGCTAATATGCTCCACAAAGTAAAGACCTTCTTTCCCCTACTATCTCCACTATAGTGGTTAATACATAGTACTAGCCTATTAATGTTACCAAGTGAATTACAATAATTCCTAATTAATGGAGTTATGCGTATTAAGACTTTCATAGAAATACATAAGTTTGAGAAGTCTTGCTGGTCCTGAACTCTATGTATCTAAGGATGACCTTGAACTAACAATTCTCCTACCTCTCCACCTCCCAAGTGCTGGAAGGGTACACTACCACATTCAGCTTATTAAACAATTTTTGAAAACGTTTTATCATAAAGATAAATATTTTCTCCCCCAAAGTTCTTATCAAACAAGATGAGGAAGTACCAGATGGTGCTTTCTATATGAGAAGAAAGGTTTTAAAAGGGGATTTCCATGTAGTCATGGAAGTTGAAAATGAAAAACAAAAAGATTATATCCATTAAACAAAGAAAACTCACAGACACAGACACACACAGAGACACACACAGACACACAGGCAACCAAACTAGAATGGAAAGTGGCAGATCCCCAATGAGAACATTATAGAGCTATTCTTCTAGCTTCTGGTCAATTCTCATTTAAGGGAGCAGCACTGAAACCGCTGGGTTCAAAGAACACAAAAATTTAAACAAAGTACCTAATAGCTATCAATGTACCATGAAAAGATTTTTAAAAATTACAAAAATTCTATCACTTTTAATAAACTAAGCAAGGATTATATAACATCACAATTAATTGTGGCCAAAATTATTGCTAGAATTCTAATTTTCAGTACTGATTAGATGAGTAAGAAACTGAAACCCTCTAATTTATAGATATTAAGTTTGTTCCTCATTACAGCAAACTAGCAAGACAAAAAATTTTGGCATCCTAGGTTACGGAATACATTTTAAATGTACAAAGACTCTAACTACAACTTAAAAATATAAATAGCAAAACTTCCAAATGTACTGGTGAACGCTTATGACAAAGAAAGATACTATACAACACATACCTCCCTTTAACTTGTTTCCAAGGATGAGGGCCACTGTTCTTCATTGCTTTCTTAATGACTTTTGCCAAAATGCAAAGAAAAATGATGTAACTGCTGCTGGATTTATACAGGTCAGGGTCTTGTTTATCACAACAGCAGGTCTTCACCATTGTAAGCATTGACAAGGGTGACTTGATCATATTAGTAAGTCCTTTCAAAGGAAGCCAAGAAATACTGAAGGAGCTATTCTAAATAAAAATTAAAAAAAAAAAAAGAACATAGCTGTTATAGATGTTTTCTAGCAAATAAAGTGAAAGCTGCAAATACTAATAGCTTTAAAAAGTTTGATCCATTGTAATTATATTTTTATTAGATTGTAATTATCATATATATCCCAGAAATAAAAAAAAAAATACACAAAAACAAAGACCATGAAGGTCTTCAAATTTTGTATTTTCCCTAAAATGTTCTTTTAGCAGTTGGTCTATCCAAATATGCTATGAATGACCCTTAAAACCTATTTATTCCATGTTTCCCAATGTTTCTGTTATGCCATTTAATTTTTTGGATAAAGAGCACTTAATATATATTCATTATACAAAACAATGGATTTCATTATGACATTTTCATATATGTACAACATGTTGTATTTTTATTTTTCTATCGCTGTGATAAAACACCCAAATCAAGGCAACTTGTAGAAGGATTTATTTGCCTTATTGTTCTAGAGCAGTGGTTCTCAATCTGTGGGTTGCAACCCCTTTTAGGGGTAGGGGGTCCAAAGACCCTATCAGAAGAGTTGCCTAAGGCCATAGGAAAATGTAGATATTTACATTACAATTCATAACAGTAGCAAAATTACTGTTATGAAGTAGCAACAAAAATAATTTTATGCTTGAGGGTCACTACACCATGAGGAACTCTATTAAAGGGTCATAGCATTAGGAAGGTTGAGAACCACTGCTCTAGAGGGATAAGCACCTACCATGGCGGAGAAGTGCGACAGCAAGCAAGCATGGTGGTTGGCATAACACTGAGCACTAACAGCTTGAACCACAAACAGGAATTAGAGAAAGAGAACTGGGAATGGCCCCTGTCTTTGAAATCTCAAAGCTTGTCCCTAGTGACAAACTTCCTCCAGCAAGGTTATACCTCCTAAACCTACGCAAACAGCCGTCAAATGGGAAACTAATATTCAAATGCCTGAGAATATGGAAGGTATTTCTCATCTTAACCACCATACATGTGTTTGATCCTATACAATTCCCCTTATTGCCCTCTTTCCTCTATGACTAGTCACTTGGTCATCCCATTTACTTTGATGCCTTTTTCTGATAAATTTAGATTTCATGTATGATAGAACCCATGAGACATTTATCTAAGTCTGGCTTATTTTACTTAACATGATGATGCCAGGTTCTATCCATTTCCTCCAAATAGACAAAATGTTCTTATTCCTTATGGCTAAATAAACTCCACTGTGTATATACATCAAATTCCTTTATACAGTTTCTTTCATATAAGCCATTTTTCATAAAAGCTATATATAAAATTACTCCTGCATCTTCTTAATGGTTTATTTCCTATACTTACCCTTTTCCACCCTACTTTGTTTTATTTCATTTTCTATTCAAGGACTTTTTTAATGTCTTTTCCTAGTGAGCACTTTGCTGATGCAAATGGTCATACAGACAGCCATGCCATTAGTATCCACCTGTGTATCAGTCCAATGAAGATGACATACCTCCCCCTGTAAAGTAGACTACTTTGCCAATATACTTATCTTTACAGTGTCCTTCAAGACCAGAATTTCATCAGCATTTTGGATGGACACAGACCAAACACTGTACTTCTGTCTCAGGTCTTTGCAGAATGGGAAAGACATAATCTTTCCCTAAATGTGAAGAGGGGCACTGGAATGCTTTTACAGTACTTGTTTTGGTCGGATCACAAAGAGAATGAACTTCATTTGGCAGCTGCCACTCTAGCAATGGCCACAAAAGTCCATTCATCTTCTTACAGACATTCTGGCTGATTACCTAACTTGGCTATTATAAATAGTGCTACAATAAATATGCATGTACAAATGTCAACCAAGCATATATACCATTCCTTTCTTTATATCAGGTCATTAGTTGTACAGTTTCTTGTTTCTGTATCCCTTTATGGTCACTTACCAATTTTTTGTTGTTGTTGTTGTTGTTTTTATTTCATTGATTTTGTTCTTTGACAATTTCAGACACATATACAGTGCATCCTATTTATTCTCACCTCTTCATTTAACATTCTTTGATACCTATCATTTCAGTGTATCTGTGTTCCTTCTACAGCTTGACCATATTAAAGGTTTTGGCTGGAATTTACTATTGGCAGTACTGAGTAGCTCCTATTGCATTTCATAAAGAGACACACACTTTCTGCAATGTGAAGACTGGTCAGATTGTTGGCCAACCTATCTACATTAGTGATTCCCAACAGCTTCTCCCTTATTGATTTAAAAAACACTAACGTTTATTGTCTAGATGCCTTATTTCCTTAAACATACAAAATGGTGATTTTATAATTGTAGCACTTCTTAATAAATCAGTTTATTAGAAGTGAGGTTACTCCATGCTTTCATGTTACTCTTTTGTTATGTTGGAATTTTCATTCTCTGGGCAATGGAGATACTTCATATTGGATTATGACACTCTGCTAACTTAATATTTCCCAAGCCTTCTACGACAGGATACTCCTGACTCATGTTAGACACATTTAAAAAAAAAAAAAAAAAAAAAAACTGTCATTTTTCCAACCAGCCTATATATTTCACACAAAATTTTCTCATTTAATAAGCTCTATGTACAAATAAAAATTTGGTATTTTCTGGAATACCTTCCATTACCATTTTCTATCCTGAGAAATAAGTTATCTATTTATCTGAAAGTTCAAACATCCTAAGCACCCTCTTCTAAGCTCACAAAAGTAACTAAGGTCTTTAAACTTCTTTGAATTTTTTATTTTCTCAACTCTTCCCCTGCTTTCTAAATCCAGTTTCTTTTTTAGTTCTCAGCCACATTATTTGGGTACACTACTACTACTACTAATTCATCCGTAGCCCATCTATTTACATAAACAACATTGTCAAACACTATTCAATGTCATAGTGTAGCTTTCCAGTATTTTTTGAATAAATCAGAATTCAATTGTACATCATCTTCAGCCCTTCAGACTACCAGTCTATCCAGACTCACATACAATCTCTCCAACAGTCATCTAGTCCTTCCAGAAGCAACACAACAGGAATGGACAGTGCTCTCCCAGATCTCCATGCAGCTCTTTACACTGCACCTTCAGCCCAGACCCTTTCAGGACTACAAAGACCCCAAGGTCAAGTTAAAAGACACAATCTTATATGTTCACAGAGGGATTAACAAATCCTTCCTCTATGATGCATGGTATTTTAACTTTTTCCTTTCCAGTGTGCGTATACTGTATATACCTACCAACATGCTTAAAAGCTACCTGGATACTAAGATTATTTCTTGTTGTGGACAACAGTGCCTATTAATTTTTTTTTTTTTTTTTTTTTTTTTTTTTTTTTTAAGAGACAGGTTTTCTCTGTGTAGCTTTGGATCCTTTCCTGGAACTCACTCTGTAGCTCAAGCTGGCCTTGAACTCACGGAGATCCTGAGTGCTGGGATTAAAGGCATGTGCCACCATCGCCAAGCGTGCCCATTAATAGTGTCAAAGTATAAGCATTAAAAAATAGTAATAAATGAGGGGAGCTGGAGAGATGGCCCAGTGGTCAAGTGTATTGGTTACTCTTCCAAAGGACCCAAGTTCAATTCCAGCACCCACAAGGTGACTCACAACCACCTGTAACTCCAGTTCCAGGGTATCTGATGTCCTCTTCAGGCCTCTGAAGACATTGCACATACACAGTGCACAAACATACATGCAGGCAAAATACTCATACATATAAAATAAAGATAAATCATGCTTAAGTTTAAAAATTATTTTTAATTTGTAAATGAAGGTTTGTAATTTGTATAATCCCATATTTCTGGTTACTCTGCTTACCCATTCAAGAGAAAAGGAACACTAAATACTGACTCTATATGCCAGATCTCCACAGACAATGTTTGTGAAAAATGAAACCACTTGCAAGCCACATCCTATTCCAAACAAAAATTAGTATTTAAAAAACTTCATAGTTCTCATAGTTAAATTGTAAAATGCCCCTCAAATATCATAAGCAAATTTCAAATTTCTAGAGCAAATCCATATTCTACTTACTTACCAGGTTCTTACTATAATATTCCCATAGAATGGTGACAATTGAAATGTTTGGCTCCCAGAAATCACACAGTGTCAAACAACAGTGAAGATACATTCGTAACTGTTCTTCTAGTATACTATCCTAAAAAAAGAAATAAAAAACCTGAAGTCATAAAGGAGTAAATGGCTCTAATAATGTATCACTTGATAATGTGCTGAAAAACCAAGCACTAAAAAGAGTGTGAATATATATCACCAAATCATGGTCATTCTCAATCTCAGAACACAAGGTCTGACCTGACATAAAGGAAACAAAACTTATTATTAGCATCTTCAGATAATGGAAACTCTATAATTCAGTTACTTAAAACATAGAGTAGATGTTTGAAAACTGATGTTAGGAAACCCAAAGAACAAAAAAGAAATCCAACTAAGAGTATGAAATAATTTAATAATTAAAATGCACAAAAAATTCAGAAAGCTTGGTCATACTTAAGAATTTAACCAAATTCTTTCACAGGATTATATTTGTTCTTAAAAAAAAAAAAACCCACAGGTTTGGTGCTGGGAAGTCACAGAGTTGTAGAGCATTGTCTAACTTTCAGGAGGGCCTAGTACAAAGAGGGAGGGAGGGAAATTATTAGAGGATTGAGAAATGGCTCAGAAGGTAAGGACACTTGCTGCCAATCCTGACAACGTAAGTTTGATCCCCAGGACCCACACAGCAGAAGGAGAGAACGGACTCCTGCAAGTCATCCTCTGACTTCTATACACAGGTCATGGCGCATGTGTGTCCATTCACATTATACAACCCACACATAAATAAATATAGTAACAATATTTAAAAATAAGATCACAGTGCTGGGAAAGCAGAGGCAGGCAGATCTCTGTGAGCTCAAGACCAGCCTAGTCAACATAGTGAGTTCCACGACAGCCAGGACTGTGTATAGAGACCCTGTCTCATCCTTATGCTAAGTAAATAAATAAGATCACAGCATTGGCAGAGTATTATCTTGTCTATTTTTTAAAAATCTTTTAGAAGATAAGGGAGAAATAGTAAATAAGTTAATCTTCTATGATGAAATAGCCAGATACTTTTGTTTTTAAAATGACACCTGAATTTCAGTCATTCAACAACTGTATTTAGTACAGCACATACAAGGCATGTTTTAAAGCAAGACATCTACAGTAATAATCAGAGTACCTGTACTAACAGAGCTTACCCTTTGAGGGAGGAAAAGAAAACTAGACACTCAAACAGATTAAGTAAATTTACACAATTTTAATTGCTGTGAAAAACATGAACAAAGCAAGGGCATGTGGCAGTCACTGTTATGTCTCAAACTGAGGACAAATGGCTGAGGTGCCCATTAACATATCATAGCAGAAGCTGGCTGCCAGGTTCTCCCAGCATCCCTCAGACCCTACCTATTACAAGGTATGGCTAGCATATTCTACCCTCTACCCTAAACTCGCCAGCCAAGATACTGGGCTGGGTTGGGCTTCCCTCCTCCCAGCTCCTCTGGCCCCTATATATCTCAGCCAATTTGGCCCTATATATCTCAGTCTCTTGGCCTAGGTCTTCCCTTGGTTCCTCTCCCTCCTCCCCTCCCCCATCCACTCACATGGCCCAGCTCAGCCTGGACATGCTCACTCTGAACTCTCCCAGATGTTCCTGCCTCTGGCTATGCTCTCCCTTTCATCTACTGCTGTGGGATGGTCTGTATGTCAAATGTGTTGCTGATTGGTCAATAAATAAATCACTGATTGGCCAGTGGCTAGGCAGGAAGTATAGGCGGGACAAGGAAGAGAATAAAGCTGGGAAGTGGAAGGCTGAGTCAGAGAGACACTGCCAGCCGCCACGATGACAAACAGCATGTGAAGATGCCGGTAAGCCACGAGCCACGTGGCAAGGTATAGATTTATAGAAATGGATTAATTTAAGCTGTAAGAACAGTTAGCAAGAAGCCTGCCACGGCCATACAGTTTGTAACCAATATAAGTCTCTGTGTTTACTTGGTCGGGTCTGAGTGGCTGTGGAACTGGCAGGTGACAAAGATTTGTCCTGACTGTGGGCCAGGCAGGAAAACTCAAGCTACAATCTACAATAAACTTTCTCCTCTACCATACCTAGGAGCAGTCATGTCCTTCTTTTTTTCTCTTTCTTTCTTTCTTTCTTTTTTTCTTTCTTTCTTTCTTTTCTTTCTTTCTTTCTTTCTCTCTTTCTTTCTTTCTTTCTTTTTCATTCTCTCAGTAGCAAAGGTTAGTCATCATACTTTGACTGAGTGTAAAAGATTCAAAAGCCTTTTACAGGGAGACATTTGAGCTAAATGACTAAAAGAGCCAAAGAATAGAAAACCTGGAAGAAAAGCAGAAAAGGCAGAGAAAACAAATGAGAAGTTCCTAAACTAACAGTCAGTGTGGTATTACAAGACTTAAGACAGAGACAGGCTGGGCTTGAAGGCTTGTATCTCATTTCAGACTTTACTGGTCTTGACAAGGAATCTGGATTTTATATTAAACATGTCGTAGAGTCATTGGAAGTATATAATCACAGGAGCAAAATGATCTGGTTATATAAAAACTGCTGCTCTGAATCATGCATGGAGAATGAATACTGGCAATGAGAACAGAAAAGAAGTACCAGGAAGGAGGTAACTCCACAAAGCTCCAACTCTGGGATAAGAGAACAACTCTAGAGATAGGTTTGGTAAAGAAACAAAGGAGAATATCAACTTAGAATAACTAAAATAGATTGCGGCAAAGAATACGGAGAAGTCAATGGGGAAAATGAACAGGGCATCCACAAGCAAGTGCTAAGTACACAATAAAGCTCAGGGGAGAAGTCAAAAGTTGTTAGTATAAACCTGGGTGTTAACATCATATTAATAGTTTTTAGACCTAAGAGGCTAAGTACAATAAGTAACGTAAAGAACACACATAAAAACGAGGAATAAATTAACAATAGAGGTTTGTTTTTTTTTTTTTAATTCTAACAGATACTGAGTAGAGGAATATAGAAAAGTCTACAAAACAAATGGCCAATAAAATGGTAAGAAAATTAGTTATCACAGAAACCAAGATAAGTATTTCAAATAAAACCAATGGTGACCAGGGTTAAATATTATTGTCAAGTTGAAAAATAAGGAAAAATAAGAACTCTTACACTTAACAATATGCAAGTCAGTGGTGCCTATGATAAGAACACTTTGGACATGTCAGAAATTCAATCATGGGTGGCTGAGGAGATAAAAGGGGATGAAGAATATATTTTAATGGGGATATATAAAGAAAGTCCTTGAACAAATGAGAAGTTACCCTATATGGTGTTTAAGGAAGGAGACTAGTTCTTTGAAGAAGCAGTAATACTTTCTATACAGAAGAAAAGTCTTCTGGAGATTGGAAGATACAAACTTGCAAAGATAGAGGAGTTTACATTTACCTGGTAGATTTTCTCAATAAGTACCAAGCAGATGCTGAGTTTAGTGGTCTGGGTATAGATTATGAAAACAGTGTGGTAGAGAAAAGTTCTAAATTAAGTCATTAGAATTCATTGTCTTTGTTCTGGCTTTGTACTTGTTTGTGTTGCAAAAATTCTAGAGTGGACTGCTACTTGACACTTATGATCAAGAATTTAAAAGCTGGACAAGTAAAAAGGAATAATTAATTTCTTCCAGCAATACCAAATGGTGACAGGAATGCAGTAGGAGAGGATAGGTAAGTCTTTTCAGATTTAAACAGAGTTTAAGGAAGAGTTAAGGAATAAAAGACATTTCTGAGGGAATGGCTATATTTATTGTATAATCTACAACAGCAACAACAAAAAACCCACAAAAAATGACTAATTACAGAGGAGGGAGTTAAGTTTGTCTCTCGTATATCAAGTGTCTATGAGTTCTCTCAGGCCTAGAATAATGCCTTCAAAGCACAGTACAATGTCTCATTCATAAAGAGGCTTCATAAATGTTTCAGAAACAAATCTAAGGCTGAGTCGAAGACTATTTCTACTAGGTGCCTGCACATTCATTTAACCAACAGGTTCATTACCGATATTGTGACTCTATATTATAAAAGTTAATGTAGATCTAAGCTCACATTGATGTTCACAGCATAATACTGAGCTGAGTTACTGTATACTAGTTTTATTATGTGATCAAGGCAAAACAAACTGCCTTATAAAGTTCACCTTGAAGGATTTATCTGGAATCTGAAACGTGTTTTGCATGTAATATCCAAAAAGTATATTCAGTCCAAAAAAAGGTAGGTAGTTTGGAAAGGTGAAGAGAAAGGTACACCTCTTAAGTTTGTTATACAAACTATTCTATATCAAGAGCAAGAAAAAATGAGAACAATTAGCAAATGCCAGATTTGATCTACATTCTTTTGGAGTCCAAAACCTATGTTCTTCTTGTTGTATACAACAGTGAAGAAATTAAATATAGCATTTAAGGGGATCTTTTTACTTTTGGAAGTTAAAAAAAAAAAAACTGCCCTTCAGTGGCTATAGATTAAAATAAAATTCTTCAAAATATTCCTTGTTCTGGAAGGATAGGCGAGTCAGTTGAATGTGATACATAAAAGGCCTTTTTTCAAAGCTTACAATTACAGAACATTCATTATATTACTCTATATTTTCACATTCTATATATAAACTATTGCCTTATTCTAAACCATTTCCCATATTTTTTTTAAAATTCTCTTAAAAAGTATGTGTTCAGGGTTGGAGAGTTCACTCAGTGGTTAAGAGTACATACTGCTCTTACAGAAGACCTGGGTTCAGTTCCCAGCACTAGCAGAAGGCAGCTCACAACTGCCTATAACTCCAGTTCTAGGGGATCTAACACTCTCTGGCCTCTGTGGGCACCTGCATGCACACAGTACAAATAAACTCACACAAACATATACAATGTGTTGATATTTTGTTTGTGATCATTTGCCTTAAGATCTCAGAGTGTGGAGCTAAGCCACTAGTTAGCCATAGAGGCCAGACAGTGGTAGCATACACCTTTAATCCCAGTACTTAGGAGGCAGAGGAAGAAGGATCTCAAGGCCACCAAGTTTGATCCAGTCTAAGAGAAACAAGAGTTAGGCAGTGGTAGCACACACTTTTGATCTCACAACTTGGGATCTCATGCCTTTAATCCCAGCTAGGGAGGTGGAGACAGGAAGTGATATGGCTGGTTGGAGAGAGGAATATAAGGTGGGAGGAGACAGTAGCTCAGTCTTTTTCAGGCTGAGGAGTTGGCAAGGTAAGAGGTGATGGTTGTGGCTTGCTCTTTTGTCTCTCTGATCTTGTAGCATTTACCCCGATATCTGGCTCCAGGTTTTTATTATTAAGACCAATTAGAAATCTAGCTACAATACATGAAAAAAAAAAAAAAAACTCTTTAAAATGGTAAAAAGGGAAGTTGATTTTTAAAAAGAAAAGTATTGTTCATCAACTAAATTATAGATAGAAGAGACTTGTCAATCTTCGGGCCCAGGTAGTTAAGGCAAAAACATATGACACAATAGGAATAGGGGAATCTGTGGACATACTCACTCAAGTTCATAACCACGAGAGACCTAAAAGGTGAATACCTAAAAATACTTGAGTTTACTCATTTCTTTACCCATAATTCCTCATCACATTCTGCAGAGGGAAATAATAATAATACTACAGAACACAGATATGCTTTTTACATATATTTAGAAACTATATGTGATGATTCAAATACAAATCCTGACATTTCCTAGCTAGCTGGCCAAACCTACACAGCGGCTTAACCCTTCCAAGCCTAAATCTCTTAGGGGTAAAATATAAACACAACATCACAACATAGGATTATTAGTATAAGACTATCATTAGCATTAATTACATTTTATTTGCCAAAGAGAAATAACACTGTTGGCCTACATGCTGATTCCTGAGGATCACAACAAATGTAATAAGATTCACAATCTGACTTTTTAAGGAGACACATTTTACTTGCTGAATTTTAAGCTCCAAATCTACCTGATACAGTTAAATAAGGGTATGGAAATCTTGATTAGTTTTTTTGTTTTTTAAATAGACCAGAAGACCTGTGGGCTCTTTCCCACATAGCCTTAAACCTAGGCTGGCATACTATACATGCTACTCAACTCCTAAACTTTTAACAAGCCCTGTGGTTATCCAATCTTAGGGGTATGTTTTGCGTGGGACAGAGTGTGTGTGGTGTGTGTGTGTGTGTGTGTGTGTGTGTGTGTGTATGTGTGAAAGAGAGAGAAAAGAGCCAGAGCAAGGGCTATCTGATGACTCTTCCCATTATATCTCTTTTAATATATTTGCTCCAGAAAGTTACTTTAGACTTTTATAGAAGAATGTCTTCCTGCCTTATTTTGAAAAATTAAATTTAGGCATATTAAATTTGGACATGTTTCATAGGACAAACATTTGATAATGAAGCATTCAATGTTTTAGTTTGTTTACCATACAGACATGTCAATTTAAGAACAAATTACATATCTACAAGTATAGATACATAGAAAAAGTGAGATGCTCTAGAAGAAAGACACCTCAGAGCATGGGTGTGGGCTTCTGGAGTTCTATCAAAATGTATTAATTCTTAATACCCACTTAGCTTCCCTACACACACAAAATTCGTCTTAAGAACTTCAGCAAGTATTCCTTTTTACTTATTGACTATTATTTGATGCAATAGTGATACAGTAACACTGAAAAAAATACCAGAGAAATCCAGAGGACTGTTTTTACTGCAGGACTACTTCTTCCACAGAAAGATATTACTTTGACTTAGAAAGACCTAACCTGCTGGAGAAAGCGTCTTGAATTAGTAATAATTCCAAGGGGATAGACTCATTTTGGTTTGCTCAGGACTTTCCTGGTTTGGTCACTGAAACCCCAGGCCAGGTAAACTGAGATGGTTGGTCCGACAATCTGGTTGTGTTTTTTTTTTTTTTGGTTTTTCGAGACAGGGTTTTTCTGTGTAGCTTTGTGCCTTTCTGGGATCTCACTCTGTAGCCCAGGCTGGCCTCGAACACACAGAGATCCGCCTGCCTCTGCCTCCTGAGTGCTGAAATTAAAGGCGTGCGCCACCACTGCCTGGCTCAGATAATCTGTTTTTAAGGATAAGCTATCTTAAATCTTAAAAACAATTTCAACTGCCACCATTAAAATGCTAATTATGCTGTGAAAATATGTACTTAAAATCAAGATTAGGGAAGGGGATCTAGTGTAATGAAAGAGCACCCACTTAGCAAGCAGAGGCCTTGGGTTTAATCCCCAAATATCAAAAAAAGTCTTAAATTACAGGGAGTCAACATCCACGGGGAGGAGTTAAGTGAAGTATTAATTAAAAGCAAGTATTTCTACAGAAGAGACCAATGACAAATTCTTTCCGGTTGTCCCACCAATATGGGTATGTCTATGTAAGGAACAGTCTATGATAAAGAGCTCAAAAACTCTGTAAATTCATGGTTTTATGAAAATTTTAAATTGTTAAATACAAAAGGAAGAGAGAAAAAAAAGGGGCTGGAAGACAATTTCAAGCACACACACAGTTACAACTTAATTAGGAAACTGAAGCTCCCAGTTCCTAACTCAGATGAACCATTACTAGAAATATAACACTATTCAGACTTTACTCAAGTTACTTGTACTTGGATTGAAGAAAGCTCTGCAAGTCATCAAGTATGAATTTGAGTGGGGAAGACTCTGAAAGGGGGGAATGACATAAACAGTTTCATAAATGAAATTCTAAAAGTAAAAGAATGAATTAGTAACTGATAAAAATGACAATGACCAATGCAATATCTATTTCTTATTTCATGACTACTCCCTGATTTCCTATATTCTAGTAATAATACATATAAAGTGTTACTAAATCAATATAGAGAAAGACAATTAAAATTATACAGGAAAATATAAAGCAAACATAGCTTTTACAGTGGTTAAAGGATTTCTCATAATATCTTTAATTCCCTGGTATTCTACAAGACATCTAGCTTATAACTGATAAGGTTCTTATGATAATTAGAAACATTAATGGTCACATATAGTTAATACAGACAGCACATATAACTTCAACCATTTACAGTTTTTAAATATTCAGCTTTTTGGTCTGAAGAGATGGCTTAGTGGTCAGATATATACTTCTATAAGCATACACACACAAAGCCATCTTCTTATATTATTATTTATACCTCTTTGAGTTTTAAATAATCTTCATTAACAGAAAAGCAATTTATTTCCCAAATTAAAAAATATTCCACATCATAACCTTCCATAACAGGTTCCTTACATTATAGAACTTTACAGAACTACAACATATTTAAAGAGAAGATGAACAGGATATTTAAAACTATTTTAAAGGAGGTCAAGTCTGACCTCTGGGCCATGAAGCACTACATTAACAGCTCTGCGGAAAGAAAAATGATAAGGTATGAAATGAGTGCTCAGAAACGAGGACCTTATCAGTGAGAATAGGATTCAAGCCTGTAAGACAAATTGCTCAGCAAGGCAAGTCACCTTCCTGCTGTGAGGAGGATAGAGCTGCATTTCCAATACCACTGACTATCTCCTTCATCATGTCGCCTGGCTTGCTATCATACAGTCAAGGAATGCCTTATAACTCCGAAGCATCTCCCACTTATTTTGAATACATTCTTTCAAAGTCACCAACTAAGATAATTATCTTTGTCCTTTAACTGACAAATTCAGTGTTAAAAATAAAAATCTCTAAGGATTTAATATGAATTACTGTGAGTTGACCCTTCAAAAAATCTCAGATTTGTAATAAATTGTTATTTAAATCATTTTTAAATTTGCTTAGATTTTTGTGTAAAATTTATACTATAAAATGCATAAGTCATACAGTGCCTCACTTTAGCGGCATACCTGAACAGTGACAGACTGTTTCAAAAGTTCTTCAGTAAAGCTCCAATTTGACTCCATCTGTCTCTGAAAAGAGAAAAATACGGCTGCATTGAAATTGCTGCTCTTTATTATGCACATATTTAAATTTATGGTACAAGTGTGAAGCTCCATTGTTAAAACACCTTTGTAATTTCTTACAGTGAATCTTAGCTGACATACTTGAAGAAATAAATCTAAAACTATTCTAATCATATCTGGTCTTATTTATAAAAGTAGTACTTCTATAGGTTTATACATGGCTTAAATACTTAATTTGTTGTTACATATAACCTAACTAAAAAAATGATATAGCAGTATGTATTTTATAAGTTTACATGCCAGTCTTCCCTACTCTCCTTCTTACATGAGATTTTTCCATCATTTTATTTGCAATATCCCAAAGATGGTCTATCTTATTAAATTAAAACTTTAATACAGTTTTATATATAAAGAAAACTTGGTAATGCTTTTATTTAACAACTGGTCATCTATGGGGATATTCCAATTCTATGCATGACTATGCTGCAAGGAAGAGAGCTACAGTGGACTTCAACAAAGTTTCTCAAAACCTCACTTTTCTAACAAGAAAGCCTGGAGGATATTTTCTCAGGATACTCAGTTCTTAGAAACTGAGATATGTGGACACTGGTGGACCAGAAGCAAGGAGAAAGCACTTCCAAAAGCAAGCAAGTAGTTTCTAATGCAGAAAAAGTGTGAAAACTAATTTAAACTTCAAAAACCAAAGCTAGAGTCCGAAAGAGCAAAGATAAGGCCCTTTGTGGTGTAAGCCTTTTATCCCAGCAGTTAGGAGGCAGCTCTCTTTTGAGTTCAAGGCCAGACTGGTCTACATGAGTTCCAGGACAGTCAGAGCTACACAGAGAGTCGGTCTTGACCATCACATGATTATATTTATAAAAATAAACTCTAGTGAATAGAAGGTGTGTTCACTAATTGTAATTTTTAAAAGGCTGGAAAATATTCATATAAAGTGCTAGCTATACTAAATCAGTAAGTACTTCCAAACTAAAAGTAGCACAACAGCAGTAGTCAGCAACTAAGATGGATTTTTATGGTCTCTGCCTCTGGGTCTGAATCATTTATATAGTCCCCTCCCCCACCATAAAGGGGATGCTCATCAACAGACTACCAATACTAATGAGTGCCAACATGTCACTTCCGTGAAGCTTCCACCTTGACAACACTCTCCTGCTAATTTAACCAAGGAAACATCCCTACTGTGAGCAGACCTGAAGCCCACAGAATAGTAAATTAATATATTCTGCCAAAATTAAATCTTCTAATCCCAGTTAAGCCTTCAGGAACTGCCTCTAAGTGATAACTGAGATCCTGAGCCAGGAACCACCTAGATAATGCTCTAAAAATATTCCCAACTCTTAGAAACTACAAATGAGATATGTATTGTTTCATTTCACTACCTTTTTTGTTATGTAACAATTACTAAAGCAATGTCTTAGTTACCACCAGCAAAAAGCAAAACAAAACAAAACAAAAACCAAATCACTCATCTCTGAGTCATCAGACTATCAAAGCCTGAAAGGAACACCTTGGTTTAGAGACCTACCACATTACTTTGAGAATATGACAGAGCAGAGGCTGGTCATAACCACGGAGTCTTAGGGCAGGGTTTGATCAAGCTCCACAGACCAACAGTGTGACTTTGGGTCATCTAGCCTGGAGACTGTGATCAGCTACTTGAACAGTAACAGGTCATATCTCTGTAACGGAGGTCCAAGAAACTATGAACATTGAAGATGGAGCAAAGTCTTGGTCATTATACACTGTGAATACTGTCACACATTAGTATGCCCTGACTCCTAGTCAAAGGATAAATGAAATCCCCATTTGGTACTCCACCTGTTCTCTGCCCTATGTACTTCTTATTTGCTTTCTACTGCTGTAGAAAACACTTGGGGACCAAAAGCAGCTTGGGGAGGGAAGGGTTTATTCATCTTACAGTTAGTAGACCACTATGAAGAGAAGAAAATGTCACCACCAGGGGCAGGTAAGTAATCAGGAACAGGACAAGGTTGATACAATTCAGATTTTTGTTTTACAATTGGATCACGTTAATGAGTATGTTTCAATTGTCCTATCAAGTCATTTAAATCACAAGAATGTCAGAGTAATGTAATTCTTACCCAAAGAATTTGAACAATGTAAACTACATGATGGCTATAATCTAAATAAATTAAACTATGTATCAAAAGAAGGAGGTGGATGAGGGAAATCTTACAAGGATCCACTCCTAGATAAAGGGCTACAAGCAACTGATGACTGCTAGGAAGAGTTGGTCTTCCCCAGGGATGAACACCTGATCTGTTATCAAAGAGCAAGTGGTCAGCTCTTAAAGCACATACATACAAGCATCATTAAGTAGACTCAGCAAGTTGCACTTATATATTTACATGCATGTATACATATAAAAATAAATAAAATTCTTTAAAAAAAAAAGGTAACTACCATGCCCAAATCCAACATAAGAGAATATAGTACCAAAAAAACATATATTACTTCCACAAGCTAATTTAAGCATGATAGCATTGTTCCTATAAATAATTTTACCATAATAATGCCCACATATCAAATTTCTAAAGCCAAGTCATGTAGGGGTCATCAACCTGGGACTATGTTTTCTATTTTTTATTCCATTAAAAAGCAAGGTGCCCATTTAAATTTTATAGGTACCAGCCCCACACGAAACAGAAAGACTCACTTTCCACCTCCAGCTGACTACATTTGGACCTGTGCAACTCTCATTTTAAGATTACATTTCATAGCTTTTATTTGGTTGCCATTTCAAATGCTTCAAAAGGAGCATGCCTGGTGATTACCTCGTGTTTTTGGCAGAAAACACACTGTTACAATTGACCCTTGCAATGCCCAAAGTAATTCACATCTTTAAACAATGTTTGGCTGTAAAATAGACTGACTGGGATTGTAAGGTAATAACAAACTCTCACTTAGATTAAGAGAACAACATTGAACAGAAATGAATGAAAAGCTAGAGCTTCTAATGCGAGAACTGGGATACTATATTTTTCTTACGGACTTATAAAAAGATATTGGCTAATTTTCAAATTAATTCTCCAAGTTACAGAAACAAAATAAAAATCATTTCTAAAACTTATTTAAAAAGTAAAGAATTCATATCAAACTTTGGAAAAAGTTGAAACATCACATTTAAAAGTTAACACACCTAATTTTGTCCACAATATTTCTCCAGTGAAAAGCATGTAACTAACCATTATTACTTCTTATCATCCTTCACACAGTATTCTTTAGTGGAAAAACAACACACTACTATATAACCACTTTCTACGGGATAGCTGGCAACATCAATGTATCATAAGGAGGAAAGAGCATCAAGGCAATTTTCAAACTTATGTTTAAATATATCCCAGATCCAAATTAACATCCGTTTATAATTGCTCTGAAGGAATCAACCAACATGCCTTTATAGTAATAGATAAGAATGACCATCTAGGAGGTGGGAATGAGGGGTGGGCTAGAGGGAAGGGGAGAGGGGCGGGAGGGGGGAGAACAAAGGAATCCGTGGCTGATATGTAGAACCAAATTGTATTGTAAAATAAAATAAAAAATAAAAATAAAATAAATAAGATTTTAAATAAGTAATAAAAAAAAAAGGTCACTAAATCAATTAGGATAAAAAAAAGAATGACCATCTAATTTAATAATAAGGTAACTTGGGGAATAAAATTGAAAATCAGATTAAATGTCAGCTAACATAAAACAGATTGCCTATGGCAAATTGGAGCACATGGTTATCCCACCAAAGATCTACTTATAAGCGTCAATCTTTTGGAGAACTCTTTAAAAAAAGAAATCAAGTTTATCTAAGAGACAAAGTAAAATGAACCCTTGATCATTATGTATCTCTACTTCTTTACCTGTGAAATGGATATATCATTTTCTCTCCTACTTTTTAACACACTAAAAAGTAAATAATTATTGGCATATTAAATACACTGTAAATGCAATATGCATTTACATATCAAATAAAAACTATGACTAATGGAAAGGCTACACTTTTTCTTTAAAAGCCATAACAAAGTTCAGAAATATTGGAAACTCTGAGACTATACATCTAACAGCAACTTTTATTTTATATGTACATACATAAATATATATTGTAATTACTTTTATCACAGAAAAGCTTCCATTTTCAAATATGGCGGTTTGCTTTAAAAAACCTTCCACGCCGGGCGGTGGTGGCGCACGCCTTTAATCCCAGCACTCGGGAGGCAGAGCCAGGAGGATCTCTGTGAGTTCGAGGCCAGCCTGGTCTACCAAGTGAGTTCCAGGAAAGGCGCAAAGCTACACAGAGAAACCCTGTCTCGAAAAACAAAAAAAAAAAACAAAAAAAAAATAAAAAAATAAAAAATAAAAAATAAAAAACCTTCCACATAAATAAGATTTTAAACAATATTTTTAAGTATTTTGGCAAAAGAAACCCACAGAAGAACACAGTTCAAAGACACATTCATTTACTATCTTGACTGCACACTAATAAAGCAATCATTTCCAGAGTTCTCAGAATAAACCACCAGTGCTCTGTAGCAGCAATGACTGAACAACACTGGGCCTATCTAGGGTAAGTACCAACCACTACTGAAATACAGCACTCACTACAGGTTACTACAGTTCAAAAAAGTATTAATACACTAAAAGCATATTCCCTGAAACAAAGCAAGAACAATGTATTTCATATAGATCCTCTTATGAACACTTATTATAACACCTAATACAACTCAGAAGTGCTTGACAAAGTACTACATTTATATACACTGGTTAAAACAAGGAATGTGTTCTTAGAGGAATTAATGTAGAACAGGAAGAGAAATAAAAATGCTTATGCTGAGACTTCAGAATTATAGGATATTTTTTAGTTAATGTTGCTCTAATATTCTAATAATTAAATGATGTTTAACATTAGCATACTATTCCACAAAAATACTTAATAAATGGGCCATAAAAGAAATTATGACAACTGCAAAATTTTGAGTATTTATTATGTATCAGGAAGCCAAACTCTCATGGACAGAACTAAAGGACATGCAGTTCATCTGTGTTAGTTCACTCTACTGATTTAAAAAAAAAAAAAAAAAGACAGCTTAAATTGCCATATTGAGGTGCACATGAACCTCCTACAGCACTAACTTACTTTATCTTGAGATTTCCTTAAAGAACTTTTGTTATTAAAGATTATTTGGAGGACGTCTAGAGGCCTTTCTATTGCTACAATACTATCAGTCCTAACATTCAGACACCATAGATGACATCTCAGAGATCATGTAGTTCAATGCTCCAAAGTGCAAGCCTGAACACATTTCATCTGTGTGGTAGTTTGAATGTAACTGGCCCCATAAGCTCATTGGGAGTAGCACTATTAGGAGTTGTGGCCTTACTGGAGGAAGTGCGCTACTGTAGGGGTGGGCTTTGAGATCTCCTATGTTTAAGCTACACTCAGTGAGACAGTTCACTTCCTGTTGCCTGCAGATCAAAGATGTAGAATTTTTAGCTCCTTCTCAAGCACCATGTCCACCTACAGACCACTATGCCCCACCATGATGATAATGGATTGAACCTCTGAACTGTAAGCCACCTAATTAATTTATTTAGAGTTTCTGTGGTCATGGTGTCTCTTTACAGCAATAGAAACCCTAAGACAATAAGCATAGAGAATGAGTTGCCATACCTACAGAGACTGAAACTAAGGAATATTTTCAAAAATCATAAAGATTCACAAATCACAAACCTCAAATCAGATTAATAAATAAGGATCTACAGAGTTGAGACCTAGAAACCTGCCTGTTTTATTTAGAGGGCTGGGTTTTGAGACAGGACTTCACCCCACAGCCCAGGCTGACCTGGAACTCACTATGCAGCCTAGGCTAGCCTTGAATTTGTGTCAATCCTCTTGCCTCAGAAGTCTGAATTTCATGAAACAGATATATTGGTATAATTCTGTCCTTTTCTGAGAATGGAAGAAACTATAAACATACAGAAATTCAAAACATCAAATAGGTTTTCAAATAAATATATTTACTAGGTGGTTTGTCACAAAATTTTTAAATAATACCATAAAAGAATGTTTTCAATTAAACAATAATTCAATAGATAAAATCTGTCTTCTTGTTTGAAGCAAACTTCATAGTTTGTTAAATAGATTTAAGGAAAGGCACCTCTTAAGAAATGCTATGCAGCCAGGTGGTGGTGGCGCACGCCTTTAATCCCAGCACTCGGGAGGCAGAGGCAGGAGGATCTCTGTGAGTTCAAGGTCAGCCTGGACTACAAGAATGAGTTCCAGGAAAGGCACAAAGCTACACAGAGAAACCCTGACTCAAAATAAATAAATAAATAGAAAGAAATGCTATGCAAGAGAAACACTTGAAAGATTCTTTCTTTTAAAATTAAGTGTCTGTACACCACTGTAGTTGCCTGCAGGAGGCCCATAGAGGACAGCAGATCCTCTGGAGCAAAAATTACAGGTAGTGGGGATGCAGGGAAGAAAACTTAAGTGCTTGGCCAGAACACAATGTGTTCTTAACCACTGAGCCCTATCTCCAGCCCCCAAAGGAATACTTTCATTCTATTACATACAAAACCAACTGATTGATTTCAGGGAGACATATATATGCTTTCCCTTTGACACTCTTGCAGAATTTACAACTAGAAGGAAACTTTGGAGCAAAGCAAAGCCATGATTTTTCTGTGAGAAAACACAGGGTCAGAAAATCTTGAGCAATTTACTCAATGTCCATACAAGACTTATGAGCAGAGCCAAGACTGGAGAGCAAGTCTTCTACAAATTGCTTTCCTTTTATCAAACAATAAAAACGTGAGCTTTATGGTTCTTCAAGATTAGTAGATGTTTACAGAAACATTATACAAAAAAAGAAAAGAAAATTCTTTTCCCCTGACCTGAGTTTTTATTTACTACTCATTTACTTTACATTTGTCTTTAAAGAAAGATATTAACCTGATAGTATATAAAAACTAAAAACAAACGCAAATATAAATCTTACCATTTCATCGGATACACCATGGCGATCAAACTGGTACAATGATGCTATATGAACACTAATCCACCAACTAAAGCCTAATGGATCCTTGGCCTGGGTTAGAGAAACAGAAGGTCTTCTTTGGTCACTTGATTTTTCAAAAAGTGTTTTAAGAAGTTTATTCAACCAATTCCAAAATGACTACAGAAACAAAAAGAACATAATTCAGTTAAATTAAGACACTATTTTAATGACTTTTGACAAAGTTTTTCCTGTTCATAATGAAGTATACACACAAAACAGAGCATCAATTATGAACCTTGATGTGTTTTATATTTTAAAGGTCAACACCATACAGAATGTTCAGAAAGTCTATTATAAATAAGAGGTAGATTACTGAATCTACTTTTAAAAGGCAACTATTAGTTTTAAATATTTTACATTGGATTGGATTTTTGTATATTGTATACAAATTATGTATATTGCTACAAATTTGAGATTGATTTATATAGATACGATAAGATAAAAGGTAGATTATTGAATCTACTTTTAGAAAGCAACTACTAGTTTTAAATATTTTAGATTGGATTAGATTTTTGTATATCATATACAAATTATGTATATTGATACCAATTTGAGATTGATATATTGCACATCTATTTCTAATCTTGTTCAAGATACTGTACCTATACAGTTGCTAATTCTTGAATGTTATTATTACCAACTATTAGGATATAAAGAAATGAAAGTTAGTAGTTAGACATTACAATCAAACTTGTGGTCATATTAGGTATGTTTTCAAGGTCAAGCAGAGATATATATTAGATAGACAGGTCATTTTCAAACCCTTCAGAAATCTATAGAATATAGCACTCACAATGTTTCAATAACATAGTTTTGTTTTTTTGTTTTTTTGTTTTTTTTTTTTATGACAATGAGACATGTCTGCTCCTGGCAGCACCAATCTACTTCACAGAAGATGTGGGCATTAAAGAACCGCCACATGGAGTTAACTTTCACTGTGGCAAGTTAGCCACTGGGCAAGAAAGTGCCCTCAAATCAACTTCTAAGAGTATGCTGTCCAAAATGGACGAGTAGGACGGACACAAGGACACAGACACACACATACACACACACACACACACACACACACACACACAACGGACTACCATTCCTTGCCAAGACAAGTGTGGTTGCAGCTTTGGCAACAGGCATCCTCTGATGCCAGTGCAATATGGCACCACTGTTGAAGTGGCTTTGCAATCTGGAAAAGGTACAGTGCCCCTTCCTTCGAAGGCAGCTGACAGCTGAACAGGCAGTGGACCAATGGCTTCTGATGTGCAATGAAACAGTAGCTTGAGCAGTTATTTTTTGAGGAGTAACTAGGCTGACATTGTCTGGCCTCTCAATGGTAGACTGGTATTTAATAAAGGAGATGCAGCCACCTACAAGCCGAGAAGAATGGGCAGCTGAATTCCAAAAACACCAGCAACTTCCAGAATTTAAAATCCTGAATGATAACAGGACACTGGTGGAATTCAAGTTTATCTGGTACATGGAATATTCACACTGAATGTGAGGTCGAGCTGTAGGCCTTGTGTACATACTACTTCACAAATGAGTCTGTCAGATATTCTAAGCATGTAAGCTGAAGATGATGCCCCAACATTGGAGAGAAACCTCAGGTGACTGTCCAGGAAGCTGGCTGTTTCTGTCATAACTCACATTTTTTGCACTTCCTGTTTTACTAGGTAATATTATTTCCCTCTCGGGTCTCTGAGGGAGTTGAAGATTATACAGTTATAGTTACGGTTTTCCTTGTTAAGAAATTCAGAAAAGAAAGTCACTAAGAGGTGTTAAGTGTATAAGTTTGAAAGACATTGTAAGATAGTTTTTTGTTGGTTATACCAGATAGGATAGGAAGTGAATTAGGTACATTTTGGACTCACCAAAATAGGATACATAAAGGAGTATTTTCTCTGAATTTGTCAAATGTAATTGGACTAGACATTGTTGATGTATTTATTGCTCGTATATATGGTATACAGTTATTGTACTTATTGTATATAGTTTTTCTTATATTAGTTATAACTTTTTATTTTAGACAAAAAAAAGGGGAAATGTGGTGATGTATTGTATCCCCCAATATACTTGCCTGGAGATCAGAGGGAAAAGCCAGCCACTCTATAGAAGTCAGGCAATGGTAGCACATGCCTTTAATCCTATCACTTGAGAGGCAGGGATCTGTCTGAATCTATGTGAGTTCAAGGCCACACTGAGAACAGAGCCAGGCATGGTGGCACACGCCTTAAAATTCCAACACTAGTTAACCATGGAGATCTGTACAGACAGACAGGAAGTGACAGAGCTGGGCAGGAAGAAGAAGTGATGTAGCTGGACAGAGAGAGCAAATCAGACAAGGTATATAGATGTGGGTAGACAGGAAGTAGCTTGCTTTTGGAAGCTGCGGAGTTGGTGAGGTGAGGTTAGCTATGGCTTTTCCTATTTCCCTGATCTCTCAGGTTTTCACCCCTCTTATCTGGCTCTGTGTATTTTATTTAATAAGACCATTTAGCAATTTGTCTACAGTCTATCTTTTATATATATCATCTGGTAATCCTCATAGGGAATGAGTAATAACACTTTAGAGAACCACCAAGTAAGCCCCTTCCACAGACCTCCAACACTCCCTCAGAACCCGTCCAGTCACCCCCAACTGTTCCCCGTTCCCCGTTCTTCATCACCTTATCTGGGCCCACAACTCAGGGTAAAAGCCTCCCTACTTTACCAGAGGCCACACCAGCACCCAGGACGCCAGGTAAGAACACTGACCCATGCCTGCAGACCAACAAGACTCACTTGGAGCCCGCTCAGCCTACTAGCAACTCCCCTGTCCTCATCACCATATACCAGCTCACACTTCAGGCTTTACCAGAGGTCATGATGGCACTCAGAACCCCAAGGTAAGACACCCTGCCTGCAGTCCACCAACACTCCCTCCGTGCCTGCCTAACCTATCCCCCAAAGCACTCCTCCCCATCACCATATCTTAGCCCATAAATCTTGAGGAAACACCTACTCCACCTGAGGCCAAGAGAATCCCATGCCACTCTGGCCAGAAGACCAAAGGTAACAGAAACCAAGGTTAAAAAACACAATCAAAAACACCTATTTATCAAAGACAAACTCAGAAATCAGCACCTAGACCCAATACTACCCAAACCCCAAATGCCTAAACACTAGTATAAAAACACAATCAACAACTGCCAGGACAACACAGCTGAAGCACAAGAAAACAGTCTTAAAAACAACTTTCTAAGGATGATGTGGGGGTCCTAAAAAAGGGAATAAATCTGTTAAAGAAAGAGAAGAAAAAATAAGCAAAAAACTGGAAGAAATTAATAAATACCTTTTTAAAAAGCCAAGAAAAGGAAAACAAACAACTGAAGGAAATAAATAAAACTGTTCAAAACCTGAAAATGGAATAGAAGCAACAAAGAAAACTCAAACTGAGGGAATACTGAAGATAGAAAATCTAGGTTAAGCAAACAGGAACTACAGATGCAAAAAAGCATCACCAATAGAATACAAGAGATGGAAGATTATATCTCGGGTGTTGAAGATACAATAGAAGAAATAGATACATCAGTCAAAGAAAATGCTAAATCTACAAAATTCCTGACATAAAACATCCAGGAAATCTGGGACACTATGAGAAGACCAAATCAGAAAATAATAGGAATAGAAGGAGAAGAATCTCAGTTCAAAGGACAAGAAAATATTTTTAATAAAATCATAGAAGAAAATTTTCCTAACCTAAAGAAGAATATGCCTATAAAGGTACAAGAAGCTTACAGAACACCAAATAGATTGGAATGGAAACTAAAGTCCCCAAGAAACACGATAATCAAAACAACATACAGAACAAAGAACAAATATTAAAAGCTTCAAGGGAAGAGGGCCAAGTAATATATAAAGGTAGACCATTAGAATTATACCCAACTTCTCAACACAGACTCTAAAATCCAGAAGATCCTGGACTTATATCATGCAGACTCTAAGAGACCACAGATGCCAGCCCAGACAAATATACTCTGCAAAACTTTCAATCACCATAGATGGAGAAAAGAAGATATTCCATGATAAAATCAAATTTAAATATCTATCCACAAATCCAGGCATACAGAAGGTATTAGAAGAAAAACTCCCAATGCAATGAATGGGTTTAACTACACCGATGAAAACACAGGAAATAATATCACATCAGGAAAACCAAAAAGGAAGAACATACACACTACCACCAGCACCTACAACAACAACAAAATAACAGGAGCTAATAATCACTGGTCATTGATAGCTCTCAATTTCAATACACTCAATTCCTCAACTAAACAAAAAAAAAAAGCACAACTAACAGAATAAAGGAATGTGCTGATACAAGAAACACACCTCAATATTAAAGAGACATTACCTCAGAGTAAACAGTTGGCAAAAGATTTTCTAAGCAAATGAACCTAAGAAACAAGCTGATTTGGCATTTTGAGCTTAGAAAAATAGTATATGTTTGTAGTTTTGTAAATATTACAAATACAAATCCACATAGTATTTATCACTTACAAAAAAGAAAGTAGTAATGTCATAGATCTAGACCATCTGGAAGATGCCACCTTAACCACATAGTCAAAGTTAACCTGTAATCATAGACTGATACCATGTACCTCTCATATGATGCAGTGAAAGAGTAAGAATGTTTCCAGAACAGTCAGTACTGTTACACAGAAAAACCCTATCTCAAAAAACAAAACAAAACAAAAAAAAGAATGTTTCTGTGGCTTTCTTGCCCCAAATGTGTGAGGTCATCATGAAGAAGACACCAGTCCTATATCAGTTACTTCAAAACATCAAGGTTATGCATAGTAAAATTTGAGAAACTGGTATAAGAGACGCTGAAGCAATATAGTAACTAAAGGCAACTTAGGATTGTTTCATAATGGTATCAGGGAAACATTGAGTAGGGGTTGTTGTGTAATATAGAAGAGAGAAACACAAATGGAAAATAAGGAAGCATGATATCTGACAGACTTCCTCTAGTTAGAATAGGAGAGGAGTAAAACAGAAAAAAATAGCACAAGTTTTCAAGTTTTAATGAAAACTGATTGACTTAAGAAACCCAAGGAACCTACTTAGTGTAACTAAAGACAAAAGCAGTGAAGTCACAGAGTTCAAAGACAAAGAGATTAAACAAGTAACAGAAAAATATTGAGTGAAATTAGGGGATGGATGTGACATTAGTAGAGTGCTTGTATTCACAAAACCTTGTATTTAATCCCTAGCATCACACATATAGAAAAGAGACTAATTGATAGATAGCTTACTTCTCAGCAGTAGAGGAAGCCATTGGAAGTACTGTCTCTGCTGTAGTAAAACAACAAAATACTCATGGGCTTAAAAAATCTCACCCCTAATAAAATTTACCTGAAGATTAGAGGACAAACCAAGCCACTACATTAAACATAGATGCCAGGGAGTGATAGCACACACCTTTAATCCTAGCATTCAGGAGGCAGAGGTTTGTCTGGATCTTTTTGAGTTCAAAGCCACCTTGGACTACATGAGATTGACTCAGTGTAGGAGAGAAACAGAGTCAGACAGTGGTGGCACACACCTTTAATCCCAGCACTTGAGATCTCATGCCTTTGCTTGGGAAGTACATAACTTTAATCTCAGGAAGTGATGGCTGGGCAGAGAAAGGTATATAAGGTGTGAGGAGACAGGAATTAGAAGGCTTTTAGGGGAGACTGCAAATGTTCCCTGAGACAGAGACCGCCAGCACATGATTGGACTAAGAAGTGAGTCTTTGCCTACGTGGGACCCAGGGGCACAACCCTGCGCCCCTACACCACCACCCACTGCAGTCCCAGTTTCAGGCCAGTCAGGCAGGCAGACCTCCTGCAGACAGGTCAGACTACCACCATCCCCCATCAGACCCTGTAACCCAAGCCCCACCTCCCCCAAATCCCACCCACCCTCCGAGACTGCAACTGTTCCCTGAGACAGAGATAGCCAGCACCTGAATGGACTAAGAGGTGAGTGTTTATCCTCAAACCTGAACACCACAGCCCCTAGGCTTTGGGCCCAGGAGCACAACTCTGTGCCCCTACACCACTACCCATTGCAGTCCCAGTTTCAGGCCAATCGGCAGGCAAACCTCCTCCTGCAGACAGGTCAGACTACCACCATCCCCAGACCTTGTAACCAACAAGCCCCACCCCTCCAAAACCAACCGCATGCCAAGATTACAACTACTCCCTGAGACAGGGCCACAAGGGCCAATTGGACTAAGAGCTTCTCCCTGAGACAAACAGTCCATCAGCACCAACTAGACCAAGAGCTCCCACTGGACCAAGAGTATCGATCAGACCGAGAGAATCTCCCTCAGACACAGACACCACTTGCACCAAATGGAGAAAGAGATAGGTAGATGCCAGTGCAAAAATACAGTCGACAACAAAAAACCCACCATGACTCCATCAGAACCTACATCAGCAAGACCTGAACATCGAAGAAACAGAAGAAACCGACCTTAAAAATGACCTTAAGAAGATGATATAGATCTTTAAAGAGGAAATGAAAAATTCCCTTAAAGAATTAGAGGAAAAGTCAAACAAAAAATGAGAAGCAATCAGTAAATCTGTTGAAAACCAAGAAAAAGCAATTAAACAAGTGAGGGAAACAGTTCAAGATTTTAAAACTGAAATGGAGTCAATAAAGAAGGCACAAACTGAGGTAATGCTGGAAGTGGAGAATTTGAGTAAACGAAAAGGAACTACAGATGCAAGCATAACCAACAGAATGCAAGAGATAGAAGAGCAGATCTCTGGTGTTGAAGATATGGTAGAGGAAATAGATTCATCAAAGAAAACACTAAAGCCAATAAAGTCATGACCCAAAATGTCCAGGAAATCTGGGACACCATGAAAAGACCAAACCTAAGAATAATAGGGATAGAAGAAGGAGAAGAATACCAACTCAATGGCACAGAAAATATATTCAATAAAATCATAGAAGAAAACTTTCCCAACCTAAAGAAAATGCCAATAAAAATACAAGAAGGTTACAGAACACCAAATAGACTGGATCCAAAAAAAAAAAAAAAACACCCCTCGCCACATAATAATCAAACCACTAAACATACAGAATAAAGAAAAAATATTAAGAGCTGCAAAGGGAAAAGGCCAAGTTAAGTTACATATAAAGGCAGACCCATAAGAATAACACCTGACTTCTCAATGGAGACTCTAAAAGCCAGAAGGTCCTGGACAGATGTTATGCAGACACTAAGAGACCATGGATGCCAACCCAGACTATTATACCCAGCAAAACTCTCAATCAAAATAGACGGAGTAAACAAAATATTCCATGATAAAACCAGATTTAAACAGTATCTCTCTACAAACCCAGCCCTACAGAAAGCACTTGAAGGAAAAATCCAACCTAAGGAAGTTAGATACACCCATGAAAACATAGGCAAGAGATAGATAGTCCCACACCAACAAATACAAAAGAAGGGAAACATACAATACTACCACCAAAAAATAACTGGAATTAATAATCACTGGTCATTAATATCCCTTAATGTCAATGGACTCAATTTACCTATAAAAAGACATAGGCTAACAAAATGGATATAAAAACAGAATCCATCCTTCTGCTGCATACAAGAAACACACCTCAACTTCAAAGACAGACACTACCTCAGAATAAAAGGCTAGGAAAAGACTTTCCAATCAAATGGAATTAAGACGCAAGCGGGTGTAGCTATCCTAATATCTAATAAAATAGACTTCAAACTAAAATCAACTGAAAGAGATCAGGAAGGACATTACATATTTATCAAAGGGAAAATCCGACAAGATGAAGTTTCAATTCTGAATATTTATGCCCCAAATACAAGGGCACCTATATTCGTAAAAGAAACATTACTAAAGCTTAAATCACACATCAAACCTCATACACTAGTAGTGGGAGACTTCAACACCGCACTCTCACCAATGGACAGGTCTGCCAGACAGAAACTTAACAGAGAAATGAGGGAACTAACAGACATTATGACTCAAATGGACTTAATAGATATCTACAGAACATTCCACCCTAACACAAAAGAACATATCTTCTTTTCAGCACCCCATGGAACCTTCTCCAAAATTGACCACTTGCTTGGTCACAAAGCAAATCTCAACAGATACGAAAAAATTCAAATAACCTCCTGTATCTTATCGGACCACCATGGCTTAAAGTTAGATTTCAACAACAACAAAAAATTACAGAAAGCCTATAGTCTCGTGGAAAATGAATAATGCCCAATTGAATCACCAATGGGTCAAGGAAGAAATAAAGAAATTAAAGGTTTCCTAGAATTCAATGGACACTATGAAAGCAGTGCTAAGAGGAAAATTCATAGCTCTAAAAGCCCACATAAAGAAGTTGGAGAAATCTCACACTAGTGACTTAACAGCACAACTGAAAGCTCTAGAACAAGAAGCAAACTCACCCAGGAGAAACAGACCCCAGGAAATAATCAAATTGAGGGCTGAAATCAATAAAATAGAAACAAAGAGAACAATACAAAGAATCAACAAAACAAAGAGTTGGTTCTTTGAGAAAATCAACAAGATAGACAAGCCCTTATCCAAATTAACCAAAAAGCAGAGAGAGAGCATCCAAATGAGCAAAATCAGAAATGAAAAGGGAGACATAACAATGAGGAAATCCAGAGAATCATCAGATCATACTTCAAAAACCTGTACTCCACAAAACTGGAAAATCTGAAAGAAATGCATGATTTTCTGGATAGGTACCACATACCAAAGTTAAATCGAGACCAGATAAACTATTTAAATAGACCAATAACCCTTAAGGAAATAGAAACGGTCATTAAAAGTCTCCCAACCAAAAAAAGCCCAGGACCAGATGGTTTCAGTGTAGAATTCTACCAGATTTTCAAAGAAGAGCTAATACTAAATTCCTTTTATGAGGCTACAGTCACCCTGATACCCAAACCACACAAAGATGCAACAAAGAAAGAGAATTACAGACCAATTTCCCTCGTGAACATTGATGCAAACATACTCAATAAAATACTGGCTAACTGAAACCAGGAACACATCAAAAAAATTATCCACCATGACCAAGTAGGCTTCATCCCAGGGATGCAAGGATGGTTCAACATATGAAAATCAGTCAATGTAATACACCATATAAACAAACTGAAAGAAAAAACAAAACAAAACACATGATCATCTCATTGGATGCTGAAAAAGCCTTTGACAAAATCCAACACCCCTTTATGATAAAGGTTCTAGAGAGATCAGGAATACAAGGAAGATACCTAAACACAATAAAGGCAATTTACAGCAAGCCGACAGCCAACATCAAGTTAAATGGAGAGAAACTCAAAGTGATTCCACTAATATCAGGAACAAGACAAGGCTGTCCGCTCTCCCCATACTTATTCAACACAGTTCTTGAAGTTCTAGCTAGAGGAATAAGACAACAAAAGGTGATCAAGGGGATACAAATTGGAAAGGAAGAAGTCAAACTTTCCCTGTTTGCAGACAATATGATAGTATATATTAGTGACCCAAAAATTTTACCAGGAACTCCTACAGCTGATAAACACCTTCAGTAAGATGGCAGGATACAAGATTAACTCAAAAAAAACAGTAGCCCTCCTATATACAAATGATAAATGGGCTGAGAAAAAAAATCAGAGAAACATCACCCTTTACAATAGCCACAAATAATATAAAATACCTTGGGGTAACTCTAAGCAAGTGAAAGACCTATATGATAAAAAAAACTTTAAGTCTCTTAAGAAAGAAATCGAAGGTATCAGAAAACGGAAAGATCTCCCATGATCATGGATAGGTAGAATTAACATAGTAAAAATGGCAATCTTACCAAAAGCAATCTACAGATTCAATGCAATCCCCATCAAATCCCCACACAATTCTTCACAGACTTGGAAAGAACAATACTTAACTTTAGATGGAAAACAAAAAACCTAGGATAGTTAAAAGAATCCTGTATAATAAAGCAACTTCTGGAGGCATCATGATCCCTGACCTCAAGCTCTACTATAGAGCTATAGTAATAAAAACAGCTTGGTACTGGCATAAAAACCAACACGTAAACCAATGGAAACCAATTGAAGACCCTGAATTAATTCACACACCTATGAACATATGATTTTTGACAAAGAGGCCAAAACTGTACCATGGGAAAAAAAAAAAACATCTTCAGCAAATAGTGCTGGCATAACCGGATGTCAACATGTAGAAGGCTGCAAATAGATCGATACCTGTCACCATGCACAAAACTCAAGTCCAAGTGGATCAAAGACCTCAACATAAATCCAGTTACACTGAACTTGATAGAAGAGAAAGTAGGAAGTAGTCTGGAACTCATTGGCACAAGAAACCACTTCCTAAATATAACACCAGTAGCACAGACACTGAGAGTGACAATTAATAAATGGGACCTCCTGAAACTGAGAAGCTTTTGTAGAGCAAAGGACACGGTCAATAAGACAAAACGACAGCCTACAGAATGGGAAAAGATCTTCACCACCCCACATCTGACAGAGGGCTGATATCCAAAATATATAAAGAGCTCAAAAAACTAGACTTCAAAATACTGAACAATCCAATTAAAAAATGGGCTACAGAGCTGAACAGAGAATTCTCAACAGAAGAATCTCAAATGGCTGAAAGACATTTAAAGAATTGTTCAACATCCTTAGTCATCAGGGAAATGCAAATCAAAACAACTCTGAGATACCTCCTACACCTGTCATAACAGCTAAGACCAAAACACTGAAGACAGCTTATGTTGGTGATGATGTGGAGCAAGGGAAACACTCCTCCACTGTTGGTGGGAATGCAAACTTGTATAGCCACTCTGGAAATCAGTATGGTGATTTTTCAGAAAATTGGGAGTAAGTCATCCTCAAGACCCAGCTATACCACTCTTGGGCATATACCCAAGGAATGCTCAATCTTACCACAAGGACACATGCTCAACTATGTTCATATCAGCACTATTCGTAATAGCAAGAACCTGGAAACAACCTAGATACCCCTCAACTGAAGAATGGATAAAGAAAGCGTGGCACATATACACAATGGAATACTACTCAGCAGTAAAAAACAATGATATCAAGAAATTTGCAGTCAAATGGATGGAACTAGAAAATATCACCCTGAGTGAGGTAACCCAGACCTAGAAAGACAAACATAGTATGTACTCACTCATAAGCGGATGCCAGATGTAAGGGAAGGAATGGCCAGACTGCAACTCACAGCTCCAGAGAGGCTAGCTAACAGGGAAAGACCCTAGGAGGGACACAGGGAAAAACCCTAGGAGCGACACATGGATGACCCAGCAAAGGCGAAGTGGATGAGATCTACATGAGCGGACTGGGTGTGTGTGTGTGGGGGGGGGTGTGTGACAGAGGGCGAGGAGTGGGGAATGAGAACATAGGGAAATGGGAGGGTCGAGCAGGAACAGGGACAGAGTGGGAGGGCAGGGAGGGAGATACCATGACTAATGAGGACATCATGGGAAAAGGAAGAGGCAGAGTGCAGGGGAGGCTCTCAGGAACCCACAAGGATGACACTACCTTGGACTGCTGGCAGTGGTCCAGAGGGTGCCTGGACTGGTCTACTCTGGTGACAGGTCTAGCGAATACCCTAACTATCATCATAGAGCCTTTGTCCAGTGACTGATGGAGGCAGATGCAGAGATCCACGGCCAGGTGCCAGGCTGAGCTCCAGGAATCCAATCGATGAGAGAGAGGAGGGATTCTGCAGGCGGGGAACGTGAATATCATGAGGGGAAGAAGTGCAGAGATGACCGGTCACACTAGGCCCATTAACTCTAGACGAGGGTTTGTGAAGCCCCCACAGAACTGGACTAGGCCCTCTAGATATGGAAGATGGTTGTTTGGCTCGAACTGTTTGGAGATCACCCAGGCAGAGGGATTGGGATCTGTCCCTGGTGCATGGACAGACTTTTGGGAATCCGGTGCCTATGGTGTGACACCTTGCGCAGCCTTGGTGCAGTGGGAAGGGGCTTGGACTTGCCTAGGCTCTGTGTGCGGGACTCTGTTGACTCCCCATGGGAGACCTTGATTTGAGTGATGTGGGGATGTAGTGTGGCTTGGGAGGGAGGGCTGGGAGACGGGAGGAGGGAGGAGGTGGGATCTGCGGGGGTTATGTAGAGTGAGTAGAAAAAAAAAAAAAAAAAGAAGAAGGCTTTTTTGCTGAGGAACTCCCTTTGGCTAGAAAGCCTTTTCAGGCCGAGTAGTTGGTGAGGTAAGAGATGGTGGCTATGGCTTGTTCCTTTGTCTTTCTGATCTTTCAGCATTACCCCAATATATGGCTCCAGGATTTTTATTAAGACCTATACTTTTCCTAAGTGCCTCTCTAACATTTATGCTTAGAGCAAAACAAAACAAACTACTAGACACCTCTTAATATATCCTGCACATCCTTCTCCAGGAGTTAACCCAGTGAATACACCTAATCCTTCCTCTCCACAATGTCCCAGATCTTGGGTTCTACATTCAGTGACCCACTGTAATCTAGCCACCCTGCCTGCACCATAACCTCCCCAAGTCTTCCACCAAGATCTACCCTGAGTGCATCCTTGTACCCAGGCCCCTTCAATGTCACATTCCAACCTCTCCACTGAGCCAGAATCCTACACACCATTCTCCAAGGTCTAGCCAGGTTAAGTCTACCTGATTTCGCCTTCCTCCCACTCACTGTAATGTCCAGATTTACACCCCCAAACTCCAGGCCTGGACCAGGACTGGTTCCTGAAAACCATCCTAGTCTCCTATGTCCATTTGACTACACTCACCTAAGCCATAGCCACCTCTAGATTCAACCCAACCCACACATCCTCATTTCTCTCCTAACCTCCTCTGTCCCTATCACACACAGAATAGTTGGACCATAACCTGTAAGCCACTCTAATAAATCCATCCCACTCTAATACAGAGATTCGGCTTATCAGTTCTGTAACTCTAGAGAATCTTGATTATACAGTATCTGACAAAACCAACAAAAAACCCAACACTAGGCATGAAAAGCCCTCGTTTGAGTTGTTGGTCAGGGTTGCCCATGACTCCTAGAATATTTAGGCTTTTGTTACTGCCCTAGGTAGCAAGAGGGAAGGTACATCCCTACTGAAGACACCATGAACTTGAGACACAGGAGCCAGATGACCCAAGTTCCATCTGATCTGGGAGCCTCCTCCCTGAGGACTAGCTTTCATGGTACCAGAAGGTTCCATGCAAGTTTCCAACAGAGGGAAGCAACCAACAGTTCCACCAGCTATGACAGCTATCAACTACAACAACCAACAGGTGATTGTGGTGATATTTTGCTTGTGCACCCCAATAAAGCTTATCTGAAGATCAGAGGAAAAAGCCAGCCACTATATTAAACATAAAAGTCAGGCAGTGGCAGTACACGCCATTCAGGAGGCAGAGATCTATCCAGATCTCTGTGAGTTCAAGGCCACACTGGGAATAGAGCCAGGCATGGTGGCACACGCCTTTAATCCCAGCACTAGTTAACCATAGAGGTCTGGAGGTCTGTACAGACAGATAGGAAGTGGGCATGGCAGAGTAGCTGGGTAGAGAGAGGAAGCAGATGGCAGAACAGAAAGGCATATAGGCATGGGTATACAGGAAGTAGGTCTCTTTTCAGAAGCTGAGGAGTTGGTGAGGTGAGGTTGGCTGTGGCTTGTCCTATTCCTCTGATCTCTCAGTTTTTCACCCCAATATCTGGCTCTGGGTTTTTTATTAATAACTCTGTTTAGTAATTCGTCTTACAGGTGATGATAACCATAAAAGTGTAGTGGCAAACATACCTTGGCAGTAACCAACAGCTCTCTAATTGGACTTATAAGACCCACTCAAGAAGGAAATCACATCTGGTACTGTAAACCTAGCCAACTTCCCTGGGCTAGTGTAGTCATGAATCTTAAGAAGAAACTACAACTGCCACTTTACTAAACCAGCATAATACCCAACTTTATTATTAAAAGCTGTCCTTATACCCATAGGTACATGTAGTTCTCACCTCTCCTCAAAGAAACTCATCCTTCCATCAAATGGAGACCATAACAAAAAAACACAACTGACCAAACTGCAAAGTGGTAGAGCACAGTCCCCTCTGATAACATATACAACAAACTAACGCACCTAGGATCAGGGATCATTTCAAAAGTGGATGATGGTGATGATAAGAGTCAGAGAAACAGGAATCTTGCTGTGTCGGAGTTGTCACCGACATGGCTGCTAAACACAAAATGAACAAGGCTGACACCAAGAGACATGCTAACGTGGAAGGCGGAAAGCTCAGAAGGCTTCAACACTACAGAAAGAATTACAGGCAACTAAGGAATGGTCAGAGGGAAAACAGCCTTCCCCAGAGAAAATCACCAATACACACAAACGGACATGTAAATAAAGAAAAAGAGACTGTGACTCTGAATACGACCCAAGGGGGTAGGAAGTAGATGAGAGGGTCTGGAGGAAGGAAGTGATTAAATTGTAATTAAAATAAAAAAAAAAACAACCCTTAACTCCAACTCTGCTTCATATTGACTCATCCTGAAACACTTTTCTGAGGTGAAGTCAGGAATTCCCACTTCACTTCAGGAGAGTTCTCTGAAAAGAACTGCAGGCTGCAGAGGATCTGTCTGTCTCCCGCCCCACTGCTGGTGACACTTCTACATCAGCACCCAGCAATTTGTGGTTTTAATTCACCAAGGCCAACGGCTTCTTGTCATTTAAATATTTCTTTGTATATACCAACACACAGGCACACACACCCTTTTCTCTGCTCTCCTACATAAAAGGTGGTGTAGTAGAATCCTTTGCACTTTGCTCATTTCATTTCACAATGTATTGGGGAAATCATACTACTTCAAGAAGCCTCATTCTACTACACACACACACACACACTATATATATATATATATTCATTTTATGTGTTAACTTGACCAGATGGTAGGTTATGTTATACTGGATACACATTTTAAATATACATTTAAAATTTCCTGAAGTAACATATAAACTAGTAGGGTGAGTAAAGCAGTATGCCCTCCTAATGTGGGTAGGTGGGGCCCTCCAATTCAGACACGTCATTAAAAGTAAAAAGCTGCCCGCCCTGTGGATCAAGAAAGAAAGTCTTCTTCAAGTTGATGCAGCCATTTTTCCCTCCCTTCAGACTTGGAATGAGACTAGATTTGCTTTCAGGCCTTTCGACTCAGACTATAACTTGTGTGTAGTCAGTTCTCCTAGGTCTCCAGTTTGCCATCTATACATCCTAGGATAGTTTCTATAACCATATTAGTCAATCTCTTATAACAAACTTCCTTATGTATTCTATTGGTGCATGTTCATTGGAAGATACAGGCTAATATAGCAGAATATACTACTTTGCAAACAATACTGTGTGTGATTTGAGTAGTCATTCTCCTACATACAGAAATCCAATATATGAACTTGTTACAACAACTAAATATCAATTTTCCAACTTACTTCTGCAACAGACCATTTACTTCTGTGGTCTAGAAGATGAATAAGCAGAACCCATAATTCTTTAACACAGGAGCATGAGTAGTGATTAATCATTAATGCTTCTGAAGGCCTAACCTACAAAAAAAAAAAAACACAGCTATTTACATGTTACATAACTAATTGCTACAAAGAGTTAAAATGTTTTCTCAACTTAAGAAAGTGTCATTTCACTAACTCTTTAAAAAAATTCCCTTTACAACCAAAGTACGTGATAACCCTTATTTTTAGCTTAAAAAAAAAAAAAAAAAAAAAAAAAAGAATTTTCAAGCATGGGTTGAGCAGTACACATTTAAGATTTTGTTAGAAATAAGCTCTGTGAGGACTACTAAAATAAGCACAGCAATGTAACAGCAAATAAAGTGAAAGAGATATTGGCGCAAAAGCATTTTCTAATATAACATTCTTTACACAATACCTGTTTTGAGTATAGGGTTGAATGAACCTCAGTCAGTTCCACCTTTAATACATATATACAATCATATATAATATATATATATATATACATATAGAGAGATTCCTGACAGAAATTTAGAAATAAATTTGCATGTTATAAGAAAACATAAACATGCTTCAAACGATAGATAGGCAGGAATAAGGAGTTCTAGTACACAACTGTACAGAGTAAGTATATATAGAACAAATTATTCTCAATGTTTTTACCATACTGACAGATTTGATAAATATTTAACCTGATTTAAGCATTATATAATGTATATGCTTATCAAAACATGTTACCTCATTAAAATGTCCTAACTTTATATTTTAATGTACCACTTTAAAAATTAACTTGTAAGATGAATTCTAGCCTATTATAAACATTTATATCAAACATATATATATAAGCACATATATTTGTAAATATCTTATCAAATGTAAACATTTACATTCTCATCTCATTTAACTCCCAGATAATAGTAACCAAATACAAAGCAAGGAACTTTAACATGGAAACCATTTCAAATCGTTATATATTGAACTACATGTATTAAAGGATTGTTGTCATTAAAACATTAATAATTCTTAGAGCATTACCTTGTCATATCTGTTGAGTGCCAGGCTTATTAAGTCACAGAAAAGATTTTCACAATGTTCTTCAAATAGGCTGACATTGGTTAAATTGTCACCTGCCTGACTGATAAACTGACGACCATAAACAACTTGTTCTGCAAAATAAAATAAATTCTGCTGTAAAACTTCAGATTTTATTAATTCTCACAAGAAAATGATTTTACCTCTTAAAATTTGTCTAAAGTAAAACACAATTTAAAATAAGTCAGGTAACTGCTTATGGGTCCACCTAAGAAATCTTTTCCAATTCTATATTGTTTAATTAAGTTCTCTTGTATGAGGCCATCTTTGAAAAGTTTACTGCTCTATCATTTTAAAATAAAAGTCCTCACCTACACCTCTTAAGAATAAAGCAGTTAAAACATTAGTCTTTTTTTTTTTTTTTTTTTTTTTCGAGACAGGGTTTCTCTGTGTAGCTTTGCGCCTTTTCCTGGAACTCACTTGGTAGCCCAGGCTGGCCTCGAACTCACAGAGATCCGCCTGGCTCTGCCTCCCAAGTGCTGGGATTAAAGGCGTGCGCCACCACCGCCCGGCAAAACATTAGTCTTTTAACAGATGCTAGCATGCTCACCACTTGTAATTATTTTGTGGCATAAAACAGAGCAAAGCAAGGTAATAACCGAAGAACCAAAACTTGTACCTACATCAGTGAGTCCACTTGAATATTGTCCTAAACATATGAAATATAGTCATTACAAATCTGTGAATGACTTTTGTTTATCTATGTGTCTATGTACATGCCTTTAATGCCAACACTCCAAAGATAGAGGCAGATGAACCTCTTTCAGTACCAGAACAGCAGGACAGCCTGGTCAACATACTAAGGTCTAGGTCAGCAGGGTTAAATAGTGAGTGAAACTGTCTCCGACCCTCTCAAAAAAAGACCAAACAAAACACAACAACAAAAAATAAATACACAACATTCGAAATATAAGATTACTAGCCATATATACAAACCCCTAAAAGTTAGAAAATTTGTAAAAGAAAATTAAAATTATGTAAAGATATGGAAGTTAACTGATAACCAGAAAACTCCTGAAGAAAAAGACACATTCAGTATTGCTTTCCATGTATCAGCAATACATAAGTTTGTTACTGGCAAGAGTCTGAAGAAAAGGCACATAATCTAAACTTAACATCAAAACTTCAATATCCCATTCTATGTCTAAGAAAATATTTTATAGACTGTATGGACAGGTTAACGGTATATGCTTATGTGTCTTATGGGAAACATTTATTTATAATAGTAAAAAAAAAATCCAGAAACTATTGTTAAAAAGAGACATGGCTAAATACACAGCCTCAGAAAAACTGAACCATATGTACTTTCCCCAACAGATATCTAAAAAGGTGCTAAATGGGAGCTGGGGAGGTATCTTAGCAGGTAGAATGCTACTGCATCACTACAAAAGCCCTATTTTGATTGCCAGCACCCAGGCCAAAGTTGGGTATGGCAGCAAGGGCCTCTAATTCAGTGCTAGGGAAGGAAGATCCTAAGGGCTTGTTGGGCCGTCAGATGAGCCAAAATGGCAAGTCCATTTTCAGTTAGTAAGAGACTCTTGTCTCAGCCAGGTAGTGGTTACCCCAACTTTTAATCCCAGCACTACAGAGGCAGAGGCAGGTGAATCTCTTCAAGGCCAGCCTGCTCTACAGAGTGAATTCCAGGACAGCTAGGGCTGTTACACAGAGAAACTCTGTCTCGAAAAACCAAAATGAGAGACCTCGACTAAAAAAAATAAGGTAGAAATTTCTGATGTCGACCTCTGGTCACTATAGATGCTACAAGTGTGAACAGACTGTTGACATATGTAAACACATGTCAGACACACACACACACACACACACATACACATACACACACACACACACCCTGCTAAATGAAAAACCACAATGAAAAGTACAACCATACCATTTGTAGTTATAAACAAAAATGAATATATGTATACCAACAGATCAAAGACTGAAAAATAAACTGACCAAGCTATTTCCACTTATCTGGGGGGGGAGGGGGCATGAACAATGAACACTCTGGGTGAAATAGAGCGATAAACATTTCCTACCTACTTTTTAAAAAAAGTACTTACAACTGTTTATTTCCTTTTGAAGAGGGTCTCTCTTCATAGTTCAGGCTGACCCAGAATTCATCTACAATCCATGCTGACCTTAGGATCCTCTCACCTCAGCCTCCTAAGAGCTAGGTTTATAGACTATATGCCAGCATACTCAGATGGCTAATTTCATTTTTAAAAGCAATGAAAATTAGAATTTTTTAAAAGAATTAAGACAGAAACCCATAAACTTACTCAATTTTTCACCTAGTATGTGAAGTATTTCCAGCACCAGCCAATGGGTATCCAAGTAGAGATGTAATAAATGCCATGATGGTGGGAAGAGCTGTGAATGACATTTTTAGTAGTAAAAATTCATACTTTACTAGATATTTGTACTACATCACAAAACTCCTCCATGCACAAATATAGAACCAAGTAACTACCAATTAACTATCTAAAGGCTCAGAAAAATTTTGTCGTGATTAGAGAATTCTTTCACTGATGATCCTTGAAAGGATACATTTTTATTTGCTGATTTAATACAGATGTACTAATGAAAGAGCTAAATGGACTGGGACAGTACACACCCCTTTTAACAAACCACTGATTCTACTTAGCTACAAGGCTATAAAGGAATCTAAGATACAATTTTCGCTTTAGAAATTAGCTAAGAAATATTCTTTAATGCAGGGAGTGCATAGGAAACATAAAATATAAAAAAAGAGAACTTCAGATTAGCATGCCAACTATATGATCATCCTCATTAAGAAATGAAGTTGACAAAGATGAAGAATTTTCTCTTTCAATTCATGACTGAGCACTCAAACTCAATTCTACCAAACTCAAGTCAAAATTTTAGCTCTATGATGGTACTGGTTTCCACTACTCAACACTGAGTATCACTGTAAAACAATATAGTGACATTAACAAGTTCCACTGAAATACACAGAAAAAATGATGAAGGGTTTTCTCTATCAGATATACAAACACAAAAATACTAGACTAGCTTGGCAGTGGTGGCGCACACCTTTAATCCCAGCACTCAGGAGGCAGAGGCAGGAGGATCTTTGTGAGTTCGAGGCCAGCCTGGGCTATAGAAAGAGTTCCAGGAAAGGCGCAAAACTACATAGAGAAACCCTGTCTCAAAAAAAAAAAAAAAAAAACTAGACTAATAACACAGTGGCACAGGGAGAGATAACAAGCAGCAGGAACAGGGAAGAAATAAACATGACATTTCAAATCAATGAGGAAAATGTAATCCATTAAAGAGTCATCACATCCATTTACAGAAACTAGTATCAGATTTCTTATCTCCCTATATATTTTTTAATCATTATGTATATGGGTGTATTGTCTGCATGTATGTATATGCACCATACACACGTCTAGTGAACGTGGAGACCAAAACAGTGCAATGAGATTCCCTAGAACTGGAGTTACAGATGCCTGTGAGCATCATGTGGTTGCTGGGAATCAAACCTAGAATTCTGGAAGAGCAGCCCATGCTCTTAACCTCTGAGGTACCTCTTTAGCATCCACCCCCTACATATAGTAAAAGAGATAAATTATAGCCATAAATGTAAACATCAAAATATTTTTAACAGCACAAATATAACATTAAAAAAATATATAAACACACACACAATTAGATATACAATATCTAATAAGTAACATCTCTAATGTAAATTATTACGATAGATGCTCAACTGGAAATAGTAGCTAAAATAATGCTTTTCATATGTAAGACTGATATACTGTATATAAAAAAATATATAAAATCTTAAGTTTTTAAATGAATATTTTATTACAGAGTAGTATTTTGGTATATATTTTGTATTTTAATGTTTAGTCTTCTAGACTTCAGATAAAATATTGTTTCAAGTCACCCAAATCAAAATTTCCACAAAATCTCAGATAAACACCCTTGTGCACAAAGGCCTCTTTCTGTTGACAGACAAGTTATGTATGTTTATTTTCTTATGCATTTGATGAATAAATAAAATACAACCACTCCAATTTACAGAAAGCAGAATGGAAATTACCCTCCAAAACTACCCATGTACCTTTATCGTGACAGAATTTAAAAAGCAATAATTGACTTGCTTTCTATAACACATTAACCTATGACTATTTTAGAACTTATTATTACATATTGATCTGATAAAATTTTTTATTGTTGAAGTTCACCGAAATATAAATTTTGACAAGTATCATGTTACTAAAAATTTATTGATATTAGTAAAGCCAAATATAATAGAAGGGGTTAAAAGTTCTGAAATTCCCATAAATTACTATAATTTGTCATTTACCTATGCTCTAGCTTTCATATACAGAATTTGTTTTTCACCTATAAGCTAAAATGTGCTATTATAACATTAAAAAAAAAATCAAACTTCAGAGTGTTTATCACTAGTAGAAAAAAAGAGGCATAGTTAAAACAACCAATCACATTCCAACAAAGTCTTAGAGATTGGAATACATAAATGTGGGTTTCAAAATGCCAAATTTTCCTTTGAAGTCTTCAGGACTGAACCCAGCACTGTCTGTACATGTGATAAATACTCTACCATTTAGCTGTGATATGATGTAAAAGTGTATAATTCCATATGATGATTTTCCGTATGATTTTTCTTTGCAGATAAGGGTATAGTTGGTAGTGTGCTGTGTCAGCATACATCACAATTTCCAGCACTCCCTGAACTGGACATGATAGTCTGGGTGTGTAATCCCAACACTTGGAAAAAAGGCAGAAGGACCAAAAGTCCAAGATCATACTGAGGCCAGCCTCAGATTCCTATAACAGTATTTAAAAAAAAAAAAAGCCTTTTCTTAAATTTTACTATAACATATAAATGACATGGCATTTGACCAAACCTTTATTGATGAGAATGACAGAAATTTCAAAGAGGTTAAAGAAGTTCATTTTTATTTGAAATTTCTAAGCATTTACACTTCCAAATAGAGAACAGCTATTGTTTCACGGTAGGTTTTAAGCACTTTAGGCAAACCAATCATTTAATTCTTCCCACAATCGTAAGTTAAATAAGTTGCATAAATGGAGAAACTAAGGTGAGACACATTTATATATATTAAAAAATACATAATTAACAAGACAGGAGATAAGGGTTTCATTTCATCCCATGCTTGTACCAATTCCTATTCTTGAATAATACTCTTTTTCTTGGGGGAAAAAAATGTTGGATAATTTAAAAAACAAACTAATCAAACCTTAATCTGGTTTTGATTTACAAATGTTCCTAGAGTAACACTGGGAAGTTCAGCTAGATGTCCAATATACAGAAGTAATCCACGAAGTTCATCAACCAACATCGAAGGAAGCTGAGCTTCCAAGGCCTCATAGGGATGGACAGGGAGATTGTGGCTCTCAGCATCTTGTACTTTCAAGAACCTAAAAAGGCATTAGATAGAATAAATATACAAGAGTTTGTGTGAATATACCCACAGATATCTGTGCAGTAAGAAAAACACTCATCTGTTATCCTACCTGAAGATGAAAACTTTAATGTAGTGGAGAAATGTTACACATTGCCGCCTAATACCTTCTGCTTTGGAGTGTAAGGTGGCTATCTTCCCTGAAAAGGAAAGACACTATCAGTGATAGCTTTAACAACTGTCAGTAACCAAATGCTTTTACAGGGTTGTCTTAATATCTAACCTATTAAGTCTTACTAAGTTTACAACAAATATAACTTGAAAACCACTTTCTCTAGTCTCTCATATCACACAGAACCCACAATAGGAGTTCACATATGCTTTACCTTCTTATAATCTATTTGCAAAATCTGCTTAAAATGCAAATTCTTCAAGATTTCATTTTTCTTTTAATTATGTGTCTGTGTATGGGTATGTGTAGGTGCCCAGGGAGACCATCAGATGCCCCTAATGCTGGAGTGACAGGTAGTTGTGAGCTGCCTGACATGGGTGAATGTTGGAAACGAAACTCAGTTCCTCTGCAAGAGTAGTTCATGCTTAAGGGCCCTTTCTCTAGCCCTTTGAATTATTTCTTGTTGCTCTCAAGTCAAAGTGCATAAAGGTCATCAACTATATATATCTATATCTATCTATAAAAACTCCTTATAATGGTTTATAAGGCCCAAATAACCTTTGAATACTTCTCCTAAACTCATCTCCCACCTTTTTCACTCAATTTCTTTAACATTATATACATTGCTGCTATATGCAAAACACTGATAATCGTTATAATACATGAGACAAAAACTAAACAAAGGCAGAGAAAACAGGATAAGAATTATAGGCAAAAATTTCTATTCCATATTTAACATAAAACTTGTTTGAATTCAAATGAGCAAAATGGCTACTACTTTAGCAAAATTGCAAATGGAAATAAATGTAAGATTACACTAAGAGCTACATATTAAAACTGCTCTTTATGTCACTAATAAATAAAATTTTTTTGATCCTTGATATATATATATATTTATTTGGTCTGTCCCTCCAAAACTTACACTGTAATTTAATTCCACTGTGGTGGTATTAGGAATTGGAGGTAGAGTTGGTTAGGGCTTGAAGAACTGACCAGTCACTAAGAAGGATGAATGACATCTCAAAATCACAGACCACATTATTTACTAGTGGTCTGCTGCAACAAGACTTTACTACTCGTGCTGTCTCTTTTGCAGGTGCCTATGAGGCCCATGTTGTACCTTTATAATATGTAGCTGCCAGATCTAGTTTCTCAGTCTCTGGAACTATACTTAAATAAACCTCTTCTCTTTATAAATTAAAAAGTCTCAGCTACTCTGTCACAGCAACACAAAACAGACAAATTCCCATTTTCACAATTCTCAGCCCATGAAAACAGTATTCTCTAAAAACTGCTAAAACCTCTGTATCTGGGTAAGATGGACTAAAGAGTTCAGATGTCCTCTATCTCCTATCTTAAACTTTAAAAACCAGAAACAACATAAAGTAAGTTTTCAGGTACTAGAATCATGACAATAAATTCTACCCTACTTTATGATCATAACAGCTTCCCATGCAGTGGTAGTTTCTATGCAGGGAGAACTAGACAGAGCCTACTTAAGGAGATTTTAAACAATTAAATAATATAATAATAATATAAGAAAGAGTGATGATTTCCAGGTCTCCTTAGTGCTGCTAATCTACTCAGTGTTGAGAAGAAACATCACCTTAGACTAAAGAACATTGAAAACAACTCTACAAAGTGCATACCAGTTAGGACAGTTCAAGTTCCTAATTAGCAGGAATGAGAAATAAATCACCATACATCAGAAAGGTTTGCCAGGTTTCCTCCTAGGCTACTAGAAACTGCTTATAGACACCCTCACAAAATTGAAAACAAACCTGAGAAAGACCTAATAGAATACAAGCATTAAATAGCAAGCGAGAACAAAAAATAACAAGCAAGATGAATGCTGAAAATTCCTAGAAGCAAATATATAAAATCCACATATACCACAATGTAACATTACTAGATATTCAAAGAAACAGAAAAATGTATCACGGAACCACAAAAAAAAAAAAAAAAAAAAAAAAACAAGCAATAAAAACAGATCAATAAAAAACATGGACAAGTCACCAGTCACCAACGTCATGAGCAGTGATTATACATATACCTCATATATTTAAGATGGGTCAACTTTGCCTCAAATTAAAGCAAACCTAAGGGACAGAACAAGAACACCCTGTAGCGGGCATGTCTGGCATGAAACAGTCTCACGAGATGATAATGAAACAATGATAATTTGTATTTACTGCTAACATCCTACGAAAACAAGACAAATCTGACAGTTAACAACAGGGACAACAGCTAGACCATGATGCTAAAAAATAAACAATTTTCATTAAATACAAAAATAAGATAGGACTCTGTGGTTATGGTAAAATGACAAGTCAAACCTTTATAATCATGTCTGAACACAGAAAAAAAAGCACTACGCAACCAAATACCAGACACCTTTGTCTTCGTGTTATTAAGTCCAGTTTAATTAGTCACCCTTACATCTTACCCAAATCAACAAGCACAATGCTTTGGGAAATTAATGAACCTACTTGACTAAAAACACGTTCTAGGTGATCTCATATTTGCTAGGCATTTACTGATACTGATAAACACAACATGCATAAAGGCATTTAAACTTTACAAGGACTCAATCAATGACACAGGAATTGTCACATAAGAGACACACAATTAGCTAAGTTTAGAACCTAAGGTGAACACAAAGGCTTCAAATGCTATACTGAACCAAAATTATTGCAAGGAAGAACAGATGGCCTTCCATAAAAACATTGCCTTTCAACTTCCTTCACAACCTACCTGTACACCACCAAAATCAGCAATCCACTAAGTTCCAAAAGGAAATAAAAGTAGAAAGCTGGAAAGATGACCTAGGAGGTCTGTAACTTTTTATCTTGTATTTATGTTTTCTACCCCACTCCTTGCCTCCAAAGAAATAATTCTCTCAGATAAGTTTAAGTTTTTTCAAGTCAGATTTACCTTAAATCCTACATAATTGAAAAAATACTATAAATCTTACTTATAACAAAATTTAAATATCATACTCTTTCAGAATACTAAATACACTGTGTTCTCAACCTTCCTAATGTTGTGACCCTTTAATACAGTTCCTCATGTTATGATAATACTACTGTTATGAATTGTAAATATCTGATAATCAGGATATCTGATGTGACCCCCCACAGGAGTTGAAAGCCAAAGGCTGAAAGCCGCTGTACTATACCATGACCTTCTGAAACACTTACTTCACATTTTTATGAAACCCCAGTTTCATATCAGAGCCCCATATGGAAGTCAGTGTAATAGAGTGGAAATCATTTTTTGTGATTTAGCACACATGAAACTTACCAAAATCACAGCTGACTTGTACTAAGGATTCCAAGTTGAATAGCTGTTGCCTGATTTAAAAAATGTGAAAGAGTAGATTTTAGCATAATGTAAAGCACATAGCAATTACATGGATTGGGTTTCTAACACTACTGGGTAGATTCATTATTTTTTTTTTTTTTTTTGGTTTTCCGAGACAGGGTTTCTCTGTGTAGTTTTGCGCCTTTCCTGGAACTCGCTTTGGAGACCAGGCTGGCCTCGAACTCACAGAGATCCGCCTGCCTCTGCCTCCCAAGTGCTGGGACTAAAGGCGTGCGCCACCACCGCCCGGCGATTCATTATTTTATAATTCATTTTGTGAATGTTTATTAAATGCTTCCACGACAAGATTGGTTTTTCTTTTAAATTTGTGTTTTGTTTTGGGGGGCAGGTTGCAAGGGCAGAGGGCAGATGGGAGGAGACAGGGAGATAAGTGGGAACAGATTGCAAGAATCAATAAAAGCTTTTTAAAAAGTTGTCTTCAGACATTGTAAATTTTTAAAGATAAAATACATCTCTGTCTAAACTTACAAAGTACCTATAGAAGATACATCTCAGGAACTATTTCAAAATCACAGCCTTCAGTGACAATGAGATATTTCTATCTTCAGGAAATTTAAGATACAACAAACATTCTAAGGTTAAGTGTTAGGTTAAGTTGTATCACACAGCTATGTATTGGTTCAGAAAATACAAAGAATTATTGCCCTGATTAGTTCCTAGTCAACTTGATACAAGTTATCGGAGAAGAACCTCGTTTGAAAAACTGCCTTTACCAGATTACTTAATAGGAAAGTCTTTAGGGCATTTTCTTGATTGATGATATGATATCGGAGGCCCAGCTCACTTGGGATGGTGCCATCACTGGACAGGTAGTCCTACGTGGTATAAGAAACCAGCCTTACTTACCCTCTTCTAGGAGGGAATGGGAGGTGGATTGGGAGGGAGAGGCTGGAGGGGCAGGAGAAGAGAGGGATCTTTGGTATGTAAAATGAATAAATTTTTTTTTTTTTTTGTTTTTGTTTTTGTTTTTGTTTTTCAAGACAGGGTTTCTCTGTGTAGCTTTGGAGCCTTTCCTGGAACTCATTCTGTAGCCCAGGATGGCTTCGAACTCACAGAGATCCGCCTGCCTCTGCCTCCCGAGTGCTGAAATTAAAGGCATGTGCCACCATTGCCTGGTAAAATTTTTCTTAAAAAAAAAGAAAAAGAAAAAAGAAACCAGGCTGAGCAAGCCATGGGAACAAGTCAGAAAGCAGCATTTTTTGTGGTCTCTGCTTCATCCTTCATTCAGCCTCCTGACTTAGCTTCCATTAATGATGGACTGCAACCTGTAAGCTAAATAAACCTTTTTCTCCCCAAGTTGCTCCTGGTCATGGTCTTTGCAGTAGAAAAGCAAACTAAAACAGTTACATAAATGAGAAGTGAATATATAAAGCCATATGTTGCCTCATTTTAATTCCTGATAGTAATCCCATGTCATCATTCCTACTTGCCTTCAAATTCTGTTGTATAAAGACCCATTCACTATAATGCTCAGAATTATAGAAAAATCGCTCAGCTCGTTCTATCAAATAACAGAGCTGGAGAGATGGCTCTAGAGTCAAGAGCACTTTTTGCTCAGAGAGGACCTACATTTGGTTCCCAGTACCTATGGTGACTCACAGCCATACATAATCCAATTCCACGGGGGATCCAATGCCCTCTAATGACCTCTGTGGACACAGGCATACATGTACACATGCATACAAACAGGCGAAACACTCATAAACATGATTTTTGTTTTAACTAAAAAAATAAAATAAAATAAAATAAAAAAACAGAATACATCAAAGATACACTGATGTCTCTTTATGAGGGCTAGAGATTAAATCCAGGCTACTGTAAATGTTAGGCAAGCATCCTACCACTGAGCTATACTTGCATTGAATAAATATTTGTGTGCGTGTGTATAATATTCTATACATAACATATACTGCATATGCACTGTTTTTGTTTTTAAGACAAAGTCTTAACTGTAGTCAATGTGTAGCTTATGTTGGCTTGGAACTTACAGCAATCCTCTGGGCTCAGCCTGACTAGTGCTGAAACTGCAGGCATGAACCATAACGCCTGGCCTATCAGTGTACACACACACACAAATAAGGATTCTGAAAATCAATATAAACAACTCCTTAAAACCATTATGTTGATGATGGTAAGATGAACAAAACAAGAGCATTTCCCAATGCTTTTGTAATGAGTATTGGGAAAAACCCAGCAATGTAAAACTAGAAAGCATATAGACTCAAGAGTTAAAAACAGACATACATGTACCTGAATAAATGAAAGAGCTCTCGACATGAATTTGCTAATGCTGTTTCAGTAACCCATTGGATGCCAAATAGTTCTACTGTATCCTCTTCAAAATTAGTTGGTAATGGGTCAAGATTTAAAATTAACCTGTAATGAAAATGCTGACTTAATCATTTGAATCCAGACTATACACAGTATATATAAGTCGGGAAATGCTTAGGTATCTTACACCTTATATTGTGTAAAACAGGTGAAAAGAACATGACTCGAAAGGGAAAGCCTAAAAGGATTCTGGGCAATTCAGACAGTGGTCTTAGGTCATAGCATTTTATCTGTGAACAAGAGGTTTTTAAATCACCAAATATTCTGAATTATGCCTGAAGAATGACATTGTGAAGTTATGTAATGTGCTTTAAGGTTGTTAAGAAAGTATAATCATAAAAATCAGCAAAAATGATTTCCTTCATTAATAAAATTGCGTCAAAAGACATTACCAAAATAATTCAAGAACAGCAATTTTACTGTAATCAATTAATTACATTTATTCAACCGAGGTAAGTTTATGACTCTGTATGCACAGATACTTGGACTGGAAAGAACCAGAGCAACAAAACCAGTTGTGTCCTACTTACAAACTACTGAAAACGTGTAAGATGGTACTGTCCTTAAAAGGAAGTATCAATTCCAAAAGCCTAGGCTGCTCAGAAAGCAGTCTAAGTAAATTAAATGTCGGTATTCAGCTACCCACTCCTAAAAGATTATCAATCACCAAGAAAGTTCTCGGAATACTCAAAACCCAGCCAGGGCACAAACACTGACTGGCACCTTCTAGGTACTATATACCAAACAATGTTTGATGAACACCGAAGTTTACACTTTAGTGATAACTAAATCACGCTGGTGGGGATCTTCAATTCGTTTTTGACCTACCGCTTAAGGGCGCCACTGGCAAGGTAGGACTCGCCAGAAAAAAATTTGCCTTCTCTGTTGTCAAAAGCACAAGAAAAGCAAGGGGGTTTGCACCATTCTGCCCCCAGCTCCAGCTCTAAGCTGTCGGTCAGGAACGTCGCCACGGCCGCACAGCCATCCATGATTTACATCCTGCCCTGAAATGGCATCGTGGTTCCACGCAGTTATCGTTAGGGCTCCGGAGAGAAGCTGGAACAAGCCGAAAGGTAAGGAGCTCCACCTCGGAAACCCAGAACGGCCCCTTAGCACCTGGGAAAAACAAAACCAAAACAGAAAAACCTGAGAAGGCAAAACGTCCGCACACATCCGGGCGTCTTCCTGCGCCCCGGCCCGAGACCTGAGCCGCCGGGACTTCCAACGCCGTCCTCGCTCCCTCCCGGCTACGGGTGGGTTCGGAGGCCCTCACGCACCTCGGGCGGGCTTCCTAACGCGGGCCGGGGTGGTGCGGCCGGCCCCGCCGCCTCCTTCCGCCTCAGCACGGCGTTCAGGGCGGGCGACCGTGCCGGAAGAACCCCGGGCCCAGCGAGCGCTTCCACCGCGGAGACCCGCAGGCCGGGATCCAGAACGCGGAACCCTGCGGGACCAAGCCGGAAGCAGGCGAAATTCCCGCCACGGCATGCCCCGCCTCCGACACCGCCCTCTCGCGAGGTCTTCACTGAAAGCAGTGGCACTGCCCGAGATCTCGCGAGAGCTGGTGGGTCCGGAGAGATAGCGGAGTGCTGAATTTCCCTTTCTCTCTACCGTTATGACTTCGGTGAGACCGCTGTACGCTAAGGTAGTTCTCCATTTAGACGGAAGTGAGTGAGGAGGGTGTGAGAACAGCTGGGATCAGCTTCCGGCCAGGAGGGGGCGACGCCCAGGAGGCCCGCACCTGTCTCGGCCGCCCGCCGGGCCACCCTCTACCTGCTCTGCGGCCCACACCGGCTTTCCTGGGATGGAGGATGCCTTCTCCTCCGAAGCCCTGGGACAGGAGAGCACACGGAGAAGAGAATCCCGTGTTCCCAGACACTGAATAAGTCAGGTTGCTTTCTCCTCCGGCATAACAACTTTTATTCCGTTTGCAATGCATCTGAACAAAGTTACAATTTTGTAAAATACATAGTCCATTCGTTTACCTCATTACGGTGTTCTTTAAAATGGACTCCTCAGGCTTTTTCAGTGCAACCAAGAGATAGCTAACACGTTCGAATATTGCCATCCGGAGATGTAAGGAGAAAACTGAATTCAAATGCCGGCTGTAACTTGAATATGTAGTTTTGCCTGTGTTCGCTTCATACAGAACCTATCCTAACTCTTGTCTAAGTACAACTTATTTTCTGACATACCGGATGAAGTGAGAAAAAAAAAACACAATATGATCTTTATTCCCGATACTGGGTAGGGCTACGGATGTTGTATTTATTCAGCTCAGTTGTACTCTGAGACTTGATGTTTTTTTATTGCGTGCTGTGTCATATTGAAGAGGCTTAGCTTAACATTAATATGGCCATGATAGACTGCAGACTAACAATACTAGGACTCGGCCTCACCATTCCAATAACCAGGAAAAGCCACAAACTGTACCCTGTGGAGAACCAATCAGAACTGATACAAACAAGTACTAAATGCCCTAGAACATAAAGGATAGCGTACAAAATTTGTATATAAGTTGCTACTTTGCTTGCAGCAACACCAGTACCAATCCTTCTTTGACAGGAGTTCTGTGACCTCATTCCTGCCCAATCAGAAGTTCAATCCCCATCCGAATCTAGAATTCCCCCCCTCCCCCAATCCTTTACTCCTTAAAAACCCTGGCATAACTGAGTTCAATGCTCTCCCTGATCCAACCGCTGGAATGGATGGGAAGCCCAAGCTTAAGCTCAAAATAAAGTTTCTTTAGCATACAAACTCGAACTCCTGGTGATGTCTGGGGGGCTCATGACACGAGCATAACAATATTTATAGTCCCTGATTTATCTAGTCTGTATCATAAAGGTCTCTTCCACGATAATCTCAAGAATATGTTGCCTGAGTGTGAGAATATTTAGCATTAGCAATGCAGTTAGGACAATTTAGTTAACATATGACCAGTTTTCTTAAGTCAAGATCCAAATACACTCTTGTCTGTTGTGTTTGTTTATATTGATCAACATATGTGAATCCAGTAAGTGGAATGGGAAGAACAAAATAATCTCTATTCATATATCAATCAAGTCTATTGATGTGTTCGAATCTCCTAACAGACCTAGGGAGATTGAAGTGAAACTTAGAAAGGTGTGGACCTAGACCTTGATTTCGGGGATATGGGGACTTGGGGTGGCTTGGGAGGGAGGGCTGAGAGATGGGAGGAGGGAGGAGGTGGAATCTGTGGGTGGTATGTAAAGTGAGTAGAAAATTTCTTAATAAAGAAAAGTGAAAAAAAAAAAAGTGTGGACAAGGCTGCTGGATCCCAAAGCTAAGCAACCAGAGCTGATAAGAGGTATTATCACTCTTAAGCCTAAGGGGTAAGTGTAAACAAGAATTACTAGAGAAAAGTGGGATCTATACCTGTAGGAAACAATACCTAACAGTGTCACACACCAATGGTTGCATTCTCGGGGAAGAATAGCAACTGTTACCCACAACCAAGCAGGGAAAAAACTGAACCGATTAAGTACTCAAATCTCTTTCTATGTTCCATGTCATTGGCCAAAACTAACTAAAAAACAAGGTAGAGATGTAGCCTATCAAGTATATATTCCTGTGATGGCATCCAGGCCAGAAATGAAAAGGATTAAAGGAGAGTTATGGACAGTGAATCAGACAAAAATTCAATTATTTTTAATATTAATTTTGTCAAGACATAACAATGTTAAGTATTATTGTATCTATTTAGTAAATATCAATTTCCATAGATACAAATATAACTATATATTGTTAATATATATTATAGCAAATAATTCAGTTACTGCAGAAATATTCAAATGAGCAATATTGTTAAAGATAAGGTGTTAATATCTTGTCCTGGGTGTCCCCAGTTTCCTTTTCCTCGTGTTTCTCAGCCTCTCAAGTAGCTTAGACTACAAGCCATCATCACCATATACACCTAACAATTTAAATTAGAGAATTCAAATGTCTCTCTGCAATTGATGATACAGTAGAAAATTAATACAGCTATAAAAGATTGAATACTACTACCTCCCAATTTAGCTTAATTGACACATGTAACTTAACTAACAATAAAAGAATATACAATCTAAAAAGTATACATGGAACATTCCTGAAGATAGACCATATTCAGCAGCATAAACAAATTTCATCTGTTTAAAAACTTGAGGGCCATCAATGAAGTACAGAGGAGGAACATTTGCATAGCATGTATAAGTCCCTGCGTTTGACCCTCAAAACCACAAAAAAGGTTGAAAACATACAAAGTTTTTTGTGTATCCACAAGGAAATTAGGAGCTACTTAAATTAGAAAAAAAGGGGAAGATGATGCAAACATCCATTTAAAAAAAAATTAGAAGTTCAGTTATGTAAACTAAAGTTAGCAAAAAAAAAAAAGAATAGAAAAGAAGGAAAAGGAAATAAACAAAATGATTCTTTGACACCATCAACATGTAAATAACAAACCATCTAACTAGACTGATGGAGGAACAAGGAAGGAAGGGCAACAGAGAGAGAAGAAGAAAAAAAAGGAAGAGAATCAGGAGGAACATAAATAAGCAGTAAGAACTAAAGAGAACTGGGGTAATGGCTCAGTAAAGTGCTTCCTGCGTGAAGACCTGAGTTCTGTCCCCAGCACCCACATAAAAAGCCAGGTGCAATTGTATGTCTGTAATCAATGCTATGGAGGCAGAGACAGGAGGACCCCTGGGACTCAACTGTTAGTTGGCCTAACCTACTCTGAGCCCCAAGTCCCAGTGAAAGACTCTGTCTCAAGAGTAAGTGCTATCACTTCTGACTAATGGCACCTGAGGTTGGCCCCACATACAAATAAATATACAAGAACATAAATTCGTACACACCAAAAACAAATTTAAGGAGTAAGAGTTATCAGTGTAGACATTACAGAAATTCAAAGGATGAGGGTATTAAAAAGTATTAACAGTACACAATGAGCAAAGATGAACTCAAAAAACAACAACAAAAAAACCCCACAAACTTCAGGGGGAATACTATCAGAAAAAAACATTTTTAGCCAGGTAGTGGTGGCACACACCTTTAATCCCAGTACTCGGGAGGCAGAGGCAGGTGGATCTCTGAGTTTGAGACCAGCCTGGTCTACACAGTGAGTTCCAGGACAGGCTCCAAAGCTACACAGAAAAACCCTGTCTCGAAACACCACCCCCCCCCTTGCAGAAAAAAAAAGATGAGGTGTACAAATTCTTGAAAGCCACAAACTATTGAAGTTCACAAAACATCTTAAAGAAGTATGGTATGAGAAAGAAAATTCAGATAAATTGGAGATAAATCAAAAAAAAAGTACAACTATCTTCATTCTTTGATGACACAATTATATAGAGAGAATTATATATAAGACTTATAGAGAAGCCTAAAGAAATTCCACACTTATTTAAACTAATAGTGGATTCTGTAAAGTGGTAAGGTTGAATGTTTATATGTTTACATTAAATGTTTGTGTTTACAAAAATATTTATATGTTTACATTAAACTACAAATAAGAAATGAACATTTAGGTGATAGCTTTGTCAGCATATATATTAGAAATTGAAATGGTCTCTGTGCAAAGGATGGCATGCTAATTTGTGAAGTCTATAATTTTATGTGAAAGAGAAAAATGTCAACTAAGGTAAACACATCAGAATAACAGCATTTTTTCACTAATAACTCTAAAAGCAGCTGACTAAGGAATGATGTATTTAAAGCTAGGAAAGTCAATAACTGCCAGATAACATTGCTATATCCCAAAAAGCTATCCTTTAAATTTAATGGAGAAATAAGGACAGATCAGATCAGCACAAAGATCATGAGAACTAATCCACCAATTCAGGAGATATTTAAAGAATACTAAGCATGTAGGAAGAAGAAAACAGCCTCAATCATGAGACTACAGGATCATGGGGTCAATAGGTACTCAAGGGAGACCCTGAAAGGAATCTATCAACTCTAACAAGTCAAACCAGCAAATCACAAATTCAAATAGAGGAAAATGTGAAAAGCAAACAATAATTTAACCAATCGCAAAAACAACAAAACTACAAGAATTAGTAATTATTTTTTAGTAATATTAAATGTAAATGACCTCAACATACAAATAAATAGAAACAGACCAGCTACTTAGATTAATAAACAAGATCTAACAATCTGGTGTCTTCAAGAAACACTTCACTAGTAAAGATGCCCACAGACTGAAACTCAAAAGATGAAAACGATCTATCAAGCAAATCAAAGCCAAAAATACATTTGCACAGCTATTCTGATACCTGATGAAATAAACTTCAAAACTATTCAGAAAACATAAAGTACTATATAGTGCTAAAGGGAATAATTCACCAAGAAGATACGACAATTGTAAATGTTTATGCACAAAACCATTTCATAATACTAGTAGGCATAAAAGGTCCAATAGGTAAAGATGGAAAGATGGGTAGTGATTTAGATACCCCACTACCATCAAGTTATCTAAATGATAAGTTCAACAAAACAAAGCAAGAATTAAACTACACATTTAGCAAATGGTCTTAACATATAGACAGAGACTATTCTATTCAACAGAAACAGTCCACATTCTTTTCAGAATTCAGTGGCATCTTCTTGCCAATAGACTACATTCCAGGTTATAAGTCAATACAAAAGAATTTAAATAGTGTCTTTTACCAAATCATAGAGGAATAAAACCAGGTGTCAATAGCAAAAGAAAAAGAAAATAGTAAGTAGGTTGAATTGAATTTAAAAAACAAGCCCAGAATCAAATGAAAATTAAGGCACACCATCCAAAGTACTTGAGATACATGCAGAGAGTTCTAAGAGGAAAGTTTATAGTTATGAGTGTTTACATTAAAAATACCAAGAAGAGCAAGTCAGGATATGTACACCTTAAATCCCAGAATGAGGAAGGCAGAGGAAGTTGGGTTTCTGTGAATTTAAGGTCATCATGGTCTCCAAATAAGTTCCAGAGTAAGTTACATAATGAAACCCTGTCTCAAAAGAAGAAGGAGAAGGAAGGAGGAGGGAGGAGAAGGAGAAGGAAGAAGAAGGAGAGGAGGAGGAGCAGGAGGAGGAGGAGGAAAATAAAGCATAAAGATCTCAGATAACTTTGTTGATATATTTTAAGATCTTAGAAAACTTAGAAGAAGAAGCTAAGCCAAACCCAGCACCAGGAGGTATAAAGAAATAATGAAGATCAGTGATGAACTTGATGAAACAGATTATAAGAGCAATATACACTGTAGCAGGAATCTTAGAGAGTCTTATTAATAAAATCAAACCTGGACCAGATATTGGGGTCAATGCCAGTAGATCAGAGAGACAGAACAAGCCACAGCTATCTCACCTTGCCATTCCTCAGCTGGTCCCATTTCCTCAGACTGGAAGCCTCTGTGTCCTCATATCCCAATGGCTCTCAGCTGAACTGCTGCTCCAAAGCCTGAAAGCTTACCCAGCCAAATGCTTAACCAGGCCAAATGCTTCTAGTTTCTGGTCCTCAATGCCTTATAAACCTTTCTGCTTTCTACCACCACTCCCTGGGATTAAAGGCTGCTTTCTGGGATTAAAGGTGTGAGTCACCATGCCTGGCTGTTTCCAATGTGGCCTTGAACTCACAGAGATCCAGAGGGATTTCTGTCTCTGGAATGCTAGGATTAATGGTGTGTGCTACCACTGCCTAACCTCTATGTTTAATATTGTGGCTTTTCTGTTCTCTGATCCCAGATAAGTTTATTAGGATACACAATATTTTGGGGAACACAATACCACCACAATACACAGAATCAAAGAGCTGGGTTTTTTTGTTTTTTTGTTTTTTTGAAAATCTAAACAAGATTGACAGTCCCTGACAAACTCACCAAAAGAAAGCAAAAATTGAAATTAATAAAATTAAAGATAAAAAATATGGTTACTACATGGATTCTAACGAAATCAAGAGGAAAATAAGGGAATACCTTGAAAACATATTTTGCCAAAACTTGAGAATCTACAAGAAACGAGTAAATTCTTTTTTTCTTTTTTTAAACCATTTTACTTTTGAAAAATTCTCTCATATATTGCAACCCTACCTCAGTTTCCCCTTTCTCTCCTCCCCCAGTTTCTTCTCTCCATCTCCACTATCCTTGAGATCCACCATCCCCCTCAGAAAAGAGCAGGCCTCCCAGAAACATCAACCAAACATGGCATAGTATGCTACAATAATACCAGGTACACACCATCATATCAAGGCTGGACAAGGAAACCCAGTAGGAGGAAAAGGGTCCTGCAAGCAGCAAAAAATTCAGAGACAGCCCCTTCCCCCAAGATCCCACTGTTGAGTCCCAAAAGAACACCAAACCACTCAGCCCTAACATCTATGCAGATACCTACAGACATACAGGGTTGACAGACCTCTGTAGGTTCCCTGATTTCTGCCAGCCCCATGAGTCCTGGTCAGTTGATTGGGTGGGCCATGTTCTCCTGGTGCCCCTGACCCCACTGGTTCCTCCAATCCTTCCTCTGCAGGACTCCCAGACCTCTCTGCCTAATGTTTGACTGTGGGACAAGGCCATCTGTTCCCATCAGTTGCTGAATGAAGTCTCTCTTGTCTCTTTGATGACAATTCTGCTAGGCTCCAGTCCCAGAATACTCTGCAGGCAGGACAAACTGTAGGTCAAAGGTTTTGTGGCTGGGTTAGTGTCCCAGTCCCTCCATTTGAGGCCTTGCCTTGTTACAGGAGATGGCTGTTACAGGCTCTGTGTCCCTCATTACTAGGAATCTTTGCTATGGTCACTCTCATAGATTCCACCGAGTTTCCATTGCACTAGGTTTCTGCCTTGCCACGGAAATGCTCCCCCCCCCCCCGCCCAGTTCCAGTTGTTTCTCCCAGTATTTTCTCCTTCCCTCTACTATCACTTGATCCCTTCTATTCCTAATCCCACCCATCTCCAGTCCACCTGTGAAATCTATTCTATTTCCCCTTCCCAGGGAGATCCTCACCCACCCCCATCCCTCTGTGTTACTCAGGCTCTCTGGGTCTGGGAACTGTAGCATGACTGTCTTTTATTTTACAGCTAATATCCACTTATAAGTGAATACACACTATGTTTGTCTAGAAATGGGTAAATACTTAAATTCCTGTGACATAACAAAATTAAATCAAGAGGATACGAATAGCTTAAACAGCTCCATACTGCTCAGTAGCATTGAAACCCTAGTGAAAAGTCCCAATAAAGAATAGGCAGGTGCCAAAGAAATTCACTCTAGCTTCTACCCATTGCTGTTGCTAAAATTACTTCCCAGGGGTAGAAGCAAGCATCGTCTACTCATTCTCCTAAGGTCCCAATAACAAACCTAGGTACAGTTGTGGAATATTTGTTTAATGTTGCAAAGATGTGTTGCATTCTTTTATGTTGCATATTTTTAACTCTGTAAAGCTGTGTTACTTTGCAAGCCTAAAACACCTTATTGGTCTAATAAAGTGCTGAATGACCAATAGCTAGGCAGGAGAGAGAAATAGGTGGAACTACCAGGCAGAGAGAATAAATAGGAGGATGAATCTGGCTCAAAAAGAAGAGCAAACAGCAAGAAAAGGAGAATGAGAGGAGAACACCAGGGACCGCCCAAATAACCAGCCACAGAGTAAGAAGGAAAGAGAGATGTATAGAATTAAAAAAGGTTAAAAGCTCAGAGGCAAAATGTAGTTAAAGAGAAATGGGATAATTTAAGTTAGAAAAGCTGACTAGCATTTTATGCAGCCTTGGTGCAGGGAGGAGGGGCTTGGACCTGCCTCAACTGAATGTTCCAGGCTCTGCTGACTCCCCATGGGAAACCTTGCCTTGGAGAAGGTGGGAATGGGGGGTAGGTTGGGAGAAAGGCTGGAGGAGGCGGAAGGAGGGAGGAAAGGGGAATCTATGGTTGGTATGTAAAATGAATAATAATAACAACAACAAAAAGCTGGCTAAAACAAGCCAAGCTAAGGCCAGGTATTCATAAATAAGAATAAGTCTCCATGTATCTATTTGGGATCTGGGTGGTGGTCCCCCAAAGAGTTAAAAAACAAAACAAAACACCCAACTACACACAATTGCACCAAAGTTCACTCTAGAAATCAGTTTATTGGGCTTCCTTACAGAGCATAGGTGAATCATTGTTTCCTGAGGTATGTGTTCTCTCCTACAACAAACTGTACCTGGAATGTCATTACCCAGCAGGGATGAGGGCTTCCCCTTAGTCAAATAGATAGAGACCCTCTCCTCATCTACAGTGTCCTATATATTCTAGCCCTCCTGAAGGTCATCTGCAATTAAGTCTGAATTGCATACAATTGATTGTAGGAAGTAATTGGTATAATCAGGTGAAGGTCTCAGGACCCTCCCCACCTCTTCATGAGGTGACATAAACAGTCAACAAGCCAAACTGTGGTAATTCTTTTATAAGGGGCACACCTGAACAAGATGACAGTTGCTTGGCTCAGAAGACAGTCATAATAGTTACCCAAAACAGAAAGGGAAGGAAAACCACATTCTAGAACAAATCCATTCTAAAGCACTAGCATTACTCTGATACCACAACCAGATAAGGACATAACAAAGAAAATTATTGACTCATTTTCCTGATGAATATTGATACCAAAATTCTCAATAAAATTCTTGCAAGCCAAACTCAAGAACAAACAGCCATATATATACCACAGCCAAGTTGGTTTCACTCCGGGAGTGTAAGACTAGTTCAACATATGCAAGTCAATAAGTGTAATAAATAGAATAAGAATCTATTAGTTTATGTATTGATAATACAATAAGTGTAATCAATAGAAAGAAAGACAGGGATCACACTATCTCAATCAATGCAGGAAAGGCTTTCCATAAAGTTCATCCCACAGAGGGGTTAGAGAGATGGCTAAGACGATAACAGCACATGCATCTTCGGCTCAGTTCTCGGCACCTACATGATGACTCACAACCATCCTTAGTTCCAGTTCCAGGGAATCCAATGCCCTCTTATGACCTCCATAGGCATCAGGCATGCACAAGGTGCACATACATGTATTCAGGCAAAGCACTCATACACATAAAATAGATCTAAAGAAGATTTTTAAAGCCCCAAATTAACTAATAACAGAAGGAACATAACATAATAAAAGATATATATTCCAAACCTATATGTACTATTTGGGAATAATTTTAGAGCATTTCCTAGAAGAGGAGGATGCTATTTTCTCCATTCTTAGTGAATATAGTGATCAATCTTAGAGCACCAAGACAAGAAGAAGAAACAAAAAGGGTACAAATGGGAAAGGAGAAAATAAAATTATACCCATTTTAGATCACATTACCCAACACTTAAAGAATCCTAAAGACTTCACCAGAAAACTTAGACCTGAGAAATGCTTTCAAGCAAACTAGCAGGATACAAACAACATATGAAAGCAAGTAGCCTTTGTATATACCAGTAATAACCTTGCAGAGAAACAACTCATGGAAGAATACCATTCACAACAGGATTAAAAAAACCTCTAGCAATGGAGCCTAGGAGCTGGCTCAGCAGATAAAGCTTCTGTCATGTGTGGATACTGGAGTTCAGAACCCTCGAATTTAGAGAAAAGCTGGGCATGCATGGCATCTGCCTATAATCTCTGGACTTGGAAGAAGAAGCAGGTAGACTGGCTAGAGTTAGTGAGCTCAAGATTCAGTGAGAAATCCTGTCTCAATAAACACACTGGAGAGCAATAAAGTATTGATGAAACTATTAAGGCCACTCCACGTAGTTAAAAGGGAGGTTTATTTTGTGGGGTAACTTACAAGTGAAGGGATAGGCTACAGGGTCTGGGAATGGTGTGGGGCAGTCCGGGTGGTGTTCTCTGGAGAACTGTGCTCAGTCTAGCTCCAGCATCCAGGGTCCAGGAACCAAGAGAGCCCTGGCATCCAGACCTTGGGTCTTCAGCATCCTCTCTCAGCCCCACCTTGTAGGCGTGACCATTACCGAAGCCTCAATGGGGGTTGGAACTTCCAGGTCAAAGCTGGAATGGCTACCTACTACAATGAAGTAAGACACCCAATGTCAATTTTCCACCTCCACATACATACACATACATGCACCTGCTGTGGGATGGTCTGTATGTCAAGTGTGTTGCTGATTGGTCAGTAAATAAATCACTGATTGGCCATTGGCTAGGCAGGAAGTATAGGTGGGACAAGGAGAAGAATTCTGGGAAGTGGAAGGCTGAGAGAGAGACACTGCCAGCCACCACCATGACAAGCCGCATGTGAAGATGCCGGTAAGCCACAAGCCATGTGGCAAGGTATAGATTAATAGAAATGGATTAATTTAAGCTGTAAGAACAGTTAGCAAGAAGCCTGCCACGGCCATACAGTTTGTAACCAATACAAGTCTCTATGTTTACTTAGTTGGGTCTGAGTGGCTGTGGGACTGGCGGGTGAGAGAGATTTGCCCTGACCGTGGGCCAGGCAGGAAAACTCTAGCTACATGCACCTGTACACACATGCAAATGCACATACACACAAAACCCTAGGAATAAACCATTTAAGAGGCCAAAAGACCTCTGTGATAAAAATGTTTAGACACCAAAGAAAGAAACTGAAGACACTGGAAGGTGGAAAGATCACCACTACCACCACTCCACTGCTTATAGATTGGCAACATCAATATTATGAAAATGGCTACATTACTGAAAGTTACCTATTAAATCAAATATCATGCAATTAAATTGAGGAAGTTGTGGCTTGTTCTGCTTCTCTGATCTTTCAACATTCACCCCAATACCTGGCTCAGGTTTGTTTTATTAATGAGAAATTTTAAGATTCCTGCTACATCTGGTGCCCAACATTCGTGGTACAAATTCGCGAAAAAGCTGCTTGCCTGTAACCTTGCGGGCCCCAAGTCAGATCCAAGCTACCCTCAGCCGGTTTGTGGTGTGGCACACTAGTTGGATTTACTGAAGGAGGCAGAGGCAGGAGGATCCCAAGTTTGAGGCCAGCCTAGGAGGCTTGCTAAGGAGAAGCTGCGACCTAGACACAAATGGTGGCAGTGGGACCATGGAGGCAGTGGCTGCTGCTCTGAGCTGCTGGCTGCTTCTCATTGTGTTGATGACTGTGGTGATGCTGCTACCTGGGATGAAGGGCTTACTGCTGCTTGATCAGAGAAGAATTACCTGGACCATCGTGTTACAAGAAAGCATCAGCAAAGGTCAGTTTGGAAAAGTTTGGCAAGACAAATGGGGAGATATTGCTGTGAAGATTTTCTCTTCCAGGGAAGAACGTTCATGGTTCCGAGAGACGGACATTTATCAGACTGTGATTGCTCCAAACTACAGGAGAGGCATACACACAAACAAAAATTGCAGGGAACCATGACCACACCTAACAGTGGCTTTGAAATCTTCAAAAGGATGATGGGACCCACAAAGATGATTCCACATTGACTGTGGTAAAGCCATTAACACCACAGAAAGATCGACTTTGGACTACAAACTGCTCGGGACAGTTTTGAGATGGCTAGCTGAGATGGTCCAGCCTGACAGACTACTTGAACAAGGACTTGAAACAAGCCCTGCACTTTCCCATTATGCAGAAACTGGACAAATGATACAGGACTTGACAATTAACCCCAAAATTTTCTTTTCAGGATTCCCTATATCATCCTGTAAAGATATCTGCAAACCTGTATTCATTGCTGCTCTATTCACAATATCTGGAAATGAAATCAGCCTAGTTGCCCATCAACTGATAATAGACAGAGAAAATGTGGTACACATACAAAATGGAATTTTATCCAGCTGTAGAGAAAAATTAAATTGTCAGTTAAATGAAACTGGAAAAATTACACTTTTTGAAGTAATCCAGCCAAGAAGGACAAACAACATATGCTCTCTCACAAAGCAGAACCTAGCTCTGACTCTAGTTTTGTTTGTTTGTAGAATATCTGAGTAAACCAGGAAGTTGAGAAAGAGACATGGGGGGTGTGTTGCTTCAAGGGAGGAGGGATAGTAGAATATAGGCAAAAGGAAAGGGAAGAGAGGAAATATTGGAGCTTGAAAGGTTTGATCAGGAAGAGAGGTAGAAGGAATAAGATGAGAGTTCAGGGGGCAAGGAGAATTAGCTAAAGTGAAGAGTGTAGGGAAAACCCATATAGAAACCTATCATTGGGCGATGGTGGCACACACCTTTAATCCCAGCACTCGGGAGGCAGAGGCAGGAAGATCTGTGTGAGTTCAAGGCCAGCCTGGTCTACAAAATGAGTTTCAGGACACCCAGAGCTGTTACATAGAGCAACTCTGTCTTGGAAAAAAATAGAAAGATAGATAAATAGATAGATAGATAGATAGATAGATAGATAGATAGATAGATAGATAGATGAAAGAAAGAAAGGAAGGAAGGAAGGAAGGAAGAAAGAAAGAAAGAAAGAAAGAAAGAAAGAAAGAAAGAAAGAAAGAAAGAGAGAGAGAGAATGAGAAACCTACTATCTATAGGCCAAATCAAAAACACAAAAGAAAGGTTGGAAAATACATAAGAAAGATTGCAGTAGTTACTCTACGTGGCTATATAGTGCTTCTTCTAAAAGCAGTTGATTACTAAAAAAAAATTTTCCATTCCCTGGTGCAGGACAGGTCCTCAGATGTTGATCAGAGAGGCTCCAGAGACCCCCTAAACAGTACAGGTTCTTGTTCATCTTCTTGATTGCGGACCAGAACTAGAGGACAAGACCCTATTGCAGATGACACCACAACACCTTGCCTATAAGATATAGAGAAAGCAACCAGGAACCGAACTGAAGCTTCCTCCCTGCTGGCTAGTTTTTAAAGTCACAGATTATGAAGACTGATAGGGGAGGAAAGGCAGCAGTGGTCTCACTTAGCCTTGAACCTTATTGAAAAAAGGAAAAAAAAAACCCTAACCACCAGGCAAGATGTGCCCACCTGTGCAGAAGTGATACTACTGTTGGGAATAGCCAACTGCCCTCTGAGATCCATGACACAGGAGGGACCCCATGTCTGGTACTGTTAGTCCTGAAAACAAACTGCGCCTGGGGGAGGCCTAAGGCCTTAAGTGGAGAGCTTCTTACTTACTGTTGAATTGAATTGATATGGAATCAAATTACCTTCTGAATCTCTCTTTGTACCCACTGACATACACTGCTCTTAGACCTGGAGAGATGGCTCAGTGGTTAAAAGCACTTTGCTGCCCTTGCAGAGGACCTGAGTTTGGTTCAGTGTTCACATGACAGCTCACAGCTGTCTGGTTCCAGGGATCTGATGCCCCCTTCTGGCCACTACAGACAGCACACTCATACACATCAAACAAAGTCCTTTTTCAAAAAGCTGCCCTCAGCCTTGAAAGCCTTTCTTTGCAGTAAATGGTATTGAGTTCAGAAACCTAAGGCTTCACAAGATGCTGAAGATAACAGTTGAGAACTCCACCCTAAACTAGACATTTTATACCGTCTCCTTTACGGTGGTTTAGATGAGGAATGTCTGTCATAGGCTGATGTGCTGTTTGCTGGCACTGTTTGGGACAGTTATGGGATCTTGAAGTGGTGGAGCGTTGCTAGAGGAAGTGTGCCACTGGGAGCAGGCTTTGGGGTTTTATAGCCTGGCTCCACCCACTACCCCACCTTTTTCTCCTTCCTGTGGATGGGATGTGTTCTCTCTGCTTCATGACTTCCAGAATGGCCTCAATCTCCTGCTTCCATGGTTCTCTGCTATGTCCCTTGAACTGTAAGCTAAAATAAACTTGTTTCTTTTCTAACTTGCTTTTTGTTGGAGTATTTTATCACAACAGGCAATGATTGTGTTCATTTTTATTAGTTATTACAAACTTGGAATCTGCACTTTAATTTTAAAACAATCTCTGAATCGGGTACTGCACAGTTAAAATTGTTATATGAAGAATAATTTGTTTATGGTGGGTGTCACAGAAATTATACACAGACTTTTTTTTCTTTGCTCATCGCTTTTCATCAGTATTTGTATATCTTTTGTATGTATAGCCTAAAATGATTCTTCGTCTAAGTAGTCCAGAGAAGCCAACAATTGGACACCCAACTCTAAAACAGTCTGCACACATCTGAAATGGCATGAAAATAAGCAGCCTCAACCGGCAATCCCTCCAAGACAATGAAGAATGAAGGAAATATGGTTCTCTGAAGTAAAAGCAGTGTAATTAACAATGGAAAGAATTAGATGTTGTATAAGTAGAGAAACAGATGCCTTAAACTATTAGTCCATTCCCTTCATGATGGGCTTTGCTTACAGTTTTCTACATCTCTATTAACGTTGTTATTAATATCTCTATGGTGTCACTTCCCTACACAACACCTCTGTGTCCGAGAAAATTAAATTCATTTCTCTTTGATGTTTTGTAAATGCACAGTAAAATCTAGAAAGTGTCTGTGTAACTCTCAGAAGTAACTTCCCTCAGGGCTAAGATGTCAAATTTGGAGACTAATTCCATATAAGCCAGTGAATCAGAATATCAAAATAAGAAAAACAGAACAAATAGATGTTAAAGAAATTGAAGAAGAGTTTTAGAAATACATGGAAGAAGGTAAATAATTTTTAAAAAATCAAGAAAATGAGAGCAGGAATTGTGACCCAACAAGCCATCCAGGTCCAGTAGGCAGCTTGGGGCCACCAGCCTGACAAATATGGCCATAGAAAAAAAAAAAACACTAAGAACTCCTTCCTGTAGTAGGATGCAGTGGGAAAAGCATCTGAGGATAAGCTATCCCTAGAGGACCATCCATGGGCAGATGTCAGATGTGGGGTGTGAGACTTTGAAATTGAGAGATTCCACACACCTATAATACCTCTGCCCCACCATAATCCAGAGAAGAAAGAAACCTGACTCAGGCACCCTGGGAATAGCTTGGACTGCAGAGGAAACTGGACAAGAGCTGACCTCCAACAGAGGAACTAAACAAAAAAATGTGTGGCTTCAACAACTCATTGTTGGTCCAAGGAAATGGCAAGAAACCTGACAAGAAACTCACATCTTAAGTTATCCCAATACTGCTGCTAATGTCCCATGAAGCAAGAGACCCTTTCACACCAAAGGAAGTGTCTGGGCAGGGCGAGCAATAGTTGCTGTTTCTGGATATGGGCAACAGATTTCCAAGACATACAGACTTTAGGGAGATCCAACGTGTCACAGGCAAAAGACTGAACACTCCACATCCCTGCCATAGCAAGGAGGTGCTCTTAGGATCACAGAATGTTTCTGACAGAATTTGGTGTCATAACTTGAAATGTGTACAGCTAATGTACACAGAAGGTAGGCTCTCATCTAACCAGAAAGAAGCACTGACTGAAAGTATAATACCAGTTACAGTTATATCTGTGTTGCTGTAATAACACAGTCCAACCAAAAGCAACTTTGAGGAGGAAAGGACTCCTTTCAGTTGTAGTTTATCACTGAGGGAAGTCAGGGCAGAAATAACGGGGGAATGCTGTTTATTGTCAAGCTCAAGCTCAAGCCTCAATAGCTTTCTCTGGTGGTGGTGGGAGGTGGTTGACTTTAATTAATTCTTTGAGAATGTTATAAAATGTGTTTTGATCGTATTCATTTCTCCTTTGACTCCTCCCAGGTCCCTATTTCCTACCCATCCAAATGTGTGTCTTCTTCTTTTTTCTTTTTTTACAACCCATAAAGTCCAAGGTGAGCTTACCATATAGTATTGAATGTCTAGTTTTCCACTGGAGCATGGTCAACTTACCAGGAGCAAAATTCTTTAAGAAAACTTTATTTCCCTCTCCCAGTAGCTATCATTTTCAAAAAACTCCTCAGGTAAGGATGGGACTTCATGTCTCTTCTTTCTCCATACTGAGATTTACTCTGGAATGAGCTTGCCTAGGGCTTGTGCATACTGTCACAATCATTGTGAGTTCATATGTGCAGCTTCCTTGTTGTGTCTGTGCTATATTCATCCACTGCTTCTGGCTCTTACTGTCTTTCTACTCCCTCTTCTGAAATGATTCCTGAACTTTAGAAAAAGGGAATGTATTAACGATGTCCCATTTAGAGTTGAACATTCTGCAGTGTTTTACTCTTTGCATGCAGCTTCTCAAGTTGTGGGTCTCTATGTTAATCGCCATGTACCGCAAATAGAAGTTTCTCTGATGAGGGTTGAGAGATGCACTAAATCTATGGGTATAATAATAAGTCAGTGGGAGTTGTTTTAATACTATGTCTATTTAGCAGATTGATAGTAACTTCTTCCCCAGGGTCTATGCCCTGTCAAGCCACAGGTACTTGGTCTGACAATAATATCAAGTATGGGTTTCATCTCATGGAGTGGGTCTTATAGCCAACCAGAAAGTGGTTGGTTACTCCCCTGATGTTTGTGCCACTATTGCACTGGTTGACATTATTGTAGCTCACAAGGTTCACAACTGGGTAAGATTGATGATTATTTTTCTTCTCCAGTAGCACGTATCATACCTTCCAGCACTATGGAAGCTAGCCAGTAGGAATGAAGCTTCCAGGTCACTAGCAGCTTGATATCTCCATGCTCTATGACTCAAGTGTGTGGTTTTTGCTGTCAAGTTTTGCGGAGTAACCAGTTGTTTTGACAATAGCCTGCAATGTTTGGATGTCTATGGGACCTAAAAATATAATACCTGTTATAGTTATACCTAGTGTCTTATATATCTGCCCTTTGGTTTAAAAGAGTCTCTTGCTTCACGAGACATTAGCAGCAGTGTTGGGATGACCTGATGTATGAGTTTCTCACTTGTCAGTTTCTTACCATTTCTCTGCACCAACAATGAGTTGCAGAGTCATGATCTTTCTCTATTTAGTTCCTCTGTTGGAGGTCAACTCCTGTCCTATTTCCTTGGCAATCCCAGCCACTCCCAGGGTGCCTGAGTCAGATTTCTTTCTTCTCTAGACTATGGTGGGGCAGGGAGATTTTAGGTCCCATAGACCTCACTGGCAAACAACTCCAAAAGAGGTAACTCATTCCATTTTATTTGTTAGCCTTTGGTGTCTAGTAAAGGCATTATCATCTCCATTAAACACACACACACACACACACACACACACACACACACACATACACACACACACACACACACGAGAGAGAGAGAGAGAGAGAGAGAGAGAGAGAGAGAGACAGACAGACAGACAGATAGACAGATAGACAGAGACAGGGAGACAGAGAGGCAGAGCAACAGAGACGTAAAATCAGACCCACTGATGAATGGATGGAATTGAGGACCAGAAGCCCATGCTCTTGCAGCTACCTGCATCAGTTTGCGCTCCCATCAGTAGTCCCCCAATTTCTCACATCCACTCCACCTTTTTTTGTTTTTGTTCTTTTTGTTTTTTATCCTTACCCATTCTGACTAGGATATAATGAAATCTGAAAGTAGTTTTATTTGTGTTTTTCTGATGGCTAAGGATGTTGAATATTTTTAAAAAATGTTTCTCAGTCATTTGTATCTCATCTTTGAGAACACTCAGTTTAGTTCCATGCCCCATCTTTTAATTGAGTTGTTTGTTTTCTCGGTGTTTAGTTTTTGTAAAGATTTTTTTTTCCATTCTGTGCACTGCCTTCCTTTGAATGATGGTACCCTTTGTTGTACAGAAGATTTTTAGTTTTATGAGGCCAGTTATTGATTCTTGGTCTTAGTGCCTGTGCCATCAGGGTCCTGTTCATAAAGTCTTTTCCTGTGCCAATGAGTTCAAGCATGTTCCCTGCTTTTTCTTTTAAATATTTTTAAAACTTTTCCTTTTATTTTTAGTGTGCAGAGAGAACTCAAATAAAAAAAAAACAATATAATAATAGATTTTAGAAAAGCAAGAAAAGATGAAATCAAAATATAACAGATAGCAAAAATAATAAATATGAGACCAGAAATTAATAAAATAGAGACTAAAAGAATATTACTTACAACTCGCCAAAGAGTTCATTGTCTGAAAATATTAACAAAATTGAACAACTCCTACTTGAACTTACTAATGAAAAAAAGAAAAAACTCAAATTAATAAAATTAGAAATAAAAAGGAGTTTCAGTGACAGACCCTAATAAACTCCAGAAAACCATCAGGAAGTAGCATAATATTTATATCCCAACAAGTAGGGAAAAAGAAATGTATAAGTTTCTAAATACATAAGAAGTGTTAAAATTATAGCCAGAATATATAAGCAACTTAAACAGGCTCAAAACAAGCAATGAAATTAAATCAGTAATTAATTTCTCCACAAAGAAAACTACAGGGCCAGGTGGATTTAATATTGACTTCTATTAAGCTTTCAAAGAAAATTTAATGTCAACACTTCCCAAAATGCTCCACAAAATAAAAAGAGAAGGACCACTGGCAGACTCATTCCACAAAGCCAGGATAGCCCTGCTATCAAACCAAGTAAAGTTGCAGCAAAAGAAAATGAAAACTACAGACCATGTCCCTGAGAAGCACAGATACAAAAATACTCAACAAACTATCTACAAATTTTATGAATTGTGTCAAGATCACATTGAGAAGAATATACATCATGATAGAGTTTGTCTCATCCCAAGAATGCAAGTTTGTTTATACATACACAAATCAATAAATGTAATACATCAGATTAATATACCTCAAGATGGAACTATAGGATTGTCTCAATAGGTGCAGAAAAGATATTTATAGAGTTCAACATGCCATCATGATAAAGGCCCTGAGTAAACTATGAATAGAAAGAACATAAAATAATATATTACATTACAATTACATAATGAAGGTTAAATATTTAAAAACCTTAAATATTATACTGTGGGGGAAATTATACCATTTCCTCTAAATCTGACATTAGACAGGTGTTCACTTTCTCCACTTTTATGCAATATAGTACTCAAAATTTTGTTAAAGCAGGTAGAAAAGAGAAAGCTATAAAATGGAAGAAAAATTAGAAAGGAAGCAAGTATACAATCCCCATTTGTTGACAATGTGGTTCTATACTCCAAGGCTTGTAAACCCATCCCAAGCACTTCTGAAGCTGATAGTTTGAAAATGGTTATGGTTATCTTAACCGAAAATGTCAAGTAGGAGAAACAATATTATATGCATCAATGATTAATTTGCTGAAAACAATATCAGGAAAATGTTACATTCAAAACTGCTGTTGTTTGTTTTTGCTCTTTTGAGGTGCCTGCCACCCAACTCCCAAATAAATCACACACTGAGGCTTATTCTTAACTATAAACGACTGGCCTTAACTTGGCTTGTTTCTAGCCAGCTTTCCTTAACTTAAATTATTCTGTCTATCTTTTACCTCTGGGCTTTTATTTTTCTCTATTTATGTGTGCCTTTCTTTGTTTCTTGCTCTGTAGCTTGCTGTATAGGTGGGTGGATGGTCCCTGATGTCTTCCTCCTTCTTTGGCTACTTCCACTTTCTCTCAAATTTCGCCTTCTATTTATCTCCTCTGCCTGCCAGCCCTGCCTATCCTTTCTCCTGCCTTGCTATTGGCCATTCAGTTATTTATTAGACCGTCAGGTATTTTAGACAGGTAAAGTAACACAGCTTCACAGAGTTAAACAAATGCAACATAAACAAAAGTAACACACCCTAAAATAATATTCTACAACACAAAACAGCCTTTAAAAATATCTAGTCATAAACCTAATCAAGGAAATGAAAGCCTCCTACAAGGAAAAGTTGAAAATTTGAAGACAACTAAAAATAGAAATTGAAAAATACTCTAGATGATGGAACAATTTTCCATTCTCCTAAATTGGCAGAATTAATGTTGGGAAAAATGGCTATTCCATTAAAAGCAATCTACAGATTCAGTACAATCATTATCAAAATTCAATTCTCGCTTTTTGCAGACTTAGAAAAATACAAAATTCATATGGAACACACACACACACACAGAGAGAGAGAGAGAGAGAGAGAGAGAGAGAGAGAGAGAGAGAGACAGAGAGACAGAGACAGAGACAGAGACAGAGACAGAGACAGAGACAGAGAAGAGACAGAGACAGAGCAAACAGAACATAACCATAGGTTCTACACTGTATGATCTCAAATCATATCACAGAGCTATAGTGATAGTCACAGTATAGTACTGCTACCAAAGTAGACATGCAGCCCATAGAGCTATATTAAAGCACTCATATAAATCAACACAATTACAGATACATACCTTTTGACAAAAGTGTTAAAAAAAAGGACACTAGAAAAAAGGGGGACTGGAGAGATGGCTAAGAGTTAAGAGCACTTGCTGCTCTTGAAAAAGACATAAGTTCAGTTTCTAGTATCTATATCAAGTGGCACACAACTGCCTGTAATCTCATCTTTTGGCCTCAGGTGTTCGTGTGCATACACACACACACACACACACACACACACACACACACACACACACAATTAAATATTTGTGTCAAAAATTGAAAGAAGATGACCTTTTAAGTAAATGGTGTTGGCAAAACTGGATATCTACTTTCAGTAGCATAAAATTATATCCACATCTCTCACTGAGCCCCCAAATAAATTCAAATTAGATCAGAAGCCTTAATTTAAAACCAGAAACACTGAAAGTGCTAAGGGAAAACACCTCACACTATCGCTATTGGCAAGAAATTCCTGACTAGAACCCCAATAGCATAGGAAATAGAGTTGACAAATAGTTTCCATGAAATTAAAAAGCTTCTTCCCAGTAAAAGAAATGATCAAAACTATGAACAAACAAGCTACAGAGTAATAAAAAGTATTTGTCAACTATACTTCAAAGGATTACTATCTAGAACAGATAAAGACTTAAAAGAGAGCTGGGGAGATTCCTCAATCAGTTAAGTGAACATGTTGCCCTTCCAGAGGTCGATAGCATGGTTTCCAGAACTTATGTTGGGTGACTTATAAATCCCTGAAACTCCAGCTCTGGGGGAATCCAATGCTGACTCCTTTTCTGACTCCTTCAGAAACCTGCATCCACATGTCATACACACATATACACATAAATGAATGAAGTGAGAAATGACAAAAAAATGCCATACTTTAAAAAAACAAGCTGCTAATCAATAAATGGACTAATGAACTGAATAGACAGTTCTCAAAAAAAGTAAATACAAATGGCTGGTAAGTATTTTACAGTGTTCAATATCTCTAGACATCATAGAAATGTAATTTAAAACTATTCTGAGTTTCTATCTCATCCCAGTCAGATTAGCTAATATCCATTAAACAACAGACAACAAATGCTGGAGAAGAAGTGGGGAGAGAAGCTATGAGAGGAGTGTGAACTACTATAGTCACTGTGGAAACTGCTATGGACGTCTCTCTCTCTCTCTCTCTCTCTCTCACACACCACACACACACACACACACACACTAAAACCACCATATGACACAATTGTATTACTCCTGGGCCTATACCAAAGGATCCAGCTCTCTCTATCTCTCTATTATATATATATATATATATATATATATATATATATATATGTCATTACTTATTACTGTTTTTTTTCATAATAGCAGGAAATGAAATAAAACTAGATGCCCAATAATAGATGAATTGATAGTGAAAAGGTAGTACATATACACAATGGAATTTTACTCATCCATAAAAATGAAATTTGTAAGAAAATGGGTGGAAATGAAAATTGACTCCATGCTATAGAGACAAAATGTCAAAGATAAGGTGCAAATATCCCCACATTTTAACAATCGTAACAAGACTATTTGATTGAGAGGCTGACTCAGTGACTTGTGACATCTCATACAAACATTTAAAGCTTACTTCCTAATAACCCATTGTGCCTGACTGTGGTGGCATTGTGTTCCCCAAAATATTGTGCACTCTAATAATCTTATCTGGGGTCAGAGAACAGAACAGCCACAATATTAAACATAGAGGTTAGGCAGTGGTAGCACACGCCTTTAATCCTGTCACTTGGGAGGCAGAGATCCATCCAGATCTCTGTGAGTTTAAAGTCACACTGGAAACAGCCAGGCATGGTGACTCACACCTTTAATCCCATGAAGTGAGCCTTTAATCCCAGGAAGTGATGGCAGAAAGTGATGGTATATAAGGCAAGAAAACCAGGAACTGGCTGGTTAAGCTTTTAGGTTTTTGAGCAGCAGTTCAACTGAGACCCATTTGGATGAGGGCACAGAGCCTTCCAGTCTGAGGAAACAGGATCAGCTGAGGAACTGGTGAGGTGAGGTAGCTGAGGCTTGTTCTGCTTCTCTGATCTTCCAGCATTCACTCCAATACCTGGCTTCAGGTTTGTTTTTATTAATACTACCTGTTAAGATTTGTGCTACACCTGACCCCAAACGACTAGACACAAACATGCTAAAATACATATTAATCACAAGATAGAAGTTAGTCTGTCCTCTCAGATATGAATCCTATACGTGTCTCATGGGCTAAGTCTAAATAACTACCTCCTCTTCTGCTATAAAAGACTTCTAGCCCCGTTTAGTCATATGTTGCAATACATACTACAGGAGCTCACTAACTGTGGTATTACCATACCATATTTAATAAATAACTGCCTAATACTGTGTTCTTTTCTCTTGTTTTTGTTTTGTAAATTGATTTACAACTCACATGTAAATGGTTTGTCACATCTCTCACATATTGCATTTTACCTCTATGGTAAAAGGTTAAAAGAATTGCTCTCAAGCACACAAGGTGTAATGACTTGTTTTTATGACTCCTGTTAACCCCATGACTTATTCTTTAAGTACTGTTTGGGCTCTTTTCTGGAGAGCAAACCTACACTTCCCATGGGCATGAGAGAAAGTCTGTAAAACACCCCATATAACAGCTTTTAAGGCAAAATAAACACAAATGTAGAGCTGGATAGAGAAATACTATGTTCCTATGGCCCATTATAGGAAAATCTCCATGCACCAAACTAGAAATTCCATGAATGCTCTTTCACCAAGTGAGCTTTGAGCTATGATTTTGCTTTTGAATACTCTATCTCCGGGCTTTATCTTTTTGTCTGACTGTAGTCTATAATGATCTCCTTGCTTCTGTACTTTGCCTTTCTAGGAGATGTTTCTATGTGTTTTCCTCCTCTTTGAGGCTCCTTCTGAGAGAACACTGGTATCAGATGATACCCCAACCAGCAGACAAATAGGAAAAGAGGCCACAAATAAACAAAATGGATTACTTCTGGCTTTTCTTCATACAGTAGAAAGACTTGGCAGGCTTCTTTTTCATGCAGTGCGCCTCTTCCAATTGACCTGCTAAATATGTCATAGGCAGTCCCTAGACATGTGTTGTAAGCCAATCAGTCCACTCTTCTTTGTTTAAGCTGAGCAATTCACAAAGAGGGGAAAGGGACCTATCCCAGACCCCCACCACTTAAAACTTGCAGTCCTCCAAAGGAAATGGTTTTTGACACCCGAATCCCTTCCCCACTTGCATGATGTCTATGTCTTTGTGTGCTCTCTCTGTGTGTATTTCTGCGTTTTTAATGAAACGTATTTGCTTGTAACTGATAATGTCCTGTCTAGGACCTCCACCTGGTCCTTGCCATATTTGTAAAAGAAATCATTGCAAGAATTCACGCCCACAGGAACCAAATGGATCCCTAGTCATCTTCCCTATATTGACAAGACCAAGGGCCTCCATTATGCTCATCAATCTCAAAGAGCCCTGGGCAGTTTTGATTGTAGATGACCATAAGGTAAAACTCATGATTGACTTGGGGCACAGTTTTTAACACTGTCCTCCACATCTGGTCAGGACTGCAAAGATCATAACCATCTGGGGCCTATTGGCTCAGCTCCTAAGATGTTACCCCATACACAACCACTACCTGTTTATGGGAAGAGCTACACTTCCATCATTCTTTTTCAATAGTTCTCCATGTTCTAATTTCACTTCTTATCTAAGATCAAAGTCAAATTGCTTCTTTCTTCAAGGAAGCACTATTGCTTGCCTCTAAAATACAGAGCAGGGCTAGGCCTTAGTATATGGACATATGGAAACAAGATAGGGAGTGCTAAAATGACCCCTTCCATGATCATACATCTTGATGATCCTGCTTCTCATATCAAAAATATATCCCCTAAGCCTTAAGACAGAGATCTTTATAATTCAAGGATTAAAGAAGCAAGGCTTTTTATTGTTGTTATTGTTTCGTTTTTTTTTGTTTTGTTTTGTTTTGTTTTTTTGAGACAGGGTTTCTCTGTGTAGTTTTGGTGCCTGTCCTGGATCTCTCTCTGTAGACCAGGCTGGCCTTGAACTCACAAAGATCCTCCTGGCTCTGCCTCCCAAGTGCTGGGATTAAAGATGTGTACCACCACCACCCGGCTAAGAAGCAAGGATTATTGATTGTATGTTCTATGCCATATAATACTCTCATTCTTAGTGTTAGCAAAACCTAACACATGGAGATTAGTCTACAGCTTCTGTCTGATCAATAACCCACTTCATCCAGTAGTGCTCAATCCTTATAATCTCCCCATTCAGATTCTCTCTAATATTACTGCAGTGCTAAACCTTAAAGATGCTTTCTTTTGCATCCCATTCTACCTCAAAGGTAAGCTTCTACTTGTTTTTGAAACTCCCAACATGAGAGGACAAATCACTTGGACTGTCCTCCAACAATGGTTTGAAATAATCCTCACTTATTTGACATAGTTCTTATCCAAGATTTGATGGAACAGAATCATCTGGAGAAGACTCTGATTCAATGTGTAGTAATCTCCTCCAATGTTGGCCAAAAGAAGACAGCATTTCCTGAGCAAAGAATCCTTCAGTTGCCTGGCTCATGTGGGCTAAAAGGTGTCTTGGGGAAAAGCTCACTATGTGTAAAACCAAAGTTACCTATAAGGGCCTTTTCTTGTCAAAAGAAACTAGAGCTTTGGGACCCACATGGGTATGAACTATTTTGGCTTTCCTGCTCCTTGAAACCCTCAAACAGATACTGTGTAATTTGAACCTCTGATTATTCAAAGATACTGTACCTCTGTACCAGGCTTTTAAGGAAGGCTTAGGGACTCACAAAGGTTGAATGGACAATCAAGTTCAATGGAACCGTCCAAAAACTTTATAAGGTACTAAGACTCTGGTTTGCTGGCTTGCCCATCAAGTCTAAGTTCTGTCTGTATGTGACTGAAAGACAGGATATTGCTCAGGACTAGTTATCCAGTTCTTAAGTTATCCTCCATAACCTATGGGATATTGTGCTGGCTCATTTTATGTCATCTTGACACAAGCTAGAGTCATCAGAGAGGAGGGAGCCTCAGTTGAGAAAAATGTCTCCATAAGGAAAGCCTGTAGGGCATTTTCTTAATTAATGATTCATGGGGAAGAGCCTAGCCCATTAAGGGTAGTGCCACCATTGGACTGGTGGTCCTGGACTCTATAAGAAAACAGGTTTAGCAAGCCATGATGAGCAAACCAGTAAGCAGCACCCCTCTATGGGTTCGTGGAAGCGTGACTGATGCTCCTGCCTCCAAGTCCCTGCTCTTTTTGAGTTCCTGTTCTGACTTCCTTCAGTGATGAACAGTGATATGGAAGTGTAAGTGAAATAAACCTTTTCCTTCCCAAGTTGCTTTTGGTCATGGTGTTTTATCAAAACAATAGAAACCTTAGTCACAAAATATACCCAAGCAAGGAATTGAGCCAAGAATGAAGAGAAGGCCTGGATGCCTATGATCATTGGATGTTGACAGAGTTCTAACCCCTGAGTCTCAAAAGTTTATCCTTGGGGTATACTCTCACTGTTCACACATCTCAGGACATAGAAGGAATTCTAAATTCTAAGGAAAATCTGTGGCTGAAAGACACAAAACTACTTATTTAATAGGCTTTCATGCTGGAGGGACCCAAGATTTCTCTCAAGACCTGTCAAAACCTGAACCTAGCTACTTATCTTCCAGTGGAGGAAGGAGAGCCTCCCCATTCCTCATGGAAGGCTATGTAGCCCATTTTGATCTCACAGATAAACTCCTGGGAAACCCAGATTTGGTCCTTTGGGAAACAGATATACAGGACAATATTTATACAGATTTCAAATGTGTCTTCCTTTTCCTCCATGCTCTTGTCTCATTCACCACTTGAAAGAGGCCTCTGAATTGTTGCTGAGACACTCATAAAGCATTCCCAAGAAATCATTACCCTCTGGATACAGTTATTTTGTCAATCCAGGTGGCTGTAGTCCACTGTCCTGGACACTAGAAAAGGGATGACCCAGTAGCAAAGAAAAACAAGACTGTGAAACTACACTAGCTGGCCCAAGGTGCACCAGTGCACCTCCCTCTGTGAGGAATCTGCTGCTTCCTGAGAAAACCCAAATACTCTTCAGAGTCTTTGCCATTCAAAGCTGGTGTTATCTGGACCCTGAGGATGGTAGACAACACCTAAAGACTAGTGTTATTACTAAAGGCCCTACAGTGAAAAGAAAGTCTTAAAATTACTACATCAGATATTATCACTTGGAACAGAGGACACACTTACTATGTCTAAAAGCTTGCTCACAGGACAAGGCTTAGAAGAAACAATTAAGTAATACAACCCCTTCAAAAGACATCTCTGGTCCCCAAGGAACCAGAGGCAGAGCATGGCCCTCAGAAGACTGGAAGCTGTATTTCACTCACATGCCAGGTGAACCCAATTGCAAAAGCCCCCCAATTCTTGCAGACCCCTTTATAGGATAGGTAGAGGCTTTACCATGTAAAACAGAAAAGCTACAGTAGTGATGGGTGTGTTGCTCTCCCAAGTAGTTCCCCAATTTGGGCCACGTAAAACTCTCCAGAGTGACATTGGGCCTATTTTCAAAGAAGAGATCTCTCAGGATTTGAATACAGCATTAGGAATTCAGAATCATCTACACTGCAACCAGAGTCCCCAGTCCTCATCTGGGATTGGGAAAGCCTATAATCTGTTAGAAACCTAAGAAACTAATTCAAGAAACCCAATCTTCGTGGGTTAAATTGATAACCTTGACTCTGCTCAGTCTTAGAAATATACCTCATTTGCAAGGTCTTATGCCTTCTGAAGTCCTATATGGCAGGCTGTAGTGATACATTGTGTACCCTAATAAACTTGCCTGGAGATCAGAGGACAGAGCCAGCCACTAGATTAGACATAGAGGCCAGACAGTGGTGACACACACCCTTAATCCTATCACTCCGGAGGCAGAGATCCATCTGGATCTCTGTGAGTTCAAGACCACACTGGAAACAGAGTCAGGCAGTGGTGGCACACACCTTTAATCCCAGTACCGGGAAGCACATATACCTTTAATCCCAGGAAGTGATGGCAGGGTGGAGAAAGGTATATACGCCATAAGGAAACAGAAACTAAAGCAGTTCAGCTGAGATCCTTTTGGATGAGGACTCAAAGGCTCTCAGTCTGCAGGATTGGCTGAAGAGTTGGGGAGGTGAGGTTGGCTGTGGCTTGCTCTGATTCTCTGATCTTTAAGCTTTCACCCCAATATCTGGCTCTGAGTTTTTTATTAAAAGACCGTCTAAGATTCGAACAACAGCAGGCCTTTCCTCACCAATGACCTGATACCTGGACCCTGAAACACCCATATAGGTGAGTCAAGTCATCCAGCTGGCCAAATTCCCACAGACTTCATCAGAGCTTTAGGCAGGACTTTTCAGGGAGGAAAAAAAGGAACCTCCTTTTTTCTGTCTTGGGGACAAGGCCTTTCATTTATGGGAGGGCCTGTTACCCCATTATCCTATCTTCCCCCATGTTAGATCAAATACTAAGATTAGACACGTGGATCCATAGTTGTGTCAATGTCTGTACTGCTACTGCTCCTGTAAAATTGTAATGGGCTCTCCCAAAACTACAGACCCCGGCTGTACTTGGGAACACTAGAGGACACTGAGCTGCTTTTCAAGTACCAGCATTCTCTGGACTCTGACAAATTCAAGTCCACCCCACTGAGCCCTCCTGTTGAGATGCTATTTCTCTGCCAGTTACTGCCTGTTGGTTATCATGTGTGGTACAACGTATTCTCTGTTGTCATTTCTTTCAGTGAATTCTGATAGGACCCTCTCTACCTCAGTTCTCCCACCCCACAAGGAACAGGCTAATGAACATGCTGTTCATAGTAAGTTCACTGATGTGGATGCTAATGGGACATGTATTCCAATACCAATACCTTGTGACGGACACAGGCAGCTTTAATACTTCACTCACTTTTTTGGGGAGGGGGGATATGTAGTGGGTAGCTGTTCCAGCTTTGACCTGGTAGTACTACCCCCATTGAGGCTTCCAGTAACTGTCACGCCTACAAGGTGGAGCGGAGAGAGGAGCCCTTAAGACCAGGGATCTGGATGTGTCAGCTCTCTTGGTTCCTGGATCCTGGATGCTGGATGCAGACTGAGTAGAGTTCTCCAGAGAATACTGCTGGACTGTGCTACATCTTTCCCAGACCCTGTAACCTATCCCTTCACTTGTAAGTTACCCCACAAATTAAAACTCCCTTTTAACTACGTGGAGTTGCCTTAATACTTCAACCAATAGGGATGGTTGGGGCTTGTTCTAAAGTGTAAATGAGGAGCTCTAGACCTTTACAAAGGAGAATTTTTCTCTGGAATACTCTCCTATCTTGACCCAGACCCCAACAAAATCTGTCTGTTAAGTCCCTTCCAGGCTGATACCTGTTTTAAGGACCAAAGCTACTGGGCCTCTGTCTGTGTTGCTGTCAATATGATTTACTCCTAGAACTGAATAACTGACTATAAGGTTATGCCCAGTCAGGAATATCTATGTGTAAAGTTTGTGAGCCTGTTCACATGTATAAGGTCGATTGCAACATAAAACACTGTCTCAAAAGCTCTCTGCCCTGCATGTGTAGAATACTGATGGAATTCCCTGACAATCCAGTTTCTAGGAGTGACTTGGTGGACTCATAGGCCTCACAAGACTAACTTAACCTTGCAGGCCAGATTTGGCATGACTACATGGGCCTACAAGCTCTATAGAAGCAGCCTTGCCTTATGTGCCAGGCAAATTTTGGGGCCCCTATGGCACACCCAAACTTTTGCTTGCCTGGGACATATTCCTCCTACCCTTAGCCTTCAACAGGGTGTTTCAAGATTCTGGATACATCACTTCAGACTCAAAGAATGCCACTTTTATAGTGAATATAAAGAGGATATATGTCTGGTTAGATGTTTAAAAGGAAGATATGGTTACTATTGCTACAATGAAACACGATGACCAAAAATGACTTGGGGAGGAAGGAGTTTATTTTGCTTACACTTCCACACCACTGTTCTTTATCAAAGACAGGAATTCAAACAGAGCAGGAACCTGGGCACAGGAACTGATGCAGAAACCATGAAAGAGTGTGCTTACTGATTTGCTCATGGCTTGTTCAGCTTGCTTTCATATAAGACCCAGGTTCTCTCTCTCTCTCTCTCTCTCTCTCTCTCTCTCTCTCTCTCTCTCTCTCTCTCTGTGTGTGTGTGCCTATGTATGTGTGCATGTGCACATGTGTATAAGTGTCTACAGAGGCCAGGGAGGGGATAGGATTTCTTGGAGTTATAGGCAGTTGTGAACCAGCCAATGTGAGTGCTGGGAACCAAAGTCTGGTCCTTCGAAAGAAGCAAGCACTCTTAACCACAGAGCTATCTCTCCATTCCTTTATGTCTTACATTTTAAAATGTGTTGTAACTGAGCTATAGAGATGGGTCAGTTGATAAAATGTTTGCCACACAAGCAAGATAATCTGAGTTCAGATCCCTAGCACCCATATAAAAGGCAGTTTATGTCAGTGTGTGTCCTTAATCCCAGAGACAAGAGTATCATTGGGAATCACTGCTGGTCAGCCTAGCCAATTAGAAAGCTCAAACTCAGTGAAAGACTCTGTCTCAAAAAAATGAACTACAGGCAAGATTTGCCCATAAATGCAATAGTGGCAAAGTGTTATGGAGGTCATCTTTCTGATTGGATTTAAGTGCTCCTAATTGCTGAGCCATCTCCAGCCTCTAAGTGGGGGATTTTCAAGTTGCTGGTCATGTTTAAAAAAATAAAAGCCGCTGGGCGGTGGTGGCGCACGCCTTTAATCCCAGCACTCGGGAGGCAGAGCCAGGCGGATCTCTGTGAGTTCGAGGCCAGCCTGGGCTACCAAGTGAGTCCTAGGAAAGGCGCAAAGCTACACAGAGAAACCCTGTCTTGGAAAAACCAAAAATAAATAAATAAATAAATAAATAAATAAATAAATAAATAAATAAATAAATAAAAGCCTGGCTTGAGCTTCTGAGACCTCAAAGCCCTCCCCTAGTGACACACCTCTTCCAACAAGCCATGTGTACTCCAACAAGGCCACGCCTCCTAATAGTGCCACTCTCTGTGGGCCTATAGGGGCCATTTTATTCAAACCACCACAATTAGTCTGCTTAATTCTGTAATAGAGTCTGCATAACAGGTTGTATTTTGAGGTGTTTTGCTTTCATTGGGCCCTTTTCAGTGTTTAGGTTAAACTCTATGTCTTTGGTAACTCTTTTTTAAACCTTGTTTCTACTAAGAGTACATGTTAATAAAATGTGATTATGTTCTGTGTTCTTTGAGTTTCTTGTTACAAGTTCATAATTCTTTTCATGTAATTGTTTTTGTTTGGATTTGTTCATTTGTTTGTCTTTTTCAAGGCAGGGTTTCTCTGTGTAACAGCCCTGGCTGTCTTGGAACTCACTTTGTATACTAGACTGGACACAAACTCACAGAGATCTGCCTGCCTCTGCCTCCCAAGTGCTGGGATTAAAGTTGAGCACCACTGCCTCCTGGCTCTTGTAGTTGTTTATCTGTCATTCTTTCTGTTGGCATATCAGTGAGTGTGCTTCCATGATTTGATACTTTTGTTATCAGTGTATATGTTTCTGTGCCATCTTTAGATATATGTATTGTGGGGTCTCTGCACCATAAAGTATCCCTCGAAAGGTTTTAATTCAAATTAACCTGTAGGTAAACAAGAATATGTGTAAGTTTAGCCCCAAATTCTTTTAATTCATAGATATAAACAAATCTAGATGTAAACAATGCATGGTTCCTGCTCAGCTCACATACTGTACTCTTATATAGGCCAGGACTCTAGCCATAAATGATGCCACCCACATTTGGGACAGATCCTGCCACCTCAACCCAAATAAGAAAGTCCCTTGTAGGCATGCTCACAGACCAGAGTCTCTCTTTTCAGGTAAGTCTAAATTGTGTCAAGTGGAGAGTTAAAACTAGCCATCCCAACATACCAATAGATGGCTCAATTGGTAGAGAAAAACAAAAGTAACCAAAGGGTTCCTCTCAAGATCCTCAGGGTAAACCACTGAGAAATTGACTAACTAGAAAAGACATGGTTAATTTTTTTTGCCACCTACATGGTTTTAAACATTCAACAGAAAAGTATAATCAAAGAGTGAAATAATTATTAGTATTACAAAAACCAGTTTTTACTAACTCCCTGGCTAGGATTCTTTTTTTTTTAAACTTTCTTTTTATTTATTCAATATGTCTTTCACATCATGCATCTTGATCCTATTTATTTCTCTGTTCTTTTACATCTACCCTCTGCCCCTTCACCTCCCCCCAAAATACATCAAAATTTGAAAGAGGAAAAAAATTAAATATCTCATCACAGACACTGATGTGATACAGTGAGTCACACAGTAATGTAGCTGGAGTTTTCCTGTGTCCCAGCCTGCAGTTGGTCAGGACAAATCTCTCTCACCCACCAGTCCTGCAGCTGCTCGGACCCAAGTAAACACACAGAGGTTTATATTATTTACAAACTGTATGGCCATTTGCTCAAGCTTATTACTGACTAGCTCTTCCACTTAAGTTAACCCATAATTCTTACTTATGTTTAGCCATGTGGCTTGGTACCTTTTCCCAGTTCTGCCTTCACATCTTGTTTTTTCTGGCGGTGGCTGGCAGCATCTCCTGACTCAGCCTTCCTGTTCCCAGAATTCTCTTCTCTCTTTGTCCCAGCTATACTTCCTGCCTGGCTACTGGCCAATCAGCACCTTATTTATTAACCAATCATAGTAACACATTAACAGCATACAGATATCCACAGCACAGTAAACCCCTTTGTCCATATATCTTTACTTGCAAGTGTTTGCTACGAAGAGTCATTGGTGTGGTTCAAAGCCTCTGGTTTCTATTACACCATCGATGCTGGGCCCTCACTGAGACTCTTTTTGGATATTCTGTTGTTGCCCTGTGTTATGGTGATTTGGGTCTGCAGGTCAGGCCTCTTCATGTGCTCTAGCAGATCATAGATGGAGTAGATGTTGGGGCAGGTCAAGTCATAACCCTGGTTCTGGGCCTGGGCAGCTGCAGGGTTGGTCAGCCTGCCAGTTCTCCCATGTCCTTACCACCAGGGTGAGCTCTCCAGCATTAGCCCAGCTAATTCACCCTTGCAGCAATGAGTGAGGGGTGGGGCCAGTTCTCTTGCTTTCATGCCCCTAGTGTCAGCTCTTTCACACCTTCACAATCAGGATCAGCTCTACTGTGTTGCCCAGGTGAGGTGCAGAGGCCATTCTCCCAAGTGCTGCAGCTGGTGAGGGGCAGGGACAGCCCTCCTGCTCTTATGACCCCAGGGCCAGCTCCTCCACCTGTCTCAGGTGTTGATGGTAGGGGCATCTCTCCTCTGCCCATGCTGCCACAGTCAAATGAGTAATGAGGACAGCTCTCCCTTGCTCAAAACATTGGGGCTGGGTTGCCCACACCTGCAACAACAGGGCCAGCTCTCCTTTACTGCCTCAGCAAGGAGCAGGCTTTCCTGAGCACAGCAGTTGGCAAAGGGGAAGGTCATCTTGCTCCTCTGTTGCAAGTGGTAAGGGGCTGGGGAAAAGGAGAGAATCTCTCCCCTACCCACACCACCACATGACAGATGAGTAGTAGGGATAGCTTTTTCACACTTACAACTTTGGGGCTGGCTCAGCCACACCTCTGCCAATATGGGATGCTCTATTGTGTTGCTCAGGTTAGGGGCAGGGCCTGCTCTCCCAAGTGTTACAGCTGGTAGAAAGCAGGGGTAGCTCTACAGCTCTTATGACCTCGAGGCCAGTTCTCCCACCTGCCTCAGGCGTTGTTGGGCAGGGAGAGGGGAGAGGAGGGCAACTCTCCCCTGCCCATGCTGCTTCAAGACAGATGATTAATTGGGACAGCTCTCCTTTGTTCATTACTTTGGGTCTGGCTCACTCACACCTCTGCCAACAGGGTTGGCTCTGTTGTGTTGCCCAGGCAAGGTGAAGGGCCTGCTCTCCTGCTCTTATGATCTCGGAGCCAGCTCTCCCACTTGCCTTAGTCATTGATTGGTAGAAGGGAGGCTGGCTAGGATTCTCATCCACACCTGGTTAAGCTGGAGACCCTGGCATTCCTTAAGAAAAAGGCAGCTGTGCTGGATGGCTAACTTGACACAAGTTAAAGTTATCTGAAAGGAAGGAACCTCAGTTGAAAAAAAAATGCCTCCACAAGATCTGGCTATAGGACATTCTCTTTTTTTTTTTAATTTTTATTTTGCAATACAATTCAGTTCTACATATCAGCCACAGATTCCCTTGTTCTCCCCCCTCCCCCCCCCTCACCTTCCCCCCATCCCGCCCCCCATTCCAATCTCCTCCAGGGCAAAGCCTTCCCCACAGACTGAGATCAACCTGGTGGACTCAGTCCAGGTAGGTCCAGTCCCCTCCTCCCAGGCCGAGCCAAGCGACCCTGCATAGGCCCCAGGTTTCAAACAGCCGACTCATGCAATGAGCACAGGACCCAGTGCCACTGCCTGGATGCCTCCCAAACAGATCAGGCCAATCAACTGTCTCACCCACTCAGAGGGCCTGATCCAGTTGGTGACCCCTCAGCCATTGGTTCATATTTCATGTGTTTCCGTTTGTTTGGCTATTTGTCTCTGTGCTTTATCCGACCTTGGTCTCAACAATTCTCTCTCATATAAACCCTCCTCATTCTCGTTAATTGGACTCCCAGAGATCCACCTGGGGCCTAGTCATGGATCTCTGCATCCAGATCCCTCAGTAGTTGGATGAGGTTTCTAGCACGACAATTAGGGTGTTTGGCCATCCCATCACCAGAGTAGGTCAGTTCGGACTGTCTCTCGACCATTGCCAGCAGTCTGTTGTGGGGGTATCTTTGTGGATTTCTGTGGGCCTCTCTAGCACTTTGTTCCTTCCTATTCTCATGTGGTCTTCATTTACCATGGTCTCCTATTCCTTGTTCTCCCTCTCTGTTGTTGATCCAGCTGGGATCTCCCACTCACCCAAGCTCTCTTTCCCTCAACCCTCGCCCTTCACTACCCCCACTCATGTCCAGGCTGTTCATGTAGATCTCATTCCATTTCTCTGTCATTGGGCGATCCCTGTGTCTTTCTTGGGGTCCTGTTTTCCAGGTAGCCTGCCTGGGGATGTGAGTAGCAGTCCAGTCATCCTTGTTCCACATCTAGTATCCTGTTATGAGTGAGTACATACCATGTTTGTCTTTCTGAGTCTGGGATACCTCACTCAGGATGATTTTTTCTAGATCCATCCATTTGTCTGCAAACCTCATGATGTCATTGTTTTTCTCTGCTGAGTAGTATTCCATTGTGTATATGTACCACATTTTGTTTATCCATTCTTCAGTTGAAGGGCATCTAGGTTGTTTCCATGTTCTGGCTATTACAAACAACGCTGATATGAACATAGCTGAACAAGTGCTCTTGTGGTGTGGTTGAGCATTCCTTGGGTATATGCCCAAGAGTGGTATAGCTGGATCTTGGGGGAGATGGATTCCCAATTTTCTAAGAAATCGCCATATTGATTTCCAAAGTGGTTGTACAAGCTTGCATTCCCACCAGCAGTGGAGGAGAGTTCCCCTAGCTCCACATCCTCTCCAGCATAAGGTGTTTTCAGTGTTTTTGATCTTAGCCATTCTGACAGGCGTAAGGTGGTATCTCAGAGTTGTTTTGATTTGCATTTCCCTGATGATTAGGGATGTTGAGCAATTCCTTAAATGTCTTTCAGCCATTTGAGTTTCCTCTGTTGAGAATTCTCTGTTTAGTTCTATAGCCCATTTCTTAATTGGACTGTTGGGCATTTTGATGTCTAATTTCTTGAGTTCCTTATATATTCTGGATATCAGTCCTCTGTCAAATGTGGGATTGGTGAAGATCTTTTCCCATTCTGTAGGCTGTCACTTTGCTTTGTTGACCGTATCCTTTGCCCTACAAAAGCTTCTCAGTTTCAAGAGGTCCCATTGATTGATTGTTTCTCTCAGTGTCTGTGCTACTGGTGTTCTATTTAGAAAGTGGTCTCCTATGCCAATGCGTTCAAGACTACTTCCTACTTTCTCTTCTAGCAGGTTCAGAGTAGCTGGATTTATGTTGAGGTAGGACATTCTCTTAATCAATGATTTGATGGGCAAAGATCCAGCCCATTGAAGGTGGTGCCATCCTTTTGCTGGTGGTCTTAGGTTCTATAAGAAAGCAGACTGAGTGAGCCACAATTAGCAAGCCAGTAAGAAGCACTTTTCTATGCCCTCAGCATCAGCTTTTGCCTCCAGGTCTCTGCTCTGAGTTCCTGTCCTAACTCCCTTCAATGACGAACAGTGATATGGAAGTGTAAGGGAAATAAACCCTTTCCTTCCCAAGTTACTTTGATCATGGTGTTTAATCACAGCAATAGTAACTCTGACTAAGACAGTAGTCATTCTAAGAAACTGACTTTAGCCAATTAAACTACCGGGTCCTAATACATACTCCAATGGCTGTTAAACTCCAGGAAATAACTATGTTCACTTGTCCAGGATCAAACCTTATTTTCTAAAAGGCATTCAAAGTAGGCTTATTAAAGCAGTAAACCAATTGAATAATTACACTTTCTCTTCAAAAGAGACTGTAGCGGCCAGCATCAACTGTGTAAATCTATAAGTTGGTGATACTCATTTCCTAATTTTAAAATAATCTGCTTGGGAGATTTCATAACCACTGCTCAATTTACCTTGTCTGCCATTAATCAACAATCTTTGCAAGCTGTTGTATTCTGTCAGAATTAATTTATCTGGTCCTAAATAAAAATCCAAACATAGTTTTAAAAATTTCTGTCATAGCTTGGTTGACATCCTTAAGGTTGACCTACTGCCTGTACTTAATCCCATCTTCAAGACATACTCCTTAACTTCTCCTATGAGTCTCAGACCTCCAGAAGACCCCAAGACATCACTGGGAAACTGGATACACTGATTGAGCATATCTAAATAGGTCTCCCATCTTGAGTCTCTCTTTCTTCATGGGGCAAAATAGTAATGCTTAAATTCCCCTCAATGGACACAACAGACTTGCTTTTCTGCTCTCTTTCCTAAAAGGTAAAACTTATCCTTTATACCAAGCCTGCTGTTGTCTTATTTCATTTCACTGACAGAGTTTTAATTATTGTTTAGATGAGTGTGGCCACAGAAGACCACTCTTATCCTTCTAGTGTAATTTTTTATGTTATACATTTTCAGTCCCTACATCATTCAATAGCTAAATGGATTGATTTTTTTTTTATAGTTTAACAGATAAAGGCTATAATGGATCTATAATATTCTTGTTTCCCTTAATCCCTTTCTTCTTGGTTTAATTCTGTTTTGTGTCTTTGGCTTTTGCTTATTTAACCTTCTGGTATGTTTTATATCATCTGGTGTTATAGATTACTAAGATTCAAAGGGCATCATCTCGGTGAATTAACATCAGCATCATTACCTGTCTTCCATTTTGGGAGACATCTCAATTTCTAAGTAATGTCACAATCCTGCCCTTTACCTCCTGTGATAGCAACTGTCTTTTCCAAAATGCTTCTTAAAACTTTTATACCTCATAGTCCTTCAGAACTATGATGGATCAGTGATGCCATCTAGCTTCTCTGGACTATGTCCCACCCAATCTAAAGAAACTCTAGAACATGATATTCATCCCTTGCCAATGATATGACCTTTGCTGTAGTGGGTAGCTGTTCCAGCTATGACCTTGAAGTACCACCCCTAGTGAGGTAGCAGGTAACTGTTACACCTGCCTATGGACTTTGAAGTACATGACCCCAGGGCATGGCCGCTTGGGACCCTTAAGACCTAGGATGCACATATGAAGCTCTCTTCCCTACCTTGTGGTTTTGGATGCTGGGACTGACCAGGCAGATCTTGGAAGAAGATCAGCTTGGGACATAGCTCGGCTTTCCCAGACCTTACGATAAATACCTATGCTATAGTGAGTTATCCCCTAATAAATTCCCTTGATCATTAAATAGACTCTGGATTTCTTGCATTACCTTGCTGCTCTGTCAAGGGGGGACTGTGGAGGCAAAATATAAACTAAAAGCAACTATCACCACACTTTAATAATTAGACCATGAATTCTTGATTGACAGCCAGACTCAGTTTCCTGTGAAGCTGACCTAGACAGTGTTCTATTATTGTGGAAAAAACACCACAACTGTGGCAACTCTTATAAAAGAAAGCATTTAATTGGGGCTTGATTACATTTCCAGAAGTTTAGTCCATTACGGTCATGGCAGGGAACATAGTAGCATGCAGACAGACAAATGCTGGAGAGTAGCTGAGAATTCTACATCTGGATCCACAAGCAGCAGGCAGAGCAAGACACTGGATCTGGCTTGAGCTTTTGAGACCTCAAAGCCCACTCCCAGTGATATACTTCCTCCGACAAGACCACACTTCCTCCATCAAGGCCAAGTATCCTAATCCTTTCAAAAAGTAACTCTCTATGAGCCTATGGGGACCATTTTCATTCAGATCACCACATTTTAATCCCCAGCCCTCATAGGCTTGTAGTCATACTATAATGTTAAGTACATTTCATTCAACTTCTAAAGTCCCTATAGTCTATCACTGTCTCAACACTGTTTAAATGTCCAAAGTTCAAGGTTTCCTATGAGACTCGAGGCAATCTCTTAAGTGCAACACTGTGTAAAAATCAAAATAAAAAAGCAGACCACAAACTTGCAGCATACAATGGCACAGGATATACATTACCATTCCAAAAGGGAGGAAAGGGATCATAATGAGGAAATTTGGGGCCAAAGCAAGACCTAAAACCAGCAGGGCAAACTCCAAACACTGCATCTCCATGTCTGATGTCAAAGGGCTCTTCAGATCACCAACTCGGTTCAGCTTTGTTGACTGCAACACACTTCTCTCTCTTAGACTGGTTCCACACCCAGTCTGCAACTTTCCTGGGCAGGTAGACCATGATTCTGGCATCTCCAACTTCTTGGGGTCTCCAAGGCAATCCAGGCTTTACCTTCACAGCTTTATGCCTTTCTGGACCTCCATGCAGGGACACCCCTGGCACATGCCTGGCCTCAGCATCTTTCCTTAGTTGCAGAGGGAGATTACACAACCTCTTTCTTATATCCCTGACTCTAAAGACAGAACTATAGGGCTGAGTCTTCTAAGTTCTGTTGCTTGCTGGGGCTGGAACATGGTCCCCTCATTCAATTACATGTGCATCAGCTTTCTGTTGTTGGTTTTCTTCACTGGGTAAGCTTTTTAAAATTCCTTTCACAAGTTAGAAGCTTAGCTGGGTAGGGTCACCACTCCCTTTATTCCATTTAGCACCAGGCCTTTCTTTAATCTGTTTCTCTTTGAAAACAAGACTTAGCTTCATTTCACTTCATAGTGCCCTTTTTTTCCCTTAAACTGTACGTTTTATATTTTTCATTGATCAATTTGCTTCTTTTCATCATAGATCTGTATAAGATTGGCCTCTAGTAACAATGTGGCACAGTTAATACTAGACTGTTTTGAAATTTCCTCTGAAAAACACCATTAATCCAAAAGTCTTCAATTTAGCCTCAAGCAGACTTTTCAGACAATGGCAAAAAGCAGCCACATTCTTTGCCAAAATTATCACAAAAACAATCACTAGGCCACTTACTAATGTTCTTCTCCTTTGAAACCTCTACAGCCAAACCGTCATTAATTTACATTGCTTTCAGCATCACTGTCTTCCATGCTTCTACTTGTGTGGCCCATTAGCACCCAATTGCTTTCCTAATCCAAAGTCCACATTCTGCCAACAAGCAGCATGGTCAGGACTGTCACAGTCCCTGGTATCAACTTCTGACTTAGTTAATGTTCTATTGCTATGAAGAGACACCCTTCAATTGGGGCTGGCTTACAGTTTCACATGTTTAGTCTATTACCATCATGGTGGGTAGCATGGTGGCATGAAGGCAGACATGGTGCTGGAGAATAGCTGAGAGTTCTACATTTGGATCTGCAGGCAGTAGGCACAGCAAGACACTAGACTTAGCTTGAGCTTTTGAAATATTAAAGCCCACCCCCAGTGTCATACTTCCTCTAACAAGGCCACACTTACTCCAAAAATGCCACACATCCTAATCCTTTCAAATAGTTCGGCTACCATGAGTCTATGGGGGCCATTTTCATTCAAACCACCACAGATGCCTTAAACAAGTATTTAGAAACTAACTCCTAATGACCCATGACTCTTTACCCAAAATAGATAGTCTGAAGAAACACACAAGAGAGCTAAAACACACCAATGGCCTAAGAGATAAGAGTACATAATTGCCCCCTAGCTGCTGTAAACTTATAGACTTATACCTTCTATGCTTAGTCTTCTACCATCTCTCAGCCATGTGATACAATTCTTTTTCTCCTCAGATTACCCACTGTGTCTCTACATCAGCATATTTAATATGCTTTTAACTCTATTTCTGTTTTTATAGTAAATATCATTTACAGCCAAGTGTGTCATGGCTTACAACCTTTGTCTGTGAATAGCACACTGTATTAATCAGAGTTTATAGAATGGATATATATGTATATATATATGTATATGAATATATATGGATTTATTAGAATGGCTTACAGATTATGGTCCACCTAATCCAACAATGACTATCTACTAATAAAAGGTCCATTCAAGTAATTGTTCAGTCCACAAGGCTCAATGTCTCAGTCGGTCTTCAGTATAGGTCAGAATTCCAAAGTAGGCTCTAATGCCAGTGAAGAAACGGAATTGTCAGGAAAACTGAAAGCAAGCAGACAAAGAGAGCAAGCATTCTTCTTCCCTATCTTTTATATAGGCTGCCAGCAGAAGGTGTGGCCCAGATTACAGGTGAATCTTCCTACCTCAAAAGATCCAGATTAAAATGGGTCTTCCCACTGTGAATGACTTATTTAAGAAAGAAAAAAAAATCCTTCCCAGGTGTGTCTATCCCCTTGAGTTTCAGTTAATCCCAGATGTAGTTAAGTTGACTCCCAAGAGTAGCCATCACACACACCTTAACTTTCTGATTTGTCTTTTTCTCTGAGTCATTCTCACCTTGGATTCTAGGAACAATGGGTCTCATCTATAACTGAGTTTTGATGAGTCAGAACAATACTCAGGCAACAATATTTTTTTATAGCCAGCAATGCTCCTTATGGCTGATCCTGAGATACTGATCAACATGGCCACCATTTGACTGAGATTTCCTCTGTTTACTTCTTGACCTTCTCCAACTTTTAATACTTCTCGCATAGGATCCCAATCCTGTAAAGCATAACATGTTATGTGAGATTTAGTAATCAAGATTGGAATAAAAGAATCTGCTTTTGTCAATAGCCAGCTATTAGGGGAAATTGGGACTGCATTTTAAATTGCAGCCTGAAAAATTAATGTAGCTCGTGAATATTTTTGTCATTTAATACATTCTGACAGTACAGAAAGTCACAAATGGGTTTCTCTATGTTTCTGGCATAGAATATGTTCCATCTGAATTTATGTTGCTGTGATAAAATACCCTGACAATAAACAACATGGGAGTGAAAGGGTTAATTTCAGCTCACAATTTTAGGTTATAGACCATCACTGTGGAGAATTGTCTTAGTCATTGTTCTATTACTGTGAAGAGACACCACGGACCAAGGCAACTCTTACAAATGAAAGCATTTAATTGGGGGGATTGCTTACACATTCAGAGAGTTAGTTCATGATCCTCATGACTGGAAGCAGACAGGCAATGGTGCTGGAGCAGTAGCTGAGAGATTTACATCCGAATCCGTGAGTAGAAGAGACACAAAGATTGAAACCTCTAAGTCAACCCCCAGTGACACCTCCTTCACCACATCTCCTAATCTTTCCCATATAGTCCCACTAAATTGGGAACAAGCATTCAAATATATGTGTTTGGGTGGGCACTTCACCTCAGCCCTTGGCATCCTGGCATCCCTATACCCAAAGAGTCTGGAATGTGCTGGTGGAAGATCCACCTCAACTCCCCTCCCCCATCTCTTTCCACAAACCCACCCCTTCAAAGCCTGCCAAACACGCTTCTCTCCAAGAAAGGCTCAAGATCGCTCCCACAGGGTATTTAAGCTGCATTCCAGAAAACAGACAGTGTTTTTCCAGTCTCTTGTCCCTGTCTCCTTTCTGGGGGGCTGGAGAATCACCTGGGAATGTTTACCCGTTAAACCAGGGCCTTTTCTAACTTGGTCTGATTTGGTTTGATTTGGATTGCTGCATCGGCAGAGAGGCCTATTGGTGTGCAAAAACCTTCCATCTGGAGGTTCCACCGAGGGGAGTTGATTTTCCCTCACGAGGCTGAGGCTGCATGGTGGGTTGATTTTCCCCCACCAGCCCAGGGCTGTGTGTTGGGAAAACAGCCCTCTCCCCCACACCTGCTCTCCACCAGACTAAGATCAGCTTTCGGCTGGGTAAGTTGCTGTTTCCAAGTTATTGCCTAAGAGGCCCAGGACCTCTTCGATTTTTTGGGTATCCTGCCAGTCACACCAGACCCCCAACCTGTTCTGGAGTAAAGGGCTGCCTTTGTTCTATGAGACCTCCTCTCCAAAAGACATTCTTTTGAAGGGAATCCCCCACCCCTGTTTTTTGACCTAAGGCCTATCACAGTGCATGCATTGAGCTAGGCTTTGGGTTCCTGGCATAGACTTGTGAAATGGGCACTTGCCATTTAAAGCCTGATCCCCAAACGCCCCTGTGATGTCTTACAAAATCTATTCAAACTGGGGTTATCTGATACCATCTGTCCTAATAGCTTGATTTCTCTGAGGACTAAGGCCTGGCCACAGTACACTCTCCATAACCAGTCAAGGTGGCCTCCGGAGAAAACCTTTGAATTTTCCATCCTCCTTGCTCTTGAAAATTTTTGTCAGCTTGGAGGTAATTGGACAGAATTGCCCTACATCCACGATTTTTGGATTCTGTGTTCTGCCCTCCCTACAGCAGCCAATGTCCCACAGCACGGGTCTTGTTGGCTAGGGTCATGGCACATTCAGATTCCCACCTATCCAGGAACTGGGATCCTGAAAATTCCAATCCAACCATGCTGCCAGGGACACTGGCCCCTCCCCCACTTCCTCCAAACTCTACCTACTCAACTCCCTCCTACCAGGCCACAAATCGAAGACCAAATCTGCTGTGGGATGGTCTGTATGTTAAATTGCTCTGATTGGTCAATATGTAAAACACTGATTGGCCAGTGGCCAAGCAGGAAGTATAGGCGGGACTAACAGAGAGGAGAATTGAGGTAACAGGAAGACAGGAAGAGACACTGCCAGCCGCCGCCATGACAAGCAGCATGTGAAGATGCAGGTAAGCCACAAGCCATGTGGCAAAGTATAGATTTATGGAAATAGATTAATTTAAGCTATAAGAACAGTTGGCAAGAAGCCTGCCACAGCCATACAGTTTGTAAGCAATATAAGTCTCTGTGTTTACTTGGTTGGGTCTGAGCGGCTGTGGGACTGGCGGGTGACAGAGATTTGTCCTGACTGTGGGCAAAGCAGGAAAACTCTAGCTACAAATGGCGCCCAACGTGTTGGCAAGAGTTTCCACCTAAAACCTGAGAAAAAAGATTCTAAAACGGAGCTAAAAACATTTTCTAGTTGTTTCTCTCAAGTTAGTGGCAGCCTGCGTGTTTGAGCTACTATGGCGGGTTCCTGGCATGTGTGCTTGACCTGAAGTATGGTGGGAATGAGGCCTCTGCAAGTGGCACACTAAGCTGCATCGTGGATTTATCCTTTGCTAGTACAAAACAAAAAAAGAGGTTTCTGGGCTACATGCTGCTTTGATAGAAGCATAGACCCACTATTTCTGAGAGTTGATGGCTCCCAGAGCTGGCAGAAAACATACCACTGTCATGTTGGGAAGCTGAAGTGGGCGGAGCCAGCAGCCACAGTGCCATTTCAGGCTTAGAAGGCTGCAGTTTAAAGTAATAGGCTCAAGGTAATAAAAAAAAATAAGCCATGTAAAGATGGCTACCACACAGAGAATCTGGATTATGTTCTCTTTGATAGTTGTAACTGAAGAAAAACATTTGATTGCAAAAGCTGTTGAGTTATGCCAAAATGTGTATTTTAAAGATACCTTGACTTCAAAATTTGGATGTAAGGATATGTTGCTTTGGAAAAGAGTCTCTGCTCTTGTTTCCACAGAAAGCCAGAAGCTATGGATTTGTTCCAGATTAAGATACATCAGGTTTGACCAGCCAAGACCCCCTGAAAGGTCTCCGATGACACCATGGCCCAGATGATCCAACATCCAGAACCATTTCAAGGCAACTGGCTCAGATGATACATCCTCATGGACTACTCCATAATTCTAAAATTTTCTTTATGTCCCCATAAGGTACAGTGCCCTCTCCAGCAGGAAGTAGTAAGAGAAACTATGCCCAAATTCCCAAATATACCAAGCTGGCTTTGGAGATGTGTAAAAGTTAAAACCTTCCTCTTTAAAAAAAAAAAAAGAAAAGAAAAGAAAAGGGGAAGTGCTGTGGGATGGTCTGTATGTCAAATTGCTCTGATTGGTCAATAAATAAAACACTGATTGGCCAGTGGCCAGGCAGGAAGTATAGGCGGGACTAACAGAGAGGAGAATTGAGAGAACAGAACGGCGGCAGAGGGAGACACTGCCAGCCGCCGCCATGACAAGCAGCATGTGAAGACCCAGGTAAGCCACAAGCCATGTGGCAAAGTATAGATTTATGGAAATGGATTAATTTAAGCTATAAGAACAGTTAGCAAGAAGCCTGCCACAGCCATACAGTTTGTAAGAAATATAAGTCTCTGTGTTTACTTGGTTGGGTCTGAGCAACTATGGGACTGGCAGGTTACAGAGATTTGTCCTGACTGTGGGCAAAGCAGGAAAACTCTAGCTACACAAATCCCTCCTCCTTCCCCTCCTTCCTGTCTTCCCCTCCCCCTATTGTCCCCCGCTATCTCCCAATGCCTCAACCTTAATCCTGATTCTCTTTTACACACTGGCCTAACACCCCTGAATCTTTCCCAGTTTCTTCTCATACTCAATCTCACCAGACTCCTGTCCTTCTCTGCCCTCTCTGAGAGGTAAGTGGAACCAATGGAATGGAGTCCCTAGAGAAGAGACCTCATGGTTTGTTGACTCCTGCAAGGTATGGAAATGATCTTGGACAAAGTTGTTAATTTTGATAAACTCCAAGAGATTACATAGCTAGCTGATAAAAACCCGGGCCGGGCGGTGGTGGCGCACGCCTTTAATCCCAGCACTTGGGAGGCAGAGGCAGGTGGATCTCTGTGAGTTTGAGGCCAGCCTGGTCTCCAAAGTGAGTTCCAGGAAAGGCGCAAAGCTACACAGAGAAACCCTGTCTCGAAAAAAAAAAAAAAAAAAAAAAAAAAAAAAAAAAAAAAAAAAAAAAAAAAAAAAAAAAAAAAAACCGGGTCATTTTTCTGAACTGGTTATAAGAGACCATGGTTCAATATACTCACCTTGACCCAGCCTTCCCAGGGGGAGCCACAGTCCTGGCCACCCATTTCATTTCTCAGTTAGTGCCAGATATTTAAAAAAAAAAAATTTTTTTTTAAAGGCTGAGGAGGAATTGGTAAAAATGGCTTTTAAAGTTTTTAATGACAGCTGAGTCAACCTGACAGACAAGGCTACAACAGAAGGCTATGTTCCAAGCCCAAGCCTTAGCAGCAGCTCTGAGGCCACCAGGACCCCCACAAGGAGGACAAGAGAAGTTGTCCAAAAGGCTCCATCCTGCTAGAGCTCATCCCAAGTCAACTCTGTCAGAAACCTGCTTCAAAAGCAGCAAGCAGGGCCACTGGTCACTGTATTGCCCTGACCCCCAGATGCCCAGGAGTCCATGCCCTGTCTGCTGACAACAACCTGGGTACTGGAAATTGGGATGCCCCATGCAGGCTCATTCTCTATGCCATGCCACAGAGGTCTAGCTTCACCAACATCAGCATCTGAATCTCTTCTGGCCTTTGAACTTCTAAGCCTGAAGAGGACTGATGTGGCCTAGACCGGCTGACTCCCATTACTCTTTCCAAGCCTAGGGTGACACTGCAGGCAGTGGGTAAGTTCATTGTCCTTCTTTTGGATATGGAAGCTACCTATTCTGTTTTGACACGGGGTCCTACAGTTCCCTTGCCAATTTCTGTCACAGGGATGGACGGGATCCCTTCCTTCCCAATTAAGACCCTGACACTTCCCTGCATTCTTGCAGGGCGATTCTTCTCACACTTCTCATACCTGCTTGCCCTGTACCTCTACTTGGTCATGATATTCTCAGCCACTTTGGGGCCACACGTACCTTAGCCACCACACTCTCCTCAGTATTTCACGGGTCCATTCACAAAGGGCCCTCCAGATATGTCGGCCTCTGCACCAGCTTTGAGAACACCAACCTGGTGAGGATTGGCAGTGTCATGGAGCTTGTTACTTCCCATAAACAATAGCCTATTTCAGGAGCTATCTATCCTTGGGCAAGGGGCTTGCAGATCAGAGGCATACTTGTTTCGTGGATCTCTATGGCATGGCAATTGAAACTTAAAATGTAACTTTGACTCTTACAAAAGTCACCTCTCACCCGGATTATATAAAAGGAGAAACACCAAATGCCAGGACTGGACAGGATTCACTAATCTGTTGCTACCTGGTGTGTGAATCAACCAGAATCTATGACAAGGAAGTCTTGACTCTGCAGGATGCCTCTGATCTGCCTGTTGATGAGACCCATTTGCTTTGCCAAGCCTTTGTACCTAACCCTGTGACTAGAACCTGCTCTGTGGCCTGGTTTATTATGTTAATATATTAGCTGACTATCTTCAAGCATTCCTTTGCATTTGAATTAGCTTTGCTCTTGTCTTCAATAAAGCCTTTTAAAACTGTATAGCTGCGTTATTCTTTCTTAGTAACTATAAAATTCACATCATTTTGTGAAGTGTAATGTTGATCTGAGAGTTAGTACTGGCATTGAAGATTGGGACAAAAGAACTTGGTAATAGATATCAAGTTGAAATCAGGACTCTTTGATGAATTAAAGCCAATGAAAATGATTTGCCTTATGAATTTATTGCTATTCAATGAATTCTAACATTGTGGAAAGATCCAAACATGTTCATGTTTCTGACATAACTTGCTTATGACATATGATCTATTTTCTTTCTTTCCTCGAAGTGTTTGCACAAACTGTGACTTGCTCTGGATTTTCAAGTCTTGGCTCCCTTCGTTCTTGAGATCTTGGCTAAACTTGTCTCCAGACTTTTGTGTACCCTTCCTTTTAACATAACTTTGCATAATAATTTGAGTTGAGCAAAGCTGCAAGTGGAAAAAAAACCAACAAAACCTCAATATAACTGTTGCTTAACAAGTAAAAAATGTTTTTCTCTCACACACGACATGTATTGGGTCTAGATCTGACGGTGTTGCCTGTCAGGAACAATACTATATCTGGCCTGGGTTCAGTATCTCATTCACATGTTACAAGCAAGGGAAGCCAGGAAAGCTGATCTTTATTCTGGGTGACCACAAACAAACCTAACCAAAATTAGAGGACAGGTTAAAATGGGCATGAGAAACAACTGGTGTGGTTGTTCTCACTGGAATGTGGCTCTGGCCTCACTCTTCTTCCTGGTCCATGTGATCTCTGTCTATGGAATACATATATGACATACATAGAATGCACTGTTGGAGACAGACAGAGTTTATTACAGTGTAAAGGGAAGGACTTTCAAGGAGTCTCATGTGTCTAAAGAGAAGATTAGACAATGGTCAAAGAGACCAAGGACTTTCAAGGAGTCTCATGTGTCTAAAGAGAAGATTAGACAATGGCCAAAGAGACCATTGTCTCGATACACAATTTGAGCAGACTTTATACAAGCTCTGAAACCTCTGGTCCACTGGGTTGGACCCTTTACAGGAGGACACAATGCTATGTTCAGGTTTTTTAAAAAAATATTTCTCTCTCTCTCTCTCTCTCTCTCTCTCTCTCTCTCTCTCTCTGTGTGTGTGTGTGTGTGTGTGTGTGTGTACAAGCACAATGGTGCACGATTGGACTGAGAAATCTGCCTGACTCCATTTTGAAGACAGGAGCCATTATGTTGTCGTTATGCCCGGATTGTGGGGACCCCCAAAAGACCAATACGGAGACCAAATCTCATATATAAAAGCAAAGAGCCTTTATTTTTCAAGCTACGAGCTTGGTCTCTCTGTTTGTCTGATGCAGCAGTGAGAGCAGTGAGCTCTGAGCTTAGGTGGGTAGAATTTTTTTCATAGCAGAGGTTGGGGTGAGGGGATTTCTAGGGTTCAGGATCCTGATTGGCTGACATTTGTCTAAGGGTATCTGTAAAACAAAAATAGGTGTATGCTATTCTCAGGGACATCTGGCTACTTTATCAAATGGTTGGAATGTTTGAGATGTCAGGTACTTCCCCTTAGATATAGGCCTTCCCTAGGTGCGGTCAGCTTATGGCTTTTCCTGGGTCAGGGTATTGCTTGCCAGTAAGCTTGTCACAGAAGCTTTGTCTGGGTCTGTAAGCCTGTCATGGCAGCTGTGTGGTCAAGCTGTTTTGGGGTCCCTCTACATTTCCCTTCACAAGTATCAATGGTAGGACTCAATCATGAGTCCTACCTGTCCAGTGTTTCAAGGGTATTGGGACCTAAGAACCATTAGCTAACAGATAATTTTTCTAGGGCAGCGACATCTGTATCTATTGCCATTCTTAAGGCCCTGTTGTAGTTCTGATCTTTGAGTATGAAAGGGAAAAATCAGTAGCCATCTTGAGAGACGCTTCCCCCTCCCCTCCTCAAAGGTATTTGCTGACCAGCAGTTTTAGAAGTGACCAGAAGTTGAACTTATAAGGCTGGGACAATAAATCTATGTATCCTGGACTTGGCAAAACAAGATTATGGGGAGTAATGGGCTTACCTGACCAGAAGTTGACCTTAGAGGAGAGTAGGACTGGAACAATAAATCTGAGTGTATATATCCTGGGTTCAACAAAAGTAGGACACAGGGAGTAAAAATTTATGTCTCTATAGATACCCTCAATCCTATTAGCCATCAGTAACTTCATGCTTATAGCTCAGCCAGTAACTCCAAAGAACTACCTCACCCCTGGCCCCCTTGTCCAATCCCAAGCTGCATGTAAACCTTTCCTATATAAACCCCTTCAAGTGAGTGCTCGGGGCGTCCTCCTCTACCCATTGTGTTGGATGTTGGGCGCATGGATCAAGTCCTAGGCTTGCTTTCATTATTAAAAAACCTCTGTGTGCTTTTATAGGATATGGGCTCTGTGGTGGTCTTGCTTGGGGGTCTTGTGACCTGGGCACAACAAGTACAACCAGAGTATAATCTTATATAATACCTCTTTGGTTCTGCACAAAGAAGATCAAATGTCTTATCTTATTGCAGAACCATTTCAGTTAATAAATTTATCAATTGATAATTCTGAACCTAATTTCCTGGTATGTATTGTTAAAAATAAGTTTTTATTTACTGTAAGAGCTGAGTTGCTCTCTGTTTCCTGGTTTCCTGGAACCTGACTTTCTCTAACCTATGACCTTGACTTGCTTTTGAGAATACCCTTACCTTCCTTGACTCTCTCTGACCCTCGCTGAACCCTCCCTAATTACATGGTGACCACATAATTCTTTTTGAGACTTTTTTTTTTGTATTTCCTTATTGTCCCATTGTCTCTCTTCTGTAAATCTGCTTTGCCACCACTCATGATTTTGCTCCTTAAAAGTGGCCCAATAAATGGATTTGGGGCTGCTCTCTTTAACCCAACTTAGGAGGCAGTTGCTGGCCAGCTCTTGGGTGCACCCCAATAAAAATCTGGCTTGCTTCAAATTCGGCTCACATTGTAGTAGTGGTCTTCTCGCCGATGGGATTAACAGAATGTCAAGAACAATTTTGAAAAATAGATTCTCTCTTCCACTTTATTGAGGCTTGTTTCTGCTGGGCTGTGTGCTCCAGGCTAGTTGGCCTATGAGCTTTAGGAAAATGCTTCTGTTTTTGGCACCCATCTTACAGAAATGTGATTACAGATTCATACCACTCCCTGGCTTTTTAAAACAGTTTCAGGGATCAAACTCAGGTCCTCAGACTTGAAGCAGGTATTTTTACTGATGGAGGCATCTCACCAGACCAATGCCCTTGTTCTTCATCAGACAGTTTCCTGCCGCACAGTAATCTGAAACCAGGTTATATAGTTATCCATTGATCCTGGCACTTTGAGATATTGTATCTCCCAGAGCCAGAGATGTGACTTAGGTCCCATTCCACTGACTAATCGTTAGGATATTGCATGGTCCTTGGCTTTACAAGCCTTTTATTGTGAAAGAGGAATCTAGCCTAAAGTTCTTCATGCCTGGAAATAGCTACATGAAAATATTCATTAGTCTGTTGTCTCACAGCATTAAATTACAGTACTAAGCCTTTCATAGAAGCCTTCTTTGATCACTCAAGCTAAAGGAAATTTCTTTAATAATTTGGGTTAGTTCACTACAAATAACACAGTATAAAAAGTACCTTAACAAAAAGACAGTTATATTTCCACTCACAAGCAAACCATACAACCACTCTGGGATTTCACCTTAGTCTGTGTTGTCTAGAAAGGGAACCATTTACGTTAGGCGGAAGACTAGTCTAGCCTGCCACCTTTTTGCTAAGGTGAAGTTTTACTGAAGCACAGCCACACCTCTTGATTAGAGTGTTATTTATGGTTGCTTTCTTGCTACTGTTCTAGACTAACGGCTTGCAACAGAGACTATATTGTCCATTAAGCCAAAATCATTTAGTACCTGGCCATTTACTGAAAAAGTCTATGTGTACTGGTTAGCTTTTGTGAACTGCACCCAAGCTAGAATCACCTAGTGAGTCTCAATTAAGGAATTGCCTCCATCAGATTGGTCCATGGACACATCTGTGGGATGTTTTCTTAATTGCCAGTTGATTCAAGATGGTCCAGCCCACTGTAGGTGGTGCTATTACTAGTTAGGTGGGACTGGCTGTATAAGAACTGCAGCTGAGCAGACCAGAGGAAGCAAGTCAGTAAGCAGTATCCCTCATGGTCTCGGCTTGGGTTCTGCCTCCAGGTTCCTGTCTTGAGTTCCTGCTCTGGCTTCCCTCATTGATGGACTGTGATCTGGAAGCCCAATAAGATGCTCTCCAAGTAAAAATATCTAACAGAAGCCAGGTGGTGGTGGCACACACCTTTAATCCCAGCACTCGGGAGGCAGAGCCAGGCAGGTTTCTGTAAGTTTGAGGCCAGCCTGGGCTACAGAGTGAGTTCCAGGAAAGGCGCGCAAAGCTACACAGAGAAACCCTGTCTCGAAAAACCAATATATATAACAGAAAAAACTGGACTCCAATAGCTATGATTATTTGTATCATTTCTGAAAGAGATAATTGAGATTGTACATACATGAAAGAACTTTGAGAAGGCAAAATCTACTAATGCTAAATGGTGGCCAGATATTATTTTGCATGAGGGGCAAACCATGAAACAAATACCATAGTAAAACTGGGCACAGATGGGAACATGTGAATTAAGAAAACACAGACTTCCAGGGTATTTTGAATCTACAATTTGCTGAGAATATATATACATATATGTGTGTGTATACACATATTTATATATATCCAACAATTTTTTTTTAGTTTCTGCTAAACAACAAGCGTTTAAGTTAGAGACAGAGCTGTAGACAGGTGAGGCACACTTCCAGGGAATGTATGTACCGGTACTGGGAAAGACTTTAGAAACAAACATGAAATAAAGTGGTGGCAGTGATTTAAAAAACGTGACGAGGTAGATGATCCATTGGCTATTTTATATTAGAAAGTCCAGAGGAGCCTTATCAATTAGGGGACATTTCAGCTGAGATCTGACTGCAAGAAAGAATCAGCCAAAGCAACCTCTGCAGAGCATGCATTTCGGAATGAGGAAGAGCAAGATTTCTTGGTGAAGCATGAAAGTGAGACCGGGGAAATGGGGCTAGGAGAGGGCCAGGCCAGGAGAACTCTGTCCTTGACTCTAAGCACCACAGGAAACCATTGGGGATTCTGAGCTGAGGAAGTAAACAGCCTTTGTTATAAAAACACTTCGGCTGCAGTATTAAGAGATTCTTAGCACAAAACTGTCTTCATCAGGTTGGTCTGCGGAACATCTGTGAGGGACTGTCTTGATTCTTCATCTTTGCAGGAGAGCCCAGACCATGTGGGTGGCACTGTCATTAGGGAAGTGGTCCTGGGCTGTATAAGAAAACTAGTTAAGCCTGAGCCTGTGAGTGAGCAAGCCAGTGAGCTCCATGGGTTGTACTTCAAGCTGCAACTTGAGTTTCTGCTTTGACTCTCCTCAACAACAGATTGTGACCCGGAAGTGCAGCCAAAGCAATCCTTTCCTCCCTTTGTTGGAAATTTCCCTAGGAAGAGGGAACCTCACTTCCATCAGATTGTCCTGTGGGGTTGTCAATAGGACATTTTTTTTTAATGACTATTGGGGAAACATCTTACTATGGGTGTGCCACCCTGGGCAGGTGGTTCTGGTTTGAACAGGAAAGGAAGCTGAGCAAGCCATGGAAAGTTAGCTAACAAATGGTATTCCTCCATAGTTCATGACTCAGCTCTAGTTTGAGTTTGCATCCTGACTTCCCTCAACGACAGACTGCGATCCAGCGGTGTAAACCAAATAAGACCCTTCTTCCTCAAGCTCTGTTTTCATCACAGCCACAGAAATCAAACTAGGACTGATGCCTATCTGTAACTAACTGTACCTCACTTGGAAGTACCTGACTCTGTTGTATGTGCCTTAAATCTCTCAGCTCATTTAATCCTTGACACACTGGTGTGTGTCAGTACTTTTATTAGTACTTCGCAAACTTCTATCCATCTATCTATCTATCTCCTATCTATCCCGTATTTAACTATCCACCTGTCTTATGTTTGACTAGATATAAGCCAACTAATGGAAGACAATGATAGCCTTTCAACCTAGTAATCTTGTCTTCAGAATCTGTCCACCTATCTATCTGTATTAATCAGTTTTGTGTTAATATAATGAAATGAGATAGGCTAATTTCATTAAAAAAGGAGAAATTATTCTGTAATAAGGGGTTGTCTCTTTTCCTCCACTTATTTACACTCATTTTTCTTTCTTCCTCATTTATTTTTTCAGTGCTGAGGACCTTGAGTCCCATCCATCACTATTATTTAGCATCAGTCCACATTATTGCTCGTTCTTATTCTATCTTCAACTGTAACCCCATGCTACTCTGAATATTTGATTGATAAATAGTTCCAGTGATAGCCTCTAGGAGCTCTTTCATATGGTTTCTGTGTCTCTTTCACAGACTCCTATCAATACACATTTAAAGATTTTATTTGTTTGGGACCAGCAGACAAGGAGCTTTTTGAGCAAGCCTGATAACCTGAGTTCCATTACTGGAATCCACAGTGGAAAGGTAGAATTGACTCTTAAAAGTTGTCCTCGGACTGCAATACACATGATACACACACACACACACACACACACACACACACACACACACACACATACACACACACACACACACACCACGCAATAATAGAGAAAATATAATAAACTTTGGTTTGGGTTTTGTTTGTTTGACTGGTGCTTCTTACCTTTCACCATTGCGGATGCTTCAGACTCCCTTTGCTGATATCCTATAACCAGTTTTTCTTCTGAGGCTCCCAAGTGTCAATTTCTTAGGAACAAATTTGCAGAATGTTTAGCAGCATCTCCAGCCTCTGTCCAATAGATGCTAATAGCATCTTTCCTCATGTGGTTCTGAAAATGAGTATCTCCAGACCATGCTATCTTCTTCTATGGTGAGGTGGAATGGCTGTAAGTTATGAACCCCTGCTAGAGAATGAGAGTGGCTGAAAGTTGCAGTGAGAGAGTATAGTGATAAGCGATGGGGCTGTAGCAGAAGCCTCTAAATGTGTGTGCAGACACTGGGGAAGGATTCCCAGAGCTCTGCCAGAGGAGATGCCATTTGAACTGAGAATCATTTGTGATTCTCAGTGTGATTGATCAGTTATAATGATCAGATAAAAGGCTTACTTTCATTATTCTCACATAAGTCTTTTATTTATTTATTTATTTGTGTGTGGTGTGTGCATGTGTGTGAGCATGTGTACACACAGATGCTCTCTCCTGTGTGATCATGTATAGGCACCAGAGGTTTGCATCAGCTGTCTTCCTCTGTTCCTCTTCACCTCACTTTTTGAGACAGGATCTCTGACTGAACCTGGAGCTCTCTGTTTTAGATAAACTGGGTGGCCAGACAGCCCTTGAGATCCCTCTGTCTCCATCCCTGCTACACTCTGCTTTTACAGGTTCTCATTCTTGTGCAGAAAGTTGTTTTTTTTTTTTTTTTTACCCACTAAGTCATTCCCCCAGCCTCAGTTCTGCATTTTAATAGCAGGAATTACTATTATTTTCACAGCTGAAGAAATTAAGGGTCATAGGCACAAAGTAACTTGCTAAAGGTATGTGATCTGGGCTTAAAGGATCCAATCAGACAAATAATTGAGGAACTCATCTTCAGGGCACTAACATTGGCCTGTGAGGCTCATCAGGACTGTTTCCACCCTTCTACTTAGAAGATCACACCACCTGTTGTGACTTTTCCTAGGGAGACAGGAACAATGTTCACTCACCCTGTCTAAGGCATCCACAATAGATTGCAGAAATGATTCCTGCCCATCTTACTCAATGAACCAGAGTTCACCAGGATTACTTAGGGAAGTATGGATGACTCAAAGGTAGCTACACTGCCCCAAAGTCTAGGACAGTGTGGGTGACTACTCTCAAAATTTGCTTCCTTGAAGCTCCTGCACAATTTGTAGTCGGTTTCCCCACCGAGAGTCTCCTTTCCCTAGGGTATTTACTGTTACAGTTGAGAGAAGGGCTTCATGGTGTCTTGCAACTTCACGAGCTTCTGGTGACTTTTAGTTTCTCGTCTTGAGCCTTCTTCCAGAAGTGAGTGTTTTAGCTCAGAGAAAATAGCTGCACAGCACATTTCATCTCAAGCTTATTTTTTCACTGAATTCTAGGCTCTTGAGATCAGGAACCACGCAGTGTTCGTCTTAAGTCTTCTTAGCACAATACCAGCAATGTGATGGTTACTGGATAAATGTTTCATGGGAGAGTTAACATGTCCACATCACCAGTCCGCCTCTCACATCACTCCCTTAGCGCATACTACTTTCTGGGTAAACACTGTTCTCTTGCTGGTAGAGTACTCGTTTCTGGGTTCACTAGTGAGCACCCTGTGATCGTTCTGTTCCTATGCCTCATTGTTTTTTTTTTTCTTAACACTCCAAATGTGTTCAGAACCATGACTTTTTCAAACAGATTATGGTGGGATGCACTGTACCTTGGGTCAGAGATGCAAAAAAGGACTTCCTTGAGGAAGAAAAACCATGTTATATCTGATAGTAAAGTATCAGAATGTGTTACTATTTGTTTCCACACATAGTGCCAGTTACCCAATTTGGACAACATTCCTCCCTAGACTCCTGTATTATTTTAAGGGGGTACATTTTATGAAAATCAGCCCAGGACAGCTTTTCTTTTCTTTCTCTTTCCCTCTCTTTTCTTTCTTGTAATTCTTTCCATGACTAATCCTAATTTCCATTTATTTTTTATGTGGTGGTGGTGTCATCTTCATTTTCATTTATAAGCATATTAACAGGGGGAACATTCTGTATTTTGTTCCGTTTATTTTTCCTACAACTTCTGGATCAGCTATTTGCAGGTGCAATGAAATTTTAAGTCTATTGAATTAGAAGTTAGTCTGTTTTCAAGACTCACTTTCTTTCCTTTGCTAAAATTCTGGTCTAATTTAAAAAACAGTAGATCATAGTTAAATAAAACTGTACCCAGGATAACCCTAATTTCCATATGCAGATTTATCTGCACTGACAGCCACCCCCTTCTCTCTCTCCCTCTCTCTCTCTTTCTCCTTTCCCTCCTCTCCATCTCCCTATTGCATTGTGTCTGACTGATTTTCAGAGCACCTTCGCTGTTTCTCCCTCTCATTCCCTTTCTGTGAAATATCTAGACAGGAAGGAGGTGGCTGCAGAGGCTGAACAAACAATCTCATATTCTGCCTGCAATGTCATCGTTCTTCCCCCCATTTCAGGGGGGTGAAGTTACCCAGGAAGGGATGCAGAGGAGCTGAAAAGGAAGGGGGGGTTCTCCAGAGGCTGCTGCGGTCAGGGGCAGGGATTGCCACCAGATGTGCCTGCTTTCCTGGGCTTTGATTCGAAAGGGACAGCAGGAGGAAATATTGAGAGACAAAAGCCTCGGTTGAAATGATCATTTTCTTTATTTAATATGGCAGCAGACACTCTCTGCGTAGGATCATCGTACCGAGCATAAACTGGACTTTCCTACTTGCCTCACAGGAGTCAGACAGATCCCTGTTTGCTAAATGATCATCCAAGGTAAGACCCCTTGCTTCAGATACTTGGTTATTTTCCTAAGTCAATTATATTTCTTAAATATATATATGTCATCTTCAGCCACAAACAGTGTGGTGGGGACAAATCAGTGTTAATTTGCATCTAAAGAGTTAAGAAAAAGCAGAGGTTTAATAGATTCAACTCAATTCTTAGAGGCTGGTTACTTTGTCAATGATGTATATGCTGTTTGTTTTTAGGGAAAATGTTTGCTTTAAGAACACGCTAATGCCATCACCATCCACCACTGGTGACAATAGTGCTGTTTAGACTCCTAAAAAAACTTTGCAAAAAGACAGTGAGCTACAGATGCATGTGTTACATTTTCAGCTCATCTACAAATATTAGACCTCTTATTAAAATGATAGGATTTTTTTTTAGCAGAGAAGGAATGAATGCAGCATAATTAAGTACAGTATTTAATTTGGCTGTTGTGAAGCAAAAGAATAAGGTAATAATTTTTATTGTACTAATCAGTCTCAAGATGTTCTCTGTGTTAATTGGGTTAAAAAAATTGCAGTACTTATTAGAAATTCTAATTTCACAATGCAGTGCTGACAATAAGCGCAGCCAGTGAATTATTCACATCTTTAATTTGCTCACTTAATGACAGTGTTCTGTAATCAGAGTGCAGGGACTGCTGCCTATGCATTATGTATGATGCTCAGGACTTAAATGCAGGACATTATGAAGCTCTCAGTGGTTCAGTAATTAGTTTTCCACAAGACAGGATTTAGATATTCACAGATAAAAGTCCACAGTTGGATAATGCCAAGGTTGCACAACACAAAATAGCAAAGGGAAGGAAGCTCAAAGTTTAGATGAAAACTTTGTCTCTAGAGCTTGTCCACCGAGGAGACAGAATCACGTTACCTTCAATAGTTGCCTGGCTCCAATCACATGTTTGAAAACTGTGTTTGAACAAAGTTGTAGCAGGAAAGACATTTGCACGATTTCAGTGGACCAGAGGGGAAAGATAAAACCTTTTTAATTAGTGTTCACAGAAGCTGCGCAATATATCGTCCTAACAAGTCTGTGGAATGCTTCGCTGGCACTCTCAGTGTGCTTTGTAATTTAGTTAGTGCAAATGCAAATCAGGTTACAATGGTGTTTGGCTGGGACTGTGTTTATAAAAGGGTTACATGCCCAAATGGAGATGGAGCTTGCTGATGGTTTTGTTCCAATGGCATCTGAAGGCAGGCTTGAGACTCAAATGAGATATGAAGTGAACCTGGGCATGAAAGGAAAAGTAGATTGGAATTGTCAGGGCAACTTAGACATTTCTTAGACTTGTCAGTTGGAGTTCATTTTTTGAATGTTCTGTCATAAATTTTATGCTTGAATGAACTATTCAGAAACATTAGCAATACTTAAAAGATGTATACAAACTTCAGGAAAACATTTCACATTTTAAAAGTTTAGCAACCAGCTAGGCATTTTTTAAATGGAACTGTTTTATGAGCCCTTTGTTCGTTAAACTAGTATATTTTTGAAGACTGATGTTTAAGGTTTACTAATGCAGCATCATTGCCTTATCATTTATCTGTCTAATTTGCACTCATTTCTCAAACCCATGTATTAGAAATCTTAGTAAAAATGGGCATCTGGAAATTAAAATGCACAGCACTTTTTAAAAGTGCCATTTATAGCTTAGAAGATTTTTAAAAAGATAGTTGAATTGCAAAACAGTATAAGCAAGCATAGGGTTTAAAAGAATGAGATGCCAAATGAAAATATTATGATTTCCTCTACATTTAAAAATTACTTAAATAAAAAGTAGGTAGACAAAGTGACTCATTCTGTGGTCCCAGCTGCTGGGGGTGGATTTGGTGAGGGGCTAAGCCTGGAGGAGTACTTGATCCTGGACTGTTAGGTCTTGTTGAAAAGACCAACATGAGGAAACCTTGCTTTTAAGAGTCATGTCTTCAAAAGCTTCCTAACTTGTCATTGTATGTAACTTCTGAAAGTGACTTCAACAGAGTAAAAGAAAATGTTTTTCCTTAGTGTGTATGATGCATTTTACTTCTTTACAATACTTAGAACATTTTTGGTGGGGTAATGTTTATTGGGGAATTCTGTCACAATAATTCTTGGATCTTTAACACAGAGATGTGATGGATGAAAGGAGCTTAAAGCATACAGATTGTTAGCTTATTTAGTGTGGTGAAATTGAATTGAGTGACCACAAGCTGCTCATAGTTGCTCACAGTTAGATTTCTTTCACCTAGCCCAGGAAGTCCAGGAACCAGGCTTCAATGCATCTCAGATTTCACTGTGGACTTTTGGTTATTTGGAGATCTGGTTAAAATCCTGAACCTGATTCTGTAGATCTGAGTTGAGGCCCAGCACAATTTCCTGATGATGTAATGTGGCTGAATGTGGAAACCTTCATTTGGTGAGGTCTCAAATGCATCTTATTTCCAGTATATCTGGAAGGTAGGCCTGGTGCAATGAACCATCAGTGAACCTTAGTCTCCCTCCAGTTCTGATGTGTTCTAGTTCAGGTAGAGGAGCTTCCATTTTGGATTGCCAGCTTCAACTCTCTGCTGTCCCAGAGAGTCCCAACCTGTACAGTTGTAGCCCTAGCTGCCTGCTGAGTTCTGGCTTAGAGCTTCTCTTATCACTTTGATTCCACAACTCCATTCACCAGAAGTGGCCTAGTCTACCTCTGTGGTGACACCAGCCCATCACTCTTCATCTACTTGTCTGCATCAGAATCAGCTGAGACACTAAGTGCCCCCACCTCAAACATTACACTCTACAGTGGATATTAGAACTACCTGCTTTTTTTCTTTAACAAAGTTTCAAAACTGATTCTGATGGACAGGCAGCACTTGTAAACAACTTCTGTAGGAGTTGCTGCTGTGCTTTGATTTCATAAGAACTCTTTGGAAAGTGACACTGTCATGGCTTAGGTTCAACTTTTCTATACACTACGAACATTTTCTCTACTTGATGTTATCAATGGGAATATAACATAAGAAGAACACAGATCTTTGTTGAGCTAGCTTCAGGAAGTCTGTGTTGAGTGATTGGCATTAGAATTAAGTAATGAGTACATACCAGGTTTGTCTTTATTGGTCTGAGTTACCTCACTCAGGATGTTTTTTTCTAGTTCTGTCCATTTGCCTTCAAATTTCCTGATGTCATTGATTTTTAACAGCTGAGTATTTCTCCATCGTGCAAATGTATGACATTTTCTTTATCCATTCTTCAGTTGAGGGACATTTAGCTTGTTTCTAGTTTCTGTCATTATGAATGAAACTGTTATAAACACAGTTGAGTAAGTGTCCTTATGCATCCTTTGGATATATGCCCAGGAGTGGTATAGCTGAGTCTTAAGGAAGATTGATTCTCAATTTTCTGAGAAACAACCATATTAATTTCCAAATTAGCTGTACAAGTTCACACTCCCACCACTAATGGAAGAATGTTCCCCTTGCTCCATATCCTTACCAGCATGAGCTATCACTTGTGTTTTTGATATTAGCCATTCTGACAGGTGTAAGATAGAATTTTAAAGTTTTGATTTGCATTTCCCTGATAGCTAAGGATGTTGAACATTTTTCTCAGCCATTTGAGATTCCTCTGTTGAAAATTCTCTACTTAGATCTGTACTTGTAGATGTAACCAACCATCTTATTAAATAAGAAACACAGAGCCAATGCAAAGAAGAAAGCCAAGAGATCAGAGCTAAGAGCCTTACCCGTCTGCTGCAGCTAGCCTCTCGAGCCAAGAGAGACCTCTCTGAAAGAGACCTACTTCCTGTCTGTTTGTCTTTATATAGACTTTCTATTCTGCCTTCTCATTGGTCGTAAACCCAACCACATGACCGCCTCGCCACTGCCTGTTTGTATAGACCTCCAGATCTTCTATGGTTGGTATTGAGATTAAAGGCATGTGTCTCCCATGCTGGCTGTATCCTTGACCACACAGAGATCTACCTAGCTCTTCCTACCAAGTGCTGGGATTAAAGACATGCACCATGAATGTCCAGCTCTGCTATGGCTTGCTATTAACTTTGAGCCCCAGGAAACTTTATTTATTAACATACAAATAAAATCATATTTCAGTAGAAATAAAATATCACCATATTTCCCCTTTTCTACTTTAATAAAAAGAAAAAAGGAAAAAGGTTATAACTAACATAAGAAAAACTATATAGAAAAGTACAATAACTATATACAATATATACAAGTAATAAATACCTAAACAATGTCTAGCCCATTTGTATTTGACAAATTCAGAGAAAATAATTCCATTATCTATCCTATTTTGGTAAGTCCAAAATGTACCTAATTCACTTTCCATCCTAACTAGTCTTCAACTATAACTAACTAATCTTCAACTCCCTCAGAGACCCAAGAAGGAAATAATATTATATAAAAAAATAAAAACAGGAAGTGCATGCAAGCAACTTCCAAAAATTTGTGAGTTGACAGAAACAGCCAGCTGTTTGGACAGTCACCTGAGGTTTCTCTGCAGTGTTGGGGCATCATCTTCAGCCTATAGGCTTAGCATATCTGACAGACTCATTTGTGAAGTAGGATGGACACAAGGTCAACAGTTCAACTTCACATTGGGTGAGAGCAGTCCATGTACCAGTAACACCTGAATTCCACCAGTGTCATGTCATGATTCAGGATTTTAAATTCTGGAAATTGTTGATGTTTTTTTAATTCAGCTGTCCATTCTTCTTGGCTGTGTATATATGGCTTCATCTCAGCATCCTGTTCTTCTCCACATCCCTCTATTAAATGCCAGTCTACTATTGAGAGGTGTGAGCTTAGTTACTCTTCAAGAATAACTGTTTCAGCTGCTGTTCCATTGCACATCAGAAGCCATCGGCCTACTGCCTGTTCAGCTGCCTTCAAAGAAAAGGGCACTGTACCTTTTCCGGATTGCGAAGGCCACTTCAGGGATGGTGTCATATTGTCCTGGCCTCAGAAGATGCCTTTTGATAAAGCCATAACCACACTTGTTTTGGCAAGAATCAGTAGTCCTTTGTTTCATGTCCTGTCTGTCCTGTTTGTCAGCAGTTGATTCGAGGATACTTTGTTGTCCAGTGGCTAACTTTTGCCACAATGAAAGTTAACTCCAATTGCAGTTTTTTCAATGCTCATATTTTCTCTGAAGTAGATTGGTACTGCCAGGAGCCGACATGTCTCATAGTCATAACAAAAAAGAAAAATTTTCTAAGTTATTAAAACATTTTAAATGCCATACTCTGTAGATCTCTGAAGGGTTTGAAGATGACCTGTCTATTTAAAATATATCTGCTCAATTTTTAAAACATATATAATATGACTACAAGTTCTATTGTAATGTTTAACTACTAACTTTCATTTCTTTATATCCTAATAGTTGATAATAATAACATTCAAGGATTAGAAAATTGCATTACATTGTTAAATGAACGGTATAAGTACAATTAGAAATATACATATAGCATTTTCTAACAATATCAATTTCAATATATATAATTTGTATACAATATAAAACAATCCAATCCAATGTAAAGTATTTAAAACTAGTAATTGTCTTTGTCTTTTCTTTTCTTTTTAAACAAGAACCTTAAATCTAATCTCCTTTGCTTAGCCTTTTCCCTAACCCTTGACAACAACTTGTAACCAACCCCCCTAAATAATGAAAATTATCCCAGACCCAAAACCCATTAAAAAGACCAAAAAAACACCCGCCCCACACCACCTCTTTGGGAATGTGGGCGTCGTATTCTTAAAATTTCTTCCTGTTGGGTATGGACGAAGTTATCTTTATCCTGAAAGAAAAATTTTATGTTAATTGTCAAATTCTAGGAAAGGTAACTATATCCTTCGTTATCCAGTCTGTGTATAATGCCAAAGTTCAGGGTTTATCTGAAGTCCTTATTCAAGTAGTCTTTGAGACTGGATCATCTCGGCTAGCCCTCTCAAAATTGCTCTGAGCACTTTGTAGTTCAAAGCTGATCTGTAGATGATGTTTGTCAGCTTAGTGATATTATTATTGTCTACGTGGAATTGTTGTTGTTGTGGGGCCCCATCTTCTTTCTGGAGACTTCAGTTGATGTTAGGCCTGGCAGTGATTTCCTGTAGAAAACTAATAAGAGACTCAAACACAAAGACATATATATGCAGCTAATTGAAGCCTTTTTTCTAGAATTAGTTAGTACTCTATATGACCATTCATATCTTAACAAAGTTTAAAATGTATATATATCTATATGTATATTAATCTTGTAAATTTTAATATAAAATTTATACTTTAAGAAAAGTTTAAAGAATCAGAATAGAATCAAAGAGTTGAGATTAGTAATAGAATAGTCCCTTAATTAATTTGGCTTTTCTCCTGTCTCATAGCAGAAGATGGCTCTTTTATTCTGGCATGATACAGGGAGTTTGCATTGTCCTTTTAACAACATGCTTGAGTTTAAAGAAGGAGAGAGCCCAAATTCCCAAATATACCAAGCTGACTTTGGAGATGTGTAAAAGATAAAACCTTCCTTTTTTAAAAAAGAGAAGGGGAAGTGCTGTGGGATAGTCTGTATGTCAAATCTGTTGCTCTGATTGGTCAATAAATAAAACACTGATTGGCCAGTGGCCAGGCAGGAAGTATAGGCGGGACTAACAGAGAGGAGAACTGAGAGAACAGGAAGACAGGGAGAGACACTGCCAGCCGCTGCCATGACAAGCAGCATGTGAAGATGCCGGTAAACCATGAGCCATATGGCAAGGTATAGATTTATAGAAATGGATTAATTCAAGATATAAGAACAGTTAGCAAGAAGCCTGCCATGGCCATACAGTTTGTAAGCAATATAAGTCTCTGTGTTTACTTGGTTGGGTCTGAGCAGCTGTGGGACTGGTGGGTGACAGAGATTTGTCCTGACTGTGGGCCAGGAAGGAAAACTCTAGCTAGATGTACTCTGCTGTGGGATGGTCTGTATGTCAAATGTGTTGCTGATTGGTCAATAAATAAATCACTGATTGGCCAGTGGCCAGGCAGGAAGTATAGGCGGGACTAACAGAGAGGAGAATTGAAAAAACAGGAAGCTGGGTGAGGGAGACACTGCCAGCCGCCACCATGACAAGCCGCATATGAAGATGCCGGTAAGCCACAAGCCATGTGGCAAGGTATAGATTAATAGAAATGGATTAATTTAAGCAGTAAGAACAGTTAGCAAGAAGCCTGCCATGGCCATACAGTTTGTAACCAATATAAGTCTCTGTGTTTACTTGGTTGGGTCTGAATGGCTGTGGAACTGGCGGGTGAGAGAGATTTGCCCTGACCATGGGCCAGGCAGGAAAACTTTAGCTACAAATGGCATCCAACGTGGTGGCAAGAGTTTCCACTTAAAAACTGAGAAAAAACATTCTAAAACGGAGCTAAAAACAGTTCTTAATTGTCTCTCTCAAATGAGCAGCAGCTGCCGGTTTGAGCTACTGGTGGGTTTCTGGTGTGTGCGCTCGACCTGCCGTATAGCGGGAATGAGGCCTCTGCAAGTGGCACATTAAGCTGTGTGGTGGATTTAGCCTTTGCTAGTACAAAACAAAACAAAAAAAGAGGTTTCTGGGCTACACATTGCTTTGATAGAAACATAGACCCACTATTTCTGAGAGTTGATGGCTCCCAGAGCTGTTGAAAAACATACTACCGCCATGTTGGGAAGCTCAAGTGAGCGGAGCCAGCAGCCATAGCGCCAGCGCCATTTCAGGCTTAGAAGGCTGCAGTTTAAAGCAATAGGCTCAACCAATATAAAAAAATAAGCCATGTAAAGATGGCTACCACACAGAGAATCTGGATTATGTTCTCTTTGATATTCGTAACTGAAGAAAAACATTTGATTACAAAAGCTGTTGAGTTATGCCAAAATGTATATTTTAAAGGTACCTTGACTTCAAAATTTGTATGTAAGGATATGTTGCTTTGGAAAGGAGGCTCTGCTTTTGTTTCCACAGAAAGCCAGAGGCTATGGATTTGTTCCAGATTAAGATACATCAGGTTTGACCAGCTAAGACCCCCTGAAAGGTCTCTGATGACACCATGGCCCAGATGATCCAACATCCAGAATGGTTTGAAGGCAACTGGCTCAGACAATACAGCCTCATGGACTATTCAATAATCCTAAAATTTTCTTTGTGTCCCCATAAGATACAGCACCCCCCTCCAACAGGAAGTAGTAAGAGAAGCTACGCCTAAATTCCCAAATATACCAAGCTGACTTTGGAGATGTGTAAAGGTTAAAACCTTCCTTTTTAAGAAAAGAAAAGGGGAAGTGCTGTGGGATGGTCTGTATGTCAAATGTGTTGCTGATTGGTCAATAAATAAATCACTGATTGGCCAGTGGCCAGGCAGGAAGTATAGGCGGGACTAACAGAGAGGAGAATTGAAAAAACAGGAAGCTGGGTGAGGGAGACACTGCCAGCTGCCACCATGACAAGCCGCATATGAAGATGCCGGTAAGCCACAAGCCATGTGGCAAGGTATAGATTAATAGAAATGGATTAATTTAAGCAGTAAGAACAGTTAGCAAGAAGCCTGCCATGGCCATACAGTTTGTAACCAATATAAGTCTCTGTGTTTACTTGGTTGGGTTTGAATGGCTGTGGAACTGGCGGGTGAGAGAGATTTGCCCTGACCATGGGCCAGGCAGGAAAACTCTAGCTACAGTACTCCATTTTTTAATTGGATTATTTAGTTTGTTGATGTCTAATTTCTTGAGTTCTTTATGTATTTTGGATATTAGTGCTCTTTCTTATGTAGAGTTGGTAAAAACCTTTTCTCATTCTGTGGGCTGCCATTTTGTCCTATTGATGGTGTCCCTTGCCTTACAGAGCATTTCAGTTTCATGAGGTTCCATTTATTAATTGTTGATCTTAGTGCTATGCTATTGGTGTTCTGTTCAAGTTGTCTCCTGTGCCAATGCATTCAAGGCTATTCCCCACTTTCTCTTGTATCAGTGCCAGTGTACCTGGTTTTATGTTGAGGTCTTTGATCCACTTGTACTTGAGTTTTGTGCAGGGTGGTAGATATGGATCTATGTGCATTCTTCTACATACCAATATCTAGTTAGACAAGCACCATTTGTTGCAGATATTTTCTTTTTTATATTGTATATTTCTGGCTTCTTTATGGGAAATCAAGTGTCTATATGTATGTGGATTTACATCTGGATCTTTGATACAATTCCATTAATTCATCTGTTTGTTTTTAAGCCAATACCAAGCAGTTTTTATTATTATAGCTCTGTAGTACAGCTTGAAATCAGGGATAGTGATATCTTCAGAAGTTCTTTTATTATATAGGAGTGTTTTAACTTTCCTGGATTTTTTGTTTTTTTCATATGAAATTGAAAATTGTTCTTTCAATGTCTGTAAAGAATTGTGCTGGGAGTGGGGCTGGAGAGGTGGCTCAGAGGTTAGAAGCACTGACTGCTCTTCCAGAGGTCTTGAGTACAATTCCCAGCAACCACATAGTGGCTCACAACCATCTATAATTCGATCTTGTGCCCTCTTCTGGCATGCAGGTATATATGTAGGCAGAACACTGTATCCATAACAACTAAATCTTTAAAAGAAATAATTTTATTTATTTATTTATTTATTTTTTTTGGTTTATCGAGACAGGGTTTCTCTGTGTAGCTTTGCGCCTTTCCTGGAACTCGCTTGGTAGCCCAGGCTGGCCTCGAACTCACAGAGATCCACCTGGCTCTGCCTCCCGAGTGCTGGGATTAAAGGCATGCTGAGGATAGCATTGAATCTATAGCTGGCTTTTGGTAAGATGGCCATTTTACTGTGTTAATCCTACTGATTCACGAGCATGGGAGATCTTTCCAACTTCTGATATCTTCTTCAATTTCTTTCTTCAAAGACTTGAAGTTCTTGTACAGGTCTTTCACTTGTTTGGTTAGAGTTACATCAAGATATTTTATATTATTTGCAGCTATTCTAATGGGTGTTTACTCCCTTATTTCTTTCTCAGCCCATTTGTCATTTATATATAGAAGGGTTACTGATTTTTTTGAGTTAATCTTGTATCCAGACACTTCACTAAAGGTGTTTATCAGTGGTAGGAGTTCCCAGGTAGAATTTTTGGGATCACTTATGTATACTATCATATCATCTGTGAATAATGATACCTTGATTTCTTCCTTTCCACTATGTATCCCCTTGATCTTCTTTAGTTGTTTTATGGCTCTTGTTGGAACTTTAAGTATTATATTGAATAGATATGGTGAGAGTGGGCAGCCTTGTCTTGTTCCTGATTTGAGTTTAATTGCTTTGAGTTTCTCTCCATTTAATGTGATTTTGGCTATAAGCTTGCTGCAAATTGCCTTTATTATGTTTAGGAATGCCCCTTGTATTCCTGTCTTTCCAAGACCATTATCGTGAAGGAGTGTTGGAGTTTGCCAAAGACTTTTTAGTCATCTAATGAGATGATCATATGTTTTTTTTTCTTTCAGTTTGTTTATGTGGTGGGTTACATTGACAGATTTTTGTATGTTGAACCATCTTTGCACCTCCAGGATGAAGCCTACTTGTTCATGATGGGTGGTCTTTTGGGTGTGTTATCAATTCCTGGGAGACCAGCTTCAAGCAGGACAGGGCTCAAAGGGAGTCCATGGAGTCAGCACATACTATGACTTTTTTTATCTGAGAGAGTTAGGGAAAAAACACTCATACTCTCTCTTGATTTCCTTCTTTTTTTTTTTTTTTTGCTTTTTTTTTTTTTTTTTTTTTTTTTTGCTTTACAAACTGTATGGCCATGGCAGGCTTCTTGCTAACTGTTCTTACAGCTTAAATTAATCCGTTTCCATTAATCTATACCTTGCCACGTGGCTCGTGGCTTACCAGCATCTTCACATGCTGTTTGTCATCATGGCAGCTGGCAGTGTCTCTCTGACTCAGCCTTCCACTTCCCAGCTTTATTCTCCTCCTTGTCCCGCCTACACTTCCTGCCTAGCCAATGGCCAATCAGTGTTTTATTTATTGACTAATCAGCAACACATTGATTTCCTTCTTAATTCTTCTGTGTTCTTTACTTTGTGTTCTATATTTTCTTTTCTTATGTCTATCCAGAAATGTCCCTTTCTGCATCTCTTGATGTTTTCCTTCTTCTAACTCTTTGATGTTCTTCTCCTAATTCTTTTGTTCTTGATGCTTTCATCCTAATTCTTTCATTCTTGATGTTTTCCTTTTAACTCATTTTAGCTCTCTCTTTACTCTTTCCCTTACAGTTTATATCCCCAGCAAATTTTTTCAGGCAATATAAAAATTAAAATATGATTACATTCTGTTTTTCAAGTGAATGAATACAAGGAAAAAACAGCATTTTCCATATCCCTTACATGATTAAACATTTTACGTATTATAGGTGAAAAACAAATTATCCCAAGAACCCACATACATTCATACCCAAGCAACTTGTTATAGATTAACCATGTAGGCAAGCAAGATATTCTTCTCAGTCAGGTCTTTTACTGTCTGGCTGTATTTTGAAGTTACAAAGAAAAGGACCAATTACTTTATTACTTATCTTGAAAGGTAATCTTATAAGGAATCTTAAAGTAATCACAAACCTGAACTTTTATATATGAAAAAGAATCAGTCAGCTCTATTTTAAACCTTTAGGGTACATACCCACTCATCAATAGTTTCTTATATCAGGAGATTGAGGGTAAAAATGGGTATAAGGAATTAATCATCACCTTTGATAATTAACCAATCCTAGCAAGAAAAGTGCATCAGCTAGTAATAATCAGGCTGCTTTGTTCTTGTTTTCTGACCTTAAAGAGTTCCTTAATCAACTATGTGCCTTTCTAAAACTTTAGATTGTCTTCTTGGGTTTTTCACCTCAAAGCTATTTAACAAAAACATCTTAGTCCAACTTTAAGTTATTTTCAAAGCTTTGTTTCAGCTATGATGCACTCTGATATCTGCAAACACATCTCTCAACATTAATGTTAAAAGAATTTAAGGTAGTGGGGCTACCAGGATTCAGTTGTTTTTCATAATCATTAACTTAAGCCACAGTCTATATGGCTCCTCAATAGAAACTCATGTGTTGTGGCAGTGTGACACTTCTTTGTTTATATTTTTAATCATCAAAACTCTATTTAAACTAACATTATTATCATCAATTAAACAGTACAGCTTAGGAAGAAATCATCTTTATAGTAATCCACAGGTAAAAATGCCCAGTAGAATGGATTGTTTCCATGAGATAAACAAACTACAACACAGGCAGTGGGAATCTCCCCATACCCATTCATACCATGCTAGGTACCAGAGAAAGATGGCAGCAGCAAACATGTAAAGGCACCACAGAAGCAAAAGACATTCTAGGTTTGTGGTCTCAGGGTTTTGCCTATGTAAGATTCATCCATCTGAGTGTTGCCTCCTGGTGGGCTGACACCTTGAACTTCAATTGCCATCTACTGATCCCCTGACAATGTGTCCTTGAATTTGGTTTTTGAGTATTTTAGCATCAATGTTTATGACAGAAATTGATCTGTAATTCTCTTTCTTTGTTGAATCTTTGTGTGGTTTGGGTATCCGGGTGACTATGGCCTCATGGAATGAACTGGGCAATGTTCCTTCTATATTTCTTTGGTGTAAGAATTTGAGGAGTATTGGTATTAGCTCTTCTTTGAAAGTCTGGTAGCATTCACTAAAACTATCTGTCCTTGGGCTTTTTTTGGTAGGAAGATTTTTAATGACTGCTTCTATTTCCTTAGGGGTTATAGGTCTATTTAAATTGTTTGTCTGATCTTGATTTAACTTTGCTAAGCAGTATCTATTGAGGAAATTGTCCTTATTTTAGATTTTCCAATTTTGTAGAGTACAGGTTTTTGAAATATGACCTAATGGTTCTTTGGATTTCCTCAGTGTCTGTTGTTATGCCCCCCTTTTTGTTTTTCATTTTGTTAATTTGGATATTCTCTCTCTCTGTTTTTTTCCTTAGGTTGGATAAATGTTTGTCTATCTTGTTGATTGTCTCAAAGAACTAACTCTTTGTTTCATTGATTTTTTTTGTATTGTTCTCTTTGTTTCTATTTCGTTGATTTCAGTCCTTAGTTTGATTATTTCCTGCCATCTACTCCTTTTGGGTGTGTTTGCTTCTTTTTGTTCTAGAGCTTTCTGGTGTGCTGTTAAGTTGCTAGTATGAGTTTTCTCTAATTTCTTTATGTAGGCACTTAATGCTATGAACTTTCATTTTAGCACAGCTTTCATTGTGTCCCATAAGTTTGAGTATGCCGTTACAATTCATTTTCACTGAATTCTAGAAAGTCTTTAATTTCTTTCTTATTTCTTCCTAGACCCAGTAGTTGTTTAGCAGGGAGTTGTTCAGAGTTTTTAGGCTTTCTGTTGTTTCTGTTCTTGACATCCACCTTTAATCCATGCTGGCCTCATAGGATACAGGGGATTATTTCAATTTTATTGTATCTATTTAGACTTGCTTTATGACCCAATATGTAGTCAATTTAGGAGAATGTTCCCTGAGGTGCTAAGAAGAAGTTTTATTCTTTTGTATTTGGGTGAAATGTTCTGTAGGTATCTGTTATGTCCACTTGATTCATAATGTCCATTAGCTCCATTATTTCTGTTTAGTTTTTGTCTGGATGACCTGTCCATTAGTGAGAGTGGGGGTATTGAAGTCTTCCACTATTAATATGTGATTTAAGCTTTATTAATGTTTCTTTTTACAAATATGGGTGCCTTTGTATTTTGGGACATAGAAGTTAAGAATTGAAATGTTGTCTTGATGGATCTTTCTTTTTTTATTTTATATTTTAATTTAATTTTACATATCAGCCACAGATTCCCCTGTCCTCCCTCCTCCTGCCCCCCCTCCCCAACCTACCCCCCCATCCCATCTCCTCCAGTGCAAGGATTCCCCTGGGGATTCAGCTCAACCTGGTAGATTTGGTCCAGGCAGGTCCAGTCCCCTCCTCCCAGGCTGAGCAAAGTTTGGTGAGTGTGAAAAGTCCTCTCTCTCTTTTTGGTTTGAAGTCTCTTTTGTTAGATATTAAGAAAGCTATATCAGCTTGTTTCTTGGATCCACTTCCTTGGAAAATCTTTTTTAACCATTTCCCTGAGATAATGTCTGTATTTGATGTTGAGGTGTGTTTCTTGTATGCATTAGAAGGATGGATCCTGTTTTCATACCCATTCTGTTAGCCTGTGTCTTTTTATTGGTGAATTGAGTCCATTGATATTAAGGGATATTAATGACAATTGATTGTTAATTCTTGTTATTTGTTGTTGTTATTGTTGGTTGTGTGTGTGTTTCCCTTCTTTGTTTTTTGCTGGTGTGAGGTTATTTATTACCTAGGTCTTTGTGGGTGTAGTTAACTTCGTTGGGTTGGAGTTTTCCTTCTAATACTTTCTGTAGGTCTAGATTTGTGGATAGATATAATTTAAATTTGACTTTGTCATTAAATATCTTGTTTTCTCCATCTGTGATGATTGAAAGTTTTTCTGGGTATAGTAGTCTGGCCTGGTATCCATGAGTCTGCAAAACATCAGTCCAGGCTCTTCTGGATTTTAGAGTCTCTGTTGAGAAGTCGGGAGTGATTCTAATAGGTCTGCCTTTATATTTTACTTGGCCTTTTCCCCTTGCCACTTTTAATATTCTTTCTTTGTTCAGTATATTCAGTGTTGTGATTGTTACGTGGCATGGGGATTTTCTTTTCTGATCCAATCTATTTGTTGTTCTGTAAGCTTCTTATATCTTTATAGTCATGCCTTTCTTTAGATTAGGAAAATTTTCTTCTATGATTTTGTTAATATATTTTTTGGGTTTTTGAGTTGGGATTCTTCTTTTTCTGTTCCTATTGTTCTTAGGTTCGATCTTTCCATAGTGTTGCAGATTTCTTGAATATTTTGTGTCAGAAATTTTTTATATTTAACATTTTTTGACTGATGAATCAATTTCTTCTATCACATCTTCAGTGCCTGAGATTATCTCTTCTGTTGGTGATGCTCATGCCTATAGTTCTTGTTTGATTACCTAGGTTTTCCATTTCCAGAATTCCCTCAGTTTGTATTTTTTTATTGCTTTTATTTCCATTTTCAGGTCTTGAAAAGTTTCCTTCACCTGTGTGTTCATTGTTTCTTGGCTTTCTTAGCATTCTTTAATTACTTTATTGATTTCCTCCAATTTTTTTGTTTGTCTTCCTTGATTTCTCTAAGGGATTTTTTTTTCACTTCTGCTTTAAGGACCTCTATCATCTTCATAAAGTTGGTTTTAAAGTCATTTTCCTGTGCTTCTGCATTGGAATACTCAGGGCTTTCTGTCTTGGGATAGGTGGGCTCTGGTGGTGCCTTGTTGCCCTGGCTGTTGATTGTGTTCTTACTCTGGTGTTTAGGCATCTGTGTATTTGGTGTGATTATACATCTAGGTGCTCATGTCTCAGTTTGTTTTTGTTGGATTGATGTATGTTCTTTGGTTTCTGTTTCTTTTTGGTCTTCTGGTCTTTGTGGCTTGGATTTCTGGTGGGCAGTTTGACGTCTGATCCAGTATGTGGTCTCTGTCCAAGTTGGGGGCTTGGACTTCTGGTGGCTAGCTTGGCCTTTGGTGCAACAGTAGGTCTCTGCCTGAATTGCTGAGTAGGATATGGTGATGAGGAAGGGAGTGGGGATTGAAGGCACTGAGTGAGTGGAGGAGGTCCACTGGCGTGTTGTTTGTCTGTGGTTCTGGTTGCAGATGTGGTCTCTGGTTCCCATAGTGAGTCTCTTCCTGGGTTTGCCTATCTGGTTTTTTGGATTGCTTGCCCTGCTGTGTCCCGGCCCCAACTGTGGCAGACTTTCATTGCCCAGGAGCAGCCTATGCCAATCAGAAGAACAGGTGCAGGGCAAGCAATCCAAAAAATCAGATAGGCGAACCCAGGAAGAGACTCTAGTGTAGCCTTCACCAGAGCAGTGGAAGTCCCGCCTTTTCTTTCTTTTTGTTAACTGAAAAAAAATTAAAAATATTTTGAGGTTATAATTTAATTACAATATGTGTCCCTTCCCTTTCCTCCCTCCATATTCCTCTCCTGCTCACCATCAAATTTATAGGCCCTTCTTTCATTAGTTGTTATCATATGCATCATGTATAGAACATTTTTTTTATCCATACTTTTGTTGATGGACACTTAAATTGGTTCTATACTTAGCTATTGTGAGCAGTGCTTAATTAAATATTGGTATGCAAGCATCTCTATGATATGCTATGTTAGAGTCCTTTTGATAAATACCCAAGAATGCTATAGATGACTCATAATTTAGGATTTTGAGAAACCTTTCCATTAATTTGCATAGTGGCTAGATTATTTCACATTTCTTCTGGCAGTGTATTAATGTTACCTTTTTTTTAACCTCCTTGTACACATTTGTTGTTATTTACCTTGTTTTATTTATTTATTTATTTATTTATTTATTTATTTATTTATTTATTTTTTGAGTCAGGGTTTCTCTGTGTAGTTTGGGTTTCTGTCCTGGATCTTGCTCTGTAGACCAGGCTGGCCTTGAACTCACAGAGATCCATCTGGCTCTGCTTCCCAAGTGCTGGGATTAAAGATATGCACCACCACTGCCCAGCTACTTACTTTGTTTTAGTGACTACCATTCTGTCTGGGACAATATTTGGAATCTTTATTTATTTTTAGTATTCATTTCACTAATTAATGGGTTGTCATGCTGAACATTTTTCATATTTATTAGCCATTTGTACTTTGTCTTTTGCAAACTGTTTGGTCATTTCTTATTAGCCCATTTGAATAAAATTTCTATGTTTTAAATGACTATTTCACTTTTGAGTTTGTTTTTCTGATAACTTAATATGTGTCTAGCATTAGTGATTTGGTATGTATACAATGCATCCTCATAGCATGGATAATTATAGTCAGATATAAAGACAGCACATTTAAGGAAGGCAGACCTATAATTTTAGCTTGTGTCTGGGAAAACACAAAACTTAGAAAAATCTAAGTTCTAGCCCCATTAGTAATGGCAAACAATGGCCAGGCAGTGGTGGCACACACCTTTAATCCCAGCACTTGGGAGGCAGAGGCAGGTGGATCTCTTCGAGTTTGAGGCCAGCCTGGGCTACAGAGTGAGTTCCAGGAAAGGCATAAAGCTACAGAGAAACCCTGTCTTGAAAAACCAAAAAAAAAGAGAGAGAGAGAGAGAGAGAGAGAGAGAGAGAGAGAGAGAGAGAGAGAAGTAATGGCAAACAAGAGATAGAAAAATTATTGGATTCCAAGAAGACTAGAGTATAAAAAAAGGACTTTAATATAAAGCGGAAACAATTACAAAAAAATCTAGAATACAGTGAGGTGGAGGAGCAGTTTGGACTTATGTATAAAGGCATTATGGAAGATGTGAGTTTTGAGTGATAGGACAAATTTCAGACCTAAGGGACCATGCCTGTAATATCTAATCAATTTTCATTCTCATTGGCTTAGGCAGGGCAGGCTCACTGAGAGTTCTTCCTTAGCATGTATGGTTGACATAGCTAACACCATGAAAGGAACAGGGAGAATGCAACTGGATTTTAATAGGCCATGATGGTGAAAAGGCTAACCAGAGACATACGTCCTGGTAGAGGTGTGTCACATGACTACTGTCATGATTGTTTTAAGGTTACACGTTGTTTGTCCATTACAACATTAGGACTCTGAAGTTAGGTATTTGTCATTAAATTATTTGGTCATTTTGTTCCTTTTTTGAAGGTAAAAATTTAGTTTGGATTTTGGCCGAATAGCGGAAAGAATTTCTAGTAACTGAAACTGTATAAGGATAAAATGGTAGGTAGTGAGTTCTATGAAGTTTAAAGTAAGTTCTTGGTAGGTTAGTTACTCTGGAGATTCAACAGGGGACAAACTTCCTTTCTAATCTTGAATCTTATACTTTTGGTTGTGAGCCTAACCTTTAACAGCTGAACTATCTCTTCAGCCTCAATCTCGAATTTTGTGCAAACCAGGATAATGTAAAAATGTCTATACTTCATAACATATTTTCATTTGTCAAGCATTTGGCTTCCTAAATTTTATACTTATTAATTAGAAAAGAAATATTAAAAGAGCTAATCTTCATTAGACATGCTTGGCCATTTTGAATAACTTTCTTTAATGTAAAATCCCTTTAATACACTGCTTAATTGCTAGATAAATGAATAATATTTTATGATTTATTATAAATACAAATTTATGCATAAATATTTAAATGTAACACTAGTCATACCTGATGAGGGTCCTTTTTGGTTATTGTTGCTCATTCTTTTTAATAGCATAAAATCCAAACAGGTATATCTTATTGCAAAGTTGCTTGTCTTAGTACTGGAATAAAACCAGTCTATCTTCTCATTGCACTGGATTTTAGTGGCCTTACTACTTAAAAATTATATTTATTTATTTATTTATTGTGTATGCATAGATGTGTGTGCACGCATGCTCACATGCCATGGCACGTGTATGGTGGTCAGAGAACAACTCGTGAAAGTCAGTTTTCTCCTTCCACTATGTGAGTCCCAAGTATTGAATGTTAAGTTTTCAGCTTTGGTGGCAAGCACCATTACTTGCTGAGCCATCTCACTGCTTTTTAAATTGCAAGTAAGCTTATAATTGTCTAGGTTCTTTTGGGAGGGCCTATTTATATTTAATATGAGCTGTTTGGGGTAATGTCACAGTACATAAACAATGTTTACTGTGCCTGGTAGTCTCCAAAGAAAAAAGTCAGCAAAAAAGATGTTTCATCTGAAGGCTTGTGTCGATACTTAATGAAGAGATGTAATGAGAAAGGGCTTATATGCTTTTACTTGAATGCCTCTGAGCATAGAATCACAGGATTTATGTGCTTCAGAGGTCATTAATGTTGACTCCCATATTTCATTTTATAAATGTGGAAACTGAGTCACAGTAATCTTGTGTTACTTACCTATTCATCTGCTTTACTTAACAGTTTCCTCAGCCTTTTTACTTGCCAGTATGTCCAATTATTACTCTTCTAAAGAAGAAAGAGTAAATGACTTGGACAAGATTATACTGTCAGCAGATGGGGCCCTGTGGCTTTCTCTTGGGATTCTGGGTTACTACCATGAACAGAACTTCTTTCCATTCCTATTTCTTTAATGACTACAAAGTCACTAACAAACCTAGGAGTCTGAATGTAGGTAAAACCAAGTTACAATGAAGAACAACAAACAAGTTGTTCTTCATTGCAAACAAGTATTGAAATAGAACAAAAGTCTACCTTCTTGTTGCACTGACCTCCAATGGCCATACTACTTTAAATTTCACATTTATTTATTGTGTGATATATGTAAAATATATGTGTGTACATGCATGTTTACATGTTGTGGCATGTGTATGGTGGTCATAGGACAATTTGCAGGAGTTGGTTCTCTCCTTCACCATGTAGCGTCTTCAAAACTTACTAGTGCTAAATATTTTCCTAATGTGTTTACTTAACTTTGATATATACAGCTTACATTTTATACACAGTATTAGATAGCAGTCATATGAATTATGCTATCTTGGTCTTTATAGGTCTCAAGACACCTATCATTTAAAAAACAGACTGTAGACAGAAGGGTTTGTAGCTGGGTTGGTGTTTATCTTTCTCCTTTGGTAGCATGTGAGTGCCTTCCGGTACCATGCGCACTAGTCAGTATGGGTGAAGGCTCCAGGTAGGCACCAGCTCAGCTTCTCCATGTTCAGTGAGGTGTGCAGGCGTTGTCTTCAGCAATAGGGCTCTACTGTCATGTTTCTAGTGCGACCAACAGGCTTGTCAATAGCCTGAATTGTTGGGGAGTTCCAAAGGTACTCCTTCGGTTAAAAAAATCAATTAGTAGTTGGATGAGGTTTCTAGCACCACAATTAGGGTGTTTGGCCATCCCATCACCAGAGTAGGTCAGTTCGGACTGTCTCTCAACCATTGCCAGCAGTCTGTTGTGGTGGTATCTTTGTGGATTTCTGTGGGCCTCTCTAGCACTTTGTTTCTTCCTATTCTCATGTGGTCTTCATTTACCACGGTCTCCTATTCCTTGTTCTCCCTCTGTTGTTGATCCAGCTGGGATCTCCCACTCACCCAAGCTCTCTTTCCCTCAACCCTCACCCTTCACTACCCCCACTCATGTCCAGGCTGTTCATGTAGATCTCATTCCATTTCTCTGTCATTGGGCGATCCCTGTGTCTTTCTTGGGGTCCTGTTTTCCAGTTAGCCTCCCTGGTGATGTGAGTAGCAGTCCAGTCATCCTTGTTCCACATCTAGTATCCTGCTATGAGTGAGTACATACCATGTTTGTCTTTCTGAGTCTGGGATACCTCACTCAGGATGATTTTTTCTAGATCCATCCATTTGTCTGCAAACCTCATGATGTCATTGTTTTTCTCTGCCGAGTAGTATTCCATTGTGTATATGTACCACATTTTGTTTATCCATTCTTCAGTTGAAGGGCATCTAGGTTGTTTCCATGTTCTGGCTATTACAAACAATGCTGATATGAACATAGCTGAACAAGTGCTCTTGTGGTGTGGTTGAGCATTCCTTGGGTATATGCCCAAGAGAGGTATAGCTGGATCTTGGGGGAGATGGATTCCCAATTTTCTAAGAAAGCGCCATATTGATTTCCAAAGTGGTTGTACAAGCTTGCATTCCCACCAGCAGTGGAGGAGAGTTCCCCTAGCTCCACATCCTCTCCAGCATAAGGTGTCTTCAGTCCAACTACTGAGGGATCTGGATGCAGAGATCCATGACTAGGCCCCGGGTGGATCTCTGGGAGTCCAATTAACGAGAATGAGGAGGGTTTATATGAGCGAGAATTGTTGAGACCAAGGTTGGATAAAGCACAGAGACAAATAGCCAAACGAACGGAAACACATGAAATATGAACCAATGGCTGAGGGGTCACCAACTGGATCAGGCCCTCTGAGTGGGTGAGACAGTTGATTGGCCTGATCTGTTTGGGAGGCATCCAGGCAGTGGGACCGGGTCCTGTGCTCATTGCATGAGTCGGCTGTTTGAAACCTGGGGCCTATGCAGGGTCCCTTGGCTCGGCCTGGGAGGAGGGCACTGGACCTACCTGGACTGAGTCCACCAGGTTGATCTCAGTCTGTGGGGAAGGCTTTGCCCTGGAGGAGATTGGAATGGGGGGCGGGCTGGGGGGAAGGTGAGGGGGGCGGGAGGGGGGAGAACATGGGAATCTGTGGCTGATATGTAGAACTGAATTGTATTGCAAAATAAAAATTTAAAAAAAAAAATGAAAACAAAACAAAAAAAAAAAAAAAGAAAACCCCCTGGGAATGCTTAATGTATTTCAGTTTAAAAGTATTTCACAAACTGTATTATTGTATTTCATAAGAAAACCTTCTTTAGGACTTCATTTAAGGCATAATTCTATATGGTGACATATTTACTCCATGTATTATTGGTTATTAGCGATCATATGATAGTTAAGAAGCTAAAAGGTAATAAAAAATGCTACTTTAAAAAAAAAATCAATTAGACTTAACCCAGTCTGGTTCCTGGAACCTTCATTTGGTAACAAGATGTCCAGCTGAGGCTCCATCTCCCCCTTTATTTGGAGACTTCATTTAGATAGCCTTTATACATGTATATATTTTAGGAAGCTTCTACTGTATTAGGTTTCCGTATGAGCCCTCAAATGGCCCTTAGTTTTAACTGTCACTTCCTGTATTCACTCTCTTTTCTCCCTTTTTCCTCTCCCTCCCCATTTGATACTTTATGGTACTCTCTTATTGTTTGCAAACCAGTAGCAATTGATATTGCTACATGTAATCAGAATATTCAGCAGCAGAAACTTAGGATCAATTCGTCCTGACAGCCTCAGAATTTTAATTTTGCAATATTGCATAAGATAAATAATTCAGTGTATCTCCCTTAATCTCTTGTCTTCTGTGTCTTACGAAGTTGCTTTTATAAGGAAAAACCATTTCTCTTGACTCAATGACATGTTTGGGACCCACGCTTTGCACTGTTGCTGCCGGTCTATAGATGAAGACTCAGAGGTTATGAGAGGTTTTCTAGAGTGTGGCAGGGACTAATATGGTAACAAAAGCAGAAATATTTGGCTATGTGGAAGGCGTTGTGCTGACTACCTCATGTGCGTCATCTCACTTCATTCTCACAGCACTAAAATTAGTATCTTCATTCTCAGTTGTGAAATTGAGGTTTAGAGAGGATACATAGCATGCTCGATTACTACCGCCCAGTAGACCAAAGCAGTGTCAGTTTAAACCCCTAGCACCTTGCACTCTGGAAGGTCCTTGTTTGCCTAAAATGTTTCTTCAGGGAGGCAGAGGCAGGCAGTTCAAGGCCAGCCTGGTCTAAAGATCTAGTTCCAGGACAGCCAGGTACACACAGAGAAACACTGTCTTGAAAAACAGAAACCAAACCAAAACAAAAAAAGTTAAAAGAATTTGAGTTGTTTATTGGGTAAAACTCTAAAATTTAATATTATAAATGAGTATCTAAGTAAAAAATCACTTGTCAACTTTTCAAACATAAAATTTGATCTTAGAAGGCTCATTGGTTTAAGAACACGTCATGCAATTTCTATTGTTAATTCATACAATTGTGAGATAAAGTCAGAAGGAGTCTTTGTTTTTGTTTCTCTGCACCTTTAAATTTAATGGTGCTAGCTTGACTGCCACTGGATGGAGTAAGCCAGTCTGTGACTCTTCTGCTCTCTCGACAAGTGCCCTAATAGTATCTGTCATTTATAGACACTCTAAGTTCAGGAATGACACACGTTCAGTTCTATGTATTGGCAAATACTGTTCTTCATTCAAAACTCCAATCTCTTCCTTATCTCAGCTGCAGCTTTTTGCATTCTGGAATCCAGTTAGGGAGAGTGGACCTTCCTTTATATTCTATTCAGTCACCTTAAAACGGGGTCCTATAGATCAGTAGGAACTGTGGGGAAGTTGTTAGGAATATGAATTTTGGGGCCCCACTCGGAGTGAGTGAGACACCAACTGAAGGGCAGCAGTCTATACTTACTGGTGCTCCTGGGGTTGACATACACTGAAGTTTGAAAACTGCTGACCCGTACGGTAACTATGCTCTAGTTCTCATGGGAATCTTGGCTTCTGCAATTAAGACAATGAACATCGGGACAGAAAGGGGCACAGAAAGGTGATTCTTTCCCTGACATTATTGTCAGCTGGTGTCTAGCTTTAGCATGAATCATTTAAAGACGCTGCTTCCTCTTGTGGCTATGTTTTAGAAACCTCATCTTCCTTTCTTTCCCCCCATCCTCACCATGTGACATAGTCTCCCTGTGGGGTTCTTATTGTCCTTACAGAGAAAGCCCAATCAGGATGCCTTTGGGAGTGCTTTTGATATGGTTTACAGGGCACACAATTGTGAATAAATAAATAATGAAATAAATAAATACATAAATAAAGAAATAAATAAATAATGTTCTTTTATCAGCAAGGCTATCTTGTCCTAAAAGATAATCATGCGTCAACTGTTAATCAAAATTACTAAGGCATGCATAAATATATGCTAACACAGTAGAAAATGTGGAAGAAATCAGTAAGTTTCTGGGCATATAAGATCTAGCAAAACTGAACCATGTTGACAACAAAAGCTTGAACAGACCAATACAAATTATAATATTGAATCAGCAGTAAAATTTCTTCCAACAAAAGAAGTCAGGGACTTGATGGCTTCACTACTGAATTTTTCCAAACTTTTGCCTGTGTATGTGTTAGCTTGTGTAGGGGTGTGTGTATGTGTGTGTGTGTGTGTGTGTGTGTGTGTGTGTGTGTATGCATACATGTGTGAATGTATATGTGCATGTGGCAGCCAGAGGACAATATTGGGGACCTTCTTTCACTCCTCATCCTATTTTTTGAGACAGTGGCTGTCATTGAACTTGGAACTCACTGACTAGCAAGACTGGCTAGGCACGCGGCCCAGGGGTCCTCTTGTTTTTGCCTCCCCATTTCTAGGATTACAGTGGGGTACAGGGCCACATCTTGTTTTTGTTTTTACATGAGTGCTGGGCATCAGGTCTTCATGCTTGTACAGAAAGCACTTTACTAACTTAGCTGCCCCTGCCCCTATACTTTACCAAACTTTTAAGGTAATGCTACTTCTCAAGCTATTACTAAAATATTGAAGGGAAAGTCCTCTCTCTAGATTAATTTTAGAGGAAAGTGTTACCTTGGTATCAAATCCAGAAAAGGATACAACAGGAGCAGCAACAACAAAAACAAAGGGTAAGTGAGTAAAATGGCAAAAGGTGCTTGCTATGAAGCCTGACTACTTGAGTTCCAATCCCAAGTCCCTTTGGAAGAAGGAGAAAACCAACTTCTGCAAGCTGTACTTTGATCTCCACATCTGTGTTAGAAAAAGTATATGTATGCATATACATACACACACTAACTATACAATAATTTACAATTTTAATTAAAATGTGTTACACCCTTTCTTCCCTTCCCTTCCCTCCTTCCAACCAACCCCTCCATGTACTCCCTTACTCCCTTTCAGTTTTGTGGCCCTTTTCTTTGATTATTATTGATATATATACTTATCATATGTGTGTGTGTTATGCATAAATCTGTAAGTACAACCTGCTGAAGCCAATGGATATTGCTTGTATAGTGAGAAATTTTAAGAGAATGAAAATTGTAGCTCATATTGCTGATGAGCATAGATGTACATTTCTCAAAAAATTAACAAATTGAATGCAACAGCATGTGAAAAAGACGAAGCTTATACTAGGCATGCAAAGATAGTGGAGCACAGACACCAATATCAACAGAAAGAAGGATAGAAACTGCACTCCCATGGGGAAGTGCTGAAACAGTTTCCTTTAAGATGTGCAATAAGATAAGGATGGCTACATTCATTGGTCTTATTAAATAACACTGGAAATTTTAGAATAATTAGATAAAAGTCATACAAATAGAAAGAGAGGAGGTCAAGTTCTTCTTTTGTAGATGATATGATTCATGTACATATAGAAAAACACAAGGACTGGCCAAAAACTATTGGAATTGAGAAAAATATTCTGGAAAGCTACTGAACACAAAATCAACATGCAATGCATTCCTATAGTCCAGATCAAAATTTCTGAGAACATAGTTATTAAATCAACCTCCATCCCTCATCTGCTATAAAGTGGCAGGTGTAAGTGAGAGATGAACAACCCCCCCCCCACAATCACTCCCTCTTCCTTTCCCCTCCCCCCAACCCCTGCCTGTGGTGGTGGTGGGTGGGCCAGCTGGTGCTGAGGTCATGAGAGCAGGAGAGCTGTCCCTGCCCCTCACCAGCTGCAGCACTTGGGAAAGCAGGCCCCTCCATCTCACCTGGGTGGCATAGCAGAACAGACCCTGCTGCCAGGGGCACAGATGAGCCGGCCCTGAAGGTGTGACCATGAGAGAATGGGCCCCATTACACATCTGTCATGCGGTGGTGGTATGGGTGAGGAAGAGATGGCCCCCACTCCCCCACTCGTCCCTCGATGACACCTGCAGCAAGGAGCAGACCTTTCTTTTTACCAGCTGTAGCACTTGGAAAAGTGGACCCTGTACCTCACCTGAGCAGCACAGTAGAGCTGACCCTGTTGACCAGGGTGTGAGTGGACCATCCTGAGAAGATGAGCTTGGAAGATCTGATGCCACCCCTCATCTGATATATGGTGGTGTGGGTGAGGGAGAGACGCTCTCCCCTCCCATGCCTCTGCCCCTGCCACTCTCTGCCTGTGGCAGATGGAAGAGCTGGAGAGCTGTGCCTGCCCCTCACTAGCTGCAGCGCTTGGGAGAGTGGCCCCTATACTTCACCTGGGCAACACAATAGAGTTGGCCCTGATGGTATCGATGTGGGTGAGCCAACCCTGAGGGAATGAAAGCATGAGAAGTGGCCCTGCACTTTACTGCATAGAGTGAACTAGCAGGGGCAATGTGGAAGAGCTCACCCTGGTGATGATGTGTTATATCTTGAAATAAGATATTGCAATGCCTCCAGCTGTGTTCTATTTGTTCAATATTGTATCTATTGGATGAGATTGCCTTTTTTAAACTTTCTTTTCATTTATTCTTTGTGACTTTCATATCATTCATCTTGATCCCATTCATCTTCCTGTCCCTTTGTATCTACCTTCTGCCCTTGCACCCTCCCCCCAAAATAAAATAAAATAAAATTTAAGAGAGAATTTTTTTAAAAAAGAAATCAAAACCTTGTCATGGAAGCTGTAGTGTGACACAGTGAGTCACACAGTATATTCTTTGGTTGTATATTGGAGAGCTGGCTGGCTCACCAATCCTGCAACTACCCAGGCTCAGAACCAGGGTTATGACTTGGCCCATCCCAACATCCGTCCCATCAGTGATCTGCTGGAGCACATGAAGGTGCTGGTCCTGCAGACCCAAAGCTGCAGGATCTTCAAGACACAGGGCAACAACAGGATATCCAAGAGGAGCCCCAGTGAGGGCCCAATATTGATGGTTTAGCAGAAACCAGAAACCTTGAACCACACCAATGACTCTTGGCAATGAGTACTTGAAAGTAAAAATATATGGACAAAAGAATATACTGTGTGACTCACTGTGTCACACTACAGCTTCCATGACAAGGTTTTGATTTCTTTTTTTAAAAAATTCTCTCTTAAATTTTATTTTATTTTATTTTGGGGGGAGGGTGCAAGGGCAGAAGGTAGATACAAAGGGACAGTAAGATGAATGGGATAAAGATGAATGATATGAAAGTCACAAAGAATAAATAAAAAGAAAGTTTAAAAAGGCAATCTCATCCAATAGACACAATATTGAACAAATAGAACACAGCTGGAGGCATTGCATATCTTATTTCAAGATATAACACAGAGCTACAATAATCAAAGCAGTGTGGTACTGACATAAAATCAGATACATAAACCAGTGTTACAGAACAAGGAACTCAGAAATAAACACACACTTATATGTCCAACTGATTCTAACTAGACAAAGGTGATGAAATGTACATTAGAAAAAGGATAGCCTTTTTTTGTGCAGATAATTCTCAATATATATATATACAGAAGATTGAAATTGGATCCTGTTTCTCATTCTGTACAAAAAAAAAATAACCCTCAAAATGTACCAAAGACATGAATGTAAGACCAGAAATTATGAGACCATAAGAAGAAAATATACAGGAAACACTTTAAGATGTTAACCAAGGAACTGAATTTTGAATAAGATCCCCAAAGCACAGGAAACAAAAACAAAGACAAAAAAATGAAATCTATGTAGCTAAAAAGTCTTCCTCACTGTAAGAGAAACAATAAACAATAACAGAATAAAGAGACAAGCTTCTGGACTGGTAGAAAAGTATTTGCTGACCATTCGTCTGACAAATATCCTTTATCTATAATATATAAGGAACTAAACAATTTAAACCATCAAGTACTCTAGTTTAAGAATGGACAAATAACCTTAGACACTTCACAAAATAAACAGTATAAAGGGCTCAAAAAATCACACATAGAAAAGTGGACTAGGCCCTCTGGATACGGAAGACTGTTGTTTGGCTCGAACTGTTTGGGGGGCACCCAGGCAGGGGGATCGGGATCTGTTCCTGGTCTATGGGCCTGCCTGGAACCAGGTGCCTGTGGTATGATACCTTGCACAGCCTTGGTGCAGTGGGAAGGGGCTTGGACCTGCCTAGGCTCAGTGTGCCAGGCTCTGCTGACTCCCAGTGGGAGACCTCGATTTGGGGGATGTGGAGATGCGGGGTGGCTTGGGAAAGAGGGTTGGGGGGTGGGAGGAAGGAGGAGGGGGGAATCTGTGGATAGTATGTGGAGTGAGTAGAAAATTTCTTAATAAAGAAAAATGAAAGAAAAAAAAAGAGAAAAAGAAAAAAAGAAAAGCTCCATATCATTAGCCATTGGGAAAATGCAAATCAAAATTGCAATGAGAAAAGAAGGCTTCAAGCCAAGTTAGATAGCTTGCCCAAGGATAGAATGACTATTGATATATGAGGGAGAGGAGAAAGGGGCTTCTTATGTGTCATTATAGGAGATACAAATAGTAACTCGTTATGGAGACCAGTACAGACCTGCCTCAAAAATTTGAAACTAGATCTTTCATTTAATTCATCTGCCACACTTCCAGGTATGGACTTCAAGGAAATGTAGTCAGCATAACAAAGAGATATGTATAATAGCCAAGATATGGAACCAATACAGGCGTTTATCAGTAAATAAAGGGAGTAAAAATGTAATTTCTGCAGTGGAACACCATTCAACAGCAAAGAATGAATTTGTCTCTTCTGCAACAAAGTTGCTGGAACTGGAGCACACCATGCTAAATGAAATAAACCAGTCACATGATGAAACTGTGAAATTCAAATTCATTCAAATGTGAAAGCTAAAAGACAGAAGTTGGTAAGGATGATTGTAAACCCAGATACAGGGAGGAGAGATAGTAGGTAGTGCAATATTTGTAGCACAAAAGGATCAGTATTGTTAATGACGACTTATTATAAGCTTCATGAGAACCTAGGAGAGAAGATGAAAATTTCCAGACCAAATGATAATAATAAAAAAATCACTTGCTCTTTCTTGTATCCAGCTTCCAGCTTGTAATGTTTGTGTGTACACAGGTCAGATCACTTTTCCACTCTTGTACAATCCGGGATCCTCTGCCCGGCGACTGGGTCCATCCATAGTGAGTGAGTCCTCATACTAATGAAGATAATCAATCATTTAAGACATGCCCAGAAGCCAACTTGGTCTAGAAATTCCTTCACTGAGACTCCCTTCCCACTTGATTTCAGAGAGTGTCAGGATGACAACTAAAATTAACCATCACAGCTCCACCCCTTTGTCAACATGATATTAAACAAATTGCTTTAAACCATAACCTTCTATTGCTTGTCGCCAAAGTGTCAGGTTTATCTCATAATGTAAAATATAGTCTACCTTTAAAAGTCTCCATCATCTTTAATTAAAAAATTTTTGAACTGTCAGCTGCTCTAAAGTCAAAACAAGCATACACTTCCAATACATAAAGGCACAAGGTAAACGTTGTTGCCAAAAGCAATAATGGGGGCATAGAACAATGATGTCAAAGCGAAATCAAGCCTTTGAGCTTTATGTTTGGCATCTGAAGACCATGATGTAATGGGCTGGGCACCAAAGGACTTGGGTAGCCTCATCTCTCCAGGTCTATTACCTGTAGCATATCTAGATTTTTTGGGCTGGCATCATTTTCATACATGCAGCTCTTCTCAGAAGGTATCCCATGGCTTTGGTATCTCCAGCATTCTAAATTTTCAACTACAATTTATGCTTCACTTTCAGAGCTTCATACAATTGCCTCTTAAGGCCTCTTCATGGGAATTTCAACCCAGTCACACATTGCCCACTGTTAGCTGCTCTTGCTGAGCTCATCAGTAGAGAACTCTTCATGCCTTCAAAAACAAAGGGGGTAGTCATTCCAGAAATTCTCCAAAGAATGCAGGCAATTGATATTGCTCTTGGTTGGCACCAGCAGTTAATGGTAAAATACTGTCTTAGTTACTGTTCTATTGCTGTGAAGAGAACACCACAACCAAGGCGACCGTCATAAAATAAAGCATTTAGTTGGGGACATACTTATGATTTTAGAGAGTTAGTCCATTATCATTTAATGGAAAGCAGACAGGCACAGGGATGGAGTAGTTGCTAAGAGTTTTGCATCCTGATTCTCAGACAGAGAGAGAGAGAGAGAGAGAGAGAGAGAGAGAGAGAGAGAGAGAGAATGACTGGGCCTGGCATGGGATTTTGAAACCTCAAAGTCCACCCACATTGACACATTTTCCCCCCACGAGGACGCACCTACAACAAGGCCACACCTCTTAATCTTCCCCTAAAGGTTCTACCAACTAAGGGCTAGACTTTCAAATATATGAGTCTGTGGGGTCATTCTCATTCAAACCACCAGACACTGTGCTGAAGACACCATAAACTTCGGTCATAGGAATTGGAGAAATCAAGGTCATACTGACCTGGAGGTCCTTTCTTTGATGGATAGATTTCATAGTAACTGAAGGTGCTATGGAGACTGTAGGAGAAGGAAAATCATCAGTAGTTCTATCCAGATGCAAATGCTGAGAACAACAATAACAACCAAATAGTGGACTGTATTTTATGGGGACAACCAAGCACTCTATGATTGATTTTAAGGCTCACTCCATGGAAGAAAACTTTTTCTTCGCACTATAAATCTGACTAAGAACCCATGGCTGGGTACTCCTAGGCCCTAGTGGAGAACCTATTACTGTAATTTGCTAAGTGGACTGCCCAGATTACAGGAACCCCCAAAAGACCACCACCGAGACCAGAAATCCCGTATGTAAAAGCAAAGAGCCTTTATTTTCAAGCTCAGAGCTTGGACTTTCTGTCAGATGAAGTTGTGAGAGCAGAGAGCCCAGAGCATAGGCAGGGTGGGGTTTTTATCGTAGCAGAAGTTGGGATGAGAGGATTTCCAGGGTTCAGGACCCTGATTGGCTGACATTTGTCTAGGGGTATGGGGAATGTTTGGAATGTCAGGTACTTCCTCTTAGATGCAGGCCCCACAGGGTGGGGTCAGCTTATGACTTTTCCTGGGTCCAGGTATTGCCTGCCAGAAGCTGTGTCTGGACCTCTAAGCCTGTCATGGCAGCTATGTGGTCAAGCTGTTTTGGGGCCTCTCCACAGGACATAGTGTCAAACGGACTTCTGGGTACAGGTCTCTTTTCTCATAGATTAGTGTAGTTCTCAGTCCTTATTAGATAAGCGTTTTTGTAGTGGACAGTGGTTATTACAGAGATCCATGACTGGTCAAAGTGTAGAGATTGTTCGGCTACATATAGGGAATCTGTATCACATCCATTTTCCCCCAGGCTCAGGGAACAATAAGGAAGAGGAGCGGAAAGATTGTAAGACTTCAGAGGTCAAGGAGGGTAAAACAGTGTCCTCTGGACATAATAGGACCACTACTCTAATGAATTCACAGTACCTCTAGTTACCTACACATGGCCAAGACATTTAGTATTCCAGAATGGATAGGGAAGAGATACCTGATTCTCCACCCCTAGCTGAGTAGCTATTGACAGTTGATGGTTGCTAGGGAAGGAAAGTCAGTTTTTTTTTAGGGGTGTGGTTCCTGGTAGTTTGACTACATCTAGTGGATGGTGCCATGTGTGCTTATATGGGCAGCACTAATTAGACTCAGTGGGCTGTGAAAAAGGACTTGAAATTGGGAGGGGAGAGTGGGAGGATCTGGGAACTGAAGGAAGAATTGGGGAGTGAATATGATTGAAATGTATTCATGTACAACATTCTCAAAGAATAAATACAAATATTATATTAAACAACAGCAAACCAGTACCATGTGTCCTAGTTTTTTTTTTTTTTTTTCTATTGCTGTAATAAACACCAGGACTAAAAGCAATCTGGGAAGGAAAGAATTTATTTGATCTTATGCTTCTACATTACAGTTTATCAGTGAGGAAAGAGGGAAGTCAGAGCAGAAACCCAAGCAGGAAACTGGAAGCAGGAAGTGAAGCAGAGTCAAAGGAGGAACAATAAGTTATATACTTTCTAATTTTAAGAGAGAAGAACCAGGGTACACTTACTAACAAATCAAATCAAGCAAAGCATTCAGCAACATAAATCAAATCCTATAGCTCAGTGTCCATCATCTGGAATTCACTCATGATCTTCTGGCCTCCAAAAGTCTTGGGCAGCTCCATTTCTCTGGATTTGCCATCAGAAGCACACATAGCTTATGCCATAGCCTTGGCTGGCTCCATTTCACACCTGCCACTGCCCACGATTGTCATTCTGTGGTCCTGGAAGCTACAATATACTGGAATGCTCCTGCAGCTGAAGCGTCACCTTCATCAATGGCCTCTCCTAGCCTCTCTTTAGGGACTCTGTGTTGGTTTAAATAAGTGGTGCTTTTTCTCTGTGAGTAAAGGTCACGAGGCACAACAAAACCCAGTATCAGAGCTTTATCAGGAGGAGGGTGGAGACAGAAGAGAGTGTGGCAAGGCCTGTGGAAGAGACATATGAGGAGGAAGGGGAGAGAGGGGAGGAGGAAAGAGCAGAAGAGAGGGGAGGAGTCTTTTTAAGGATTCTCCTGCACATGCGCATGTGGGCTTATGGAGCTATGCCTTGCACGAGCAGATTGCATGACCACGCCATGCACATTATGTAATTATGCAGCACATGGATGACGTAAAGACTCCTTGCTTAGTTACTGAGCTGTGCATGAATGGTCATATAGCTGGAGTGGCAGAATCCTAACATTCCAGATTTTTTGCTTATTATAAAAAAAGTGGGTGAACAGGAATGGGGGCATCGTTTCTCCTGAAAAACTGCTTCCAGCTGACTTGGTGGGCATCGGTTGACTCTTGGGGGGGGGTACGGAAGGGGGCTTCTGAGGTAGCCAGGCACCCTGGGGTTGTCTGCTGCTTTGGGAATCTTCTGACAAGGTGCTGTCCAGGTGGATTCAAGCTGGTACCGGAGCTCGCTGACCTATCCAGATGGATTCTCTGGAGCTTGGAAAAATTTTAAACATATTAAGAAGCAGCCATGGGAAATTTAAAATCTTGGGCTAGTTGGTGACCATAACATTGTAGTGTTTAGTACTCTGCTTATACTGGTTAGTGTTAGTGAGTGAGAGAAAGAGAGAGACAGACAGACAGAGAGATAAAGAGAGAGAGAGAGAGAGAGAGAGAGAGAGAGAGAGAGAGAGAGAGAGAGAGATTGATTTTTGGAACATGTTTTTAATTTTTACCTGAGAGAAGCTTTATCAGAGACAGATTATTTTAAGGCACTTGTTTCCTTCATTAGTTTAGCATCCAGGAGACACAGGTGATCAATTGGTGAGAACATTTAACAGTAATAGATTGTTATATTATACTCTGTTTTTGCAGAGCCCAGACACTTTTTGGTCTGGGAATGTAAATACCTTTGCACTGTTACTGTTCCTTACCACCTAGGTATACACTTGATGGTCCTTGGACTCCAGCTCTGTGGTGATCCTGTAACAATTAGCTGTGTAGTTAATTAGAAGAGGGAACCAGGAAGAGAAAAGCTTGTGGGATAAAAATTCTTCTGGAATTTGTGACAAGGCAGTGGATCCTGATGTCTTCTGGAACTTGAGAGAGAGCAAGGCCCTGTCTGTGTCACTGTGCATGAGGAGGAGAAGCACTGCTGACCGGTCTGGAGTGAGGCACATGGAGGGAGCAAATGAAACAAAAGCTCCTACCTTAGCTGGAAAATCTCTTCCCATTAGGTACCCCTGAAAATACAATTAAGTGTTAGGGTCTGGTGAGGTGGGTAAGGCTTTCCCCCTACCCCAACAATAGAGAAATGAGGAGGAGAGGTGGGACCCCAAAACTCCCTCAGGACTGATTAAGTGGCTTGGTGTCCAACAGGAAGGAAACAGATCGTCCCATGCTGCATCCTGGGTTCCCTGTGAGCTCATGGCCAAGCCTAGGAGGTCTGCTGGAGGTCTTTGATGTTCCCATGCCATGAGGTGCACAAGGGCAGTCATCTCTAGGTAACTTTTTGAACCAAGGGGTAGGGCATGTACTAGCCCACGTGGCCTTTTCTAGCACACATTTAAAACAGGGATCTGGAAGCCCTTATGCAGCAGTTGCTCTGATACCGTGTGCCTGCATTTGGCAATTCTGTTCATGGGCTTTCTCATCTCTCATGGTACCTTAAATGCCACAGCTGAAACTTCCACTTGTGGGGTCAGGGCCCTGCTCTCCAGATGCTTGAGCATAGCCCAGACGTCGGGAAGCTCTGGGAGACAGACAGATTTTATTCCGTATCTCGAATTAGTTTTTTTTTTTTTTGATAATTTTTTTGATAAAATGATACTTTCCTTGGAGTCTTAAAAAGTATGAATTTTTTTCTTTTCTTTTTTGTTTGTTTGTTTTGCTTGGTTTAGAGGCCACCATAATCTAACTACACAGATGAGCTGGAGAGGCGGCAGCATTCTCTGTGTTCTCAAAACAGGCTTTTAGGTCATACTTAGGAACATGCAGATTAAAAATTGTGTGTGTGTGTATTAATGTATGTCACGTGCATACTGGTGTCAGTGGAAGCTAGCAGGGAGTACCAGGTCCCTTGAAGTGGACTTATAGGTGTTTGTACACTGTGCAGTGTAGGTTCTGGGTTCCCAACTCACGTCCCCTGGAAGAGCAAGAGAAACTCAACGGGTTGATTTATCTCTCTATCCCCTAGATATTGTTTTTATCCTAAGGGATAATATAGTCTATCTCTCATGAAAACAAATTCAGATATTCATCTACAAAAATGTGCTTCGTTTCTAGTTAAAAATTGAAAAACAAAACAATCAAAAAAAGAAAATATACCAGTTAAAATATTTTGTCAGAAAATTAAAAAACGATTGCGTTTGTTAGGTGTATTAAAATTTTTAAATAAAATCTTTCACTTTTATCCATGTGCAGTTAAAAGGTATGTAGGTTGAGAATATCATTTCTATTAAAGTTAGTGTTAGTGTTGCATTTCTGAGGAAAGGTACTTACTAGTAATCTTAACGTTACATTTCTGAGGACACAGTACAAATAACTATACCTACATGTAGTCAAGAATGTTTATATTGTAAATAAAAATAGCCTGTTTATATATGTACTATTTACATACTTTATTTTATTTTTTGGTTTTTTGAGACAGGGTTTCTCTGTATAACAGCTCTGGTTGTTCTGGAACTCACTCTGTAGACCAGACTGGCCTGGAACTCACAGAGATCTGCCTGCCTCTGCCTCTGAGTGCTGGGATTAAAGGCGTGTACCACCACCACCTGGCTACATACTTTATTTTTAAAGAACATTTTTAATTTATCCTATGAAAACTTTTCACATATACACAATGTATCTTGATCTTATCTATCCCTTAACTACTTCTCTCTAACTCCCCCAGGACCTACTAACTTGTCTTCTTCCCAACTTCATTTTCTCCTTATTATTCTTATTATTATTAATAGCTGATTGAGTCAAATTGATGCTGACCATGAACATGTTGCTGTGGAGCCACCCACTAGGGCATGGATAACTTATAGAGCCACATCCCCAAAGAAAAAGTGACTTTTCTTGCCTCAGAAACTATCGCCTGGCAGTAGTCCCTCACCTATGGGTGGGGCCTAGAGATCTCTTCCATCCGTGCTGGAATTTGAATGGCTTGATTCTGTGTATGTCTTAGGTAGGTTATCACAGCTGCTGTGAGTTGATGTGTACATTAGTCATGCCATGGCTAGAAGATAGCATGTCACAGCACTCCTACTCATCATCCAGATCTTGCCTCCCATTCTTTCCACCCACTTTCCTAGATTAAAAAGTTTATTAATGTGTGTGGGTGTTTTGCAGGCAGGTATATCTGTGTACTTCTTACATGTCTGGTGCCCTCTGAGGCCAAAAGAGGGCATCAGATCCCTTGGAACCAGAGTTACAGTTGATTGTGAGCTGCCATGTAGCAGCTAGGAATCATAACTGGGTTTTCCATAGGAACAGCCAGTCCTCTTAACCACTGAACCATCTCTCCAGTCCCTCCACCCACCCCCATGATGTTTTCTGAGCCTTGTAGTGAAGGATGCTGATACAGATGACCTATTGGTGACTGAGCACTAACAATCACTTATGCTCAGCCCTTACACAAGTGATGAGTCTCTATTTTAACTGCTTCCCACTTAAAAAGGAAGCTGCTCTGAGCGAGTTTGAGAACAGCACAAATGTATGGATATAAACATAAATACTAAGAAAATAGTCTGACAGAATGGCTATTTAATGAACAACACTAGTAAGTTCCCCTCTAGGGTCTGTGGTCTTCCAAGTGATGGGCTTCCCCAAGTTTATAGTACTATATATGAAATCCCTCCCTTGGAGTAGAAAGTGGTTGGTTATCCCCACGACTCTCAAACCACTCTTTCATCAATTGCAACCACTTTCCTGGAGGCAGGTATTGTAGCTTACCATCTAGTTATGGTGGGCAATCAAGCACAATGGTGATAGTCTGTGTTACTTTAGGTGCCTTGGGGCCTCCCTGACCCATAGACATACTGACTAATAGGAAGATACACTCTTCTTGGCATTTAGATTTTTATTAAATAACATGTCTTCTGAAAGCAGTATTGCTCATCCACACAGGCTAGTCAAAAATAAGGATGCATAAATAAGGCTTATGGAAATCCAGTAGTCTGTAACCTTATCTAATAGGAAAAAAAAGTGATTGGTGGTAATTATATTTTATGAGATAATTTACATAAAAGATTTTATAACTTTGAAAACAAACATTGAATATTGTTATTATTGGACATTTCTATTCCTTAACCCATAATATATTTTTACGTTCATAACAATGTGTTTTGCTGTAGAAATATGTATTTTTGAATATTTGTTTTAAATAATCAAACAATTCACAACTTAAAACATAAAAAAGACATATAGCAAAAGTATCATGAAAACTATCACTTCAGTTTTGTTCTTGTTGCCTGAGACCAATATCAACTGCTTATGTATTTTTACACAGCTACTTAATAAAAGCAAAGGAGGGTTTATCTCGCTGCCCCTACTTCTGCACACATGATAGTACATCTTGCACATCATTTTCCACCTTACTTTTTCACACACACATACACACACACACACACACTATATATATATGTATATATATACACATATACATATATATATATACATATACATATATACACGTATATATCTTGGAGATTGTTCCAAAGCCCAGTAATGAGTCTCTAAGAGTCTCTCTCCCTCCCCCTTACCCTCCCCCTCTCTCCTCAGCCCCTCTTTCTCCCCCTCTCTCTTTCTTCCTTCCCTCCTTCCCCATCTCCATTCTTCCCTCACTCCTTCTCTTCCTCAGTCTCCTCATCCCTTCTAATAACTGGTTGAAAACAGATTTTCTTTTGTAGATGTTTTGTTATTTGTTATCCAGTCACCTTTTATGGACATCTAAATTGTTCCTAATCTTGTCATTAGAAGTCACATTATGGTAATGACATTTTATATATAGGTCTTTTCGTCTGTGTATGGATATATATTTAAGAGAATTTTTTTGAAGTGAAGTTTTAGGATTAAAAACACTTTTTAAAAGTAATTTTAATAAATATTGTGCAATGGCTCATGGAAGATGTTGCACCAGTTCATGTATATGGAATGTCTGTCTCTACTGCCTGGCCAAACAGTATCATTAATCTTTTGTATTTTTGCTCATCTAATGGGTAAAGAATGGTATTTTAGTGAAGTTTTAATTTTCATCACTCTTTTTCTCTTCTTCATGTGCTTAAGAGTTATTTGTGTTTCATTTTCCACCAACTGTCTGTATATATTGTTTGCCTATTTTTCCTTTGGGCCATTTGTTATTGTATAATAAATGATCATTCTTATTTATTGGTTTGTGATATGGTTGCAAGTATTTATTCCAATTTGTCATTTTTATTTTGCCATTGCTTATTGTGGCTTTTGTTACAAATGGTGTTTTAAAGTTTTTGTGTATGTTGTAAGATTTGTCAGTTTTTTGATTTATAGCTTCAGTGTCATGTTTAAACAGGTCTCCCCTCCATCAAGATTATAAAGATAATTCTTCTTGGCCACTTGTAATTCTTGTACGCTTTCATTTTTACAATTGCCTCTTTCATCTGTTGGGAATTTATCCTGTTATAGAATATGAGCCATAGCTTTAATATTACTTGTTTAGATGCCTATCCAATAGCATCTATTGAATAATCCATCTTTTCTTCACTCATTTGAGATACAGCTTTTGTATCTTTGTTATGTTTACAATTATAGTACACACTCTGAATCAAGGACTGTTTCGATACTATAGGAGCTTTAATAGTGTAATGTATTAACAGTCCTTGTGGTCAGAAATTGCCATCTTAGTATGATGACAAAGCTAATGCTCATAAACAAAAATGAAATAGTGGATTCATTTAAAAGCTTCATGGAAAGGTGGCCATCATTTCTTTCTTGACAGATGTATATAAAAATAGACCAAAAGCACTAAACAATGAACAAAAAGGATAGTGGGATGTTTATTCATTATCATTAACCAAACAGACTGGACAAGGAAAGATGGAATGTAAATGTTGATTAGCAAGTGTTTAACCTGAGTCCATTTTCTATAAGAAAAATGCTTTTATTTTAAAGGAACACATCTTAGAAACCTATGGGAAAATTACTGTTATAAATGGTGTTGCTTAAATTTATCTTTTTTCAGTTAAAATGTATGATTATAGATATTTATAAGAAATGGCTTCAGTTCAGCTTGAACAAAACCAGCATAATGAGAACACCAGTTGACATGCTAGCACAGACAGGGAACATTCCACATTGTTCCATCCGTAGATGAAGAGCTGTAGATGGGCAATGACTGCTCAGAAATGGAAAATCTGTTGCTTCTGGAGATGAGCTCCCATATAGCTTGTCCAAAAAAACAGGAGGAGATGGGCTCTGTAGTATACATATAACAACAATCATTAAAGAAAATATCATGAATTTGGGAGGATTTGGAAGGTAGGGAGGAAGGTGCTAGAGTGATGTAGATTCAGTGCTTATGTATGAAATTTTAAGAAGAAACTATAAAAATTAATAAAATTTAATTTTTATACTTTTCATAACATAATATTTTATTTTTATTGTCCTAAAAGTTAATTTGCAGTTGCCTTTGGAATTTTGTGCAAGTCATTTTTCTCAATGGGAAACTCATAAAATTTCTTTCTTATGTAAGTAACCCCCATTCTTTGTGTGGCTACAAGCTTTATGATCTGGCTACCCTTTCCATAACACATACTGCCTTCATTCCTACTCCAAGCCCTGCAATTCCCTTTATGCTAATTTACTTCTAAATTTTGATCTGATTCTTCTAGTTCAAGGTAAGTGCTCAATGCATTTTTTAGTTTAACAGTTACCCTCAGCTTCATTCTTCCTGTAATATTTTGCTCTCATGTAAGGTCTTTGATCATACTTAGTCAAGTCTAGTACCACTTTTTTTCTTCTTGATTCTATTACCCTGAATCATGGTTTCTTATAATTGCTCACATACACACACACACACACACACACACACACACACACCTTCTAAAACTTGAGGACTAGGTCCAGGATATTCTCTCTCTCTCTCTCCCTCTCTCTCTCCTTGTCATCCTGCATCTGGCAAAGCATCTGCTGTAAAAGTTAATATAGTTAATAAACAAGTGAAATCTGTGCTTTTCCTTTTTTATTGGTTTATAGCACTTATTTTTCAGTTGACTATATTGTCTTTACATTTCAGTGAATTTGCACTCTGTCTAGAATGTAATTTTATAACTGTGACTTACGTATTAACTGTTACAGGAAAGTTTATTTCTATGCTCTTTCTGTTAAAATTCTCCCATGACTTTTCACACTAATTAGAATTAATTCAAACTCCAAACGTCTTGTAGGGAATGATTATTTCTAATGTGACAAGTCTGTACACATTGCTCCAGCATTATCCCCCATTTACATTCTGTGTTAGGTTTCTATTGGTCTGCATGTTTGGTTAAAACTTACTGTTATGTTGTAATTTTCCCATTATAGCTTTTATTTTTCCCACAAGACCATGAGTTACTGAAGGCAGGAAACATGTTCAGACATCTGGACACCTGTAGTGTTGAATAACATGATTGAGCATGGTGTTGAACAATTTGACACTGTGCCTGTTTAGCAAAATAATAGTGGTAGATTCATCCCTGGGACCTATGAGACCCCAACCATGAGTTCTTGACCAGATTAGCAGTACCAAGCATGGGTTTGCTCCAGTAGAGTGGACCTTAAATCTAATCAGAAAACAGTTGCTTAGACCAATGTCTGTGGCACTATTGCACCAATGGACTTATGAAGGGAAAGGGGGAGTAATGAGGAGGAAAATTCAAGTGGGGAGAGGTAAGGAATGTAAGGTAGAGGAGGTGTATGGAAAGGGACAGCTAACACACAATATAATATAATATAATATAATATAATATAATATAATATAATAATATAATATAATATAATATAATAAATATAATATAACACAAACATGCACACACATACATAAAACATCTGTGTGTATGTATGCAGGCATATCTTAATATAAAAAGTTTAATTGGAGTTACCCTACACAGTGGATAATATTCCCTCCAGAAGACACAAATTGCCAAGTGAAAGCCCAGTGCCAGGTGTGTTACACCTCCCCTCTAGCTGTTGGTTGGGGGTGTCCCATAAATCACACAAAACAAGCAGGTCATTGCCATTGTTTTTAGTTGCCCCCAGAACTCAATAGTAAGACCCTATTGCTGAAGTTAGATAAGGTTAGATGATATAGCCTTTGTGACATGCTGAATGTCCTTATTTATTTTGTTTATATATATATGTGCGTGTGTGTGTGTGTGTGTGTGTGTGTGTGTGTGTGTACATATATACATATATATCTATTCTCTAATGATGAAGATTGAACTCATGGCCTTGTAAATGTTAAGCAAGCTCTAGGGATCTACTCCATATCCTAACTGAATTTATCTGAAATTATGTAATATCTTATATATTTTATGGAGGTAAGAGTATTTAGTATGTGCTTACTAAATTAAAATTTGCCTCTAAAATTGTTTATTCTGTTTTTAAATTTTATCACTGATAGTAGATACAAGACACTTCTATCATTTATTTTAAAGGCCTTTTATTAACTTGTCTTTAGGGTAGTTCAGATTGCATATTGCCTAGAAGTTAAGTGCTTTGGACAATCAATAATTTGCATAATTATTGTTTTGGAGATAATTCTGTAGGGAATAGTTTGCATCTATGAATATTTATAAACTCTCTGATTTATAAGCATATAAACACTGAGTTTAAGGTGTTTTATCTATTTGTTTGAAAGATAATAAGATATCTTCAGAGAATAAATGTAATGTCTTTGATATGATTCAAATTATTTTATTTTATTATTATTATTTTTTTTTTTTTGGTTTTTTGAGACAGGGTTTCTCTGTGTAGCTTTGCGCCTTTCCTGGAACTCACTTGGTAGCCCAGGCTGGCCTCGAACTCACAGAGATCCGCCTGGCTCTGCCTCCCGAGTGCTGGGATTAAAGGCGTGCGCCACCACCGCCCGGCTTTTTTTTTTTTTTTTTTTTTGGTTTTTTGAGACAGGGTTTCTCTGTGTAGCTTTGCACCTTTCCTGGAACTCACTTGGTTTCCCAGGCTGGCCTCGAACTCACAAAGATCCGCCTGTCTCTGCCTCCTGAGTGCTGGGATTAAAGGCGTGCGCCACCACCGCCCAGCTTCAAATTATTTTATCACTACTCATATATTATAAAAACATGGTATGTGTCAAATTTCTATTATTTAGATTATTCTTTTTGTTTTGGAACAAACATAGTCTCTGAAATACTCATTATATTACTTTGTATTTGATGTTATCTAGATTGATGATTCATTCATATATAACACATGAATAATATATATCATGTCCCTATAGGATGAGAGTTAATATAGTCAAAAGACTTGAAAACTTACTGCCCCTGAATTGCATCTGGTTCACCAATTATTTTTAATGACTATGGTTTTATTTGGGCACTACAATACTCATTGCATGCTACCTGTTGAAACCTCGTGTTGTAATATCCTGGTCTGCAAAATCAGGCTCTTTACAGGGAAAATTTGTTATTCTGACCTAGATATTGATCTGACCCTCATGCTCTAGAAATCACATGTTATTGATTTTGAAATGTTCTCTACCCTGTGTTTTCATTCCTAACATATGAAAAGTGGGGCAGTCCACAGGTATCAACTCAAACAAGACTCAAGAAATCTGTATTTGAGATAGAGTGTTGCTATGCAGCTGGGCTGTTCCAGAACATGCAACAAGGCTGGCCTCAAACATGTGGCAATCTTCTTACCTCTACTTCCTAAGTGCTGGGATTACAGGTGTGTGGGACTAGACCTGGCTTATGACATCTTTTTGATCCTATATTCTATCTCTATCTGTAAGCACAAGTGTTCAAAGTAAAGAGATATGAAAAATTCATGAGAAATGCTAACGTTTTGCTATGAGATGGTATAATTTCTCTGAGGACTTTTAAGTACCCAGGACCTGTTTGACTAATAACTTGGAAGACTGGACACAAACTGTACAACCATAATGATAGACATTGACCCTCTGTGATGATCTGAATAAGACGTCTCCATATTCTCAGGCATGTGAATACTTACTTGGTCTTCAGTTGGTGACACTGCTTGGGGAGGATTAGGAGGTGTGGCCTTGCTGGAGGAAACATGTCATGGTGGATGGGCTTTGAGGTTTCAGAATCTCCCTTATTTTCAGGTTGCTCTCTCTGTTTTCTGCTTGTGGCTCAAGATGTAAGCACTCAGCCGTTCCTGCCACCATGCTTGGTGATTGTTGCCATGTTTACTCTCCACAATAGTGGTAGATTCATCACTCTGGAACTGTAAGCCAAAAATAATCTCTTCCTTCTATAGGTTGCCTTGGTCATGGAGTTTTATCACAGCAATAGAAAAGTAACTAAGACACCCACAACCCATCTTTTCCATTATAAAAAGAATAATTTTCAACAATTTCTCTTCCATTTACAACTGAGAACAAACTATGAAGACAAAATTTAATGTAGCTGAGAAAATATTTTATCTTTATTTTAATATTTCTAATATAATAAAAATGAAACATTGAATAAATGATTAATTTTCCTTTCAATTTACTTTACTCTTTTCTTTTTGTGTGTTTGTGTATGTATGTGTTTGCATGTGTGTGTTGTGTGCATAGGCTAGAGGTCAACAGAGGATTTCTTCTTCAATTACTCCCCATCTTATTTTTTGAGACAGGGTCTCTCACTAATCATTGAGCTCACCAATTTAGTTAGACTAGCTGGTCAGTGGGAAAAGATTTCTTCATTTCTCCACCTCCTCAGTACTGGAGTTATAGGCATGTACCATTGTTTCTGACATTTTTGTATGAATTCTGGGGACTGAATTTAGGTCCTCATGTTTGTGTAGCAATTACTTACTGACTGAGCCACGTCCCTAGACCCTACAATTTCATAATTTTATATTTTTCAAAGTAGTATATGCACTTAACAGTCCAAATCAAACACCTTCTATTTAAGAACCAATTTACATTGTTATTAGTAACAAAACTTGTCACATTTTGAAAGTTCATTATTTATAGAGATAAGTCATAAAAAAGAAACTGCAGATGAAGAGCTGAGTAAATAGAGACCACTTCACATGCTGGATTTCAAAATGTTAGATGCCAATTCTATACAAATTCTCTAGGTCCCAGAAAAGACTAAATAAATTAGTAAGCTTCACTTTTTTCTTTCAGAAATTAAGATGATTCTAAAATTCATATGGAAAAACAAAGGAACACACACACACACACACACACACACACACACCCCTACCTTAAAAAGAACAATGCTGAAGAACTTGAGTGTTCTGGTTTTTAGATTTGCTTTAAAACTACAGCAATGAAGACAGGTGTGTCATTGGGATAGGAGTAGGAATAGACCAGTTGAAAAGAACTGAACATAGACATGGTCATATAATTGTGTTCAGATTTTGGACGAAGGCAATTCAGTAAAAACACTAAAAGTATCATGCAAATAGCAGTTAAAACATGAGGCTTCTGGAGACAATGAGAGAAAAACAAAGTGACTTTGAGTATTTGAAAAATACCAAGAAAGACAAAAAAATATATACCCATACAGGAGGAGTATAGGCAGCTAATGGCTGCTGAGAGAGGGAGAGAGAGGCACTTTCTTTTGAGAATGTAGCTGCTGATAAGTTCCTGGTACCTCAGTGCTGGCCACATACCCCTGTACTTATGGGCAGTACTAACTGGGTTCTGAATCTAGGCTTATCAATAACAGAAACAAAATTAAAAATGAAGCTCAGTGAGAGATGGGGTGGGGAGCAATAAAGGATGTTGGGTAAGAACAAAATATACTGTATAAATAAATGGAAAATCAAAAGAATAAAAATACAATTACTTAAAGACAAAAATTGCCCCATTCCATCACAAAATAAGGTCATTGAAATTCCTTACTACTCCAGTCAGAATAGGAATCATCAAGTAGACAGACCAAAAAAAAAAAAAAAGTGCTGATGAAGTTGTGGGAAAAAAGGAACCTTTGCACACTGTTGGTGGAGTGCAAATTAGCCCACTACTATGGAAATCAATGTAGAGTTTCCTCAAGAAAGTAAAGGAAAAAAAGTCCAAATGATCCAGTATGTATCCTTGTAAGGATGCAAGTCAGGATATAATGCAGATAATTGACATCATTTTTATCATGGTGCAGTGTCAAGTCATGAAGTTAGTCCAGACACCCAAGCATGGATACAGACAATATGGTATATAAAGAGTGCTATTAAGGTCCAGTCCTGAATAACCCTCTCCCAGGGTCCACAGGAGAATCTACAACCAGCTGTAAATCTAATCTTAGGAATATTGAAGAATCTACGTACCCCGGGCTCTTTCAGTCCATTCACTTTATTGTTCTAAGTCAGCTCTCTGAGCTCTTTGCTGTCCTCTCTCTGTTCTTTCTCTAAGTCTACAGCCTCTTTTCAGCTCTCATCCTTCTGTCTTGCCTGACTTCTCACATTTCTAACAGGAGACTCCTCGCAATCCTGAGAAAGTTTCAAAACCCTCAAGGTCATAGCACATTCCTAGAATAGACGATAAGGAGCACAGCCATTACCATAGTAACGCAAGGTTCCAAGGTCTCAGGACTAGAGGGAGGGGGTGCAGTGCCCAGGGCCACAAACTCTGAGACATAGTTTTTTATCAGCACACTTGGCAAGCAAAGAATTGGTAGGCTTTTCTTAGAGTGTTTTGTGTTAGTAGCCTTGGTGAGACACCTGCGACTCTGACCTTTTGCATAACCGTAAAGTTTTAAACTTATCATCTATTTACAAAGGCCTTTAGTCTAATTTGAACTTGCTCTGAGGTAAAAATGAGATAAATGTGTGCAGTTTATGTTAGACTGAGGAGAGATTATTATTTTCTGTGTTAGTCTGAGCAAAAGGAACAAAGTAAACTTTAAGTGTTTACAGTCTCATGGGACAATGGATCTGGCTATGAAGCATATCCTAGTGTATTTTCTATATATCAAAATTATACAGCTAAATGAAAAGCCATCTTCCTGACCACCTGCAGATAAATGTGCCCATAAGATTGAGATGTAATCATGAGATTACATGTATACATTACTTGAAGATGCATGGTAATGGGGAGATATTATAGCTGTTATTGCACAAGACGTTTACATTAAGAAACAGCCAATTCATTCAATAGGCAATAATTCCAAAACACCTTGTGTGATACTTTCCTCTATCAGAACCCTTGATTCTGATAGGTTGACCTTCTGAACACTAGTTGTGACCTGCTGTATACTCTCACGGCCTTTTGCTACCAGCAGCTCTCAATAGGTATATATAAAATGGAGCTTATCCAACCATAAAAATATGAAATCCTGTAATTTGCAGGAAGCTGGAGATAATCACGTTAAGTAAAATATGCCAGCCTCAGAAAAACAAATACCTCATTTTTATGTCCTTTGTGAAATTTAGATTTTTAAAGAAGACATATTCAATTAAGTGTTTCACAACTTGCTTTTATGATTGAAATAAGCCATTGTTCTGAATCAAAAATCAAGATTTTTAAAAGTCATAGATCGGATAATGAATTTGAAAATGATTATATCTGGAAATTTATTTTCATGAGACTTATATGAATTTGAGATGAATTTAATCAGTGTTTTTTTAAATCAAATACTACTGTGATAAATACAGCATAGCAGAACTGGGGTGCTTCAGAGTAGAAAGCACAAGGCTCCCAAGTGTCAAGTACAGAGCCTTGAGCCAAATCAACTGAGAAAAGTATTCATTTGTTTTACAAAGCTGCTTCTTTGAAATTTCTTTGAAACATAAAGGACACTTTATTTACCATTTTTCTTTAGAAAAGTCTAATTATTTGTGTCTCATGTACTCCCAGGATGACCTTGAACTTCTTATTTATATGATTTAATTTTGACAGTTTCTTATGTGCATATAATATATTATGAACAGAGACATACACACTCAGTCATCCTCTCTTGTCCTCCTCCCATCCCTTCAGCCCTCCCTCCTTCTTCTCTCTCAGTCCTCCTCCAACTTATGTATCTTATTTTTCTGTTCTGGTCTTTTGCAGGAAGCTATAGCTGCTGTGTATTCATGATTACACTGGCTATGTCACAGGACTCCTCCCATCCTCCAGAACTTACAGCCTCTGCCCTCCTGTTTTCTGTGATAGTCCTTGGATCATGGAAGGAGTGGTATATATGTCCTGTTTAGGGCTATAGAGAAGTCATATGTTTTCCTTGCTTTTAGGAGCATGGCAAGAGATTTCTCAAACTTATTCTCATTTCCACTGTTAAGTTTCTTAATTATTGTTTTTATTATTGCTTTTAAATATCATTATCTGAATCAAGCAAATGGCAATGTACTTGGGTATACAGGGACAATAAAACGTTAACGACTATCTTTTATTACTATCAGCATCCCTTCTCACTCCTCTGACATTTGCTACACGTGCTTATAAAAAGCCACAGTGAGCAAACATGGACATTTACTCTCAGAAAGCCAATTGAATTCCTTATCAACTTAGTCATTCTGTGATTATTATTATTTAATATTTATTAAATCCATGCACATTTCATTGTAAGAGACAGAAACAATATAAAAGTGCTTTTACACAAATTGCTACCGATTTTATTATCTTTATTTGCACTTGTCATATTTTTAATATTATTTGGCTTTTAATTTCTCAGACTTCTGTTCAGAACAGATCTTAACATTCTAACTATTCTGTTCTGTTGCTGGTTGGTATTTGATGCTAATGCATACTGTTCAGAAATCTTGTCATTTTGTAACAGCCCCAATTCCCCCATCAGAAATTTTTTCTACTTCTGAAGCCATAGGCTTCACATAGATGCTAACATCGAAGTGGTAGTTGCTGCTTTTGGTGGTTCCCAAGCTCCAAGTTTCGAGGATACAATGGGTTCCAGAAGGGCTTTGCCTTAAGTTCCTCTGAAACCCACATCTACTGTCTTTGAAATCCTTGGGATTTGCATCACTTCATGTCATTCTGAAGATACACAAATACCTTCTTTCTGCATCTTCATTTGCTTCTGAAGCCAAGTCATAATATTTCTCTTTCATTTGACATTTTTTCTCTGGATTTTATAAGACAAACTGATGAGACCATCTTTTCTCCAACTCCTCAGATATGGGCCTTTGCTGGATCTGAGTTTTCCTCTTTTCTTCTTGCTCCTCCTCAAGTGTATTACCTTAAAATTGAGAGAAAAAACAAAACAAAACAAATCTACAAAAGTCATCTAGAGAAATGAAACTCATCACATATTTAACTCAAAGGCTGACTGTATCTCAAAGTTTAACCGGTTTAAAAACATCTTTCTGACTTTACAGAATTCTTACTTCCTCAAGAACTATATTTCTACAAAATTCACACTATATAGGACTATATATGAATACACTCACACACACACACACACACACACACACACACACACACCAAAGCTTGATGGTTTTGGTGTAATCTTTTTTCCCCAATTGTCAATATATTATTGGATTATCATCCTATTAGTATCTCAGTGAAAAGAAATTGCCTTTGGACCTATATGTACATAAAATTCTACTGTTATAGTTGAGTCTGGGAGTCCTGAGGGTGACACTGTGATTTCCAGGGTCTTGAGTTCCAGAATAAGAAATTGGACTAGACATGTATGGATCATAGTAAGAGCAGTCAGTTGATTAAAAATAGAACACTTCTAAGAAAGAACTGGGCCAGAGCTGGGAAAACGTCAATGGCCCTAGGCTACAAGGGTTATGGTTTTTCATATGCCATTGTTAAGTGCTGGCCTCTTTTTACATTTACATACTACGTGATTTTTCTGCAAATGTTTCATCCGCTACAGATCCATATCGATGGAGAAGGATTTCCAGTCTCTCTCTTACAACTGTCTTATTTCATATGCTAATTTTTTTTAAAAAAAGCTATGCATGTGAACATGTGTGTAGTGCATGTGTTTGTGTGTGAGTTTTGTGCATGTGTGCTTGCAGGTACACATGCATTTGTACCTGCATGTGTAGGCTGGAGGTTGAATTTAGGTATCCTTCATCATCATTATGTTCTGTGTTTCTTTGAGACAGGGTTGCCTTAATGAACCCAGAGCCAATTGGTGGCCAGATTTGCCAAGCTGTGAGCTCCAGGATTAATTTCTTCTTCCACCCCATTACTGGTTTCAATAGTTAGCCTCTTTTTATGTGATTGCTAGTGGTCTGAACGCAGGTCTTCCTGTTTGTGCTTACAGGAACTTTTACTGAGTGAGCTGTCTCCCTAGTTCTCATATGCCAATCTCAACATCTCATTCTCACCCTACTTTCCTGCCACACTATAAGCTTTTTTTTGCTTTATAGTTTGCTAAAATTCATAAGCATAGGAGATTGTTTTTTTGTTATGGTCTCCACATAGTTTTACTAGATGAGGCTAGGATTTTAGTGGTTTACTGTCCTGTATGTGCTCTATCAGAGCCAGGGTATTTCTTCTACTTGAAACAAGCCAAGTGGCTCCGCTTTCATAGGCCTACTTGCTGATCAGATTCTTTGAGTCTTATCTATTTTGCAAAAAGAAATCAGCAAAATGGAATCAGTAATGCTCTTCTAGCTAGAGACAGAAATGGCCTGAACCTTCTTTCCCATCTTTTCTCTGGAGAGCATCCAAATCCATTATATCTCATTTCTCTCAAGGGATTGAGAGATGTGAAAGCAGTCAGTAGATGGAGGTAAATGGGTTGTGGTGGGAAAATAATGAAATTAGTTGTCAATATTAACATTTTCCTTTAAAGTTCCAGGAAGTTGTTTGAAATGCAGGACTGGAAACTGGGAGGGAAATGAGGAATAAATTTAGAACTCATTTGCAGTGACATGTTTGGTCCCATGGGGAGGGCAACTATGTGGTAAATAGGAGCAATATGCACTTGAGGGTAGCATGGCTAGGATTAGATCCATCCAGCTCTATCACCTTTCCCTGGCAGACCACGCACAAATGAGCTATAATATTTGTGATCCTCAGTTTTCTAGCCTCTCAAATGTCTTCGGTTATCTTTAAGTTCCTTTGTTGGTTGAAATTTCTGTCTCAAGAAATTGTTAGAGGTAAAAGGCAGAGATAAAATACAAATAACCTGTAAGTACACGGTGGAATTGAGACTTGAGGCAAATTTCAAACTGGAGAGCAACTTAAGAATGTGCATATTTGAATGATATTATTTGCTCTTGATTAACACATGAACTTTTTTCCTTTCCCACCTGATGGGTACTAGGGACCAATTTCCATTAAAATTTCCTCTTAACAAGGTAAAATGCAGTACTCTAAGGAGATTACAATAACTGAGACTAATGATGGCTGAAGCATCAAAAATTAGTGCAAAAATGAGTGAATTTTAGGGATGCGATTTCTATAATAAAATAGCAACTGATTACAACCTGAATGTGGCATGAGAGAATCAAAGTCAATTGGTTCCAAGACTGCCTATCTGTGAGATGCTGTAATTGGAGATGCGGAAGAAGAGCAAATGGAAATTAATGAGTTCTAATCACATGGGTGTCTTTATGAGGGGTCAAAACACTTTACAGGCATCAGATTAATCCTTATTATGTTTTTAAGAGGCCAGATAAGAGGAAAGACACTATTTTTAGTTAGTTTTTGGACAGCCAGTGTTTATAGGGTAGGCACGTGACACACACAAAGGCAGTCATACATCACCATTAAAAAAACATGTGTTCTGCCGTCCAAGGCCATGCATTTAACACTGAAAGTACTATCACTGGTCATGTTTCCATGTGAAGTTGTCTCTTTGCACTTCAGTGTTCTTGCCTACAAAATGGGAATAAAAATGGCTTGTGATGGTTGTTAGGATTAAGTAATAGATATAAAATGCTTCTAATGTTATTTGCTATATAGTAATTTGGTCAATACACCATAAACAGCATACAGTAAGGTTCAGATACATGTAGAGGGGAAGCCATCTTTCTTCATCCTTCTCTTAGGGGGTCCCATTCTGTGTGATCTGGGAGGGCAGGGTTTGGGAAGATTATATGACAATTCAGTTACGAGTCCATGTATTCATTATCGATATGGAAGTGCTTGGCTTTTTTGAGTACAAACCTGTTTATGAAATTTCATTGAAGAGAGATGAATGCCATCTTTTTCTTTGCTCCTTAAAGTGTGTTTTTAATGGCCTCAAGAATTGAGGTAGAAAGTCAATCTGCCTATAGTGTATTTCTCGGCATGAATGAGATCAGTTAGCGACAAAAGGTATAGTTTGTACAAGACACAAAGCTAGTAATATTATAAGAACTTTACTTCATAATTTATTTCTTACTCATTCTTTTACTTTTTTCCTTTGGTTCTGGGATCAAATTCAGGGTCTGGTGCATACTAAGCATGTGTTATATCGCAAACTATACCTCTAGCTTATTCTCCTTTCAAATAAACCTTCTTCCTTCCAAAAGTTTCTCCTTCCCTAGCTTGTTAATCTATGGTGTGTGTGTGTGTGTGTGTGTGTGTGTGTGTGTGTGTATGTGTGTGTGTATGCACACACCCTTCATCCTTGTGTGTCTGTCTATCTGTCTGTGTGCAGGAGTGTTCTTGTGCATGTGGAGACCCGAGTTCTATGTCAGGTATTTTCCATAATTGCTCTCCACCTTACTTTTTGAAACAAGGCTTCTCACTGAACCTGGAACTCACTAATTCAGCTAGACAGGCAGGTGAGCAAGGCCAAGGATCCTCCTTTCTCTGCCTCCCCAAGATTGGGATTAAAGACATGTACTGCATGGGCTGGGGATGGAACTCTGGTTGGCAAGCAGTCTGCAGACTGAACAGTCTTCCCAGTCTCTAATTTATGCCTTTTTGATCCTTTAATACAGTATCTTGCTTAAAGCATTGAGATCATCTGCCAAGTCCCCTCAGCACACTATCGTTATGTGCCCTGTTTTAATTTGTGCTCATATGTATGTTTCTTCAGAATTCCAACTATACCCATTTGTGTGGCATGAATCATCAGGATGATTGAAAGTTCTTTAATGAAAAGGACCACAGCTTCTCCTTCTGTTGTGTGCCCCTAGGCGATCAGTCATAATGCTTGGAAATACTTATTGAGCACACGGTGATGCTGTTGACAAGACTTTCACACAACTGAGATAGCAGCAAGATAACCAAGAGATTTCTGGGCAGCAAGCTGAGAAACAAGAGGGTGTGCATATATGAGTTTTATCTATGTAATGAGGACAGTTTCATTCAAAAAGTCCTACTTTTTCTTAAGCCTTTTCATGCATGTAGGCATTTTATGTCTTTAAGTATTTCCAACGTCTTTAAAGTATGTCCTTATATAATTTGTATCCCTTTCTCTCTAAGAAAGATGACCCTAACTGAAAGGTGAAAGAATGCTACAATTTATATAATAGTATTATATTTTCTTTCTACTATTCTCCAATTATGGAGAGCTTTAAGATTGTCTCTGTTAGCTAACTATCCCATGTACTGTAATTTTAAAAATGAATTCATTTTACCATTTTATCTTCTTGTATTATATCATCATCAAATTTTCAACAATGTATGTGACCAGCATATGAATATCTAAAACAGATTGTACATTCTTTGGCTAGTACGGAGCATACGTAAGTTACAATTGTAATTTGATATGTGTTTATATTAATTTAATGTGGAAAACATGATGGGGGACATTTATTAAAGCAGGCACAAGAAATCAATTTTTTTAATTTTAAAAATTTTCTTCAAAACAGAGGACTGTAAATGCCAGAAGGGAAGAGGAAATTGCATAAGCTATGAGATATAAACTGGAGATAGTGTCTTCCCAGGAAACATTGGTACATGATGGACAGAGTCATTCTCTTCACTTGTGACAGATGACATGGGCCAGAAGTCAGGCACATTCTCATTGAAAACATTCACTAACTCTGTACCATTTAGGGCAACATAAATGTTGCTGTATGTAGACATAAACAGGTTTATAGTGCATTCAAGCTCAGATTTATCATGGAGATACAACTAATACCTTTTAGAAAGTAATTATTTTTAAAAGAAAATTTTGAAATGGAACCAGCCTGGACACCCATCAACAGATGAGTGAATAAAGACAATATGGTGCATACAACCTTGGAGTTTTATCTATGTAATTTGGAGGAAGATGAATAAGACTGGAGATGATTATGTTGAGCAAAAGAGCCAGACCAAGAAAGGGCCATTATCAAGCACTTTTTCTTATATGTGTAAGCTAGATGAAACATCTGTAGAACATGGAAGTAAAAGGGCATCGATTGAGGAATGAGTGTTTTAAAGTGCTGGGGATGGGGGGAACAAGTGAGGGTCATAAGGAGAAGAAAGACAAACGTTACATGTCTTCTCTTGTCCACCGAACTCAGATTTAAACATTTACATGCATATATATGCATATGTACACCTAGGTATATGCCTGGTATGAAAGCAGAGGAGTGTTAATGAGGAAGAGGAAGGGAGCCAGCAGAAGGGCCTAAGGAAAGATAAAGAGTGGGGAAAAAGTTGCAATAATTTCTATCATTTCATCATCCAGATATGAAAATGAAATTATTTTGTATGGTAATTAATAAAAGGAATCCCAAGGAAGAAAAAAAAATCCCTAAAGTTTATCAAACATATTTATCTAAAACTTCTCACTGATATGAATGTTGTTATCCATGTTATACGTGTATAAGAGGGGTCAAGAGAACAGAATATCAAAAGAACAAAATAATCACAGATGTAAGCACATGTCTGATGTAAAATACGTTCGATCTTTTCTCTAAGCTTATCAGGAATTAGTGGCAATTAATTATAATACAAAGGCTAATATGCAGCCAAGGTTAATGGTCCTGGGGCCTTGTATATTCTGTGCTTTCATAGTAAGACCTTCACTGTAGGTGCTGCATTAAGGTAACAATCAGATGATCAGCGCACTTCAAATAAATGAGGCCTCATTTGCTTCGACATGATTGGAGTGGCTGCTTTCATTTGCTTTCACCTTGTTGCTCTCAAGCAGCATTACTTTTTGTCCTTTGTTCAGATGAACAAGGCATGAAGCCTGATATCAAAAGGGAATTTCTGCACCTCCCAATTATAGCTCATTTGGAGGTAATGTTTACTGGGTTGTTTGTGGAGCTCACTGACAGTCTAAAGCAGGATATTGGACACAGAGAGACAATTATGAAAGTGCAACATTTTTATGAATTGCTAGGGTAATTTTTGTTTACTTTTAGAAATATTTTTAAAATCCTTCAAATTTTGATACAGTCACTCCATGAGAAAATGTAATGTTTTATATATAAAAAGCCAAGGTAGGTGCCCCCCAGGTCTGAGGTCAGCTTACCTTGTGTCAGATTACACAGATGTACTCAAGTTGATAAAAAGAAAAATAACCATTTTCCTTTATTGTTGGTGCACTGTATAGAATTAAAGCAAAGTGAAGGCCAACAACTAACACAAAATTGTGTAGGTGAAAGTTAAAATAGCAAAGATACTGGTAAATATTTGCTATCCTAGATACTGTTCCTAACCCTCATACAGTTAGAGTCTGGCAAACAGGCACTAGACACTGTTCCTAACCCTCATCTGGTGTAGATAGAGTCTGGCAAACAGGCACTAGACACTGTTCCTAACCCTCATCTGGTATAGATAGAGTCTGGCAAACAGGCACTAGACACTGTTCCTAACCCTCATACAGTTAGAGTCTGGCAAACAGGCACTAGACACTGTTCCTAATCCTCATCTGGTGTAGATAGAGTCTGGCAAACAGGTACTAGACACTGTTCCTAAGCCTCATCTGGTGTAGATAGAGTCTGGCAAACAGGCACTAGACACTGTTCCTAACCCTCATCTGGTGTAGATAGAGTCTGGCAAACAGGCACTAGACACTGTTCCTAAACCTCATCTGGTGTAGAGTCTGGCAAACAGGCACTAGACACTGTTCCTAACCCTCATACAGTTAGAGTCCTAATTTTTATCCTAATTTTTCATAGCCAAAGGGAAAAGAGGGTAAAATTCTATAAAATTTGTTAATTATGAATTATGTTTTGAAATTATATTATTTAACTATGACAAGTAAGTAAGCATACAATATTTATCCTCCAAAAGCCAGTTCAAGTTGTGAATGGACGGCTGCCTGCAGAAACCACTCATATTGAATCAGAGAATCCAAGCTAGATCTAGATACAATTTACCTGTAAAATATAAATGTCAAAAACTTACTTTTTATTCTAGCAGTTCTCAAAAGCAATACCTCTGAGCTACAAACCTATATTTCCTCTTGAGGTCCTGTGGATAGAACACAGGTGTCTCATATGCTATGCAAGGGCCTCTCCAGTACACTGCACCCCCAACCCACCTATGGATTCGGACTTAACTTGTTTGCAGGAGAACTTAGGAATGAGAGACTATTTTAAGGGCTCAGGATGATTTTTTAGTGTGAATACCTGGTTAAGAACTGTTGTTTTAACTTCTATGTGAAAAGGAAGCTGACTTTACAGTGGATTGGATAAGGTATTATGAGTTGCACCTCCAGCAACCTGGGAAACAGAAACCTGAAGGATTACTATGAGAATTAAATTCAGTTATGGTTTTACAGCCTTTAGTATGACTTCAACATGCTTTTTTTAGCTCTCTCTCTCTCTCTCTCTCTCTCTCTCTCTCTCTCTCTCTCTCTCTCTCTCTCTGAGCCTTTCTGTCACTTTATCTCTCATCAGGTAACATTGGCTGTTACTACTTTCCATGAATCATCTAATGAAATGTTTAGCATGTTCAAGGATTCTCTGGGGATGGAGCTAATGACCATAGTTACTTTCAGCTTTTATTTCCTGCTCCTTACATTCTCAGTGCCTTCTGCTTCCTTTCATGTTGCTTCTTGCCTCTGAAGCCCTCTGTAATTTGTAATATAATGTTGCAAAAGTAAAGTTCCTACCTCTTTGCTGCCAGAAGTACCACCAAGTGTAGCTGATGTGAGTGAAGTGTGATTCACAAATAACTTAAATTTTTATCAGATAGTGATCTTTAGCATTTCCTTGCCTGTTTCTGGTTCTAAGGAAGTTTTATTGGCTGTCTTGTCTATTGGGCACTTAATGATGTCACTCTCCACCTTTCATGTTGTTATAGCTCTCTGTGTTTTCTTATATATTTTTCTTCTCCCATATACCAAATAGTTATTTAGTTTTTAATTCTCTGTTTGGTTCATGGATAGGCTATTTATCTGTGCCACATTTAATATCTACTTTTACCACTAAGTTAACAAATATGCTTCTTTGGTAAATAAAAACTGCTTTGTCCTCAAATAAAAATTTTGTAATATCTCTCTCCTTATACAATATTAATATAATTAATTTCAGTTTTACTTACTAGCTTTTAGAATTTCATGCATGAGTGCACTATACTAACATCATCTCCAACCTTCCATATTCACCCCTCATTACTTCTACAATTTTTGACCTCTTCTTATATAATTATTAGCTATATGTGTATGTATATATGTATATGTATAAAACATACGAAGTTCAGTTAGTACATGTGTTTATGACTGACCATTTGGAACTGCACATCCTGTCAGGGAGCTCATCCTTGGAGAAAACTGGTTCTGTTTCCCTCATCAGTCATTGACAACTTGTAGTTCTTCATCTAGGGGCAGGACCTTGTGAAAATTTTCTCCGTCTTCATGGTTGTTGTGCAAATCTAGTGCAAACAGTCATATTGCTGAAGTTTTGTGGATGAATCATCCCTGTCATGTGTCTAAAACTCTGTCTTTTAGCACACATCCTGGTCCTCTGGCTCTTATAGCCTGTCTGTCTCCTCTTCTGTCATGTTCCCTGAGACTTAGTTGTAGGAGTTTGGTTGTAATGTATTTATTGTGGATGGTTACCCACAGACACTTATTCTCAGAAATCTGACCAGTTGTGGGTCTCTGCAGGAGTCTGTTTGTTGGAAAAAAAAAAAAGAATAAGCGGTTTCTACACTAATGTATGGGTATAAGGATGAGTATTTAAAATATGGTTAGAAACTAAACTGATTTAGGAAAGGGGCAATTTTGCCAATTATTAGCATAATTTCTGTTTCTATCATTCAATGTTAACTAATTATATAATTAGCTAACGATCGTGCAATGATAACTAATTATTAGTTTTATTTTTCTTTTACTCTTCATTATCATTCTCAAGAATAAATAGCAAATTATTTGATATATAAATCTTAAACTTCAGTGGGCATGAGAATAGTCGATGACGAGCTGTGGTTTCTGCCAGAGGTTTTGAGTCAGTTGCTTAGCAACGAAACTTTCTTTTATTCTTTGTAATCTTTAAATTCTCCCCCTCCCCATCACTCTGTGCATGTGTGTGCTCTGCGGTGTGTGTAGTGCATATATGTGTGCAGGTATGTGCAGATGAGGAGAGGAGAGGGAGAACTGGGATCTTCCTCTACCACCCTCTTATTGCCTTGAGACAGGGTTTCTAACTGAAGCAGAAACACTGTTCTGGCTAGGCTGGCTTGTTTCTGTCCCACAAAGATCAGGCTCACAAGGACATGGTTGGTTTTTGTATGTGAGTTCTGAGGATTCAATTTTTGGCCCCCATTGCTTGCAGGCAAGCCTTCCGTCGCACTTAGCTACCTCCTCAGCACCGATATAACTTTCAAGGATTTCCTGAGATGATTTCAACAGGGACTAGTGCAGGAGCATCTGTTTGTTTGCTTGCTTCTATGTTCTGGTAAAACATTGTGCAAATCTAGTGCAAACAGTCATATTGCTGAAGTTGAGTTCAAGAGAATGAGACTTACTCCGTCAGAGGTCTGGGATGTTTTCTCTGTTAGCTTTAAGGCCCCCGATGACAATGATTAATTAAGGATAACCAATTAGAGTCACCCAGCTGAAAGGAATGTTTTCTGAGTCACTAGAAAAGCAACTGGCTACGTTAGTTTTTTTCCTTTCACCCTCAAAGAATGCTGATGCTTGAGTCTGCTTTGACTATCTTGGCTATGAAAGTAAGCAAGCTGTAGGAAGCAGATAGAATCAGAACTTGTTTAAGTAGCCATTTGCCTGTTGACTGGGCTGTTTTGAATGAATGCTTCCATTTTTGCTTAGCTCATATAGGAGGGCTTCCAGGTGACAGAAGAGAAGAATTGGGTGAACTTAACCAAAGAGTCAGCAAATGGGGAAGTTCATGGCTTTGAGCTTCAGTCCTTCTTAGGCAGTGGTGAAACAACTATTCATACCAGTGTCCAGAATTCAGATGCTTTGTGTATAATTCAGATGCTTTGTGGTTGCTGGGAATTGAAATCAGGACCTCTGGAAGAGCAGTCAGTGCTCTTAACCTCTGAGCCATCTCTCCAGCCCGGAACATGGCTTTTTAAGGGAAACCTCTTCCTGTTGGGACCATTTGCAAGTTCTAGCAAATGTAAAATAGCTAAATGATCAGCCACAGCTGACGCTAGCACTAACAGAAGTGAGCCTGAAGGATCATGGCACAAGGTAGCCTGGAGGCCTGGGGAAAACTTTAGTGATCCTGCCTATGCAAATGGAGTAGTCTCTGTCACTGTGAAGAACAGCTGGTGGACTGAAGACACGTAGCAGCGCGCGCGCATGCACACATACACACACACACACACACACACACACACACACACACACACACAGCACTAAGAGATCACAGCTCAATGTTTTGATGGAAAAAAGGATGTCTGGATAGATGGCTCAGTGGTTTAAAGCACTTGCTGCTCTTCCAGAGAACTCAAGTTTGGTTCCTAGGGCCCACATCAGGAGGCTCACAACCACCTATAGATACAGCCCCAAACGATCTGACATCTTCTCAAGGGCATTTGAATATATGGCATATGCATACACAGACACAGGCACAGACAGGTTAAAAAAAAAACAAATACTGAAATATTTTTAAAAAAGCATGTCATTTTAGAATGTACATTTTAACAAAACGTCGACTTATCTGAAATAGTGTATTCCTCCATCCAACAGTGCTGAGACTGGCTTAGTGCCAAGGCTCTTCAACTTGGGCATGCATCAAGATCTTTGAGGGCTTGCTAGGTGAAACATGTACTGCTAAGCCTGATCTCTTGGGCTTTGGTTAAATATGTCTGGATTGGTCTAGTAACTCGCATTTTTAGCAAGTCTTGAGTACTACAGGTGAGTCAAGGAACATGCTTTTTGTGTATGATTGTGTTTAGGAGACACTGGCCAATGTCTGGGACCACATCTGGTTAGAATGGGGAAATACTAGTAACACCTCACGAAAGAGGACAAAGATGCCACTGTGTAAGAACGTTTCCCACAGCTAGGGCTCACCTGACTAGTCATTTGTGTAATTCAATAATACTGAGTTTGAGAGTCACTGGATTAGTGGCATTTGAAGGCAGACAATGTGAAGGATGTGATAGTCTCCTATCAGTAGCAGGTACAAATAGGCAGCTGGGAGTTTGGCTTAATGTGAAAAGAGTAATTAAGGGGGATTTGTGGGAGACATTTTATAAAAGAAATAACTTCACACTATTAGCTAGTCACTCATTTCCCATCTTGCTCTCTATCTTGAAGAACTTACGTGAATCAAATGATCCCTTTTGAAATCAATGGGAACTGTGCTCTGCATGGGAGATGGAGTGAAAAGAAACAGCTACGTTAATTCTAACTTGGCCAAGGATGCTTATTCCTTTTAATTACGTTTCAGGCAAAAAGAGGGTAGATGAAACGTTACCTTTGAATGGGTGGCAAAAATGATAGAAGAACTGATTCTGAGGAAAAACACAGGTAACACCAGGTTAAATGTAGCAGCTTAGCTAATTAAAAAGTCTTCTCGGTAAGGCTATAGATACACTGATATTTAGACATTCTTAGTCAGCAATCCCACACACGTTCTGCCTAAGGTATAAACAGAAATAAGCATTTCTATTGGCGTCTGCTGTATTTGCAGCAGTCAAATAATTCTATTAGCTCTAAGGGTGGGAAAATATTATTAAAGGTTAGAAATCTGACAGGTGGTAATTACTTCTGAGACTAGAGAAAATACTTAGCTGCTTTAAGTTATAGCTGGTAGTGCAAATGAAGGCAAGCGTGTACTACACAGGCAATGTCAGAAAGGTCTCAGCACTAATGATGGAGCCGAGCAAACACTAAATGACATTCATGGAACCTTACACAAATACCCAGCTGCTGAGCAGCTTCATGGTTAGCAGGATCAGCCACATTTAAACATTTGATAACAATCTCCTAACGTCTTTCAAAATGTACAATTAGCCAAATGTACACTGATCTTCATTCCCCTATTTGTCATCCATCAAGAGAAGGCTAGCTAGGTAGAATGCTTGTGGAAGAAAGGGAGCTAGAGGAAGGGACAAAGTCTCATGCAAGGATTCTACCTTGGTTCTATTATTTTTCTTGTTTACCCATATCAACCTGCTATAAATCTTTTGTAAATGCCCAATGATATCAGTGTAATTTTGAGTATTATTAATAATTTATGTATATTATTATATCATCATCTTTATCAGTAATTTCTTCAAAAAATGTATACCTTACTTCTGTGTGCTATTGGTTCCACATTTGGAAGATTCTCTAAAATGTTTTCGTTCTTCTTTAAAAGCATCTGCCAAAAAAGTGTACTACAATTTTAATATGTAAAAACAGCAGGTGGTCATAATGTTTTTACATCTTTGAGTACATCCTAGTTAGAACCAGAATTCAGAGCCAAGGTCATTCCCTTGGTCCCCAGAGTGACCGCTCTTGGAGTTTCATGAAGACCACAGGAGCACATGTAAAAACCAGTAGTGTATATTTTTTGGTGTCATTGGATGTCTCTTTCAGTTTTCCAAAACCAAATACCATCAGAATGGATTTATGGTTATAAGCTAACCTAATTTTTATTTAAAATTAAGGTAAAAAGAAGTGCCTGGAAATCTGAGAGCTTCTTTATAATACAACAAAATATGAAAAGGCAATAAGTTAGTTGGCTTTCTTTGTCTAGTGCTTCAAAGTGATTGATTTAATACTTGTGTGTTTGAAGCTATGCTATTTAGCAATAAAACAGGTAACTTCATGTGTGAGTTGATAAAATATGAAGCAAGCTTGATATTTTCTTTTCCTGTTGATTGGCTGGATACAAATGAACCCTGAATTTTGGAATCAGAGTGCGTTTGTGAGCCATTAAGGGAAATTCAAACATGTTGCTTTCCTATGACAGCTTGATGTGTAGGAATTACCATCTCCACATCCTTCAGGTGGACATAGCTTATAAGGTTATTGACTTCAGTCTTTAGTCACAGGTGCTACTGAGGTTTTGCAAAGTATGAAAAAATAGATACTTTTTATTGTCATTTAAAACGTGATGCTTTTGCTTGTGACCACTCAGTGACTAGGAGAAAGTGTTAGCATACTATTGTGAAATCAAGAGAACCTGACTTGCCTGAATGCAGGATGGTATCATATACAATGGGATTCCTGAAGCTGGCGACTATGCTTTTCTTAAAACAATATGGGATTGGTATTTAAAAATAACTAGAGATTTATTCAGATAAGATAGAAGCATACCTTCTGCAGATCAATATAAAGACGATGTGTCCTGGAAAGCATCATGTATTGATTGTCAGTCTACAACTTTGATTTTAATTGAGTTAGAATATCACTCCAAATATACTTGATGTTGGATGTGATTGTCTTTGTATATCTTTCAGTATATATTTATATGTGAAATGGCTGAGAGACTTGACTAGAATAATTCAGACAGTCCTTCAGAAAGTTAGAAAATAGTCCTAACAATTTTTGCATAATTAATATCCATTTATTTCTTAGTTTTCCTCAACTATATATTTCAAAACCCTTTTTAAATTTAGTGATAAGAATCTAAGATGTGAATAGGAATAATGATAATAACATATGGCACAATCCAATTTTCAAAACTACTATTAACTTTCATTTTAAGCTTTCTTTCCATTATTTTCAATGTAAATGTTTCATTTCCTAATTAAAAAACTGATATAAATAGTAACTCATTTTGAAGCCTAACAATATCAAAAAAATATTTTTCCATACCATTTGATATTTAACTGTAATTTCACTTGAAAGCTTAGATTTAATAAGTGGCTTGTGTGGGATGTAGGTGTGTGCATGCCATTGCATGGGCATAGCTCTCATAGGATATTGGTCCTCTCTTTCTGTCCTGTTTGAGATAGGTTCTCTTGTTATTTGCCTCTGTACACAGCAAGCCAGCTTGTCCGTGAACTTCTGGGAATTTTATCTACATCATCTATTTTGCTGTAGAAGTGCTAGAATTATAGACATACGTGCTACCATGTCCCACGTTAGGCAGGTTCTAGGCATCTGAACTTAGGCCATCAAGCTCACATGGCAAGTGAGCCATCTCCTAGCTGGGCAATGGCTATTTTAAAATCTTTATGGAGTAGTCCATTCTAATGAATGTCCTTTATTAAATTTTCTGTTGAATACTTAAGATTCCTTCAAATACTTAATTCTACAGTGAAAACTATTCTAATTATTGTACATTTTCAGGACATTTGCCTTTTAAAGATTGAATTTTTAAGAGTAGTTCAGGTTTACAGGAAATTTGGGAGAAAGTAAGAAATCCATCTAGTGTGTCCTGACCCTGTCTTGCATAGAGCTGCCCGCCCCCCACACATTGTTATGACTGAGAAGACCACATTGTCACTTCTTCTAGTTACCTTTCTCATTGCTGTGACCAAATAAGGTAACAGTGTGGGCTAGATTTTTGTGACCTTGGCACAAACTAGAGTCATCTAGGCAGAGGAAACCTCTATTGAGAAAATGCCTCCATCAGACTGGCCTGTAGGCAAGCCTGTGGGAATTTTTCATGAACGATGATTGATGTGGAAGGGCCCAGCCCACTGTGGGCAGTGCCATCCTGGACAAATGGTCCTGAGGTATATAGAAAAGCCAAGTGAGTAAATCATACCCAGCAAGCACTAAGCGGCACTGTTCCATGCCTCTGCTTCAGTTCCTGCCTAGACTTTCTTCTGTGATGGACTGTGACCTGCAGGGTGAAGTAAACTTCTTCCTTCCTGGGTTGGTCTTCCAGGTTTTAGCACAGCGTAGAAACCTAACGGGGACAGCAACTTAAGGGGGGAGGCTTTTTTTTTTTTTTTCAGGTTCATGGTCCATAGGATTGCACAACACGGCAGCCAAAGTGTGGCAACCGGAGTGGTTTGGTCGACGGCACTGAGCAGGAAGCAGATGAAGGGGAGGCCAGTGCTGTGATGGCTTCCCCGCTTTGCTGTTTTTATTCAGTTGGACTCTTCAACCCACAGGACCATGGCAAATACGTGCAGGGGGCTTCTCTCCTCAGTTGATTCTTGGAAACACCCTCACACATGCCCAGAAGTGTGCCTCCTCTGTGATTCCAAATACATCATTCTTACCCAGAACCTGCTAAGTTTCACCCTTAGGGCCATTTATTCTGTGGATTTAAGACATGTAGAAAGATTTGGCCACCGTTATTGTACCATAAATAATATTTTCACTGCTCTAAACATTGTTGTCTTTTAAGTTCTCCCGATTCTAATATAATACTTCCATCTTGTTTCTAGAACAATGCTTGTTTTTACTCTAGTTATGAAGATAACTTTTGCCCTTAAAGAACATTATAGAAAATTATGAAAGGAGATTAAAAACCAGTCTTAATGCCAACAGCTGGAAAAACATGAACATTTTAGCACATTTATTCTTATCTATGTTTTCTCCCCAAAGATACATTAATCCATGAAAGCATGATGGTGGAGGAGGTGATAAAGAGGATAACATTTTGTTATTTCTCTCAACTCTCTAGTGAAACCACTGCTACATTAAGATTCCAGGTACTTCCCACTTTCTGTTTTCACTAACTTAAGTCATGTTGAGTGATACACTCATGTTTCACTTCCATATCTTTCTACCACATCAAAATAGTTTCTCTATGTTCCTAAGAATTTCAACTTGTTCTTTTAAAAAAATGTTTGTGTATATGTGTCTGGGTGAGTGTGTGCCATGGGTGTGTTTGTGCCAAATGAGTGTACTGCCCAGGGAGGCCAGTAGAGTGTGACAGAGCCCCTGAAGCTGGAGTTACAGGCAGCTGTGAATTGACAGTCCTGGTTGCTGGGCCTTTGGAAGAAGAGGATAGCCACTTAACCCTGAAAGTTAAAGCTCAATCATTTCTCTAACTCAGAATCTAATGATTCTTAATAATCTATTTGGTGGAAGTATTTTGATGACATGGCCACTAGCCTATTATTTGACAGTGAGTTTCTATTATTTTATATAAAATATCAATATTACTGCTTCATATACATTAGTGCATTAAAATCTATGTTGGATTACTTCCATAATGTAGATTCTCCCAAGTAGAATTACAGGTCAAATGTTTTAAACCTTACTTTTGCTGATGGTTTTATATTCTTAGTTAATCCATGATAGTAAATGTGTGTCAGCAGCATAAAAAGAGGTGTATTTTCCATTCTTTCTGAAAGGGTTAAATGTATTTTTAAAATTTACTGAAGTGTTTCTGGATAAATAAAAGAGAAAATATAAATCCATATAGTGTTGAATATTAGTATTTATTTTCTTTTTGTTTTTATGCCTTAGTTTTACATAATTCTTCAAATGTCTTCCGAATTAGAAGACTGTGAGAGAAAATACTCCATATCTTAAAGTGATTTCTATGTTAATAGTAATCATTAACCATTAAGGTATTCTTTAACTTTTATAAACCAGGTATGATCCTGTGGACTGAGTTTTTTTTAATTTTTTTAATTAAAAACATTTTTTATTCATTTTACATACCAATCAAGGATCTCCCTATTCCCTCCTCCCCCCTCCAACCTCTCCCTCCCAACTCATCCCCACATTCCCTCCTACAAGAAGTTAAAGCCTCCCATGGAGAGGTACATTTAGTAGAAGCAGGTCCAAGCCCCTCCTCCTGCCTAGGCTGTGAGAAGTATCCCTTGCTCAGACACAGGTACCCATTAGGACCGAGTTTTTTTTCTACTTTTTAGTTTATTAGATGAAATTGCATAGAAAACTGAAGTTGGGGGACTAACAAATACTTATTGTGCCTTATATGGTGATAAGGAGATGAGCAAGACAAGAATCTTGTCCTCAGAGGCAGGGGGTGCAGTGGTAAAGTGTGCTCCTGGCCAGGGAGTAGGGCAGCGGGGCGGGAGGGAGTGCAAGAACCACTGTTTCTATGGGAAAGTTGTCAGGGGAACTCAGCGGAGAAAGCTGAGGGCTGGCTCTGAAGAGATGTGAGTTTTGCTTAATATGAGAGGATGGAGGGCAAGGTAGAACTTCCGGTGTTGGTTTTGAGATCAAAGAACAGGATATAGACATTAAGGGATGGCATTATCTCTGATGATGTCAACAAAAGCTGTATGCATCACTGACTTTATGAAATTAATCCTTGTTAACTTGAGATCCTTTTCTGTGAAGCTTAATTAGTAGATATTTATTTGTATACTTAATGGCACAATAAATGAAAGCAAGTGTTTTTTTTTAAGTTTAGTTTAATTTAATTTTACAATATAATTTAGTTCTACATATCAGCCACGGATTCCCTTGTTCTCCCCCCTCCCCTTCCCCATCTCCTCCAGGGCAAAGACTCCCCCAAGGATTGAGATCAACCTGGTAGACTCAGTCCAGGCAGGTCCAGTCCCCTCCTCCCAGGCTGAGCCAAGCGTCCATGCATAAGCCCCAGGTTTCAAACAGCCAACTCATGCACTGAGCACAGGACCTGGTCCCACTGCCTGGATGCCTCCCAAACAGATCAAGCCAATCAACTGTCTCACTTATCTAAAGAGCCTGATCCAGTTGGGGGCCCCTCAGCTATTGGATCATAGTTCATGTGTTTCCATTCTTTTGGCTATTTGTCCCTGTGGAAAGCAAGGGTTTTTGATGTAGTTATATTTTCATAAATTTATAGAATGTACACATGGTCATTAAAACATTACTAAAACATGAAGACAAAACAGGAGACTAAATCCAGGCACAATTGTTGTTCATATGAATGCCCATGGTTTGAAATCCTTCGAAACATATGCTTCTTTTGAAAATAGAATCATTGGAACCCAACTCCTCATACTGAGTCTCCTTGCCCAGCCTTAATACATGGGGAGGTGCTTATTCTTATTGCAACATGATATGCTATATTTTGCTGATACTCCCTAAGGCTTAAAAATACTCAGAAATTCCTTATACACTTTCTTATTGTAGTCAAATAAGCCTTAGGTAGTTGTTTTGGACCCCTTGCTAGCCTTGTCCTCACATGGGACCTGCTGGGTTTTATTTTTGCACATTATGATTAACCCCATTTTGCTCTGATGAAGTTCTTAAACTTCCTTGGTAATTTCCAATCTTACCATGCAATTTTCCAATTGTTCTGTTCTTTTTCAGCATATCTTCTCTTGCTAATTTGTTGCTGCTTTTCTGGCATAGGTAACTGTGATGTAACTAAGACTGTAAAAATAAGGTAATGGGAATCTAAAGAGCAAATAGTGGTTTCTTCTTGAGTAAAGGGCAAATACCCATGCACATATATATACACACAATAGAGACATACATACTGGCGGATACACAGATATTTAATATGCAAATGACCTAGGAGACTTCTAATTCTTAAGTAGGTAAACTATGTTTCTCACTCAATGATCCTGTTGTCTAAAACTTAATGCCAACCAAAACTGAATTTTATAGAAGGCTTAGAAAGAGCTGCCATGCTTTCCTTCATGGTGTGAACAGAGTACAGTATCCTTTCACCTTAAATCACACCAACTGTGTTGCTATGTAAATCCTCTGAGATCATGGCTTTTCCAGGATCATCTGAAATCTGTCCTGTGAAATTATGAACATCAGCTTTTATTTTAACCAATATGTTTTTTCACTCTAGGGAGCAGAGGAAGCCCTGAGTGAGTGATATCCTTCATGAATGTGTATTGTTGATATAGACATGGCCACATACAGAACTTCATCGCCTCAGCCCCATGAGAGTAGCAAAGATTTCCTCAGGGGTCCAAGTGCAGATAATTGACTAATATGTACAAAAACTAGCAACTGCTGCTTTGTCTCCCTGGGTGTTTACAGCCTGGGACTGTTCACCCACAGAGACCTTCTATGGAGGCCAGTTAACAGCTCCCCACTGTACTGCACATAACAAACATGCTGAGGTTCTCGGTTGCTGTGGTAGTACTGCTCTATCAAAGTGCATGCCAACCTGATTCCAGCTTTTCTGTATTTCTGCATTCTCTTGTTGCTGATGCCCATAACCAGAGTTCCAGGACTCAAGTCATTTGAGGTGTGGCACCTCACTGTTTTCAGCTCTTCTCTCTTTCTCTTATTCTTTCCTAAGAAAAACAGAACTAAAGTAGATTTCTGGGTTAACCACCTCATTTTTTTTTTTAGAAAGCATGTTATACATTAAATAAGAATTAGTCATATGGCAGGAGTTGGTAGGGCATATGTTTGGCCAGAGTCACAGATTATCCTGGAGTTAGAGTTCTTTGACTTCTACAGCTTCATAGTCTGATATGCAGTGAATTCCTGCCCTGAAAACAGAACAGAACTGAGGGGTAGTGCAGCAGAGAGCAGGCAGAAGTAGTCAGCAGTGTCACCCATCACAGACACAATGCTTAACCAAGGTGGGAAGCTTACCTAATGAAGGAAGTCATGCAAAAGCAAGCGAAAATGAAAGCCTGCTCCTACTTTATGTCGATTTTTGTGGTTATCTAATTTAGGCAGCACAATACAAAATAACTTAAACAACACTGTAGGGAGCATTAGAAGTGCCGTTTCTATACTGCTCTGATACTGAAATACGCGAGACTGCAATCACCCCTTTATTTAATTATAATCAAATGAACAGAAGGTGGAAAGATTGTTTTCTGATCTATATTAATTTGTTTGTTGTTAGAAAACTCCCCACTGACCTGTTTCCCATTCTTATTAAGGACAGGATGTATTACACATAATCTATCCCTCATTCTTTTAGAATTCCTGTCAAACGGGCCTGTAGGAATGAAGAGACTCTTTGAGCCTCCGGCTGCTATTTTAAAGGACCAACAGAAAAGAATGGAAAGATCTGAGCATTTTCTCATTTAAATGATACATAAAGAGGAAGCGCTTCCTCAATTCTAGATTAAAGACACTGGTTATTTTGTTCCCATCAGCTGTGGTGCTGATGGGGAGCATTGACCCCAGGCTTTCTCCTGCCCATTATCTGCGCATATGTCACTTTCCCATTTCTGTAGGAAGTGCTTGCCATATTATATAAAACTATGACACAGGTTTTATAGTTACCATTTTTTAAAAAGACACTATATACATATTCATGAGGTTTGGAGATCTCTTATATCTCAGTTTTCCTGCAATTTATATAAAAACTGCAGCATGAGTGCTTATTTATCTGAAAGTATAATCGATTATGAAAGATGTAAATCCTTTTAATGGAAGGAAAATTGATGATTTTATTTTTGTCATTCTTCTATTTTCTTCCATAAATATTTTTGACAGAGTGCATGACCATTTATTTCTACTAGAAATAAGTTATTCTCTGAGCAAATATTTATTTGTAAATTTGTTTAAACCAGGATGATTGTTTATAAATATTTGAATATTTGTCATACCATTAAACAAACATGTCTTCAAATACATTATAAAATTAGATTAATTACTGAACATTAATTAAACTAAACATTAACCCTTAATCCTCAAATTAAAGGAGTCCAAGGATGCAGACTTGTTGGTGCATCACGTGAGAGCATTTGTTACTGAAAAGAGACACACTAACTGAGTGGGGCACAGACTCTGCTTCCTGATTTGCTTTAAGTTCCCTCATCTCTAAATGGGTGTTAAAGATGGCCTAACCACATGGAGTTGTTGAGAGGACTGGCTCAGCGAAGCCAGGTAACGTGCTTAGAGAAGGCTTTCTCTGGGAAAACTGTACACCAGCACTGGTTGTTCAGAAGAGGGTAATTGAAATCCTTATTTATGGAGTGCCTGCATGTGTCTGTAGCCAGAGCCCAGCCTGTACTTAATAGCAAATGGCAAACCCACACAGCTCTCCAGTGAAAACAAATAAAATGTAAGTCCATACCTGACCTTGTCAAAGACACCTTGCCAGCACCTGTCACAACCATGATTTGATCTTCTCTGGTTGGGTTTAGAGCTTAGGCTCAGTTTTTACTAGATTATGTGGTAGTTATAAGTTTTTTAAAAGTTTTACATACAATATATTTGATCATATTCTTTCCCCCCTCCAACTCCTCTCAGATAATCCCACCTACCCACCCAACTTCATGTTCTTTCACTGTCTTCAAAAAAACAAGAAAACCACCAACAAAACAAAACTTATACAAAAAACATGGAGTAGATTTTGTGCTGACCAACTACTGCTAAGCATGAGGCCCTAGTGTGTGGTTAATAGAGCCAATGGCACTCGATTGAAGAAAACTAATTTTCCCTGTACCGGTAGGTATCAATTGTAAACAGCTTCTTGGTTAGGATGGAACTTTGTATTCACTTCCAGTTTCCATTTTGTCTGACTTGAACTAGTGCAGATCATGTACATGCTATCACATGCACAAGTCTTTGAGAGTTCGTATGTGAGAGTTCGTATCACTCACTTTGTGTCTGGATACTGCTGTTTCCTTGGAAGTGTTCACTACATCTGGATCTTACACTCTTTCTTCCTCCTCTTCTTTGTGGATCCCTGAGCTTTGAGGAGAGGGATTTAAAGACACCTCATTTAGGGCTGAGTGCTCCCAAGACTCTCACTCTCTGTATGTTGTCCAGTTGTGATTCCTTTGTTAATTACCATCTACTACAAAAACTTGTCACCCCTGATGAAAGTTAAACAATTTCTAATTTTTAATTCATTTTTATTGCAAATAAAGGCATTTTTATATAATATATTCTGATACTTCTCATCAATCTTCTCCCAGTTCCCTCCCATCTTTTCACCCATTCAACTCCAAGCCTTCTTTCTTTCTCAAGAAAATGAACAGATAAATATAAAAGACAAAGATAAAACAAGATGAACAAACTAACAAACAAAAAAGAAAAAAGAAAAAGGAAAGAAACTAAGAAAGAACACTAGAAGTACATATACATATGCATACATACACAAATGCCTTCCAGCATGAATGCATGCACACACACACACACACACACACACACACACACACATACACACAAACCCAAAGTTAGAAACCATAATATACAAGCAAAAGACCAGTGATATAAAAAAAAATGCCCAGACTAAGCAATATGAGACAAAAAAAAAAAAAAACCCAACCAAAAAACAAAAACAAAAAAACAAAACAAAACAAAAAAACCCTCCAAAAATGCCTGAGTTGGTTTTGTGTTGGCCATATCTTTCTGGACAGGGGGCCTGCGTGTGGTTTGTACACCCAGTGAAATTTCACTGTAGAAACTACTTTTCCCTTTGTAAGCAGTTGTTAATTGGAGGTTGCTTCTGGACTAGGGATGGGAGATCCTGTCCACTTCCTCTCTCAGTGCCGAGACCTAAACTGGTTTGGATCTGTGCAGGCCCTGTGCATGCTGCCACAGCCTCTGTGAGTTCATATGTGTCGCAGTCTTGTTGTGTCTGGAAGACACTGGTTCCCTGGAGTCATCCATCCCCTCAAGCTCCTTGCAGTTTTTCTGTCTTCTCTTCTGCCTAATTCCCTGAGCCCTGAGAAAAGGACTTTGTTGGTGACATCCCATTTAGAATTATTTCAAGGTCTTTCCGCATTTTTTCTTAGTTGTTGGTCTCTGTATTAGTTCCCATCTTCTGCAGAGGGAATCTTCTCTGAGAAATCAGTAATTCTTGAATTTTTGTCATTTTTACCATATTAGTTTCACAAATAGCTGTCAATATACAAATCATTGCAAAGGGAATGAGCATTTCTACCTTATATACTTGAAAATATTACCCTTTCAAAAACTTATCTATTACTGCTGTTTTAAGAATTAATGATACAAGGAGCTAGTAATCTTCATGCCTTCTTATTTTCTGATTACTATTTTACACTAAAGAAAGGTTGTAATTATTTACTATTAGTCAGACTTCCGTGGTGATATTTTATTTGTGCTGAAATGTGGTGATATTTTATTTTGCTTTAATAAAGCTTGCCTGGAGATCAGGAGAAAAGGCCAGCCATTTTAAGTAAACAAAAAGTCAGGCAGTACACGCCCTTAATCGAATCACTTATTAGGGAGGGTCTCTGTGTGTTCAAAGCCATACTAGAGAACAGAGCCAAGCATGGTGACACACGCCTTTAATTCCAGTATCAACCATAGAGACCTGGAGGTCTGTATAGACAGACAGTGACAAGGAAGTGAGGTAGCTGGGCTAAGATAGTCAATGAGAGGGCAGAACAGCTAGGCAATAAAGGCATGGGTAAGACAGGAAGTAGCTCGCATTTGGAAGTTGCAGAGCTGGTGAGGTAAGGTTGGCTGGTGGCTTTCCCGATTTCCCTGATCTCTCTCAGGCTTTCACCCCTATATTTGACTCCGTGTTTTTTATTTAATAAGACCATTTAGAAATTCGTCTATAGACTTCTTCCAAATTTTAAACTGTATCAGATGTTTTAATGCAAGTATATATTTTTATAGATTTATAGTAGATATATCTTTAAAATTTTCAACACAAACACACATTTATCTGTTAAATAGTATTGTTCTAGTGATAATCAGAGATAAAAATGTGATGAACATTGCTTAAGAGTATTTCATAACTTTTTTAATATTGTAATTTAGCACCTGCCTTAGCTACTTTTCTATTGCTGCGATAAAACCCCATGACTAAGACAACTTACAAAAGAAAGCATTTAATTTGGCTTATGGTCGATGATTGTGGGGTGAAGTCGAACAGCTGAGAGTTAATGTCTTGATCCACAGCCATGAGCAAGAGATGGGCATGTTGGGAATGGAACAAGTCATTTGAAACCTCAAAGCCAGCTCCCAGTGACATATCTTCCTGAACAAGGCCACACCTCCTAATCCTTTCCAAATAGTTCTTCCAACTGAGAACTAAATATTCAAATATATGAGCCTATGGGGGCTCTGCTAATTCAAACCACCACAGCAACCTTCAGTCTTTTATGCACATAGCCGATTCCATTTAGCCAGGCAAATGCCTACCTTACTATGGAAGACTGCCACACAAGTCCTTAGTTCAATTTTGTTTCTCCTTCACCCCAGGACTTACCATTCTCATGAAACAAATTCAGTCCTCTTCACTTTTCTCCTCCTCTGCGGTTCAAGTTGCTCTTTCATTAGCACAGTTCTTTTTTTTTTAAATTAATTTATTTTATTATTTAATGCACTTGAGTGTTTTGCCTCTGTATATATATACGCACCATGTGTGTGTCTAGTGCCCTCAGAGGCCATGGATACCCTGGAACTGGAGCTACAGATGTTTGTGATCTAATGTGTGGGTACTGGGAATTGAACCCGGGTCTTCTACAAGAACAAGTGCTCTTAACCACTGAGCCAGCTCTCCACCCTCTCATTAGCACAGTTCTTGTGTGAGATTCCAAAAGGAGCATTGCTTCTAGATAAATGGAGGGATTCTAGATGACCTCATGTTGTTACTGAGTCACACTTGAAGTGGAGGGTGTGGCGAACTTAATTAATAAATATACACATTTATATATGGAATATATATGGAAGGGTCCAAAATAGCCCCAATCCTCTCAATTTCTTAAACAAAATTCAAGTTTAAAAAAAAGGCCGAAATGATCTAAGTCCTCCCTCCCCCGACCCAAGGGACTTTAGCACACCCAGCATGAGCCTCATTGTCCTTCTGCTTCTCAGTAGGTCAGATTTCTGGTGGTCTTAGAAAACTATCTCTCAGGAGAACCCAGTTACAGAAGAGCAATAGAAGGAAAACAGTTGTAAAGAGTTCCAGATAAGGAGAAAGTCACAAAGTTAGTCAAAGAAAGTGGTAATAATTGTTTTGTTCACTTGATTGAAAAATGTAAATGTTTATAATACTAGACTTTCACAGGCAGATTCTTAAAAAAAAATCAAACTCTTAATATCAAAAAACACGAAGGCAGCTGGGTGTGTGGTACATACCTGTCTCACTGCACTTGAGAGGAAGAGGCAGGAGAACCTCTGTCAGCTGGAGGCCATGTGGTCTACACAGTGAGCGCTAGGCAAGCCAGGATGACACGGTGAGACATTGTTTCAAAACACAAAACCAGAAAGACATGAATGTTATGTGGATATTTCCTGATCTCATGTATTTGAATTTAGTAAAGAGAAAATAAAATAAGAGCATTTTGTCATTTTTATTGACAGTAATTCCACACAATAAATGACAGGCCCACCATTACTTTAGTCAAGTACTGTTTCTGATACGATGATATGGACAGGTTGTAATGTGCGTGCTCACACACATACACACACACACGCACACGCACACACACACACACAGAGGTGACAGGGAGGAGACAACACTTAAGTTTATATTACAAACCAGGAGAAGAAAGTAAGTAGATATTCTTAGAAAATGAAATCATACAATCACAGTGTATCTAGTTTCTGTATTACCAAGACCAACTGAAGAAGTACTTATATACAGATGCAGCTTAATGTGTAAAACATATACAGAGAAATGATAATTTTAAGCATTGTAGTAAGTATGGAAGTCTGACTATTATAATAGGACACAAACTGTTTAGTTATCAGGATGTTTCAATAGCTCAATAGTAGATATGTCACTCATCTTAATTTTATGTAAAACTAATGATATCAACCCAGGAACTAGAATTTTAACTGTGATTCATTTCATATTGTTGGGAGATAGTTTTCCACATCGAATACTTCAAATTCTGTACAGAATGTTTATAAACATTTGAAAGCTTGAACTTTGTTACTACACTCAAGGTAAAGGTTTTTAAGATTTAGTTTCTATGTAATCAATTAGATTCTGTAAAAATGTGGATTTTTGACTTTAACTTGTGTTACTTTTTAGACATTTATTAAAAATTCATGGACTTCTTATTATATACCTTGTGTATGCACATGTGTGTGTGTATGAGAGAGAGAGAGAGAGAGAGAGAGAGAGAGAGAGAGAGAGAGAGAGAGAGAGAGAGAGAGAGAGAGAGAATGGCTGTAGATACAGCACAGTGCATGTATGGAGTTCAGAAGACAATCCTCATTGTCCACCTTATTCTAGACAGCATCTCTTGTTATTTGGTCTTGTGTACAGCAGTCTAAATGTCCTCTGAGCTTCTGGGGATTCTCCTGTCTCTGGCTCTTGATTTACCACAGAACACTGGGATTAAATGTACGTGGTAGTGTGTTTGCTTCAGTGAGTGCTGGGGTCTAAACTCTGGCCATCATGCTTATGTATCATGAAACACTTAACCATCCCCCCAGGCCTTCTAAATTTTTGATCAGACTGCTGCTGACACATTTGTGTGTTTATAATGCTAATGAGTGACCAGAAATTCTTTTTAGGTTAAGTATTCCTTCAGTCAACAGTTAAAAAAATAGTTTTATTAATATGTAAAACAAAATCTTATGTAATAAAACTCATCATTTTCTTTATGATTTTCCCTATTGTTTTTAAGCACAGATTTTTTTTGCTCCCTGAGTTTACAAAATATTCGTCTGCACTTTCTTCTAAATTTTAAATAGTTTGAGTTTTCGTGCATAACACTTTTTTTTTTTTTTTTTTTTTTTGGTTTTTTGAGACAGGGTTTCTCTGTGTAGTCATGTAGTCCCTTTCCTGGGACTCACTTGGTAGCCCAGGCTGGCTTCGAACTCACAGAGATCCGCCTGGCTTTGCTTCCCGAGTGCTGGGATTAAAGGCGTGTGCCACCACAGCCCGGCCGTGCATAACACTTTAATCAGCTGGAAGACGTTTTGAAATATGTATAACTTGGGTAATGATGCAGCTGTGAAAATGTATAGATGTGGTCCTTACCTAGAACTGAGCACTGTGTTTGGTTTGTAACACATACAAAGTATTTTCTGAATTCACCCATCTCTCTTCACACTAGAGAATTTTCAAGGCCAGACTCACAGGAGTTCAACAACCAGTGTATAGTGGCCAGGTTCCTGACGCCAGCGCAGTCACCGAAGGGTGTCAAAAACCAACCAACCAAACAAACAAACAAAAAAACAAATTAGTGGTGGAGCAACAGAGCCTTGAAGGAAAGCAACTCTGAAGGATGAGTTGAAGTGTATTAAAGGAATAAGAGGGAAAGACCTTTCCAGAAAAAAATAAAGTATCTGGGAGAAAATTGTCTATCCAGGCACTTCCAAGAAATCTAGCGGGTCGCTGATGTGAGATCTGGTTACCCGGGCAGTGAAGAGATGTCTCAGGCCAGATAATGAGAGGTCTGGTAAGGCAGGCTGAGAATTTGGACTGACAGTTCTCAGGCATATTAGCATCATAATTCACATAGATTTGTTTATTTATTTTTAGTGATGCTTGTGGTTGAACTCAGGCCATTGCTCATGTTAATGAAGAGGTTTTGACTCATGCACATCTACTTTAATTTCAAGGGTATGAAACATAAAATGTGTCTACAAATATTTGTGTCTGAATCATTAACACCTCAAACTATTTTAGGCTACTTAAAAGTTCATGGACTAATTTATACTAATGTTCAAAACATGTAAGGTTGAAAATCATGCCTGACTCCCCTTGTTGATATTTACACTTCCATAAGAATTTGTTTACTTAAATATTTGGAGAGTTCTTTGTTCCAGACTCATGGAACAGCTTTGAAGCATGATATTGTGTCATACAAAACGTCTTTGCTCTGAGGTAGAAACCTAATGAATTGTGCCAAAATCATTTGGGTTTACTAACAGACTTTTCATACATATTTGATTCTTTAAGTATTAGGCAAGTTTTGCCAACTGCAAAGATTTTCAATATTGTACCAATTTCCCACAGCATTCTTTGGATACATCTCTATATTTTATGTCTTATAATTTGTTCTCAATCACAGATAGAATGAAGAATTCACCTTTAATTCTTTTTTGCTTACTTGTATTTTTTTATTTTATAATTTAATTTAATTTTACATATCAGCCACAGATTCTCCTGTCCTCCCTCCTCCTGCCCCCCCCCCCCCCAGCCTACCTCCCATTCCCATCTCCTCCAGGGCAAGGACTCTCCTGGGGATTCAGCTCAGCCTGGTAGATTCAGTTGAGGCAGATCCAGTCCCCTCCTCCCTTCACCCAGGCTGAGCAAAGTGTCCCAGCATAGGTCCCAGGCTCCAAACAGCCAGCTCATGCACTAAGGACAGGTCCCGGTCCCACTGCCTGGGGGCCTCCCAAACAGTTCAAGCTAATCAACTGTCTCACTTATCCGGAGGGCCTGATCCAGTTGGGGGCTCCTCAGCCATTGGTTCATAGTTCATGTATTTCTACTAGTTTGGATATTTGTCCCTGTGCTTTTTCCAATCATAGTCTCAACAATTCTCGCTCATACAATCCCTCCTCTTTCTCGCCGATTGGACTCCCAGAGCTCCACTTGGAGCTTGTCTGTGGGTCTCTGCATCCACTTCCATCAGTCACTGGATGAGAGTTCTAGCACAACAGTCAGGGTGTTTGGCCATCCTATCACCAGAGTAGATCAGTTCGGGCTGTCTCTCAACCATTGCCAGTAGTCTATTGTGGAGGTATCTTTGTGGATTTCTGGGGACCTCTCTAGCACTTTGCTTCTTCCTATTCCCATGGGGGTCTTCATTTATCATGATCTCTTTTTCCTTGTTCTCCCTCTCTGTTCTTGATCCAGCTGCGATCTCCTGCTCCCCTAAGCTCTCTTTCCCTCCACTCTTGCCCTTCATTACCCCCCTTTACATCCAGATGCTCATGTAGATCTCATCCATTTCTCTGTCATTGGGCGATCCCTGTGTCTTTCTTAGGGTCCTCTTTACTAGGTAGCCTCCCTGGAGTTGTGAGTAGCAGTCTAGTCATCCTTTGTTTTATATCTAGTATCCACCTATGAGTGAGTACATACCATGTTTGTCTTTCTTACTTGTATTTTGCCTACTTACATATTTACCTGAAAATCACACAAGATTCATTGTTCTTTTTTGAATCTTTATAGAGAATGAACCTGGTAATTCCTTCATTAAATTATTAAACTTCTTGGGCTCTGGGGGATATTACTGGTGAAATAATACCAATTTTCATGTAGGGACTGCTGATACAAAATTAAGATGAGGAAATTTGATGTGAAGTGGTACTCCAGGGTACCTAGGAAAGAAGGCTGTAGTATTCCTTCTCTCTCTATTTTATGGGATGGTTTGAGGAACTCTGGTGCTAACTCTTTTGAAAAGTCTGTAGAATTCAGCAATGAATTCATTTAATCCTGGGTTTTCTTTGTGGAGAATTTTTGTTTTGTTTTATCACTTCCTCATTCACACTGAATGTTATAGATCTATGTACCTAGAACTATATTTTTTATTTAATGTAGGTCATATGTGGTCTTGAAATTTATCCATTTCTTTTAGGTTTTCTACTTTGGAGGAATATGGGATTTCTAAGTATTCCTGAATTATTTTCTGGATTTTGTTGGAATCTATTATAGCCTCCCCCTTTTTAACTCTTATTTTGTCAGTTTGGGTCTTCTCTTTCTTTGGTTAGTTTGAGAAGAGGTTTATTAAACTTATTAACTTTTTTGAAACACCAATTCTTTATTTGTTCATTTCATCAATTTATTCTCTGATATTTATTATTTCTTTCTACTTTCTGCCTTTGTGTTAGCTTGTTCTTATTTTTCTAAGATCTTGAGGCACATAATTATTTATTTGAGATCTCTAAATTTAAAAAAAAAGTATTATTTTATGTGTATTTGTGCATGCATATGTGCTTGGAGATACCACTGGAGGCCAAAAGAGGACATCAGATCACCTAGAACTGGAGTTAGAGGTAGTTGTAGGCTGCCTACTGTGTGTTCTATGAATCAAACTCAGGTTCTGCAAGAGCATTGTGATGGTTTGAATGACAATATCTTCCTACATGCTTAGCTATTTAAACACTTGTTGCCCAGTTGGTGGTACTGCTTGGGGAGGTTTTGAAACCTTTGCAACATGGAGTCTTACTGGAGGAGATATGTCACTGGAGGGTGGGCTTTGCGAGTTTTAAAGCCTTACTCTGCTCCTAGTTCTTCTCTCTCTCTGTTTCGTTCTTGTGTTTGAAGATGTGGACTCCCAGCTTCCTGGTCCTGCGGCTGCGTCTTGGCTTTCTGTGACTCCTTACCATCACTATGAACTCCTGTCCTTCTGGAGCCATAGCCAGAATACTCTTCTTCCTGTAAATTGCCTTGGCTATGGTATCATATCACAGCAACAGACAAGTAACCAATAAAACCAGCAAGTTCTCTTAACTGCTGAGTTGGCTTCTCTGGCAGTATCTCTGATTTTTTTAATATAACCTTTAAGAGTTATAAAAATTGCTCTTAAAACTACTCTTGTTGTATTGGAAAGGATCAGACAGGCTATAATTTCATTTTTATTTATGTTCTAGTTTCCTTTCTACTGCTGTGATAAACACCATGACCAAAGTCAATTTGGAGAAGAAAGGGTTTTGTTTGGCTCACACATTCAGAGTACGTAGCAGAAATTAATGAGATGAAGACCAATAGAATAAATGAAGTAAGTGTTGGTTCTTGAAAATAAGTTAGTTTGATAAACATCTACTCATTGAAGGAAGCCAAAGCAAAACTCAAGGCAGGGACCTCAAAGCAGAAGCTAAACCAGAGGCTATATATAGAGAGAGAGCAGTGGTTCTCAACCTGTGGGTCACAACACCTTTGCGGATTGAACAACCCTTTCACAGGGGTCTAATAAGACCATCAGAAAACACAGATATTTACATTATGATTCATAACAGTAGCAACATTACAGTTATGAAGTAGCAATAAAAATAATTTTATGGCAGGGGGTCACCACAACATGAGGAACTGTATTGAAGGGAGGTTGAGTACCACTGCCACAGAGGAATGATGGTTACTAGATTGCTATTCAAGGCTATCTCAGCTTGTTGTTTTCAAACCATCCAGAAGCACCAGCCCAGATGTGGTCCTGCCCATGTGGGCTAGGCTCCATCCATTACAGCAGTCAATCATTGAGAAAATTCCTCACAGACTTGCCTATAGGCCAATCTCATGGAGGCGTTTACTCAATTGAGATTCCCTCTTCCAGATGACTGTAGCTTGTGTCATGCTGACAACAACAGCAACAACAACAACACAAAATTACCCAGCACAACTTGCATATAGGGATTTTCAAATTCCCTCTCTGATTTCTTCAATAACTGTTGTGCGATGATTTACTCCATTTGAATATTCCTTCTGGAATGAAGATAGAAAGAGCATAAGACTCAGAAAATAAAATTTCCAAGGTTCAGAAATCAGAACCTTACAAGATTCACAAGCCCCGTCCTCGAGGTTACCAACTGCTCAGGAAAAGACACTGTGCTACTGGCAGAGAGCTTTCATGAGTCATCCCCATGCTTAGAGTCACTCATGTTCCTGCAACTAACTGCTCACTGATACTTCTGGAAGGAACCTTAGCAAGTGCTTTGGCTCGCTAAGCCACATTGTTAGAATATTTCTTTAGATTTTTGACTATGCCATATCTGGAAAAAACACACAACAATGGCACACTGATCATTCAAGAATGTATTATTCAATCTCTATGTTACAGTTTCTTTGTTTTCTCTTTCTATTGTCTTCTAATTTTTCCCCATCATAATCTGATAAGGTCCAGGAAATTCTTTCCTTCTTTTATATTAGTGAAGAGTAGCTTTGCGACCTAAAATGTAATCATTTTAGAGAAAGTGCCAAGATTTTTTAGAAGAATGTATATGTTATATTCATTGGATGGAATATTCTGTAGCTATGTATAAGGTCTAGTTAATCCATGATATTAGTTAATCTAGTTTGTTAGTTTTTGTTCTGGATGATTCTATTGATAAGATTCATGCAGTATTATTGTATCAAAACCTACCTGTCTTTTCATGTAATATAATATTTGCTTTATGAAGTGGAAGCCTCAATGTGAATTAGAAGCCTCAATGTTCAGTGCACACACATACACACACACACACACACACACACACACACACACACACACATATATATATATATATATGTTATATGTTGGTAGATTGTTCCCTTGTTGCTATGTAGTGGTCTTTTCTAAGCAAGCTCTTCTTACTAATTTTGCTTTGAAGACTACTTTTTTTTTTCTGGAGCTGAGAACTGAACCCGGGGCCTTGCATTTGTTAGGCAAGCACTCTACCACTGAGCTAAATCCCCAACCCCGAAGACTACTTTTAAGATATCACAATTTCTTGTTCTAAATGACGTTTTTATCAATTTTTGAGAATTTCATTCAGTGTAGTTTGATCACATTAATCTCCCCTCCCCCAGTTCCTCCCAGATCCAATCCCACATACTCACTCAGTGTCAGATCCTTCTCTCTCTTTTTAGAGCCAGAAAGTCCTATTTGTGTTGCTCAGCTACTCTAGGATGTTATTTATATGTGAGACTGTCCCATTGTGTCCAGAAAAATCCTGTTTCCTTGTACTCTCCACTTCTTGTATCTCTTAGAAAATCCCTGTCTCCTCTTCCTCTAGGATTTCTGTGCTTTGGAAGGAGGATTGTGATATAGATGTCCAATTTAGGGCTCAGAATTCTTGTAGTCTCTTATTTTCTGCACCTTGGCTAGTTGTGGGCCTCTGCATTAATCACCAGCTACTGAAAATAGTAGCTCTTTAGATGAGGGTTGAGAGATGCATTGATCTGTGGGTATAACAAGAAATTCTTAGGTGTTGTTTTAATATTATGTGTATTTAATAATAGGTTATTCCCTAACACCTATAGCATATCTAGTCACAGGTTCTTTGGCCCCAATTCCCATAGTGACTGTGCAAGTTTACCCTCCCAGTAGCAATGGTAGAGTGTTCCCCTTATTTTATATCCTTGCCGACATGAGCTGCCATGTTATTGATCTTAGCCATTCTGACAGGTGTAAGATGAAATCTCAAAGTAGTTTTTATTTGCATCTCCCTGATAGTTAAGGATATTGAACATCTCTTTAAGTGTTTCTTAGCCATTTGAGTTTCCTCTATTGAGAATTCTCCTTTTAAATCTATACCCCATTTTTAATTGGATTATTTGCTTTCTTGATATCTAGTTTTTTTGAGTCCTTCATATACTTTATATGTTAGTCCTCTGTTGGTTGTATAGTTGGTAAAAATCATTTCCCCTTCTGTAGGCTGCTGTGTTGACCAAATCATGGTATCCTACAGAAGCTTCTCAGTTTGATTAGGTCTCATTCATTAATTGTGATCTAAGTCCCTGTGCTAATGGTGTTCTGTTCAGAGAGTCTTTCTCACCTGATTTTTGATAGAGTCCAGAAATAAACGCAGGAAAAAAGACAGCATCTTCAACAAATACTACTGCTCAAACTAGATGTCTGCATATAGAAGACTGTACATAGATTCATACTTATCTCCCTGCACAAAACTCAACAACAAATGATTCAAAGATTACATAAAACCAGACACACTGAACCTGATTGAAGAGAAACAGCCTTGAATGGATTGGCATAGTCTGCATTTTTAAATCAAAGTTAAGAGCATTTATATTCACAAATGTTATTTAAAGGGCTTTACTAATTGTTGTAATTTTGGGGGTATTTTTTGTGGTTGGTTGGGTCATTGCTTGCTCTTTTTTTTCTTCTATCCATTTTAGGTGTTTTCTGGCTTACCGTGCCTCACATGATAAATTCTTCCTTAGTTCTCTGTTCACATATTCCTCTCAAGAAGTATCTTGAGCTCTCATAATTGAGACTTGTTTTTCTTTTTCATGTTAAAGACTCTTTTAAGCATCCTGTGTGATACTAGCTTGGTTACGGTAGCTTGTGCTTTGAATGTTTTTATTTCTGTGTCAGCTTTAAAAGATGATTTTACTGGAGACAGCAATCTGAGTTGACAGTTATTTACCTTTAGGGATTCAAAAGTGTTGCTTCTGCTTTCCTGACTTTCAGAGTTTCTGTTGAGAGGTCTGATGTTATTTTGATATATTTGCCTTTGCTAGTGAGTAGGCACTTTCCTCTAAGAGCTTTAAATATTCTTTGTTTTATAGTTTTAACATTTTGACTATAAGGGGTGGAGAGTTCTTTTCTGGTCATGTCTATTTGGGGTTCCAAATGATTCTTGCACTTGTATATACATTTCTTTTCCTGGATAAAGTGGTTGTTTTGTTGTAATAGATTTCAATAGATTTTTAATGCATTTATTTTCCAATCTCAGTTTTTCTTACTACATGACTTCATAATTTTTGCCCCATTGATCATATCCCAAAGTTGTTGTAAGTGGTTGTCATGCCTACCTTCTTTTCCTTCCTTCCTTCCTTCCTTCCTTCCTTCCTTCCTTCCTTCCTTCCTTCCTTCCTTCCTCTCTTTCTTCCTTCCTTCCTCTCTTTCTTCCTTTTTCTCTCTCTCTTTCTCTCTCTCTCTCTTTCTTTCTTTCTTTCTTTCTTTCTTTCTTTCTTTCTTTCTTTCTTTCTTTCTTTCTTTCTTTCTTTCTTATTTTGCTAATGCCTGAGTATATTTCCTCAACTTTTTCCTCTATCTCTGATCTTTCTTCTGCTTGGTATATCTCCTGGTGATTCTTTATATGATGTTTTCGTTTGATTCATTGGATTTTCCATGCCAACATATATCTGTTTTTTTTTTTCTTTTTCCAAAATCTCAACTTCCTGCCTATGTTCTCTGGTCTCTCATTCATATCACTGAATTTCTATGAATCATGTATGTTGCTGACCTCCTAAATCTATTTTGCTGACTTTCTTTTCCCAGTCCTGGACTGATTTCCTTACTTCATTATTTTTCTTGTCTTCATTGAATTTGAAGTCATTAATTATTTTAGAATTCAGAAGTATTCATCTGGCAGTTTGCCCTTTCAAGATCTTTGAGTAATTGAAGAGGAAGAACTCTTCGGAGGGTAAGTGTTGCCTTGCCTTGTCACGTTTCTGTGCTCTCATTTGCACACCTGTTTGTTTGGCTATCTCTTCTACTTTTATTTGAAGGTCTTGAGTAGACTACTTTTTAGGGTTCTGTCCTTGATACCTCAGAAAGAGAAGAAACTGTCAGTCTATGCCTTCAACAAGGTAAACTTGAAAGTTGTATTTTAGTTTGGCTTTTGATCCTTTACTAGCATATATTACTTGTGAAAAGTAGGAGGTTTCACTAAGATATTTCCACACATGCATATAATGCACTTAGATCATATTCCACTCCTGTCATCTTCCTCCTCCCCTTCCACATTTTTCAGAGGCCTTTTAGGTTCATGTCCGTTTTTTTCTGTCTGTAGCTTCCACACATGAGAGAAAATTCATAATAAGTGTATTTTACTTGAAGTGATTATGTTTTTTATATGGAAGATTTCTGAGCAATTACCAGGTTCTAATTATAGAACACACATGCTTTTCTAGAGTCTTGCCAGCTCAGGTGCCCCCAAATGGCTGCAACTTTTCCAGTAGACAGAACTATCAGCTTTGTGTGAAGACAGAAATTAGAAATCAGGATGAGAACTGCATTAGCTAGGATTTTGCCTCATACCTCCATTACAAAGTGATCTTTCGGATATATTTCTTCACTTCCTGCATGTGAACATTTCTTTCAGCTCTCTATGACTCCAGGGCAAGACAAATGGTGATCTGGATTTCCATGTCTGCTAGAGGAGATGTCCAAGTAAACTGCCTCTTTGGGGAACCCAGGAAGCCCAGAGGAGCAGCAGTGCAGCATGGGAATTCTTGTGCACTCGGATTATCCATGCTGCAGAGTGAGACTAAACATAATGACTGACTAATCTCTGAGACCCCTGGAAAACACTTATTAAGTACTGGATACAGTAGGTAACTCCAGTCACAAGGCTTGAGTGCAGCAGCATTTCTGCATGTGTGTGACTGAATGTGCATCAGTTTTCCATAGTTCAGCTTTTGGGGGCATTCTTTTGTAACTTTTACACAGAACAGTTATCACAGAAGTATCAACAGGACTTCCTGGTGTCACATAGCAGTTCTGCTTCTTGCCCAAATATTTTATATAATTGTGGATGATGTGTGTAGGCTAATAAGGATCACAACTTTGAAAATCTCAAGTGCACCCTGGAAGGCCTCCAAATTGAAAGACCAACACAGAACATGCCCAAGATACGTTCTAGGTATTACATTTTGGTACCAGATCTTCTCATCTATGTTAGCTTTACAGAGTACACAGCATAAAATACGCAGCGATTTTGTGTCCTGCATGATCCCTTGCTCACTGCTCTCATGCCCTCAGAAGAACTTAGATTGGGCCAAATACAATTAATCTGGTGGAATTTAACCAAGTAGCAGCTGTCAGATTTTGAGAACTGCATTTAGTAAATTCTGAGAATAAGAAAAGGCCATTTTGTAACATAGAATCTGAAAACTTCTGGAAAATAAAACTAATTTTATTAGAACTAATTATGCATTTAGTAGAACTTTCAAGTCTCTCAGATAACCTGAATTTCCTTTCTTTTGTGGACACAATGAAAACAGGGAGGCATTTTTAAGTATGACGATAGTGCTACATGTTTTGCTTAATATTCCAATGCATAAATTAGTTAGTTGATTATTAAAATGTAGTCAATATCAAGAAGAATTTGCTACTAAAAGGTTATGTTCAAAGTACATTAATCTGTCCATGGGAATAGTTCCTTATTAGCACCCTGGGCAGAACTGAAAACAAAATGGTAAAATGTCTCATAAACGTTGAAGTTTGAGTCTGAATGGAGCTAGGAGATGCTTTTGGCAACTGCAAAATTTTAACATCTCTAGTCTATAAAGTTGCCTTTTGCCCTGGAGCCAAGGCACATCCCGCTTCCTGCTCCTCTGAACTTTTTAGGTTAATTAAAAACTGTCATTATTACTGTTGCAGCACCTGACATACTATAAAAATGAGCTTTAGAAATAGATTAATTAGAAAGCAGAGAGTTATTTCAGAAATATTAAATCAGAAGGAAATGTACTTTCTGACCCATCAGAGCAGTACTTGAATCAGTTCATATGGGACAAGCTATTGATGAGGTCCATCAGTCTCCAGCTTTCAAAAAACCTGAGGCCCGAGTCTCCTTGGGACCAGTTTCTTATTCTCTCACCTCAAGGACATCACTCATAGGAGCATCTCTCTGGGGCATCTGTGACTATAGCATGTAATTTTGCAGTTTCCAAAGCAGAAAAATAAAAAAACAAGCCTTTAATTTGTCTGTCATTTCACCTCTTCCCTATCACAACAGAAGGTATGTACAACCTAAGAATATGCTGAATTTTTGTTTTTAATTCCAAGAGTTTTTATTTAAAAATTTTAAGATTAATTTGTTATTATTATTGCATGCATGCATGCATGGGGTGTGTGTGTGTGTGTGTGTGTGTGTGTGTGTGTGTGTGTGTAGGTCAGAGGACAACTTTATTATAGAGTTGATTATTGCCTTATACCTTTATGTGGGTTCTGGGGCTTGAACTCAGGTCTCTAGGTTTGTATAGCAAATGTCCTTATCCTTGACTCTATCTCACTGACCAAACTGATTTTTATTTTGAGGTTTCTTTAATGTTCTTAGTCCCTGAGAGCTGGTTCTCATTGATTGGTGGAGGAAGAGTCTAATTCCCATTTTCTTCCAAATCAAATTTTGACTAAATGATTTCTGTTTATATTGATGAAAGGCTTGCACTGGTGCCCTTGGTCACACAGTTAAACAGATGTGATCTTACATGGTTGGTTACATGTCAAAATTATGCTTTCAATGCTTCACAATATTTTTAAGAACTTACAAAAAAGAGAGTATATTATTATGCATGTTTGATTTTCACGTAAACAGTCCCTTTATAATGGAATTATTTTGATAAAGTCAATTCAATGTGCAGGGCAAGTCATGCGAGTTTAAGATCAAATGTTTCTACTTGTGAGCTCTTTTTAACTCATGATAAAAGCAAACTGTGCTCTTCATGGCGCTCCCATTCTGAATTAATATACATATTTCTTTCAAAATATTTACCACACTAAGTTGCTGTAATTTGTTTGTATGCTTTGTTCTCTCATGGAATTATGAACTCCTAATAGACAGTATCTTATTTTTCTTAGTAATCCCAGAGTCTAGCACCCAGAGATTAATAATGAGAATATTATGATTGAAAACAAAATAACTAGCTCACTGTGAACTCTGGTCAAAGAGTTTTAGGTGCTCAAAGGCTAAGAGAACTTTAAAATTATCAAGGTGCTGTGGTTTGAATACCCTCTCTGTGGGAATTTCCATGCCATTACAACAGCAGCAGGAGGTGAGACCTTGAAGTGATGACCTTCAATCATGAAGGGTTTTTTTTTTTAATTCTTTTAAAGAATGGATTAAAGATCTTAACAAACAAGGTATGCTCCTCACAGGAACATGAGTTTGCTGGACTCTGACATCTGTCTGTGTGTGCTTGCTTGTCCTGTTTCCATATGAGACTGCAGAGAGATGTCACCAGCTTCCAGAATTGAGCAAAGTTTGTTTCAGTTGTTTATGGTTTACCCGATTGGCTGTTTTGTTATAACAGGGGAAAAAGGATCAAAACATCAGGCATTGAGCTTAAGAGCAATGTGTATTGATGGAGCAGTATTTTACTTATGTAAATTTACATGCATTGGAAAAATACTATGTCCTTACATATTTCTTTCTTCTTGACTTTCTATTTGAAGTTCTGAAGTTCTTATATCGTATTTTGGTGTTTATATTAGATTTAGAACTTTGGATGACTCTGATATGCAAATTAATACTTAAATATACTGTCATCACTATATGTACATAAAAGATGATACGGGGTTTGGATCTTGAGATTTGATAGATTATACTGCTAATATCAAGTATATGAAAAGCTGACTGCTAAGCTCTGCTTTTATATACTTTGTTCAAAATCACTTCCTTAAGATCCTGAAGAAATGAAGATCAAAACATTGAACACTGAACATTGCTATAATACTTTGCCATGATTTTAAAAATGTATAATCTACATTTTTAAAAAGAAGAAAACAATTTTTATTTTCCCATGTTGCCCTGGTATTTACTTTCACGTAAATGATTTTCAAGAGAATTATGAAATAGAAGAGGGTTGACTACTCATTGTAAGTGTGGAGTAGGCTGAATCCTTGCATTTTTTTAACATTTATTTTATTTTTTGAGGATTTTATACATGACTACTGTATTTGCATTGTCTCCATGCATACTCTCCACCTGTTTCACCCCCACTCCCTCTCAGGCTGATCCCTTCTTCATTATTACTCTTATATACACAGTACAGGCAAAGGTATCATTATTACAAGAGCACATTCTTGCTAACATTTTCAGTTTAGTCATTTTGCCATCAGTTGGGATTATATTAATAGAACCATATATTTATATGGAAGATTGTAGAATGAAAACAAGGGCAGATACCTGAAAGAAATGGGTAATCAACAAGAGGGATCTTGATGTTCAAAGTGCTTCCAAGGGAAGATTTAAGAATAATAGACCCCAACTCCTGCAGAGGAAAGTTACCTGCTGCTGCTGACTTTGTGTTGTAATCTCTGTTTTGATTTTTGGGGATACTACAATGACTTTATTGTGGCTGAACCCCGTAACTCCTCATGATGGATTGTTTTTAGGATTCCCGTGGGAATACAGGATTCTATCCCTCTGTCCCTCCTGCATTCAGGTTTGGCTGAAGGAAACACACTTTTCTTTTTGTTTAGGTCACAGACTGCACAGACTAGTTTTCCTTGGCTCAGATAAAGTTATATACTATTTCTGAGTCAATCCTATGACCAGGGAAATGAGCTGTTTCAGTTGCTCAAATATGAGTTACATGTCCCATTTTTAGACTCAGTGATGGGCTAACTTCTACAAGAAGCACAGGGTTCCGAAAACAACTGTGTGTCATCACATCTAGAAAGATCAGAATTCTAACCTTTTCTTGATGGCCTAATAGGGCTGCAGAAAATGCAATAAATTTCTTTTATGAAGAGATTATAATCACTGTTAAAATAAGAGACAAATTATGGAAATAAAGAAAATACACTTTTGACCTAAAAGTACTGACCAGGAAGCCTCAAAATAGACATGCTTTGAATTGGAAGGAGACTTTTCTGGGTGTGTTGATGCTTTCTTAAATTTATTTGTTCTACCTTGGAAATACGTAGAGCACAAACTTCTGTAGTGGACAAGTTCAAGTCCAGAGAAGGAAGGCAATTTAGAAATAATAGTTTTCAATATTTAATAATGCTGTCTATGTGCTAGACACTATAATAAGGATATTATTTAGATATATACACATATCTATCTATCATCTATATCTATCTATCTATCTATCTATCTATCTATCTATCTATCTATCTATCATCTAATCTATCAATCATCTATCTATATTCCATATATTCATCTATCATCTATCTATCTGTCTATCTATCTATCTATCTATCTATCTATCTATCTATCTATCTATCTACCTACCTACCTATGTAGTTAGAGTTTTCCTGCCTGGCCCACAGTCAGGACAAATCTCTGACACTCGCCAGTCCCACAGCCACTCAGACCCAACCAAATAAACACAGAGACTTATATTGGTTACAAACTGTATGGCCGTGGCAGGCTTCTTGCTAACTGTTCTTACAGCTTAAATTAATCCATTTCCATTAATCTATACCTTGCCACATGGCTCGTGGCTTACCGGGATCTTCACATGCGGCTTGTCATGGTGGTGGCTGGCAGTGTCTCCCTCACCCAGCTTCCTGTTCTCTCCATTCTCCTCTCTGTTAGTCCCGCCTATACTTCCTGCCTGGCCACTGGCCAATCAGTGATTTATTTATTGACCAATCAGCAACACATTTGACGTACAGACCATCCCACAGCATACCTACTCACCTATCATCTATCTATCTATATGGGATTTATTAGAGGGGCTTACAGGCTATGTTCCAGCTAGTCCAACAGTGCCTGTCTACAGATGGAAAGCCCAAGAATCCAGTAGTTATTCAGTCTGATGTCTCAGCTTATCTTCAGAATCTTAGATCAGAATCTCAAAGAAGTAAGATTTACCAGTGAGGAAATGGACTTGCCAGCAAGAGTGAGAGCAAGCAGGCAAAGGAAGCAAGCTTCCTTTGTCTGTGTCCTTTATATAGGAAAGGTGGATCTTCCAACCTCAAAAGATGAAGATGTAGGGTGTGTCTTCCCACTTCAAATGATTCAATCAAGAAAAATCCCTCACAGGTATACCCAGCCACTTGGATTTTAGTTAATTTCGATATAGTCAAGTTGACAACAAAGAGCAGCCATCACAGTATCCTTCCATATTAGGGTAGCAGATGAGAGAGTATGTCAGAGGAGTTGTAGGAGTGATAACTAACTGTAATGATATTTGAAACAGCTGTACAGACACCTACTATTCTATGAGCTGTGTGTATACACCTATGTATTTCTCCAATATATTTATATTAAATTTATATTAAAGGTTTAATTGGAATTACCTTACACAGTGGGTAATGCTCCTTCCAGAAGTCACAGGTCACCAAGTAAACAGCCCAGGTGTGTTATACCTCTCCTCAAGCTGTTAGGGTGTTATAGGGGCTGTTGCTTCTGCTCTTGGTTTCCCACCAGAATTTGATGGTGATACCCTATTGTTGAAGAAACCACATACTAGTTACAGGGCATGGAGAAATCAAGTTTGTACTGAACAGGAAGCTTCCTCCCTGTTGACTATCTCTTATAGTGCTAGGAATTGCTCTGTAGAGTGCTGGGGCAGGGCAGGGGAATAGCATCAACAGTCTTACCCAGCTGTGAACCCCATGAGCTATAATAATGACTACTGTGACAAGCTATGTCCATGGGTGCAATAATGTCACAAAATTAATGGGGTTAACAGATAGATTTATGATTGGATTTAAGGCCTATTTCAGAGTTTAGTATGCCCTGCCCCTGCATGTACTTAATAGTAATTTGATGGCTGATCAATTTTTTTTTAGGTGATACTGTGGTGATGTTTTGATATTGTATTTTGATTATTAGTGAAGGTAGTGACTTTTATCATTATATTTAAGTGAAACTTATCTTTTGGTGTATTGTTTCATATTCTTTTCTCTGTTCTTTTGTGGATTTCTTAAGTTTTGTAAGTGTTTTATTTATACATTCTTTTATTAAACACATGTTCATAGTCACCTTATTTTTATCCCATGGCTTTCACATGTATAACTAAGTTTCTCACTGTCACTGATGCTTTAAACTAGGTGTCTTAGTTTTAATCATCAACTTTACACAACCTAGAGTCATCCAGGAAGAGAGTGTCAAAAGGGCATTGTTTAGATCAGCTTGGTCTGTGGGCCTGTCTGTCTGGAACATTCTTGATTCCCTTAATTGATATAGGAAGAAGCAGCCTTAATATGAGAAGCACTTTGTTTGGGGCCCTGGACTGTACAGGAACCCAGATAGTACTGAGGAAGCACGTGTTCATTCTCTCTCTGCTCTTGATTGTGGGTAGGACATGACTGGCTGTCCAGCCTCTGCCGCTGTGACTTCCTTGCAGCTATGGACTGAGATCTAGAATCATAGGCTAAAATAAGCCTTTTCCTCCTATGCTGCTTTTTTGGTCAAGGATTTTTATCACAGCTAAAAACAAACTAAAAACTCTAGGCTTTAAAAATTAACATTGAGGGGCTGGAGAGACAACTTAGTGGTTAGGAAGACAGAAGTTCAGTTCCAAGCACGTACATCAAGCAGCTTGTTACCACCTACAACTCCAGCTCTAGTTGGTCTGATGTTCTCTTTGGGCCTCTGCTGGTGCGTGCATATAAGCACAACTATGTATACATTTTTAAATTTTATTTTTAAGATTATAGTATAATTACATCGTTTCCACTTCCCTTTTCTCCTTGCAAATCTTTCATTATACTTCTTCTTAATCTTTTTTCAAATTCATGGCCTCTTTTTCATTAGTTGCTGTAATACACAGACAGACAGACAGACAGACAGACACAGACACACAAATAGACTCCATGTTTTATATTTGTGCTTTTTAATTTTAAGAGAGGAAAATCCATGAACTTGGATGGGTAGGACATGAAAGGGAGTTGGTTTTAGGATCCTGCTCTCACTCCTGCACATGGGCAGCTCGGGGTCTTGCGTCTTACATCATCAGGGGGCACTAGTGACTATGTACGCACAGTATGGTCATGCAATCTGTGCCTTAAAAGCAGGATGCAGACCCCACGCTCCCTCTCTCTGCTATCTGCTCTCCTCCCCCCATCTTTCTCTCTCTCCAGGCCTGGCTTTCCTCTCTCCTATTCCCTCCTTTCTCCCAATAAAGCTCTCTGTAGCTCTGGTAGTTGTGGATGTGGCTTGTGACTTTTCCGCCAGTAACCAACGCCGCCACCAGTGTTGATTATCAACCTTTCAGTTGGGGGGAAGAAAAGAATATAATCTAAATATATTATATGAGAAATTTTAAAAAATTCAGGTTGCCAACCATTTTAATCCTACACTCATGTCCTTTTAGTTCTCAAATTATTGAAATCATGCATCCAATTCCAATGTTTTAAAAACAATGAACAATCCATTTAAAGTAGAGAAAAGAGTGGAAATTAAATATTCTTGTGTAGATGATCCCTATGCCTTGCATTTGAATTGATAAAAGTTAGTATTCTCTTTCATTTGAGAATCTTCTTATCTGATAAATAATGAGTGCAAAAGTAAATGCCATTTCCTTCTTTTTCTCTCTCACTGCCACCCAGCAAAGATGCTCTGAGGTTCTGACACTAGTGCATGTATCCCCCACCAGCATTTCAGGATTCCAAAAAGCATCACATCTAATCGGAGGATGTTCAGAGCTGTATTTGTCTGCTACTGCAACTGGTACAGCAAATTAATTTTTCTGAGGTGATTGGCCCCTCACCTGAATTTCCCTTCAACTGCCTCTATCAAATGGAGTTAGAGTGTTTTCCATTGCTGTGAGGTTAATAGCATTTTCAGATTCTAATCTAGGCTCTGGAAAATTGTCATTTAAAAAAATTAATCAATAATACTCATTTTTCCACCAGTATGTCAAACACAGCAGAGTCCACCACACCAGGCATTTCTGTCACTGACTGTACTGTCAGTGCATATTCCTACATGACAAAAGCCAATAAATTCACCATGCTTGCAGAAATGCCATTTGTTCTTGATTTTAATTCACTCATGTGTTAAACGCAGCCTGGAAGACTCAATGGGTAAAGGTATTAAATTACCCTGGAGCAAATATTTTCAGGAAAAGTCTTAAATAGCTATTCATGTCTGTAGCCTGACTCTTATCCCTCAAGACACCGGACAAATGCTTTCTGGAGACAGTTTATTTGCACAGTCATGGGATAAATCACCAATTAATGTACTTGCTTCCAAAGTGCTGTGTAGGCCACATGAAAGCAGATCTATGTCAGTAAGGATTGGGAGGGGTGGTTTTGAGTATTAAATTAGATAATCATAAAATACAATGAAATGCCAGAAACATGATAAATAGGAGACACTAACAGTAGTAGGCTTTATTAATTATTACTTCCATTACATGAAAGAACAATTATAAATTATAGTTATGACTCTGAGTAGGACAATATTCAGCACACATTTTTCTGCCATTAGTCCCACAATTCTGTAATGAAAATATAAATTCATTTTACAAAGAGAACCAAACTGTCAAGAAATAAAAATCTTTTAACACAGAAGTGAGTGTTCAATAAAATCATGGAAGGGATTGTTTATTAAACTTGTTATGAAATAACATGTGTAGTTCAAGGAAATTGAGCCCCCACTATAGATCAGACATGATACTAAAGATCTTATTTGTTCCATAAGGCTACAAAGGATAGCCTGTAATTCCTGTCTCAAAGGGACTATAATGAAGTACAGTGTGGTAAAGGGAAAGGTGGAGAACGTAGGGTAGTTGAAAGAACAAAGTGGCTACTACCGGCTAGTCAGGAAAGGCTGCTAGGGGGAATGTATGAATTGGGTTCTGAGAGATATAAAAGTTATTATGATGGAAGGCAAAGCTGTGTCTCTGCTTGAAAGCTGAGTGAGAACGGGACTTCAGAAAACTTCAGGATGGCTGCAGTGTTGAGAGGAAGGTGAATGCGGCAGGGGCATTGAGTAGAGGCGGATTTTAAAGGTGGCTGCAACTGTCACATTTGGGTTTTATTTCAATGTTAGTATAAAACCACTGAAGGCTTTGAAGCATGAGATAGAAATGACTGATCATTAAATTTCTTAATGAACGTTCTAATTCCACAGTGTACATAAAGAATTCTAGAGTCGTAGGAATAATGTCAGGAGTTTATAGCTTTGTTATTTACTGTCACAGGAATTTATAAAGTAAAATGTGATGAAAACCCTATTCATCAAGGGATCCCTGGTTAGTAGTTTGGGTCAATGGTAGTAGTTTTCATATTTTTTTATTTAATTTTTTGAGATTATAATATAATTGTATTTCTCTCTTCCCTTTTCTCCCTCCAAACCCTTCCACATATAGCCCAACCCCTTGCTCTCTTTCAAACTCATAGACACTAAGCTCTCTTTGGTAAGGGTATTATCGTCTTTTTCCAAGAGATCCTATCGATATAGTCTAAGGATAAAATACACTACTGTACAAAACCAATTTCATGTTCACACATATAATGTGTAATACATTATAAATTTGTGGGTAATGAAAATGTTATGGAACACTTGATCAGCTTGATAATCTGGTTTGTGATTTAGGATGATCTATGGAAGAGGACTGTTTTAAGGTTGGAGAGTCAGTGTAGTTCAGCCTGGACTACTTCTGGCTCAGTTATGGTTTCCTGATGATTTCCAGCTTAGGACCACACAGAAGATCGTTTGGGTATATTGGTTTAGGCCACACCTGGTGCTAGTCATGCCCCCTCCTCACAGTCTTGTCTACTTCTATATCTTGGAAACTTTTCCCCATTCTGGAGAGGGTTGGATTTCTTTTTTACTGAAATGCTGTTTCATGTCAGATGGTTGTTGGTGTTATACTGACAGCAGATGCATTTAAAAGGTAATTTAAATGCTTTATTTGTTTTTTAAAACACTTCTAACACAAATTGTGTGCTGTATGTCCTAATCACAAATATGATACTTTAAATAATATAAAATAGATGTATTTACATATAAGTATCTAAGGATATAAGTGAATTAATTCTAAATGATGAGGAATTGAATGAATCTAAAAGTTGAGAGAATAAAGATCTTTTTCCAGTTAATAAAACTTCAGTAGGCAAATATTAGCTCTGTTATTAAAATAATTTTGAGTTTCAATGAAAACATATAATTAGATTTAATGATGAATTTAGTATTTTTTCTTTATCACTTTTCTTTTTTATTACATTTAGATATTTCTAACTTTTAAGGACTCACACAGCCTTTCCTTTCCCATAGAGTTTCCTCACTGCATTCTGGAGGTTCTCTTTCCTCTAATCTGCATACAGCACTATACTGATATTTATGAACATTATTTATGGTGATGACCTCTGACACTGGAAGCTTTGTATTATACATCTTTTCCACAGCTACCCAAATTACTCTGCACCAGAAATGCTATAAAGATGATGGGACTAAATGCCTACAGCAACGATTTCTGCCTTTGTTTGCAAATTAGGTCCAGTGTCTTCTGAGGTACCAAAATGTCTGGAGTTATGCCATATATTTGGATTTCTTTCTTTCTCCTTTCCCTTCCCTTCCTTCCTTTAGTTTTTGTAAAGTGCGCTTATTACCAGCTAAAACTCCATGTCCACATGAAAATCACACACACACACACACACACACACACACACACACACACACACACACACAAGCACATGACAGAGACAGATACAGACAGAGAGGGCAAGTGTATACATGGAATCGGTCTAGTTCCTGTAGGGGTTGTTAGTACAGGACAGTAAAATAATACAGTAACATGATCATGGACTGGGTATGCAGAGGTGCATTGAAAATGTTTTCTTTTAAGCTGATGATATATAATTATGTCTTTATATTTTGCTTTATGTAATTGTGTACAGCTTCAGCTTTACATAATGGTTAGTAAGTGCTGTGGACTCTTCCTATCACATAATACCTTGTGTTCGATTTTGTTTCTGTTGTTTGATAGTTTTGAGACAGGATCTTACTACATAGCCCAGGCTGGCCTGGAACTAAATATTCAGATCAGGTTTATCCAAACTTGCAATCATCTTCCTGCCCCTGCCCCTTGAGTGTTGTGATGTCCCACCATGCCTGGCATAGTAAATGTTTCAAAATGAGAATTAAAAACATGGCAGATCTGGTGGAAATATAGGGATTTAAAACAAGGTAAAATTGTGTTTATTTACTTCTATGTGTGCGTGGGTGGTGGCAGGGCAGGCACTTGCCGTGGTATGAGTATCAAGACTCGAGGACAAAGTGTAGGAGTTCGTTTTCTCGCTTCACTGTGCAAGTCCAAATGATCCAAGTGAGGTCAGCCTTGGAGGCAAGCACCTTTGCCCACTGAGCATCTTGCTGGCCTCTGTAGCTGCATTCATTTAGAACTAGCAATTGCGTTGTGGAAACAAACGTTAATACTATATTAGGTTGAAATACTCTTGTCAACAGTCTCCCTAAATATTTTGTTTATAAAAACTCAAATTACAATTTGTGTATTATATAAAATATTCAATATACAAAAATTGTCTGTAGGCATCTGTATGAAGACCTTTAGGTAGACATTTCATAAATAGCTTTAAATGTATTGAATTTTCTTTTGTTGTTTGATCCAACTAAAAGCTTGTTAACAATTGAAGCTAGACACATTTCTTGCTTCTTTGTTCTTCTTCATTTAGAATATAATTATGGAAATTGAAGGGCTAATGTAACATGCAAATATTTGCACAATGGTAAGAAAGATATGAAAACAACAGAACAGAAGAAGGAAAACTGGGCCCAGGGTTAAGTAACATCTCCAGGGATTTGAAAATAAATAGAATTTTGGAGGGGAAAGCCCAGGTAGGGAGTGTGAAGTCAGAAGCATTCATACAAGGAAGAATTTAATGCAATGGCTTAGCGGTGCGAATGGACAGTGGCGTGTGGGAGGTATAGCTTGAGTTTTCCTGCCTGGCCCACAGTCAGGGCAAATCTCTGTCATCTGCCAGTCCCACACCCACTCAGACCCGACCAAGTAAACACACAGACTTATATTGGTTACAAACTGTATGGCCGTGGCAGGCTTCTTGCTAACTGTTCTTACAGCTTAAATTAATCCATTTCCATTAATCTATATCTTGCCACGTGGCTCGTGGCTTACCGGCATCTTCACATGCTGTTTTTCATCGTGGCAGCTGGCAGTGTCTCTCTGCCTCAGCCTTCCACTTCCCAGCTTTATTCTCCTCCTTGTCCCGCCTACACTTCCTGCCTAGCCAATGGCCAATCAGTGTTCTATTTATTAACTAATTAGCAACACATTTGCCATACAGAACATCCCACAGCAGGGAGGGAACTGGGATGAGTTAGGATTTGTTGGTAGGACTGATGGGCTCTACAGTGGACGGGAAGGATATCATTTGGAGGAAAGTAGAGATCAGAAAACAAAGAATCTGGTCTTATTTCTTAATGATATAAAATATTATGGTTTCAGGGCTGATATAATCAGATTTCTGGAAGGGAAAGTAGGCAAGTAGGAGACTAGGAATTGTCTGAGGGTGGGAACGGTTGTGCTTTGGTTCAGGGGGAGCACAATGTTGAAAGGAGAGATTGACAGAGAGAGATGAAATGAGGAGAAAGAGAGAGAGAGAGAGAGAGAGAGAGAGAGAGAGAGAGAGAGAGAGAGAGAGAGAGAGAGAGAGAGAGAGAGAGAGAGAGAGAGAGAGAAAGGCAGACTGGAACAGGAGAACGTAGTTAAGTGTCCCGAGAACTCATCATCAACTTATATGCAACTTTGGGCAAGTGATATTTTACTGTAGAAAATAGAAGATGTTAAATCTGGATCTCATTCTACACTCATATATTTATGGAAAATTGTGTACCATGTAAGTGGAACACACACACACACACACACACACACACACACACACACACACACACACACGGATGAATAGTTCATTCCCAAAAAGAAAACTGTCAGTAAGTAAAAAAGATTGCTGTTTGCCTAACTCAAAAATCCCAAGTGTTACTTGAAATAGTTATATTTGCCTAACGTCTCCTAACACTTCTTAGTCTACCTAATGTATTACATTTCAGGTCATGCCAGGTTGCCGAGATTGATGTTGCCACGCTGACTTCCGGCTGTTTGTTGTAATCGTTTAAAAGTGTTAAGTGTCTTCATCTACTTAAGAAGTGTCTGGTTGCCTAGTGCCACAAAGTAGCTTCTTTTTTTTTTTTTTTTTTTTGAGTGGGAACTGGAGATGCTGTTTCAGAAAGGAACAGGGGAACTCCTCAGACCATAAGTGTGTTTCGTGTTTTTGACGCCTTGTTAACTAAAAGGGGAGTTGAGGTGGTGAGTTGAAAGCACTAGAGGAAGGAAGAGAGAGGCGTGGGTCACAGCCTCCTCTACTTCCGGGCCTGATTTTTAAGTTGGGAGACTTCAGGGCGATGGCTGACTCAGCTTCAGGAAAAATGCAGGATCTGAGGGTAAATTGTTGGATGAAGTATGGTGCATTTTTATCTGGGGTCTATAAGAGGAATGAAATGCTGACTGGCCAGATAATAGTGGGGCAGGCTACAAAATAAATCTCAAAGGATTCTAATGTTTTTAAACGTTTAATATGTACTTGATATTTGTTCAAATAATAATTGTTACACTTTAAAGCAATTTTTAAATAGAAAATTTGTTCTGACTAAAATACTAATAACTATAGTTTTAAGTCCACGAGGAAGTGAAGGCTGAGCACAGTATTTTGTCAAAGACGGTGGGTTCCGGGACAGAGTACTTGGCACAGTCTGATTAAACTGCAGTGCCTAACACTACTGCCACCTGGTGGCAATCTACCAGTAGTGCATGTTAGTTAAAAAGCAGTGAACACGTGGTCCTCCCTCTGGGATTGATCATGTAGTTTGACTACTCATGACCTAACTGTATTAAATTGCACCTTCAATATTATTAAATTTACTTGGGGAATAATACTATAAAATATCTTTATGAATTTTATATGAAAATGTGGTTGAAGATTCTGTTCCTGATATTCATGATGCAAAGCAGCCCAATTGAGGCTATTATCTTAAGAAAATAATGTTTGGAAATAAAAACAACAAAAAAAGATGACTTACAGCAAGAAAACATGATCTATGGCTATATTTAAGCCTCATTAAGTAGCAAGTAAATGCATGTTAAGATACTATTTATCTCTATCAAAATTAAACAAACAAAACAAAACAAAAACCTTGCTGTTGTTAAGTTTTAAAGAGGGTATATCTTCAAAAATTGTCCGTGGGAAATTAAATTGAAAATGATATTTTGTTCGTCTTTGTATTTTTTATTTGTAAAATGTTAAGCTTACAGAAACTTGCAAGATATATTGGTATAAGGAACAATTTTTATAAACCTCCTGTTCATCTATTGTTCACATTCTATGTCATTTACTTTATCTTCTAGGACCATTTGAGGCTCAGGTATATCAATTGCTATCCTTAACTGAAAACTTCAGTGTATACTTCCTAAAAAATAGGGATATTTTCTTGCAAGTCTACAGTGTAGTTATTGATTTGGTGAATTAACATTGATGCAATAATTTCTAAGGCCATCATTTTGCAATTTTATAAACAGACCAAATACCTTTTGTATTGATTTTTTTTTACTTTCAGTACAGGATCTGTGCTAAGATCAGCATTTACATTTAGGTTTAACTCTTCAGCTTCCTTTAATCTGGAGCGTTCTCAAAGTTCTCAGTTATCTTTTATAACTTTGACATCTCTGAAGAATTCCATGATTTGTGCCTGTGTAATATCCCTCATTGTTTGATTCTATTGTAGCTTTTCTACTGAAACTAATTTGATGCCATGCTTGGTCTTTGGCTTATCATGTTTGGAGACAAGTGATATCCATTTCCCCCTTCACAGGCAAGGTTAATTTTGTTTATCTCGTTTAGGGTGGTATGGTTTCTTCACCGAGTAGCTCTTTTCCCTGTAGAAAACCATAGAAAGTTTTCTGATCTTGATAACAGTTCTCCTCAGATGTAGCACCTACTGATACTTCTTGTTATTTCAATATTGGTTGTGATGAGGCCTGTAGTCCCATCACAGTTGCCCCTCAGCATTCTACTGTAAATAAGAACATTCCAATCTCTTCCATTTCTCTGTTTATTCATTAGCTCACCTTTTCTTCATTGTTCTTATTGCTCTAGTAGAATTCTCTTCAAAATACATATTTTTTATGTTAAAGATAAAAGAGAATAAAAAGTGCTTATATGTTACATTTTGTGTTTTATAAAACATGTTAATGCTTTTGGCAATCATTTCATATTAGTTGTTATTGAGCCTCCTCAATCTCTTGCACAGCCACATGGCATCCCAATGGTTATTTCTAATAGAGAAGCACATAAACTTCTTTAAAATTACAGTCATTGACCAAGTAATCTTAGCTTTGGAGGTCTCTCTTAAAGAGAAGATCTCAGAGAGGCAGATCAAGATTTATGTACCAAGATTTTCAATAAAACTTTATTTTTGAGATCCACTACTTTTGGGTATGATTTCTTTTTATTGTTTGAGAGCTTTACGGTGTGCTGTGAATATGCTAGTATGAGATCTTTGCAGTTTTTTTTTTAAATGTAAGCCCTTAGTGCTATGGACATGCCTCTTAAAACCACATTCATAGTGTCCCATAAGTTTGGGTATGCTGTGTATTCATTTCTGTTAAATTGTAGAAAGTATTTAATTTATATCTTGACCCTGTAGACAATATTCATTCAGTACAGAGTTGTTCAATTTCTATGAGTTTGTAAGCTTTCTGTTGTTTCTGTTGTTGTTGATATCCAGCTTTAACCCATGGTAGTCTGATAGGATGCAAGGAATTATTAAAATTTTCTTATGGAGACTTGCTTTGTGTCTGAGTTTGTGGTCAATTTTGGAGAAAGTTTCTTGAGGTGCAGAGAAGAAGTCTTTTGTGTTTGGGTGAAATGTGCTGTAAAAGTTCATTTGGCTTCTAATGTCTGTTAGTTCCCATATTTTTCTGTTTAATTTTTGTTTGGATGATCTGTCCAAATTTTTGTTTGGATGATTGGTAGGAGTGGAATATTGAAGTATTTCACTATCAGTGTGTGAGGATCAATATATGACTTAAGCTGCAGTAGTGTTTCATCCTTGGGTGCTCTTGTATTTAGGGCATAGATGTTAAAAATTGCAATGTCCTCTTGGTGGTTTTTTTTCCTTTGATGTGTGCATAGTTTTCTTCTCTATCTCTTTTGATTAGGTTTGAAATCTGTTTTGTTAGGTATTAAAATGGTATTTTAGGTATTAAAACACTAGCTTGTTTCTTGGGTCCATTTGCTTGGGATATCTTTTTCCAATCCGTTACACTGAGGTAATGTCTTTTCTTGATGTTAAGGTGTGTTTCTTGAATGCAGTAGAAAGGTGGATCTTGTTTTGTATCCATTCTGCTAGTCTGTATCTTTTTATTGGGGATTGACACGATTGATGTTAAGAGATATCAATGACTAATGATTGTTGATGACTAATGATGATTTTGGTTTGTGTGTGTGTGTGTGTGTGTGTGTGTGTGT